>NC_073313.1:107254551-108454551 GCF_027595985.1 Sorex araneus
CTTATAAGCAAATTTCATGACTTCATTTTTCCTAATGACTGCCTAATATTTCATTGTGTAGATGTGCCAAGTTTCTTTATCCAATCATCTATCACCCCGCTTACACACCAATACTCTTCAAAACATTACACCCCAAAGCATTATACAGATTCAAAGCAGTCCTTAAAATGACACTCATGATATTTTTTAAAGAAATAGACTGAACACTTCTGAAATTCACATGGAACAATAAACTACCACGAATTGCCAAATCAATCCTTGAAAAAAAGAAGATGGGAGGTATCACCTTCCCTAATTGTTCTACAAAGAGGTGGTAATTAAAACAGCATGGCATTGGAATAAATACAGACCCACAGACCAATGGAATAGAGTTGAATATTCTGAAACAAACCCTTAAATATGTTGTTATTTAATCTTTGGTAAAGGAGTAAAAATATGAAGTGGTGAAAGGAAAGCCTTTTCAGAAAGCGGTGCTGGGAAAACTGGACAGCTACATGCAAAAAATGAACTTAGACTTCTCTCTAATGCCATGCACAAAAGTTAGATCAAAATTAATTAAAGATTTACAGACATAGAAGGAATGCACTCGTTTGTGGCATATAGAATAATCATCACATGAGGCTGACACCCAAGGACAGTAGATACAAGGGCTAGGAGGTTTGCCCCTTAGCTGGAAGCTTGCTTCATGAATGGAGGGGAGAAGACAGATGGAATAGAGAAGGGATCACTAAGAAAATGATGGCTGGAGGAACCAGTTGGGATGGAAGATGCATGCCGATAGTAGATAATGGAACAGACATGATGACCTCTCAGTGTCTGTGTTGCAAGCCATAATGCCCAAAAGTAGAGAGAGATTATGTGGAATATTGTCTGCCATGTAGGCAGGGTGAGGGTGGGAAAGGGGGGATATACCCAGGATATCGGTGGTGGAGAATGTGCACTGGTGGAGGGATGGGTGTTTGAACAT
Organism: Sorex araneus; assembly: GCF_027595985.1. Classification (NCBI taxonomy): domain Eukaryota; kingdom Metazoa; phylum Chordata; class Mammalia; order Eulipotyphla; family Soricidae; genus Sorex; species Sorex araneus. The sequence goes on from NC_073313.1 coordinate 107,255,519, forward strand.
TGTGAGATTGTAACCCAAACATGAAAGCTTGTAACTATCTCACAGTGACTCAATAAAATAAAAAAAAGAAATATAAAAAAATTCAATATCAAACCTGAATCTACAACCTAGGTAGAGGAAAATGTAGGCAAAACCCTCCATGACATTAATGCTAAAGGCATCCTCAAAGATGAAACACAACTGACTAAACAAGTGGAAGCAAAGATAAACAAATGGAACTACATTAAATTAAGAAACTTCTGCACCTCATAAGAAACGGTGTCTAAGATATAAAGACAGCCCACGGAAAGGGAAAAATATTTACCTAAGACAATTTGATAAGGGGTTAATATCAAAATTATGTAAAATACTGCTAGAATTTTACAAGGAAAAAAATCATCCAATCCCATCAAAAAATGGAAAGAGGAAATGAACAGAAACTTCCTCAAAGAAGAAATTCAAATGGCCCAAAGGCACATGAAAAAAAATGCTCTACACCACTAATCATCAGGGAGATGCAAATCAAACAACAATAAGATATCATCTCACACCACAGAAACTGGCATCCATCCAAAAGAACAAGAGCAACCAGTGTTTATATCTGTTTGAATGAATTTTTTGTGTGTTCTAGAGATAGATGTCAAAAAAGTGGAATTGCTGGGTAATACTGAAGTTCTATTCTCCCTTTTTAGAGGAATCTCCATATGTATGAAGAATCTTCTGTGATTCATGGTTTAACTAAAGCAATTTAGAGCCAAAGTGACAAAAATGTGGGCAAGGGACCCCAGCTTTCACTACTTCATGGACTGCACAGAGGCTATCTTGTGACAGAAGCAGTAATGAGCGGCCTTGACTACTGGGCTGGACTCTAAGAATCAGATTCAGCTTGTTATACACACAATGGTAAAAAAAGAAGCACCAGCTGAACAAAGCCAGAAATAACTGTAGAGTCTTTGGAAGGGAGTTAAATTCCTCTGTAAGCAGGTGGGGCCTTGCAGCTGATGAAATTTGGAGGGTAGTGTTCATGTGATCTCATTTCACCAGCTGGAAAGATTCGGGGATATTTGTATTACATAATTCTTGTTTTTAAGAATTATGTAATACAAATCCACTTCTAATAAGAACTGGGTCTTAGTTTTCTTTATAATTTTTCCTATAGCTCTGTAAATTTAACTATAATTGACATATACAATTATTCTATTTTAAGATTCATATTTATTTGACACTTGTAAGATATTGCTAAATGATTGCAGAAGTCAGAACTGGGACTTGTTTAAAATTCTTATTTTAGTTTAGTTAATCTGGCTTTAATAGTACTAGTTTATGGTATTGATGTACAAAGTCAGTGCATTCCACTACCACCCAAGTGCCTTTGACCCTCCACCACTGTTCTTATGTCACCTTCTGTCGAATATTCTCCCCCCATATCGGCCCCTGCTGTTTTGTGAAAGTAGATTTTATTATACAAAGCTAAAGGTTTGACATTACTCAATACTGTTTATTACCTGTTTTATCTAACAGATGAGTGAGATAGTCTGGTATTTGCTGTTTTCTTTAAAGTGAAACAGCTTTATAGGAAGTATGACAGAGAAGAGGGAACCCCATCAAGAAGAAATTGCACACTCTAAATTGGGATATGGCCACTTTGAAAGTTAAATGTGTCAGAAGTGGGACTTCTTAAGCTTACCTTCCCCAACAAACTGCTATTCTTCATTATGAAAGAATACAGCAACAACGCTAGTCGTCGTTCTCCTATTATTAAAAGGAATACATTTGCAGTTTCCACGGAGAATCCTTGGAGTTATCTTGTCTAGTGTAATAGCAGCCGATGACAGCGTTTATCCTCTAAGCTCCCTGGAGGCTTTTATACAAAGCCTCTTAAGTTAACAAAGACTTTCTTCCTTCAGAAGATTCATCTAACTTATTTTGATTCTCCGCCCCTTAGTACACTCTCCTTTTTATAAGTACTTCCCACAGAAAACCACTTGTTTCTTTTCATAAAACAAACTTCGTCTTTGAAAGAAACTTTTTTAAAAAGTTTCTTTTTTATGAAAGTGGGTGTATTCAAACCATTTATTTGCATAAATTCCAGACTATTGTAAGTCCTGGATAAATATAGTCACAATTTTTCTGCTTGTCTCATATTCTTTGAACTGTTTAGTCAACATGAATTAACAGGTGTTTGTATTTTTTGCATTATGACACATACTAAAAAATTCAGTGAACATCAAAAAATCAAGACTTTATTATTATGTGGAAAAGTATTTCGAAAATATTAATTTCCTTGATTTTAGCCACATAGAGTGTTAAGATTCATATATCAATTTATTATATAAAAATAAGAAACTCAGTTATATAAAAGTTGGCATCCTGACCATTGCTCACATCACTCTGGATACAAAAAAAGGTTATATGGCAGGTTAAATTTTAATTTTTGTCAGTCAGGATCTATAAAGAACCTGAAAACCAATATTTGGAGCAATCCTCTATAAAGTTTTCATTTACATATAATACATACAATATGCAAGTGCTTCTCTAGTATGAGTGTGTATCATGGAAAATATTCACAAGAGAGTCGCATGTCCTTCTTTCCCGTAAAGGAGCATAACATGACACTTGCTATAACCATGCTGCCGGACCTCACACCGGGCTGCTTCATTAGGGGTGCCCCAGAGGGGGGTGGATGAGACTCCTCCCAGACCCAAGAGCCCCATCCCTGCCACCGAAAACCTCCAGAACTCAACAGCTGCCATGCTCACGACCGCTCTCCACACTTCAGCCTAGCCTCATCCACGAGTGAACCTATTTCTGGACATTTCATACCACACAACCTACCCATACTCCAAGAGTACCACACCACATTTGATGGTGTTGAAGGTAGGAGGCAACCAATCATAGAGAGAAATATTTCTTTTACAGATATAAGTACACATATAAATATAAATATAGAAGCACACAGGGCTCAACCTTTAACAACATGTTAGTCACCTCTTATAGAAGGGCTTAATGGCCCCTCAGTGAAATACAGCAATCTTAACACTCTTTCCTCTAAGGTAAATTTTGCAGCATTTTTTAGCGGTTTTTCATAACAAACAATACAAAATATATTATTTTGGTTCTGCTTTGGGCTAGGGGTTGGAGTTTGGTATGGAAACATCCGAAATATGGTGGTGGGAAGGTGTAATGGTGGTGGGATTAGTGTTTTAATATTAAATTTAATCATATATTGTGAACTACTTTATAAAATAAAAAAATTATCAAAAGAAAATAGTCACAACTTCAATATGGCCTTATTACCTCTAGATAGATCCACAAGAACAAAACTCAACAAGGAAACACTGACTCTGAATGAAGAAATTGAAGAGAGAGGCCTAATAGACCTATACAGGGCCTTACACCCCAAAAAGAAAGAATACACATTCTTTTCCAGTGCACATGGAACATTTTCAAAAATAGACCATGTACTGGGCCCCAGAACATACCTCAATAGAATCGGAAAAATAGAAATTGTATCAACCATCTTTTCAGACCACGATGCGCTGAAGATAGAAGCTAACCACCCACAAATACGGAAAATCAAATCAAACACCTGGAAATTAAACAATTCCATGTTGAACAATGAGTGGGTCAAGAAGGAAATCAAGGAAGAAATCAAAAGATACTTAGAAACAAATGAGAATGAAGACACGAGCTACCAAAACCTATGGGACGCAGCTAAAGCCGTGTTAAGGGGAAAATTTATAGCTCTCCAAGCATTCCTCAGGAAGGAAGAAAGGACCCACATAGATAGCTTGACTTCACGACTCAAGACCCTAGAAAAGGACCAGAGAAAGGACCCCAAACCAGACCGAAGGAAAGAAATAATAAAAATTAGAGCAGAAATTAATGACATCGAAACCAAAAAAACAATCCGAAAGATCAATGAAACAAAGAGTTAGTTCTTTGAGAAAATAAATAAGATTGATAAACCGCTAGCAAGTCTCACAAAGAAAGAAAGAGAGAAAACTCTAATAAATCGAATCAGAAATGAAAAGGGGGACATCATAACAGAAACCAGTGAGATTCAAAAGATCATTAGAGACTACTTTGAAAGTCTTTACGCCACAAAAAAGGAGAACCTAAAAGAAATGGATGGATTCCTCGATTCCTATAATCTCCCAACACTGAAGAAAGAAGACCTGGAATACCTGAATAGACCCATCAATGTTAAGGAAATTGAAACGGTAATCAAAAACCTCCCCAAAAACAAAAGCCCAGGCCCAGATGGTTTCACTGGCGAATTCTTCCAAACATTTAAAGAAGACCTATTGCCTGTTTTCCTCAAACTTTTCCAGGAAATTGAAAAAACAGGAACTCTCCCAAACAGTTTCTATGAAGCACATATCTCCCTAATACCAAAAGCAAACAAAGACACCACTAAGAAAGAAAATTACAGACCAATTTCCCTGATGAACACCGATGCGAAGATCCTCAACAAAATACTAGCAAATAGGATCCAACAACTCATCAAAAAGATCATACATCACGACCAAGTGGGATTCATCCCAGGGATGCAAGGATGGTTTAACATTCGGAAATCAATCAACATAATCCAGCATATCAACAAAAGTAAAGATAAAAGCCATATGATCATATCAATAGATGCAGAGAAAGCATTTGACAAGATCCAACATCCTTTCATGATGAAAACCCTCGCCAAAATGGGGTTTGGAGGAACTTTCCTCAAGATAGTCGAAGCCATCTATCACAAGCCTACGGCAAGCATTATCCTCAACGGGGAAAAACTAAGGGCCTTTCCTCTGAGATCAGGCACAAGACAAGGATGCCCACTCTCACCACTCCTCTTCAATATAGTACTGGAAGTACTTGCGATAGCTATTAGACAAGAAAAAGAGATTAAGGGCATCCAGATAGGAAGGGAAGAAATCAAACTCTCACTATTTGCAGACGACATGATACTATATCTAGAGAAGCCTAAAACCTCTACTAAGAAACTCTTAGAAACAATAGACTTATACAGTAAAGTTGCAGGCTACAAAATCAATACCCAAAAATCCATGGCCTTCATATATGCAAACAAGGAGGCAGAGGAAAGGGACATGAAAAAAGCAATCCCATTCACAATCGTGCCCCAGAAAATCAGGTACCTCGGAATCAGCTTAACCAAGGAAGTAAAAGACCTTTACAAAGAAAACTACATAACGCTACTCCATGAAATCAAAGAGGACATGAGGAAATGGAAACATATACCCTGCTCGTGGATAGGGAGAATCAATGTTGTCAAAATGGCAATACTCCCTAAAGCATTATACAGATTCAATGCGATCCCTATAAGTATACCCATGACATTCTTCAAAGAAATGGATCAAGCAATCCTAAAATTCATATGGAATAACAAACGTCCAAGGATAGCTAAAACAATTCTTGGGAAAAAGATGATGGGAGGCATCACCATCCCCAACCTCAAACTTTACTACAAAGCAGTAACAATTAAAACAGCATGGTACTGGAACAAAGGCAGAGCCGTAGACCAATGGAACAGGGTGGAATATCCCTACACACAACCCCAAATGTATGACCATCTAATCTTTGATAAGGGAGCAAGAGATGTGAAGTGGAGCAAGGAAAGCCTCTTTAACAAATGGTGCTGGCACAACTGGACAACCACATGCAAAAAAATGGGTTTAGACCTTGACCTGACACCATGCACAAAAGTCAGATCAAAATGGATTAAAGACCTCAACATTAGACCACAAACCATAAGGTACATTGAAGACAAGGTCGGCGAAACCCTCCACGATATTGAAGATAAAGGTATCTTCAAAGGTGACACGGAACTAAGCAATCTAGTAAAAACAGAGATCAACAAATGGGACTACATTAAACTAAAAAGCTTCTGCACCGCAAGAGATACAGTGACCAGAATCCAAAGACTATCCACAGAATGGGAAAGGATATTTACACAATACCCATCAGATAAGGGGTTGATATCAATGGTATATAAAGCACTGGTTGAACTCTACAAGAAGAAAACATTCAACCCCATCAAAAAATGGGGCGAAGAAATGAACAGAAACTTTACCAAGGAAGAAATACGAATGGCCAAAAGGCACATGAAAAAGTGCTCTGCATCACTAATCATCAGAGAGATGCAGATCAAAACAACCATGAGATACCACCTCACACCACAGAGACTAGCACACATCCAAAAGAACAAAAGCAACCGCTGTTGGAGAGGATGTGGGGAGAAAGGGACCCTTCTTCACTGCTGGTGGGAATGCCGACTGGTTCAGCCCTTCTGGAAAACAATTTGGACGACTCTCAAAAAATTAGATATTGAATTCCCATTTGACCCAGCAATACCACTGCTGGGAATATATCCCAGAGAGGCAAAAAAGTACAATCGAAACAACATCTGCACATGTATGTTCATCGCAGCACTGTTTACAATAGCCAGAATCTGGAAAAAACCCGAATGCCCCAGAACGGATGACTGGTTGAGGAAACTTTGGTACATCTATACAATGGAATACTATGCAGCTGTTAGAAAAAAGGAGGTCAAGAATTTTGTAGTCAAGTGGATGGGCATGAAAAGTTTCATGCTGAGTGAAATGAGTCAGAAAGAGAGAGACAGACATAGAAAGATTGCACTCATCTATGGTATATAGAATAACAGAGTGGGAGACTAACACCCAAGAACTGTAGAAATAAGTACCAGGAGGTTGACTCCATGGCTTCGAGGCTGGCCTCACGTTCCGGGGAAAGGTCAACTCAGAGAAGCGATCACCAACTACATTGTAGTCGAAGGCCATGTGGGGGAAGGGAGTTGCGGGCTGAATGAGGGCTAGAGACTGAGCACAGCGGCCACTCAACACCTTTATTGCAAACCACAACAGCTAATTAGAGAGAGAGAACAGAAGGGAATGCCTTGCCACAGTGGCAGGGTGGGGTGGGGGGGAGATGGGATTGGGGAGGGTGGGAGGGACACTGGGTTTACAGGTGGTGGAGAATGGGCACTGGTGAAGGGATGGGTTCCCAAACTTTGTATGAGGGAAGTATAAGCACAAAAGTGTATAAATCTGTAACTGTACCCTCACGGTGATTCTCTAATTAAAAATAAATAAATTAAAAAAAAAAAAAGAAAATAGTCACAAGATAACATGCAAAGAATCAAGAAATTAAATATGGGAAACAGAGAAATGGTACAGGGGTTAAGGCACTTGCCTTTGTCTCCAGCCAGCCCAGTTCAATCCCTGCCAACATATGGTCCCCTGAGCACTCCTGGGTGTGAACCAACAGAAAAGCAAAACAATTTTTTTATATGTTTGAATACCTTTTAAAAAAGATATTTAAATACTCACTGTCACTGTCATCCCGTTGCTCATCCATGGATTTGTTTGAGCGGACACCAGTGCCGTTTCTCATTGTGAGACTTATTGTTACTGTTTTTGGTATATCCAATACACCACGGGTAGCTTGCCAGGCTCTGCCGTGCGGGCGCAATACTGTCAGTAGCTTGCCGGGCTCTCCGAGAGAGGGGCAGAGGAATCAAACACGGGTCAGCCGCGTGAAAGGCGAACGCCTTTCTGGTATCTGCTGTCGCTCCAGCCCATTTAAACACCAATGAGGTTATATGCTAGACTATCTCAAGCACATGTTATAGACTATTCTTAAATATAAGCAAATATAAATTCGTCACTAAATGTAGGATAACATAGCCTCAGGTAGTTTAGGTTTATTGGGTTACAGTGCTCCCATTCCTCTTTGTTTATTTGTAGCTCCTTTCTTAGTGTTCTGTTGACTTGTAAATATTGTTTTTCTCTTCTCCTTTAGTCCTTTGCATAGTTTATTCAGAGCAATGTCCTTTTGTATGGACACAGGAAGACTTAGCAAATGCTATGCTTTTGTAACCTTATGTCATTTGACTCTACATGATATTTTCCTCCTGGGCATCTGTTCTCTCAACCTAAGCCTCAGCTGCCCTTACTTCCTAGCACCCCCAAAAGCAGGGTCCCGACGAGGGACGAGACGAACCCAGGGCAAGCGGTGAGTTGTGTGCTACCCTGGCATCGAGATGGGCCTGGCCAAAGTGCTTAATTCTTAACTATAAGTTAAGAGCTTGATCATGGACAAATGTTGTCATGATCCAAACAGTGATAACTAGATTTGGACCCTGCTAGCGTGAGGAGTGATTAATCTGGCCTGAGTGCTGTGGTCTGAGCCTGTGGCAAGATGTTGCCAGCAGAGCTGCCTTGCGAGCCTCAATGTATCTCTTGATATCTCCATACAAAAATAACTAGTATTAGGATGTTACTGAGTGTTTGGACTAAGGAAAGGAAAAATAACCTTAAGAGTTAGGAAGGGCTTTGGAATGCCCTGCCCTCAGGAAGAGCTTTATTATGTTGATTTTGCTGCCTGGCTGGGTGTAGCCTAGAGGGCAAGGTGGGAGAGACAAGTAGGAGGAGAGATGAGAGAAGCGAGAGAGGCTGCAGTTGATCCAGAGAGAGGCTGGAGCTGGGAGTGCGGGAGATGAGAAAGATGGAAGATTGAATAAACGGTAACTAATCAGCAACCAGCTTGATCCTCGTTCTTCCTTCGCATGTCCTTGGCCACCGGCCATCCTGATCCAGTCCACACACTGCGGTTCCAGAGCACCGAACGCAAGTGGTGAGACAGAGCTGCCCGGAGAGCCCGCGAGTGCGCGTGCCCCTCGGCGTGCCTTAGTTTTTTACAACTAAACACTTTAGTGATAAATTCTGGTATCTGAATAAATCACAACAAAATTATGAAATTCTTGTATTAAGTTAAGCAAACATACATAATGTTAAAGTAATATCAATCCTTAGAAAATTCCAGAGATTTTCAGATTTGGGTCTAGAATTTCCCTTTTTTTTTTTTTGGCCGGTGGAAGGGTGCTCTGGGGTTTCAGGTTTCCTTAAAACCCATTGTTTTTAAAAGAAAAATAAATCAAGACCAGGAACAATAAAGATGGCTTAGAAAGAAGGTAAATGGAATTATACTGTGATGTATATCATGATGTACATTATAGTTTCCATATAATGAATATAAATTGGGTAAATATAAATGGATGGCCCCTCTCACTAAAGAAAATGTCATGAAGCCAAAATAAAGTTTGGAATATTTTCCCATAACTGTGGAATTTCTGTCATTCATATTAATAAATATTCCAATGTGGAAGATAACAAACAAGTCATCAACAAGAAGAAGCTGATTCCTGTGTCCCCTATATTAGGAAGCACCATGATGGATGTGAAAAGATATAATCTCTGATATATAAGACTTAAATACTTAAAACAGAGTGAAAGATAAAGGAAAATAAGTGGATTAGATATTGCAGTGCTAACTAGAAGTGTCAGAACAATTCCAAAAGGCCAGGATAGGAATGACTTTCACCAAATCTGAATTTGAGCTAGATGGCCACTGAAAGAGATCACAAAACAAAGTAGAGCAGGACCTTGGAAGAACAGACCATATGAGCCAAGGCAGAATCTTTTGGAACATTGTATGTTTGAAACTCTACTATGAACAACTTTGCAAGTCACGGTGACTAATAAAAATAATTTAAAAATGTTTAAAAGAAACTGGAAATGAATGGGACATGCCAAGGAAAAGCTGGAGGCTTGCATGGCAGAAGTAGAAGATTCAGCTGATTAGGGAAGATTTGGACAGAAGTTTGGGAGAGAAAGACTGCAAGTCCTAATAGGGCCATAAACTTTGAAAGGCCACAGAAATGATAGGTTAAATCTCCTTAAATATATCAGTATAGAGAGAACGGCATCATTTATGAAATGCTTGGTCACTCTTCCACACACAGCGTTATCTTTATCTTGTTGTTTTGTTTTCTTGATCACACGTAGCGGTGCTGGGGGAGCTATTCCTGAATCAGTGCTCAGAGGTTGCTCCCAACAGTGCTTGGGAGACCACAAGGTGCCAGGGATTGTTGAACAAACAGTAACATCTTTTAGTAATACAAGAGAAATATAATGGTTATTTAGATATGAAGGAAAGTAAACATAAGAAAGAACATCTGAGAATCTCACAGTCTCCGCCATGTAAATGGCTCAACTTCACTGATTCACAACTAATATAGGAAGAGATTCCAAGCCAATGAAAATCACAAGTACACTAGTCTTCAGGATGAAAACTCTGGAATCTGATCTCCTCAGAAGAGGGGTAGGCCAAGAACTGTCCCAATTCTAAAACTCCTGGAGCTTCTTGACATGGCCACATGGAACCTTCATATTCCACAACACCAACAAGTTAAATGATAAAGTAGCACAGAAACCCCACTAAGCTCAATAAGCAAAAACAATAACACAGAAGGCTCAACTAGCAACTCACAACACAGCAAATCTTCAGACAATGACTCTAATAACACCACTGTGAAACAAGAATTTTCACAAATTTTTGTTTACTGAACTATTTTTTATAATTCCACCTACTATTTTGTTGTAACAAGCAATATAAAATAAATTATTTTGAACCTCTAAGGGGGCAGCATTTGAGGTCGGGTAAGAAACAGGGGACAATGATGGAGAGATGGCCACGCTGGTGGTGGGATTTATGTTGGAACACTGAATGACCAAAACAACTGTATTCACTGTCACTGTCATTCCATTGCTCATCAATTTGCTTGAGCGGGCACCAGTAACATCTCCATCGTGAGACTTGTTACTGTTTTTGACATATTTAATACGCCACGGGTAGCTTGCCAGGCTCTACCATGCAGGAAGCTTGGTAGCTTGCTGGGCTCTCCAAGAGGGATGGAGGAATCGAACCCAGGTCGGCCATGTGCATTTCAAACACCCTACCCACTGTGCTACCGCTCCAAGTACTAGTATTAAAAACTAAAAAGACGCACATGTGCTGCCTGTGCCCATGAGTTGCTTGCTGAATACATGTGGTGCCTGATCACATGTGTCATCCACATGTTTTCTCTTGAGATGTGAACTTTAATTCTTTCATATATAATGCTGTATGTGTACTGGGGGTCCCTCTCCATTCTGGAGAAGCCTGTGTTCTCTCTTGAGCATGTTTTTCTCTCTCCTTCCCTTCCTCAAAACTTGCAAATATTTTCTGTTTTACTTCACAAATATTAAAAAGGGACATTATTATAGGTCCAATGGATACTGAAAGGGTAATAAAGAACTATTATAAATAACTCTATGCCAATATATGTGAAAACAAAGAAAAAATGAGTCAACTCATTGACAGACACAATCTGACAAAACTAATTCAAGAATTATGCAGTCTGAATTTGCAAAAGAAACTGAGTCAATAATTAATTGCCTTCTAAAATAGGAAATAGTGGGATGAAATAGGTCCATTGATATATTCTTTTTTTTAATTCTTTTATTGATTCACCATGTGGAAAGTTACAAAGCTTTCAGGTTAAAGTCTCAGTTATACAATGCTCAAACACCCATCCCTTCACCAGTGCACATATTCCACCACCAGCATCCCATATGGTCCCCTGAGCACTGCCAAGAGTGATTCCCGAGTACAGAGCCAGGAGTAACCCTTGTGCATCGCTGGGTGTGATCCAAAAAGAAATAAAACTTTTTAGCTTGCAAATGACATGATCATCTATATTTAAAATCCCAAGGAATTGCTCCCAAAATCCTGGAACTAATTTAAATTATCATAGCAAATTTTTGGGATACAAAGTCAATATATGAGGATCAGTCATTTTCCAAATGCTAAGGTTGATCAAATAGAAATTGCAATTGCAATACTGTTTACATTAACACCTAAAAATGAAACCATATGGTTTAAATCTAATACAATTTGAGGTGTCAGAGAGATAGTATCTGAATTCTATCTCCTGCACCCAAAATGGACCCCCAAGACTGCAAGGAGTGACTTCAGAATGAAGAGCCAGTGGTTAACCGTGAGTACTCTTGGGTGTGGCCTTCAAACAAAAAGTAAAATCTAGGAGCTGAAGAGAGAGTACAGAGGGTAGGGCAATTGACTTGCATGTGGCAAACCAAAGTTTGATTCCTGGAATCCCATATCATCCCCTGAGCCTGCCAGGAGTGATTTCTTAGTGTAGAGTCAGGAGTAAATCCTGAGTACTTATGGTTGTGCCATACTAACACAACCCCGAATCTAATACAATGTGCACAAGATGGATTGATACTAAGGAATCTATAAAACTCTGAGGAACAAAGACAACTTCGTTAAATTTTTGCCCTTCTGAAAGAAATAAAACTTAGAGCAGAAATTAATTATATGGAAACCCGAAAAACAATCGAAAGATCAGTGAAACAAAGAGCTGGATCTTCGAGAAAATAAATAAGATTGATAAACCACTAGCCAGACTTACAAAGAAAGAGAGAGAGAACCCTAATAAACCGAATCAGAAATGAAAAGGGGGACATCACAACAGAAACCAAGGAGATTCAAAAGATCATCAGAGACTACTTTGAAAGTCTGTATGCCTCAAAACAAGAGAAACTAAAATCAAGGACGAATTCCTTGATTCCTACAATCTCCCAAGACTGAACCAAGAAGACTTCAAATACCTGAATAGGCCCATAAATATGAAGGAAATCAAAACTGTAATCAAAAGTCTCCCCAAAAACAAAAGCCCAGGTCCAGACGATTCACTGGCGAATTCTTCCAAACATTTAAAGAAGACTTGTTGCCAGTTCTCCTCAAGCTTTTCCAGGAAACTTAAAAGACAGGAACCCTCCCGAACAGTTTTTATGAGGCACATATCTCCCTAATACCAAAAGCAAACAAAGACACCACTAACAAAGAAAACTATACACCAATATCCCTGGTGAACACCGGTGTGAAAATCCTCAACAAAATACTAGCAAATAGAATCCAACAACTCATCAAAAAGATCATACACCATAATCAAGTGGCATTCATCCCAGGGATGCAAGGATGGTTTAGCATTCAGAAATCAATCAACATAATCTATCATATCAACAAAAGTAAAGATAAAAACCATATGATCATATCAATAGATGCAGAGAAAGCATTTGACAAGATCCAACATCCATTCATGACGAAAACTCTCACCAAAATGGGTTTTAGCAGAACTTTCCTCAAGATAGTCAAAGCCATATACCACGAACCTATGGCAAGCATTATCATCAATGGGGAAAAACTAAGGGCCTTTCCTCTAAGATCGGGGACAAGACAAGGATGCCCACTCTCACCACTTCTCTTCAATATAGTACTGGAAATACTAGCAATAACCATTAGGCAAGTAAAAGATATTAAGGGCATTCAGATAGGAAAGGAAGAAGTCAAACTCTCACAAATCACAGATGATATGATACTATATCTAGAGAAGCCTAAAACCTCTACTAAGAAACTCTTAGAAACAATTGACCTATACAGTAAAGTCGCAGGCTATAAAATCAATACCCAAAAAGCCATGGCCTTCCTATATGCAAACAATGAGACAGAGGAAAGGGACATGAAAAAAGCAATCCCGTTCACAATCGTGCCCCAGAAAATCAAATACCTTGGAATCAGCTTAACCAAAGAAGTAAAGGACCTCTACAAAGATAACTATAAAACGCTACTCCATGAAATAAAAGAGGACATGAGGAAATGGAAACATATCCCCTGTTCATGGATAGGGAGAATCAACATTGTCAAAATGGCAATACTCCCCAAAGCACTATACAGATTTAACGCAATTCCTATAAGGATACCCATGACATTCTTCAAAGAAATGGATCAAGCTATCCTGAGATTCATATGGAATAACAAACGCACATGGATTGCTAAAACAATTCTTGGGAAAAAGATGATGGGAGGCATCATCCTCCCCAACCTCAAATTTTACTACAAAGTGGTAACAATTAAAACAGCATGGTACTGGGATAAATGTAGAACCGCAGACCAATGAAACAGAGTGAAATATCCCTACACACAACCTCAAATGTATGATCACTTAATATTTGAAAAGGGAGCAAGAAATGTGAAGTGGAGCAAGGAAAACCTCTTCAATAATGGTGCTGGCATAACTGGACAACCACATGCAAAAGAATGGGCTTAGACCTCGACCTGACACCATGCACAAAAATCAGATCAAAATGGATTAAAGAGCTCAACATCAGACCATAATCCATAAGGTACATTGAAGGCAAGGTTGGCAAAACTCTTCACGATATTGAAGCTAAAGTCATCTTCAAAGATGACATGGAACTAAGCAATCTAGTAGAAACAGAGATAAACAAATGGGACTATATTAAACTAAGAAGTTTCTGCACCTCAAAAGACACAGTGAATAGAATAAAATGGCAATCTACAGAATAGGAAAGGATATATACCCAATACCCATCTGATAAAGGTTTGCTATCAAGGGTATATAAAGCACTGGTTGAACTCTACAAGAAGAAAACATCCAACCCCATCAGAAAATGGGCCGAAGATATGAACAGAAACTTTTCCAAGGAAGAGATACAAATGGCTGAAAGGTACATGAAAAAAAATGCTCTGCATCACTAATCATCAGGGAGATGCAAATCAAAACAACCATGAGATACCACCTCACATAACAGAGAATGGCACACATCCAAAAGAACAAAAGCAACCGCTGTTGGAGAGGATGTGGGGAGAAAGGGACCCTCCTACACTGCTGGTGGGAATGCCGACTGGTCCAGCCCCTTTGGAAAACAATATGGACGCTTCTCAAAAAATTAGAAATGGAGCTTCATTTGATCCAGCAATACCACTTCTGGGAATATACCCTGGAGAAACAAAAAAGTATAGTGGAAATGACATCTGCACTTATATGTGCATCGAGGCACTGTTTACAATAGCCAGAATCTGGAAAAAACCCGAGTGCCCAAGAACAGATGACTGGTTAAAGAAACTCCGGTACATCTATACAATGGAATACTATGCAGCTGTTAGAAAAGATGAAGTCATGAACTTTGCCTATAAGTGGATCAACATGGTAATATCATGCTAAGTGAAATGAGCCAGAAAGAGAGGGACAGACATAGAAAGATTGCACTCATCTGTGAAATATAAAATAACAGAGTAGGAAACTAATACCCAAGAATAGTAGTATATAATACCAGGAGGTTGACTCCATAGCTTGGAAGTTGGCCTCACACACTGGGGGAAAGTCATCCCAGATAGAGAAGGGAACACCAAGTAAAATGTGATTGGAGACCCCGAGCGGGAAGGGAGATGCGTGCTGAAAGTAGACTAGAGACTGAACATGATGGCCACTCAATACTCCTATTGCAAACCACAACACCCAAAAGGAGAGAGAGAGAGAGAGAGAAAATTGGAATGCCCTGCCACAGAGGTGGGGTGGGGTGGGCGGGATGGGATTGGGGAGCGGGAGGGATACTGGGTTCATAAGTGGTGGAGAATGGACACTGGTGGAGGGATGGGCTTCTGAACACTGCATGAGGGAAAAACAAGCACAAAATGTTTGAATCTGTAACTGTACCCTCACTGTGACTCACTAATTAAAAAATTAAAATTAAAAAAAATTAATTTTGCCCTTCTGCTCATGGATGTCCAGTACTTCGAGACACACTGATCCAAGCACTCAATCCAGCTCTTGAACAGTTCCATTTTATTGTAGCACTTCCAGTGGCTGGCACTGGTCATACTGTTGTACATATTAGCTATCATCTCTACCTCCAGCTCCACCACAAGCTAAAGTATTTTAAGGAAAAGAAAATATCCAGAATAGTGGCTGGAGTGGTAGATCAAGGGGCTGAGAACATGATTTTTCATGTGGAAGTCTTGGGTTTGATCCCTAGCACCATATGGTCCCAGAGCACTACTCGGACTAACTTCCAAACACTGTATTGGGAGTAGCTAATGAGCAATTCCAAATGAAGCACGCCAAGGCAAATAAATGGAAAGAAATAATTGATAAACTGGAGTTCATCCAAATAGAAAATTCTGATCCCCGAGATTGTGGCTCAGTGGCTAGTAGGCAATATGTTGCAAGTTTGATCTCTGGCACTACCCATCCCACTGCCAAGTGTGGTTCCAGTGGTACTGCCATTATTATAATCCACATACACACAACAAAGGGTGCAATATGAACTTCACCGCAGCCAAGTGGATGTTAACACCACTACTAAAGTGTACTGCCCTTGCTGTTCAACTGACAGCAAACATCACAACCAAGGGTTCAAGCACTTTACACAAGTGTGCAATGATTGCAGGTCATTGCAACAACAAAAGCAAAGAGGGAAAGGAAATGGAAATCAAAAAGTAAATGAATACACTTTTAAAGAATTGAAAGGTGCTCTGAATGACAATGTCAGATGAGAGGCTAAGTCATAGACCAAGAAAAAATATTTGCAAAATGGCATATTTGATAAAGGGCTATTATTCAAAATATACAAAAAAACTGTTAAAAACTCAACAATATGAAAACAACATCTCAATTTAAAAATAAGCCAAACACCTGAACAATTAACTATACAGGAATAAAATAATGAAGTGGAAAGATGCACTAAATCATATATGATTAGGGAAATACAAATTAAAATGACAATAAAGTAACCTCACATAACTAGGAGCATGAATGAAATTCAGAACTCCTACAAAGCCAAACATATAACATTGCATAGTACATGGAGCAATAACAACAAATTATCATTCATTGCTGGCGGTCATATTTGTACAACAACTTTGGAAAGCAGTTTTTTGTTTGTTTATATTGGGTACACTCCCAGAGAGATTTAGGGCTGACTACTTGCCCTACTCTCAGGGATCACTCCTGCTAGGCTCAGGGGACCATATCAGATGTCAGGGATTAGCCCTGGGTCTACTGCATGCAAAGCTAGCAACCTACTTTCTCTGCTATCGCTCGGGCCCTGAAAGTCAATTTATTGCGGCTAAGATTAATAGCTCAGTGACTTAAGACCAGCATTCTTCAATCTTTTCACCTTTGAACATAGGCACCTGTACTGCCTATTGCTTCATGTACTAACAAT
The DNA here is from genome assembly GCF_027595985.1 of Sorex araneus. Lineage (NCBI taxonomy): Eukaryota > Metazoa > Chordata > Mammalia > Eulipotyphla > Soricidae > Sorex > Sorex araneus. Next base: position 107,272,462 of record NC_073313.1, read on the forward strand.
TAAAGTCAAATTTATATGGGATTGGACAGATAGCATAGCAGGTAGGGCTTTTGCCTTGCATGCGGCCCACCTGTGTTGAATCCCTGGCACCTCATATGGTTCCCTGAGAGCCACAAAGAGTGATCCCTATACATTACCAGAGGTGGCCCCAAAACAATAAAATAAAACCAAGGATGTAGACCAGTGGTTGAAGATCAATGGCTTAGATCACTTGCCTTGCAATCTTGTAAGTATATGGCCATGAGTTATGTCCCATACGTTACAAGTGTGATCCTAGCAACTCTGAAACTCTGATATTTGTTATTGATACACCACACACAATAATAATAATAAAATAATAATAATAATAATGATAATAACCTAAAAGAGACAGTGGGCCATAGTTAGGAGTTAGAGCACCTGCCTGGCAAGTTTATGGACACAAGTTCAAAACTCTGGTGTCCTGCATCGTACCAAGACCACCTGTAGTGATGCCCAAGCTCCATGCCAAGAGAAACATCTGAGCAGCAAAGGGAAAGTCAGTTTCTTACCAAACTAAATTACTTTCAATATGATACAGTTGTGGTTTTCAACCTTTTCATAGCTTCAGAGAGTGACATTGAGTCACAGACCAGCAACTGAAAACAACTATGATATACAATTGCACTTTTTGGTATTTCCCCAAAAGAATTAATAGCTTCTACAAACAAAATACCTGATGTTTACAGAAACTTTATTTATACTTGTCTAAACTTGGAAACAATCAAGATATCCTTTATTAGGTGAATGAATGAATTGTACCCCCTTATAATGGAATATTATTCAGCACTAAATGAGCTAACAAAATCATGAAAATATATGAAGGAACATTAACTGTGTAAGACTAAATTAGAGAAGTCAATCACTTTTATCTAGTTTTTGTACCACACCTGGTGTTCAGGAGATCATTTGGTGCAGGGATCAAACTTAGGATTCCCACATGCAAAGCATGTACTCCAGCTCTTTGAGCTATCTTTCTGGAGTGAAAAAAGCCAATCTTAAGAAGATTAGATCTGATTGATTTCCAATATGTGACATCCTGGAAAAGTCAATATATGGAGATAGTGAAAAAAGTCAGTCCTGCATTGTTTCCAGCACCACCTATGTAGTGATGCCCAACACCTGAGCATTTTGGGGGTGTGGCATCCCAAAAGGGGAAGTCAGTTTCTTACCAAACTAAATTACTTTCAATATGTCAGGGTGTGGAGGAAAGGAGGCATGGAGGCTTTTTGTTTATTTGATTTTGGGGGACACACAGAGTGATGCTCAGGGCTTACTCAGTGGGGCTTAGAGATCACGCCTAGTAGGCTCATATGAATTATATGGAGTGACAGGGATTGAATACAGGTCAGCCTTGTTCAAGGCAAGTTCCATATCTGCTCCAGCCACAGAAGCCTGTAAGGAAAGTAAAACTACCCTATATGTATGATAGGTATGATAGCAATGATTATGTATATAATAGTGTATATGTATAGATGTAGAATAGTAATCATTCTACATCTATCCCAGTCCATATAATGGCTAATGCAAAGCATGTCCTAATGTCAACTAGAGACTTTGGATGATTATAATGTGTCAGTGAAGGTTCATCTGTTGTGCCAAAACAGGGATGCTGTTAAAATTAGAGAAGGCAATGAATATGTGGGGGCAGACTGTAGTGTCTGCTCAATTTTTCTATGAACATAACATTGCTATTTAGAAATGTCTATTTATATTTCATTTAATTGATTTATTTTAGGAAAGAGAATGTAATCTTTTTGCTTTATTTTACAGAAGACACCCAGAGGCGACACTTTTATTAACTGGGGAGGAACGGGGGCATACTGGGTTGTATACAGTCTGAAGATTCACACAGGTCCAGAGCTCTGTTGTACCCTCTTTACCAGCTCTTCATTCTGTGTAGACAACTTCATTAACTTTTTGCCCTTCTGCTCATGGATGTCCAGTACTTAGAGACACACTGATCCAAGCACTCAATCTAGCTCTTGAACAGTTCCACTTTATTGTAGCACTTCCAGTGGCTGGCACTGGTCATTCTGTTGTATATATTAGCCATCATCTCTACCTCCAGTTCCACCACAAGCTGCTGAGCCTTGAGGAGATCCATCCCAGTCCTGCACTGCTGAGCTCTCTGACAGACAACACAGCTGGGGCAGGTGACAATGCTCTCACGCTGATCCCCCATGACCCCTGTTGTCCCCAACTTCGGGGAAACATAAATCCACTTGCTTTGGAACTAACATGCCAAACCTATATTCATATAATCCAAGGCAGTGTCTTCTTTTGTTTCATTTTGTTTGTTTTGGGGGCCACACCGGGAGTGCTCAAGGCTTACTCCTAGCTGTGCACTCAGGGAGCACTCCTGGCAGGCTCAGGGGAAAAGGTGTCGGGAATCAACTGAGATCAGCCACATGCAAGGCAAGAGCCCTTGCATGTCACTCTGGTCCAACAGAGTGAGTCTTATCACAGTGATGTGAAGTGTCTGTCCACATAGCTCATGACCAATTTTTGACTCTTTTTTTTTGCAGTACTTGTACATAAATTGCAAAACTTTTTGAACATGGGCATTGCTATGGAAACTAGTTAGTAACTAAAGGAATGTACTAAAAACTTAAAAGGTGCAGTGTTTTTCCATGCTCGAAAACAAGTATTTAATGTACTCAGTCATACATTTAACAAACATTGAAAAGTTTACTATGTACCAGGCTCAGAGTGTGTGTTTAGTACTGGATGCACTGTGGTTGGTTCTAGCTCTCAAGTAACTAACAACTTAGAGAAAATCCACCAACAATCAAATAATCACACTATAACGTAAAAGAATTGGTTACAAGTGTAAGTAAGTACACTGTGTTGTAGCATTGTAGTGTTGTCATAGCACTATCATCCCGTTTTTCATTGATTTGCTCAAGCGGGCACCAGTATTGTCTCCATTGTGAGACTTATTATTACTGTTTTTAGCATATCGAATATGCCACAGATAGCTTGCCAGGCTCTGCCATGAGGGCGGGATAATCTCGGAAGCTTTCCGGGCTCTCCGAGAGGGTTGGAGGAATCGAACCTGGGTTCACCGGGTGCAAGGCAAATGCCCTACCAGTTGAAATTGACCTAGTCAGGAAGCTTAAAGAAAGCTTCCCTAAAAGAGCTACAAAAATGATAGTTGAAGGATATGTGATATGAAAAAAATATTGGGGCTGGAGAGATGGCACAATGGGTAGGGAACTTGCTTTTCATGAAGCCAATTGGGGGTTGATCCTCAGCACCAAAATTGGTCCTCCAGCCTAGCCAGGAGTGATCCCTGGGTGCAGAGTCAGGAGGAGTAAGTCCTAAGTATAGCCAGATGTGGGCCCAAAACAATAAATAAATGGTCACAGAGATAGTACGGGGAAGAGGTCAAGCCAAGGGTAAGCCCTGAGCACCATTAGATGTAGTCTTAAAGCAAAAGAGAGGAATAGCAAATATATAAAACAACACAATAAAAAAACAGAGGTCCGTAGCAGAAGGGAACATGGAAGAACATAAACTTGGCTGGTGAAGAACATAAACTGAGAGTTGGCCAAGGAAGAATATCAATTGGGAGTTGAGGGTCATTAAGATGGGAGCTGAAGAAAGAAGTATGTGCCAAGATCATTCAGAATCTTATAGCAATATGAAAAATATTTTGGTTTGTTTTTGGATCATACCCAGTAAGTATGAATTATTGTTATCTATTTTGATGATGAAGTTGCATGTAAGTTCAATTAATTTATAATGTTTTTGTGTTTTGTGAATGATTGGATGAAGAAGTTGTATGGAATATAGCTATATAGCTGCAATAAAGAATAAAATCATGCAATTTGCAACAACCTGGATGGAGCTAGAGGATATTATGCAAAGTGAGTCAGAAGGAAAGGAACACTACAGAATGATCTCTCAACATGTGGAACTTAAAGATACAGAGTAAGGTAGCAACTAAGGTACAAAGGCAACATAAAGGGAGAACTGATCCACACAAAGGAATATGGGATAGGGTGAGAGAAAGGCATGTTAGTATCCTCTGGAGAGGATCTGAGTACACTAATGAGGCAGGTGTGATGTTGTTATTATGTGCATGAGAAATTGTTATTAATGTTGTTAAACCATAGAATCTCAATTAAAAATAAAATAAATGTTAAAAACTTGGGCTAAAGTAAAAAATACGAGTCGTAATCACATACTATGCACTAGATAAAGGGCGAATATCCGAGATATATAAATGACTACTCGATAACAATAATAACAACAAACAACCTCATCAAAAATAGGAAAGGAAATGAACATACATATTTCTGAAGAGGACATATGAGTGGTAAGTAGGTATATTAAAATGTTCATTGTTCATTTATTGTCAGAGAAATACAAATAAAAACACAATGAGCTATCATCTCACACCAATGAGAACAGCATAGATCAAAAACACTGAAAACAGCTATATGATAATTTGTCTGAAAATGAAACCCTTGTTCATCGCTGTTGAAAATGTCATCTGGTTCTGCCTTATGGAAAACAGTAAATAAAATTCCTCCAGAAAAAATTAGAATAGATATTACATATTACCTGGCAGTTCTACTTCTTGGTATCTACACACAAGAATAAAAGACATTCTATAAAAATGAGCTTATATAGGAAGGGGCTAGAGGGATCCTTGGGACACTAGTGGAGGGAAACAGATGCTTGGTATTGTGTTGGAAAGCTGTGTGCATAAAAAGTATAATTAACAGTTTTGGGTCGGAGAGAAAGTACAACAAGTAGGGCATTTGCCTTGCACTTAGCTGATTTGGGCTCAATCCCCTGCATTGATTATGGTCCACCAACCACCACCAGGAGAAATTCTTGAGTGCAATCTACATAATGGAATAGTATGCAGCTGTAAAGAAAGATGAAGTTATGAGATTTGCTTATAAGTGGATGGTCATGGAGAGTATCATGCTAAGTGAAATGAGTCAGAAAGAGAGGGACAGACATAGAATGACTGTACTCATTTGTGGAATATAAAATAAGATAATATGAGACTGACACCCAGGGACAGTAGACACAAAGGCCAGGAAGATTGCACTATAGTTGGAAGCCTGTCTCATGAGCTGGGGGAGAAGGCAGCTGGAATAGAGAGAGGATCACTAAGTCAACGATGGTTGGAAGAATCGTTCGGGATGGGAGATGTGTGCTGAAAGTAGATAAAGGACCAAATGTGATAGCCTCTGAATATCTATATTGCAAACCATAATGCCCGAAAGTAGAGAGAGAGTATGGGAGAAATTGTTTGCCGTAGAGGCAGAGGGAGGGTTGGGAAGGAGGGGATAAATACTGGGGACATTAGTGGTGGAGAATGTGCACTGGTGGAGGGATGGGTGTTGAATCATTGTATGACTGAAACTCAAAGAAAAAAAAACCTACTGAAACTCAAACATAAAAGTTTCATAACTGTATTTCATGGTCATTCAATTAAAAAAATTCTTGAGTGCAGAGCCAGGAATAACCCCTGAGCATTGCCACGTGTGACCCAAAAGACTCCTCCCAAAATGTATAATTAGGGGCTGGAGCAATAGCACAGTGGGTAAGGCGTTTGCCTTGCACACGGCCAACCTGGGTTCCCAGCATACCATATGGTCCCCTGAGTACTGCCAGGAGTAATTCCTGAATGAAGAGCCAGGAGTAATCCCTGTGCATTGCCAGGCGTGACCCAAAAAGAAAAAAATATATAATTAACAGCATTGTAAATCCTCATACCTCAAAAAAGTTAAAATAACACAAAGATATTAACTTGGAAAGATATGTGCACATCTATGACCATTACAGTATATTACAGGTAATGGAAATGACTCAAATGTCCATTGACAGGTAAATGGAAAAATAAGGTAAATATATATGACTCAAAATGTTCAATGACAGCAAATATATATATATGTACACAAATTGGAATACTATGCAGATATAAGAAAACATGAAATCTTGCAGTTTTCCACAACCTAATAGAATTGAAGGGTATCAGATTAAGTGAAATTAGTCAGAGGTAGAAGGACAAGTACTGATGAACTAATCTGTGCTATGCAGAAAGACATAACAAGAAAAAAAACAATAGTGAATGATAGCAAAGCCTTGGCCTTAGATTACACAACTGAGATTACCAAACATTTGGGAAAGAAAAATTGGAACAGAAGTGACATAAGGACAGTGGTTGAGGGTCTTGAGCACTTTGATGGTGGTGAAGGTGTGGTAAATTTGTACATCAAAGCCATTATTATTAATATTATTGTAACCACGTTATCTAAACTAATGTTCTTCAATCTTTTTACACCTAGGCTCCATGGACAGGTATGTAGCGTCTGGCCCAAATGCTTTTCCATGGACCAAAGTTATAACCAAAGATAGACCTGGGTTTTTCAGCCTTTCAATACCTGTGGACTGTCACCAGTCTGTGGGCTGGTGGTTGAAGATTACTGACTGAAGTTACAAGAAAGTTTTTCAAATTTTTAGAGAAGGAGAAAATAGTGATAAAAGCAAGGTTTTTTTCCAGTTACACAATTTTGCAGTAAAAGTTTTTATGCCCTTGGGAGCTGGAAGGAAAGAACAAATTAAAATTTGGGTGAATTTGACATTCTGGCCTCTGAGTCAAAAAATTACTCAGTAACTCTTTTAGTTGGAACTGAGAGGATGTCGTATTGGGGTCAGGAGATACCACTCACAGATATTGACTCATAAGCTGGCTAATTTTATGGTTATACTCCCACTAACCCAATAAATTCTTCTGCCTCCATGTCAGTAGTACAACCTGTCCTATTTCATGGGGTTAGCAAGAAAGTCAGATGGGATCATAGAACTAAAAGTCAGACTTTATCATGCCCCAAATAAAGTCATCCACAGAGAAACAGGTCTGTATTGAAAAATATATAACTTTGTTAAGCCATATACTTATCAGATCCTGTCCTAACTGTCTTTGCTCTCAAATCATTGTTTTAAAATTTAAGTTAATGCTTACTTTTCCACTTTTGTTTGGAATAACCTTGAGATATATAGTTATATATTCATAGTTGTTTTTGTTTGGGTTTCAGTCATACAATGTTCCAGTCTAAAACACCTTCCTTCTTCCTTCTCCTCCTCCTCCTCCTCCTCCTCCTCCCCTTTCTCCTCCTCCTCCTCCTTCTCTTCTTTCTCCTTCTCGTCCTCCTCTTTCTTCTTCTCCTCCTCCTCCTCCTTCTCCTCCCCCTTCTTATTCTTCTTTTCTTCTTCTCCTTCTCTTTCTTCTTCCTCTTCCCCCATTCTCCTTCTCCTCCTCCTCCTTCTGCTTCCTCTGCTTCCTTTTTCTCTACTTCTGCTTCTTCTCATCCTTCTCCTTCTCCTTCTTCTTCCTCTTCATCTTCCTCCTCTTACCCTTCTCCTTCACCTTCCCCTTCTCTTCCTCTCCTTCTTCTTCTCTTCTTCCTTCTCCTGCTCCACATCCTCGTCCTCTTTTCTTCTCTTACTCCTCCTTCTCCTTCTCCTCCTCTTCTTCATCCTTCTTATCCTTCTCCTTATTTTTCTTCTTTTCCTTCTTCTCTTTCTTCTCTTGGGAAATCTAGATCTGGCAAGGACAAAGGAGTTCTTGGCATAGCTGGGGGGCCATATAGGATCCCAGGGATTGGACCTGAGCAGACCATGTGCAAGACATACGCCCTACCCACTGTACTATCTCCCTGGCCACAGTATTTTTAGTTTTAACCACTCTCTTTCCTACTTGTCTAAATTTATTAGTCCAAAAGAACTCCCCCGATTTCTATTCCTATATGTGAATGCCTTTTGTTGCCATTGTTTCTATGTAGGAACATTTTGAGTTTTGAGGTTTAGAAGTACATTGCAAAAGGGTTTTAAAAATCCCAATGAAATGGAGAGTGACAAACACATAGAATTCCATCACTAAATATCTTTACTTATTGTTGATGTGGCAGTCAATGTTGAAGAGGCTAAAGACAAAGCTATTGCAATTTATTCTATGTCATTGTCAATGAATCAGGAAATAGGCACGGGTTTTGAATTTATTATTAAGGGATTTGTGAGATGAAGTATAAATACCTTAATAAGAGGTCAAAGAGATAGTACAGTGGGTAGGATTCTTGCATTATATGTAACTAACTTGAGTTAGATCCCCAATACTAAATATTGGACCCAAAACCCAGCCAGTAGGGAATCATGAGTGCAGAGCCAGGAGTCATCCTGGAGCACCATTGGGTGTAGCCCAAAACCAAACAAAAACTTTCGTAAGCTCTTCACTGCAAACAAAAAATGGAAAATGGCAACAAGCTATTGATTGAAACAAAAAACTGAAAAAGAAGCTAAGTAAATTTTTCACTAAAAAATAGTCAAAACTCTATGACTGAAACCCAACCATGAGCAGATTTGTAACTGTATTTCAGGTAATTGAAGAAAAAATAAAAGAATCAAAATTATGCACGAACTGATTCATAATAATATTACATCAATAGTATTGTGTCAATAAAAAATACCCCACAATGCTTAAATATAGTGAGAATAGTTTTGACTAAATGAAGTGAAAACAACCTATTTCCTTCCATTTTGTGGTGATATGACAAACTATAAAAGTGTTTCTGCTATAGGCCACCTTCATGATTACTGCCTATCTTTGTCCTTCCCTTTTTAACTGATATACTGTATGGACTCAGGTCAGTTCAGTAATGTGCCCTGACATACCACCTTTTCCTCACATAGCATGGTTATTTGATTTCAGGCACAGGATCAATTAAACAGGATATACCCCGATTCTAAAAAACTGAGATTCCACCACCATCACTGCTTTAAAGTTGTGCTGTGCTTCAGTTCGTGCATAAAACACTTCTTCTGCCTTCTGTGATGATAACTGCCTCCTTTGGAGTCAACGTTAGCAGCACAATGAACATTATTTTGATGCCAAACACATTTTGTTTAAGGAACACCGAAGAGACATTCAATTTCGACTAAAAGTCCAATCCTATTTTAGTGATAAAGGGACTTGTGAACCTGCAAGTTGTTTCAAGGCAATCACAATTAGATCTACTGATGGTACTAATGTCTTCTGTTTGGCAAAAATGTATGCATATTTTTGTAAAATAAGTCAAATGCCCACAGAAGTATTTTGCCATTCATCATCCCATTCTAATTCCACGAGTTTATGGTTCTAAGGTGCTGTGTTTGGAAGAATTTTGTTAGACATGGAGCAGGAGGTATTTGGTCTTTCATTCTCATCTTCTATAGTGATTCAGTCTGAGCTCACTATATTCAGGAGTGTTCTAAGTGCTAAGTAGAATTAGTTCTATGTAAGCTAACCCAAATAATTATCCTCTGCTCTTACAGAGCTTATATTCTCAGTTGGGAAGATAGAAAATGCAATATAGGATCTCATGCGGTTATAAGTGCTGTGATGAATAACAAATCAAGTTAAGGAAAGGAGATATAGACATGGACACTATTGTTGATGTAATTAGAGAGCCACTACTGAAGTCTGGATGAAATGAGGGATCTCAGAGGGAGCTTGCATTCTGAGTGCATATAAGCAATGCAAAAACTTCTGGGAAAGACAGTGCTTGGTAATTCGAAGAAGAGTAAGTAAGTATGTCTTTGTTAAAAGTTTAAAGTTGTGGGAGCGAAGGAGAGTGGTACATAGTTTCATTTAAATAATTCATGATCTAACATGTTAAGTCAAAGTCTTTGAACTCATAAGTGGAACTTTCATTACTATTAGTATAATAATGATTTACCTGGCAAGCTACTCGTGGCACATTCGATATGCCAAAAACAGTAGCAACATGTCTCACAATGGAGATGTTACTGGTGCCTGCTCGAGCAAATCGATGGACAATGGGATGACAGTAACAATGACAATGCTACTTTTAGATAGTTTAATATTTAGTTGTAAAGGAAGAAGCACATATTTTGTGTCTCAGAAGACTTCTGTGGGGTATATGAAAAGCATTCTGAGACTATATGAGACTAATATTCAAGGCCAGTAGATATAAGGTCCATGAGGACTGGTCTATGGTTGGAAGGTTGCCACAAATGGTGGGGGCGGAGGGCAATTCGGATAAAGAAGGAACAACTACAATAAGGAAATGATCACTCTGGACAAGAACTGAATACTTAAAATAGATCACTCTATCACTGTATCTCTGTCATCCCATTGTTAATCAATTTACTTAAGCAGGTGCCAGTAACATCTCCATTTGTCCCAGACCTGAGATTTTAGCAGCCTTTCCTTATTCATCTGTCCCAATGTTTGGAGGCTTCTTTCAGGGTCAGGGGAATGAGACTTGCTATTGTTGCTGTTTTTTTTTTGCATATTGAATACACCAAGGGGCGTTTGCCAGGCTCTACCGTGCACTTAAAATTGATAAAGGGACAAAAATGACAATCTTTCAGTGCCTGTAGTGTAAACCATAATGCCAGAGAGGAGGAAGAAGAGGAAGAGGGGGAGGAGAAGGAGAAGGAAGAGAAAAAGAAGCAGAAGCAGAAGCAGAAGCAGAAGGAGAAGCAGCAGAAGCAGAAGCAGAAGGAGAAGCAGCAGAAGCAGAAGAAGAAGAAGAAGAAGAAGAAGCAGAAGCAGAAGAAGCAGAAGAAGCAGAAGCAGAAGCAGAAGAAGCAGAAGAAGAAGAAGAAGAAGAAGAAGAAGAAGAAGAAGAAGAAGAAGAAGAAGAAGAAGAAGAAGAAGAAGAAGAGGAGGAGGAGGAAGAGGAGGAAGAAAAAGAAGAAGTAGGAGAAGAAGGAGGAGGAGGAGGAAGAAAAGGAGGAGGAGGAGGAGAAGAAACAAAAAATACATTTAACTTACAGGAACAGGCCATGTACCAGATTTGACCTATGAATCATAGATTGCCCGTTCCTATGCAAACTAATTATCCTAACTTACCATGGTTTAAAATGGCCACCCCAACTGAGTGACCACAGAAATCAAACAAGAGTGCTGGATAGAGAGTACATCAGGTAAGGCACTTGCCTTGCATTTGGTTGGCCCAGATTCCATTTCTGACAACCCATACAATCTCCAACATCCATCAGGAGTGATCAGTTCATGCAGATCCAGGAGTAAGCCCTGAAGTACCACTAGGTGTGACCCCAAAACAAAAAAACAATCAATCTGAAGAATAAAGAAAGTGAGAAAAATTAAGGAGAGGGAAGGCCAAAATGGTTTCTTCTAATGTCCCTCTCCCAGTCTAAATTTTATCAGATGCCTCGATGAAAATAAAAGTGACATTTTTCTCTCCATTTTTTCTGCCCAAAGACTGTTATGATCAACAAAATGGGTGAATACACACTTAGTCCCTGTATTCATATAGCTTAGAGAGATAGAGAATAATATTGTTGAAAGATCTACATAAACAAGTGAAAACTATTTTCTTACTTCAAATATCTCTATTACCAGGTCCAGTGTAAGTGAATGCCTTGGTGTTTCCTGTTCATGAGTCTTTTTCTATCAAACTCATGGTTAAGAAATTATTGCTTTTCATGGGGGCTGGAGCAATAGCACAGCAGTAGGGCGTTCGCCTTTCATGTGGCCGACTCGTGTTTGATTCCTCCACCCCTCTCGGAGAGCCCGGCAAGCTACCGAGAGTATCTCGCCCACATGGCAGAGCCTGGCAAGCTACCCGTGGCGTATTGGATATGCCAAAAACAGTAGCAACAAGTCTCACAATGAAAGGCGTTACTGGTGCCTGCTCGAATAAATCGATGAGCAATGGGACGGCAGTGACAGTGATTCTTATAATCATAGCATAGGTATAGCTCTATGTTGCTTTTGGTTTTGTTGTTTTAAATTCTGTCTCATCATACCAGAGAGGGTTTTATAAAGCAGCCAACCACCCTGTCCTCTCAAAGACAGAAAAAATGATTTATACTCCTCCAGTTCTAATCATGTTCCCTCTTTTTAGACTTTAAAGCTAACAGCTCTGAAATGAAATATATCATTGACTGGGCACCATTAAAACTAAGGTAGCATGAAGTATTACTCCCTAAGCAATCAAGGTCTACAGTCCTTTTTCAGGACGAAGAATCTCCAGAAGATTGCCTTTACCCATTTCCTCCTCAAAGACTTAACAGGATGAAATCTCTAGGAGGGAATATGAACAGTTAGGCAGATATAGGAAGAGACACTCTCCATCCCTGCCATGGCAATGATTATTTGGAAGATAATAAAACCAACTAGCCCCAAGGCTGCTAAAATCCCATCTTGTGAGCACAGGAACTAAAACCTTATAAGACCTTTACCTGCTACCAGCACAGATCCAGAGGCTAGACTCCATCTTGGAGAAAAACTCCTGCAGGAACAAAGGCCAGGAAAGGAATATCAAGATCATCAACTACTCCCAACTCTACTCCTTCCAACCACCCTTGCAACAGACTCTTAGATAGAAAGCCCCACTGGGACAGCTTGGGAGAAACCCTATCTGAGCGAACTTGCAACAAAAGAGGCACACCCATATGCTGCCTATGCCCTTGTGTTGCTGCTGAGTGCATGTGGTGCATAAGCACAAGTGTTGTCTGCACCTCCCCTCCCGAGATGTGCAATTTTATACTTTAATGCTGGGATGTGTTCTGAGAAGTCCATGTTCTCTCTTGAGCATGTTACTCTCTTTCTCCCTCCCTTCCTTAAAATATTCCAATAAACCTGTTTTCACTTAAAAATAAACAAGTAGAAACCTATACCCAGGATAGGTTAAGCCAAAGCTTGCAAGAGGATTCATGCTTGTCATAGGCCTTCAGGGATCTTTTCTTGAGGATCCCAATCAAAAACTTGACCTGAAATCTAGCAAAGTAATTAGGGAATAGATAGGGTGGAGGACAATAAGATCTTTGATGGTAAAACGAATGGTTCATCTGTCACAAGGAAGTTAGTAAGGTAGGGAGTGAGAGCAATAGCCTCAATAAAGAGTTATTTCCACCTCTCTGCTCAGTCTCCTTGCCACCCAGGGAAATAGCTGGCGGGGGTCAGGACTAGTAAAATAGTATATGAGGATCTACAATATACACATACTCATGCCCCACTAGTCCCATGATGCAACCATCAAGATGTGCCTACTTGATGCAACCATCAAGAAGTCCATTACTTCTGCATGGGATGGGTGATGATCCCTGCCACTTAATTTCTCAGGGAGCCATGAACTCAAGGTTTATTAATGAATTGGTCTCAGGAGGAAATAAAAGTCAGTTCTAACCTCATCACAGGCATTGGAGGTTCATTACCTTCCCTTGCAGAACCACTGTGTTTTACATTACTTCCACATGAATAAGGAGCCAATAATGGAAGTGTAAGATTCCAGACACAGGCAACCCCCATCAAGCTGAGTATTTGACAAATGAATTCAAATTGTTTAAGTGTGAACTCTTTTGTTGTTGTTGTTATTTGTAAAGGGCATGTTTTGGGTCACACCCAGCTATATTCAGGAGTCTTCATTTATTTTTTAATTTTTATTTTTGGGGTGAGGCACACAGCAGTACTCATGAGTTTCTCCCAGATCAGTGCTCAAAGGTCACTCCTAGCGGTGCTCAGAGGATCATGCAATGCTAGGTTTGAACCCTGGCTTCCTGTATGCAAAGCCTGCACTCCAACACTTTGAGCTATTCTTTCCCCGGTTAATTGTTACTTCTTTCTCTTACCGTTCATTCCTGTGGTTAGCTCTGTCAGTGTAGTTTAGCTTGCATTTTAAATCCTTACCAGAAAGGATCTGTCCTATGGAACTGCAAGCTTAAGGAAAGCTTTTTTGATCTTTATGAATGTGAAAACTTAATAGATTATCCAATGGTTTTAAGATGATTTTGTTAGAATCTTAGGGTTTTATTCTTAATGCCTTGGCCTACTTTTTCTATCAAAAAGAGAAGATTTAAATGCCAGAGAAACCTTCTTTGAAAAAGCTGGGCTGTTTGCTATTAAATATTTGATGTTAGTTGAAATGGAATATTTATTTGATGATTTCTTCTATTGCAGGCTTTCTGGTTCTCAAAATGTAGTCCGCAGATACTTGAGGGTTCCTAAGACTTTTTGGAGGGCTAGAAAGATAAAAGTTACTTTCATAATAAAACAAAATATTTACATTTTCAGAGCTTTGACATCTGTGCTGATAGTGATAACCCGATGGTAGTTTAATTACTCATCATTGTATCTCAGCATCTTTTTGGGTGCTGGGAATTGTAAGGGCCTTATCCCCTGCTCTGTCTCTCTAGTCAAATAGTCATCGTATTCTTTACATGCATTTGCTGGGGAGAAAGTAATTTAGTTTAGAAATGTCCTTAATGAAACAGTAGAAATTGGCATAATTTCCCATTAGGAGGCTATTTTTATTAACAGGAAATTTATTATTTGTAAATTCTTGATGAGTATTTAAAATTTCCTTAGTTGCAATATCTAATATGATTACTACAGATACCTGTAGCTCATATAATAAAAACTCTTTGGAGTACTCATAAAAAATTACAAACATAAGAGGTTCTTCAGACCAAAATATTTCAGAACTGCTGCTTTCTCATAACTGTCCAAACATCAATCTTATAGTGACCAGTTTCCTATCTTCAATTACGGGTTGCACACAGACTTTTCACATCTGCAGGACACTCTCTTCCTTAGGATTTCTTAAAAGTACTGACTATGGGCTCCAAAATAACCCTCATAAATTCCTTAGAGCCTCGCTTGTGTGTTTAACTGTTTTGTTTCTCCTGATTCTCTCTGCATATGATTTTGAAAAGAGGGACCTCAATTTTCCAGCATTTAGGTCTAATGTAAGTTGTGTTTGACATCTACATTGCATACTTTCCCACTCTTTTATGGCCAGCAATATCATGTGCTTCACTTTAGAGAACTCTTTCCCAATCCTTGCCTTCCTAATGAAGCTGTCAGTTAGTTGTCCGCCCTCAGTCCTTCCCTACACTACCACAACAGGAGGCACATGAGCCAGGTCTGGCCCAGCTGTTTCACTCCGCTCTTAAACAGTAATTGGACACATAATCGAAGTGAAGCAAATTGGAAATCTTCATCCTAAATCATCTGAAGTAAAATTCGATCTTCTTTTGATCATGGGCTGTACTCTCTTGTAAACTGGGCCTATCCTTTATTATTGTATAAAGAGAGTCCAGCTGACAAAATGAACTTGAAACACACACAAAGTGAAATGAAATGGAATGGATAAAAAGTCTTGGCAATGCTGAGTACTTGCTCCAATTTCTAAGATTCTGGTTTCTGGAAATCTTTTCCCACTTCATTTCTGCCAGGGACTGCAAAAATATGTTAGCAAATCTTCTGTGCAAAAGTACAATTTCAACACTTCCGGTTGAAACTACTTTTGAGGAAGTTATTTTATCCTCTGACTTAAAATTTTATAAGAATAACTATTCCTTCACAACACAGTTTGTGAAGATTTAATGAGAGCATGTTAAAAACTTATTTGAACTGTTGAAAGCGTTATACAGATAATAAGTTTAATATTATTTCCTCTACACCCAAGCAACCATGTAAGGGGATTAAACTTGTTGCCTAAAATCTGTTTTTTGCCTTTAAAAAATGTATTATCATGAGATACATAATTTCAAATTTGTTTATGACTGAGTTTCAGTCATACAATATTTCAACACCCAACCTTTCACCAGTGTACATTTCCCACCACAAATGTCCTCAATTTTTTTCCTGATCCATGCCAGCCTGCTTCTATGGCAGACATTAATTTTCTCTTTCTCCCCAACCCCACCTATTTTCCTTTTAGCCACTATGGTTTATAATACTATTACCAAAAGGGTATCACACATATCACTTTATCCAGCACCCACTTCTTGCCCAGAGTGATCATTTCCAACTCTCATTGTTACAGTGGTGTCTTCTCTGTTGTAACTGCATCCCCAAACCCCTTATGGCAAGACTTTTACAGTGGACCAGTCACAAATATATTTTTAGACCCTAACTATACTCATCTCAAATCTTTGGATCCAAGAATGGCTTAAGAGGCCCTCAAATTTCCTCTGAAAGCTAAGTAGTATTTAAAACTCTTTCTTGTACAGTTAACCACATCAAGAGTTTCATCCTGAATTAAGTTTAGGTCAATACAAGAATCATAAAGAGAGCAGAAAAGCAGAGAGTGACTATTCAAAAGTATCATTAGAAGTCTAGATTAGCTCTCAAAGGATCGCAGGAGGGTTAAACCAAAAAGAGGGTGCATGAACATAGGTGCAAGCAGAGAATATTAAAAATCAATGATTCTTCCTCGCTACTAATTTTCACCTGAGAAAATTTCTTTTCTTTTTTCTTTTTTTAATTTTTATTTATTTCATTATTTTTATTTTTTTAAATGAAACACCGTGAGATAGAATTACAGACTTACAAACTTTCGTGATTATGGAGAAAAATTAAACATATGAAAGTTTAAACACAATTTTCACTTGTAAGCCAGCCTTATGAGCTGGAGGAGAAGGCCCACTGGGATAGAGAAGGGATCACTAAGTAAATGATGGTTGGAGGGATAGCTCGAAATGCGAGATGTGTGCTGAAAGTAGACAAAGGACCAAACATAGTGGCCTCTCATTATCTGTATTGTAAACCATATGCCTATAAGTAGAGAGAAAGAGGAAAATTGTCTGCCATAGAGGCAGGGGGATGGGTGGTAGGGGGTGGGGAGGGATACTGGGGACATTGGTGGTGGAAAATGTACACTGGTGGAGGGATGGGTGTTTGATCGTTGAATGACTGAAACTCAAACATGAAAGCTTTTTAAGTGTAGCTCACAGTGATTCAGTTAAAAAAATTTAAATAAAATAAAATTATTTGATGAATTGCTAATAAAAAATAAAGACAATTGTCACTTGTTAACCAAAGATAACAACCAGACAATTAAATGGCCCTTAATATGAAGCACAAATTAATGAATCAAGAAGCTGGAGAGATAATATATCAGGTAAGGCACTTCCCTTGCCTGGGGCTGATGTGGGTTCCATCCCCAGCACAGCATATGGTTCACTGAGCACCACTAGGAGTCATCCCTGAGCACATGCCAGGAGTAAGCCATGAACACAGCCAGGTGTGTCCCCCAATCAAATAAAAAATAGACCCTGCCGAAAGGATCTTAGAAAGTGAAAAGGACAGTCGGGTGAATCATTTATGGAATTTGGGGAGGTAAGTAGTGGATAAAAGCAATAGGAACATTTGTGGCATCCACAGTGTGCTGAGCAGCTCTAGAGTGAGAGGTTCTTTTGGCCACATATTCTGTCACAGTGGCCCGAGCTATCCAGGGACTCCTTTGGATGAGAACCAAGGTGTTCTCTTTCACCAGTGACTACTTTCTATTGGGCCATTTAAAGAAACTGACACCGGGAAATATGACCTCCTGAGGGACTTTTATTGGCTCTCTCTTATCAAAAGACTGGATTCCCCTTAAATGACTCTTCTCAAATTCTTCGTTACCTCCATAACTGAACTTGAATATGTGGCAACTGAGAATCCAAGTGAGGATGCACAGAGAAAGTGGAGGGTTTTAATGAAAATCCCAGGCAAATTACCCGGCAAGAGAACGAGAGCAGCAGAATAATTTTGTTTCACTTGTTGAAATAGCATTTCTATAGATATAACAGCGGGTATAGTGTTTGTCTTACAGGCAGTTCATCCAGGTTTGATCCATGACACCACATATGATCTCCTGAGAACCACCAGGAATTATCCTTGAGCACAGAGTGAGGTGTTATCCCTGAACACTGCCAGTTGTGACAGAAAACAGAATTTAAAAACAGCATCCTTAACTAATATACAAAAACAATTGGAAGAAAGGGCAGGGGAACATGTCTTCAGTACGAAGCTTGCCACTGTGGGAGTAGGGGAGATAGGTTAGGGAAGGGACCACTAAGACAATGATAGAGGGACAGGACAAGGACTAGGTTCTGAAAGGAAGTAAAGTGATATGCATGATACCGTATCAGTAACAGTATTGTAAAGCACAGTGCCTAAGAGGAAAAAAGAAAAAAGTGCCTGTCAGAGAGGCAGGATGGGAGGCAGGAGGGAAACTTTGCACATTGATGAAGGAAAGTGGACGATGATGAAAAGATGGGTGCTGGAACATTGTACCCCTGAAACACAATCATGGATAACTCTGTAATTGTGTAATTCGGGGTGATTCAATACATTAATTTAAAATAATATTAGCTTCCCGTTATAAGAAAATAAGCATTTCTTCCCGGTTCTCTCAAAACTTTCAGAAACAGGGAGAGAGGCTTTTACAGTGTGTATTCAAGGCAAATAGGCATCATGTTTACTCATTAGTTGAGGAACAAGCAGGATATTCTTAAAAATAATAATGTAGGAGTACTGCTATTTATTCAGCCATTGATTAAGCTGATTTAATTTGGCATGAACTCCACATTAATTTTTTAAAATTCTATTCTGAACGTTAACATTATTTTATAATTTTATTATTATTTTCCCCCATTTTTTGATTCACTGTGAGATACAGCTATAAAGCTTTCATGTTAGAACTTCGGTCATATAATCATCAAACATCCACCCCTTCACCAGTGCATACTTTCCACCACTAAATTCCCCAGTTTTCTCCCCCCACCATTCCAACCCTTCCCCTGCTTGTGTGGCAGACAATTTCCCCCATACTCTCTCTTTACTTTGGTTACATTTGATAATTTGATACCAGTCTCACCACCACTCAAACCTGCCGAAAAGGCAATGCTAGACGATTTGTTTTGTAATGCTAGTTATGGATAGAATATAAGGTCCAGGAACATCTGTGTCATTTTCTTCCAGGAGCTTTAGTTTATAGTCTCTGGGTCTTGGACATTGATGAGATTACATGGCTCCAGGGGCAGTTTGTGGGTGTGACTGCCAAACTACTGGAAAACTGGGGGCCTGGGGGGGAGGAGGCCCAGTCCCGATCCAAGTGGGCTTGGAGATCTCAGTCATGGGTTCCAGCACATTTGGGTTTTCCTGTCAGTCCGCTCTCCGGTGAGGTTCATCCTGTTTTGGGTGAGGCTTGTGAGGTTCGTCTGAGCATGTGGAGAGTGGCATTCGGCATGATGGTGGTTGGGTTTTGGAGGTTATTGGCTGCCGGTGTTCTGCTTGGGGCAGGGAGGGAAACTCAACTCGCTCCCCTCTGAGGTGCCCCGTGAAGACAGCCTGGCGTGGGGTCAGAGCATTCTGCAGCACTCTCTTCTGGGAGCTTTAGTTTATAGTCTCTGGGTCTTGGCCATTGATAAGATAACATGGTGCCCGGGCAATTTGTGAGTGTGACTGCCAAGCTACTGGAAAACTGGGGACCTGGGGCTCTCAGTCATGGGTTCCAGCCTATCTCTTAACTGCATCTTTTGATCTCTTTCAAGATTTATGGGTTTCTGAAATCACTGTCACTGTCATCCCATTGCTCATTGATTTGCTTGAGTGGGCACCAGTAGTGTCTCCATTGTGAGACTTGTTGTTACTGTTTTTGGCATTTAGAATACGCCATGGGTAGCGTGCCAGACTCTGCCGTGCGGGCAACATACTCTCAGTAGCTTGTTGGGCTGTCTGAGAGGGGCAGAGGAATCAAACTCAGGTCGGCTGCATGCAAGGCGAGCGCCCTACCGCTGTGCTATTGCTCCAGCCTGAGTCTCTGAAATAAGGCCAATAAAAGAGCTGAGCCGGAGGTAGTTTGTGGGTGTGTCTCCCACATAACTAACTTTGGCCATTTGATTCTTGGTAAACTTAGCCCCAAGTTGTTGGGGTCTGGCCAAAGGCACAGTAGCAGTTTTGGGGTATCTGAAGGCATCATCAAGCTGCTGATGCACTTGTCCCACAGGTACAGATTTACCTGCTGGCAGCACCATACCCCCAAGGACTTTTTATTTTGAAGCAGGATTTGATAACTAATATTTTTTGGTTTATTTTCTTTATTTTTTAATAAATTTATTTATTGAATCACCGTGAAACCCCCCGTATACCCCCTATCCCACACCCTCCCCCTACCAGTGTGGCAGATGATTTCTACTTTACTCTCTCTCTACTTTGATTGCATTCAATATTTCAGCACCAGACCCACCATTACTATTTGGGATTTCCCCTAACACCCAGACCTGCCAAAAAGGCAGCATTAGACAATTTTCTATTGCTGATTATGAATAGCGTATGATGTTGCACGGCCGCTATTGTGGCTGCGCGATTTTGGAATTCTGAAATGTTAATAATTAAATCTGGAGTGATTTCTGCCAAAAGCCGCTGAGTTCCGAGATTCATTTGTGAGTTTCTGGGATCATGGCTGTTAAGCAACTTAATCAGTAGCCAGAAAGGTGGTTCATGGGCGGAGACTCATCTTTGGTTTATTTTCAATTCAATTACAATCATACAAATCTCCCTGTTTCTAGTAGTCTGTAGGCCTCTTCCCTGTTATTTGAAAAAATTCATGGGACTTTAAATTACTAAATCAGAGATGAACATACCATAACCCTTGCCTAAGTCCTGGATTTATAAAGTCTTACCCTCTGCCTCTACAAGTCATAGAACCAATTCTTTCTGTTAAAACTCAGTTTTAAAAGGGCCAGAGAAATAGTAAGGCAGTAAGGCTTTTCTTTTCTCCTTTTTTAAAATGTAGGAGTACTGCTATTTATTCAGCCATTGATTATGCTGACTGAATTGGGCATGAACTCCACATTACTTTTTTTAAATGAATCACTCTGAGGTACAGTTGCAAACCTTTCATGTTTGAGATTCAGCAGAACACCCATCCATCCACCTGTGCACACTTTCGACCACCAGTGTCCCCATTATATACCCCCGGCCCATCCCAGTCCTCAATCTGCCCCCAAGGCAGACAATTTCACCAACACTCCCTCTCTAATTTTGGGCATTATGTTTTGCTCGAATTTTCCTACCACCAAGCCTGCCTTCCAGGGGCAGAAGCTAGATCATTTATTGTCCCTTGCTCATTTTCAATATCATGTGGCCTTGTGCTTCTGGAATCCTAGATTGTAGTTGGTTGGGTTCCAGAGACATTTCTGCAGGGCACTAATCCATTTTGGGATTCAATTGCATGTCTCTGGACCATGCCACATGGAGATTTAGTTCTGGGACCCTCATACCTGGGCCTTGCTTGTGGAAGCTCTTGGTCCGCCGGAGTTCCACCTGGAGTAGGCGGAGAGACTGCACCTGCTCCCTGGTGTGCCCCAGTGAAATTGATTTGGCATGGGACCTGGAGATATCACTGGCTCTTTCGTGTCTTTCGGGACTCACTGTTGTGTCTCTGACTTTTGATCTCTTTCGAGACTTATTTGTGGGTTTCTGAAGCAAGACCGGTAATAGAGTTTACAGGGTGGCGCTGGAGTTGGTTCGTGGAGGTGACTGCCAGTGCTTCTATGTGTATTGGGAAGTGGGGAGAGGTAGCCCACTCCAACTCCGTGATAGCCTGGAGATTTCAGTCACAAAACCTGTATACCTGAATTTTCAGAATATTATATCTTAGTGAGGTCCATGCTGAGATGGTGGAGTCAGGCTGGGGGTATGGCAGCAATTTTGGATTGTGGAAGCAAGTGGCTGCTGGGGTTCTTCTTGAGAAGGCACAGGCCAAGTTGCACCCCCCTCTGATTTACCCCAGTCTGTTCAGCCATGTGTGGGTCCAAGATTAACTGTGGCTTTTGATCTTTTTTTGAAATTTATCTACAGTTCTCTGAAATAAGGCCAATAAGTGAGTTGTATTTATTGGAGATGGTTTGTGGGCATGGCTCCCACATACCTAACTTTTGGGCATTTAATTTCTTGGTTCCAAGTTGTTGGGGTTTGGCCAAAGGCACAGTGGCAATTTTGGGGTGTCAGGAAGCCTGAAGGCACCATCAGGGTGCTGATGCACTCACCCCGCAGGTACAGGTTGACCTGTTGGCAGCACCATACCCCCAGCAGTAAGACTTTTCAGGCAACCATCTACAGTTTGATCCACAGCACCAAATTTGGTCTCCTGAGCACAACTTGGGGCCACTCTGAACACAGAGTCATGAATAGCCTCTGAGTACCATCAGGTATGGCCTAAATATAAAAACAAAAGAAAGTAAACCAATCAATTTTAGGGCCACAGAGATAGTACAGGGGTTTAAGATGCTTGTCTTCCATGCAGTCTACCTTTGTTTTCCTCCTTGCCACCACATGACTTCCTAATCACTGAGAAAAGTGACCCCCAAGTACAGTCACAGTGTGATTAAATCTCTCTCTAATTCCTGCCTAAATAAACAAAAAAACAATTTGTGTCTGAGAATTTTGACTTGCTTGTTTCCATAGCTTTCCCTTTAGAATCACCCAAGAATCACTTTTGCGGTTGATTTTATATTAACATTAAAATTGATTTTAGCCATTTTTGGTTTTTTTTGGGGGGAGGGGGAAACCACAACCAGCGTTGCTCAGGTCTTACTCCTCTCACGTCACTTAGGGATCATTCTTGTGGGGCCTGGGGACCATATGGAGTATCAGGAATTAAACCCTGGTGGGCCGCATGAACCACAAGTGCCATACCTGCTATACTAACATTCTATCTTATAATTTGTGCAACATTGCAGTGCCTCTGAGGAAATTTGAAACTGGAAACCTGTAGTTTTACCAGACCAAACTGGGAAAAATAAAGACTCTTCAGTTTACCACAAAGGAAACTGGGTACCCCAATGAGGTCAGAGGCTTGCTCTGGCTGAATAGCTCAGTATTGGCCCCTACACACAGAAAAGGCTGGAACAGTGAGAGCAAAGCAGAGTTTGTTTAGCTTTACCTTTCTGAAAAACATGTTTGTTTGATATTGGGAAAAGATGATCAGTTCATGTTCTATGCCACTCAGTTTTGGCTTGATGATGGCAGCTTTTTATAATGAGGTGTAGTCAGCTGACATTGAAAAACTATAAAATAAGAAATGCTAAGGGGAGATCTGGGAACAATCAGCCACATCTCTGACAAGTACAAATCTCCACAGAAACTGTTTCAAGGTTATTTGACACACTTGGCTTCTTGACCCTACTCAGGTACATTTAAGGCTCCAGGGCATCACCCAACACATTCTTCCTGTTCTAGTTCCCAGAATGCCTTCCAGGCCTTCATTTCTTACAAAAATAGAATTTATATTTTAGGAGACAATATTAAGGCAATACTAGTAAATAGTGCACAGGTTTCTAGAAGAAGATCCACCAAGGCTAAATCTTGGACTGTTACTATGTGTGGTTCTGTATGACAATGTCTTTGACAAGATTATTTTTTTATAAAAAATTCAAGAGATTCATATTTGATTGCTTTTTTGGGGGGTTGTTTGTTTGGAGGCCATATCCTGCTGTGTTTAGGGCTTTTCCCTGACAGGGCTCACTATAGTATAGGGAATGCTGGGAATCAAACCAGGTTTGACCATGAGGAAGGCAAGTACCTTCCTCACTGTACTAACTCTCTTGCCCAATAGATTCCTATTTATATCTGGATGATGAATCAGATGAGTGGGGCCTTGAGAAACAATCCTCCAACTCCTGACTCACATGCACAGACTCTGTTAGCCTCTGGTGAAAGAAAAATGTAAAGGCCTATTAGCACAATTATCAGAAGAAATGTGAGGTGATTCATTGAAGGAACATCCTGTGAGTGCAAGGAAGCAAAATTCTGCAACCTCCAATAAATGTCTTTGACAAAAGGTTAGTTTCATAGGAGTAGACTGAAAGTAGGATGGAGATGACCTCTGAAATGTTTATATGTAAACATTTCTCTGAAGGGTTTCTCCCTGGGAAGATCTAATTCATAGAGGTGGGAGAATTGACTTTAAAAAAAATTAGGCATAGTAGTTTATGATACTGCTAATGGTATGGTTTCATATATAAAACCAAACCATTCCAGTACCACATTCTCCTACATAGTGTCTGCTTTCATCTACCATAGTTCAGGTGTGCCCCCTTTCTCCTTGCCTTTCTTCCCCTGTACTAAGCGTCCAATGAGGACCAGATCTAAGTTTCTGTTGCCTTTGAACCTTTGTTATATTTCTACTTATTTATATCCCATGCATCACTGTATCTCTTATCATCCTGTTGCTTATCAATTTGCTCAAGCAGGAGCCAGTAATGTCTACATTCGTTCCTGTTGTGTGTTAGTGTAGCCCAATGGCTTCTGCCCGCTCCAGGAACATGAAGAGCATCAAACTGTTCATTCAGGGTCTTGACGGAGAAGTCTGACCATCTCATAGGTGGGCAGCCAGGCGTTCTTTTGACGTCCTGTGGAATCCAGTAGGTAACAGCTCTAGTCCAGCGGTCATCTCCAAATTGGATCATGTGTCTGGCCCATCTGATTTTCGATGCCTTGGCAATCGATTGTTGATGGAGGTCGGAACTCCAGATTCCTTCTCTCACTTGAGTGAAACATGATACTCTAAGCATAGCTCTTTCAATTCCTCTTTGGGAACCCCAAATAGCGTTTTCATCCTGTTTTTGTAGGGCCCAGGTTTCTGAGGTGCAGGAAGAATGGTGGAGTTGAAAAGATGTGCCTGGAGCCGGAGGTTCTTTGTCCTCTATACAACTTCTTCGATGCTCTTGAAGGTGTTCTATACTGCTCTCTGCCTCCTGAGCAGTTCTGGCGCTAAGTTGTTCATCATGTTGAGTTCTCGGCACAGATACACGTAACTGCCGCATTCAGAGATGTTCATTCCTTTGAGAGCAAATGGGACGTCAGGAACTAGTCCATTTATCATGAACATTGTCTTTGTGAGATTCAGCTGCAGTCCGACCTTTCCACACTCACAGTCAAAGTTGGCCAGCATTCGTGCCACTTGGCTAATGTTTAGTGTTATTAGAATGATGTCATCGGCGAAGCGGAGGTGGTGTATTTGCTGACCATCTATCTTCACTTTCATTCCTTCCCATTCCGGTCATCACATGATGTTCTTGAGGGTGACACTGAAGAGTTTCGGTGAAATGGTATCACCCTGCCGAACCCCTCTCTTTACATTGATGATCACTTCCTTGTAGAATGATGAGATCCTGGTGGTGAATCCATAATACAGCTCACAGAGGATCCTATTGTACTGAGTTTGAACACCCTGTTTAGCTAGGACTTCAATAACCACTTCAGTCTCAACAGAATCAAAGGCCTCCTCTAAATCAATGAACGTTAGACAGAGCAGTACCTTGAACGAAACCTTTGAGTGAAACCTCAATGACCTTGGTCACCATGTGAATATGGTCTATCATGTTAAATCCTTTTCAGAACCTGGCTTGTTTGCATGGTTGTCCTTCGTCTAGTGTTCTGTAAATCCTATTCAGGATGACTCAAGTGAACAACTTGTAGATAAAAGACAACAGGCAGATCCAGAGATAGTTGCGGATGTCATGGGTGTTTCTCTTCTTGTACAACAGAATGATCCTGCTGGTTTTCCATTGTGATGGAACCTTGCATTCAAACAGGTAGCATGTGAAGAGCCAAGCCAGTGTATTGATGAGTACTGGCAGTAGATTCTTGAGGTGTTTGGGTCTGACCTTGTCTGGACCGGGTGCTGTACACTTCTTTACCGAAAAAATGGCATGTCAGATTTTGGAATGGAGAACGCTGGGAATGACATATTCATCCTGCAGAATTTGGTAAGTGGGCAGGTGGATGTGTCTATGGAAGAGATCCAAGTAGAAGTCGTGAATAACCTTTTCCATTGCCCTTCTGGAAGATGTGACAGATCCACTGGGACATCAGAGAGCAGTCATCTTGGTCTTGTAGTTGGCAAAGCACAGGCATGTGTTGTGAATACTTTTCCCAGCTTCTGCTACATTGGCCAACACTGCTTCTCTTCTCCCTTTGAGGTCTTTCTTTACTGCTTCTCTTCACAGCTTTGTGAGCTCGGATGTTAGCTTGTGATTGCCTGAGGCTCGCGCCAGACCATGTTGGCGAATGAACTCGAGACTTTCCGAAGACAGGCATCTTTTTGTGTCTTTCTTATTCTTGGCATTCCTCGCACAGTCATGGAGGTGCTGAACCAGTCAATAGTATTCCTTGTCGATGTTGTCAATGATGGCATCTTCCCATAATGCCGCAAAATTGCCGAAGAGCTCCCAGTTGGTGGTTGTTCTGGGAGTTCTCTTCTTAAACTTTGCAACCTTTTTCCCTGCTCCGTGAAGTAGAATTTCGCACAAAGGAGATGGTGGTCTGATCCCGTTTCAAATTTTGGAACAGGAACAACAGTGACATCAGTCAGGCAAAACCATCAATTGAATATGATGTGGCCAATTTCGTTGTGAAACTGTCCACTGGGAGATTCCCATGTCCAACTTTTAGATTCAGCCTTCTGGAAGTGCGAGTTACCATGGATGGTCTTGGTCGACATGATGAACTCAGATAGTCTCTCACCATGTTCATTCCATTCTAGGCTGTGGGTCCAGATGTGTAGTTCTTCACGCAACCTTCTCAGTCCTATCTTGGCATTAAAATCACCAACAATGACCTTGCAGAAGGTGTGGTCTTCTTTATAGAACTTCTCTAGCTCCATATAGAACTTCTCAATTTCTTCTTCGTCATAATTGGATGTTGGTGTGTAGGAGACAAAGATAGAAACTGCTGCCAATGAGCCACATCTATTCAAGCATAAGCATCCGATTTGGGTTGTTAGGCATTCGAATGAATCAATGCTCATGGCCAAGTTTGTATCGTTCCCATGCATGAGATAGATAATTCTGTATCTGTTTCTCTCCTTCTGACTTACTTCAGCTAGCACAATAGTCTCCATCCAAACAACAATAAATTGTGTGATAGCAATAAAGGAAGCGGAATTGTGGTCCTTGGAGAAGGGATAGGGGTACATTAGTGGCAAGTGTATTGTTGAAATATGTGTATGAGAAAAAAATTATTAACAGCATTGTAGCCCACATAATCTCAATCAATAAAAAAGTTAATTGCATTATTTCATCTTTTCTTACAATAGCACAGCATTCCATTGTGTGTATGTACCAAAATTTATTGTCTAGGTATTGCTCGGATTGGGACTAGGCCTCTTCGGCCCAGATTTCCCATTTTCCAGTAGCTAGGCATTTACACCCAGGGACTTCCCCCAGCACCGTGTAATCCCACCAATGGACCACATCCAGAGACTATAAAGCCAAGCTCCCGGAAGCCATCTTATAGCCTAGTTCTCCATCTGGGAGAACCTGGCTAGCTACTGAGAGTTTCTTGCCCACATGGGAGAGCCTTGAAACTCCCCATGGTGTATTCATATGCCAAAACCAGTAACAATGCTGGGTCTTATTCATTTGGCTCTGAAAGAGCCTCCAATGCAGCATCGTTGGGAAGGACCAGTAAAGAAAGACTTCTAAAATCTCAGGGCTAGGATGAATGGAGATGTTACTGAGACCGCTCGAGAAATTCGAGTATCAATGGGATGATTATGATGATGATGATGATGATGATGATGAGGCTATTGTTTATAGTGACCATAAAGGCACAATTATTTCTTCAGAATGGGTTTATTTGTGTTCTTTTCTTTGGGGGCCCACAACGCAGTGATACTCAGAGCTTACTCTTGGCTCTGTGCTCAAAGGTCAGTCCTGGAGGTGCTCAGGGTGCAATATGGGATGCCACTGATTGAATCCATGTCAGCCACATACAAGGCAAATACCCTATCCACTGTACTATTTCTATAGCCCCTCTGCATAGGACTTTTGTGGTCTTGGGGTAGAAGTGGAGATGTGAATAAGAGAAATTACTGGATCATCTCTCAGTCTCCTATGTACCACTGGGAAAGATCCCCGAATAGCAGAAGCAGCCTCCAAGAAACATTGGTTTGCCTTCCTGAAGCCAAAAATTTAAAAATATAATAAAATTGGTGTCTAGAGCTGAGGATGTAGGTCAGTGGTAACATACACACAAAGCATGTATGAAGCACTGATTTCCATACCTGGTACTGCAAAATAAATAAATAAATAAATAAACAAACAACTAAACAAATAAATAAATAAATAATGGCTAAAACTAGGTGGTTGAGTCTTTTGGCTTTGTTGGGTCCCCCATTCCTCTTTACTTCTGGATCTGCCCTATGCTTGTTTGACTCTTTCTCCAGTCTCTAAACCTAAAGGTTGCAGGATGATATCTTTCGTGTACTAGCATGAGGAGATATATATACATATATATACACATATATATACGTATATGTATTTACGACCGATTTAGATTCCTTCCAAAACATTTCATAGGAGCCTAGCATCAGCATGGACATAAGTATACAATAATAGTAAGTAATTGGGCGTTCACAAGATGTTCAATAGAGTCCAGTGCTTTTCTCAAACTTGCATCTGAAATGAAGGCAATAATATGGATTGATTCCACCACCCATTCTTGGGAATTAGAAGTCTGATGCTTATAATTACTACACAGTGTCCCATTTTTAGAGGAGGATATCTGTTTTGTGAAAAGAAATTGGCCATATCCTGGGTCTGGAGTGATAATAAAACAAGTAGGTTTCTTGTCTTTTATGCGGCCAAGCCAGGTTTGATCCCTCACACTACATATTATCTTCTGAGCCCTGCCTTGAGCTTAGAACATGGAGTAAGTCCTGAAAACCATTGGTTGCTCAAACAAACAAACAAAAAGATGTGGACCAAATTTATTTTCTTTTTTATTGTTATTTGGGCTTTGGGCCACACTCTGCAGTGCCTGGTCTATAAACAAATTTGGTCTGTAAACTGGATTGTGATGAGAGATATCAGAGAGTTAGTTAACTTTTACAACATTTATAGCAATGTAATGGGGCACTTTAAAATACATGGTTAGTCTAAGTATTTAGAACTTCGGGCCCATGGACTGAGGAGTAATGAAAAGTAAGCACAAGGAGCTGAATTGCATGTTTTGCACACAGGAGCCATGGATTGGATCGCTGGCACTGCATGGTCCTGCAATCACCTTTTTATGGTGAAGCAAGAAAGTTTTTATTGAAACTTATTTAGAAAGATGTGAAGGAGGAAATGGAGAAGTACATATTCAAGAGTGAACATAGAATTCTTCCGAGTAGGACAAATGCAAGCAAAGTAACAGATCAGATACAAGTTCAAAGGAGAACATGGGCTTGAATAGCAATCTCAGAAGAGACCCTTTATCCACAATCCAGAAGTATTCCTGAACACTGCCATATATATATATATGCATATATATACACATATGTATATATAATATAATATATACACATATGTATATATATTAAGTTTGTGTGCAAAATATTATATGGGTTGTATTTTCTATATCTTTAATATTTACTTTATATCATTTTATAACAATCATACTTGCACTATGGGGGAGTAGTTTGGGGCACATCCACATGCAAGATCCACTGTATTATCCCCTTGTCCCCTGTATTATCCTTCTGACCTTCAATGTTTTTGAGTGGAAGAGGGGGGCCATAACTGGTAGTGCTCAAGGCTTACTCCTGGATCTGTCTTGAGGGGATCACTCCCATGCTTGGGGGGCCATTTGGGGTGCCAGAAATTGATTCTGGATCAGTTATGTGCAAGATGAACACCTTACCTGTGGTACTATTTCACCACCTCCCCCCCCACCCCCACATACACACGGCCTTCATTCTTATACTTTTAAAAAATATCAGTCCATGATGGGTTGGAATTTTAAAGTCTTTAATTATATGTAGATAGCTCAGTTTGAAAACCTCTGGACTAAGCAGTATATATTTATGATATTACTATAGAAAGGAGTGTATGATTACTATAGAAGGAGTGTAGTTTGAGATTTTTCATGAAATCTGAGTTTCCTGTGTTCTTATGTGCCCTCTCCATTTCTCAGCGATAAATTGTCACATTGCTGTATTGGGTTTTAAAGGAAAAATCAATTACACTCCTTTTTCTCTTTCTTATTTGAAAGCAACTGAGATGTGGGTCACCAGGGAGGCAGACAGGAGATGAGACTATCAGTTATAAAATTGGCTGAGATGCAAGAGCTCAGTTATCCATCCTTCTAGCCAGGAAGATGACTCAGGGGTCAGAGCTCATGCTTTGCAAGTAGTCGCTCTACATTCTATCCATAGCATTGAAGGGAGTGACCAGGAAGCAACATGCCAGGAATTGTGCCTGAGAACCGTTGTATTTGGCCTGAAAAACACAACGAAATAAAACAGAACCAATTTTCTTTTTAAATACCTCTCACTGTGATGAAGTAGAGACCCTCACCCAACTAGTATGGGGGGCGGGTGGGAGCAAGTTTTGGCTTTCTATATCTTAAGAGCAGATAATAATCAATCCATCAGATAGGGACTGAGTCATTGTGCACCAAGGTGACTGCATGCACTGAACCTTGACACCCAGTACTGCATATGGTTCCTTGAGCACAGAGCCAGGAGTAAGCCTTGAGCATAACAGGCTGTGGCTTAAATAACAAAACAAAACAAAAGGAAAGGATGTTTTCTGACAAGAGACCTTGTCTTTCATCCCATAGAATGCTCTACAGCGTTCTGTGAGGGTAGGGGCTTGTGCATTCCTGCTCTGCAAATTCTATGAGGGCACGGGATTGTGCATGTGATTGCTCATTTGCTTCAGAGCAGTGTAGCAATAGGTAGTTAGCAACTGCTTTGATCCCAAAGGGGATGAGGATGTGGATCATGGTAAAGATATCTCTCAGCTATTTACATTTAATCCCTTAACCGTGGATGATAAACCAGTTTTTCCACTTCTCTTCTTGTTTTCTGGTAATACCTGATTTGCAACTTGGTTTACAGAGTATCAGTTATCAGCCAAATAATTTTTGACAACATACTAATATTAGGAAAATTAGATGCCTCTTATATAATAGGTGACCTATTCTTTGAAACCAGATTCGTCTACAAATTTAATGTCTTTCCCCTCTCTTTGAAAAATTGTACAATAGAGAGGGCACTTGCCTGACACATGGCCCTTCCAGGTTTGATCCCTGGCACCACGTATGGTTCCACATGCCCCAACAGGAATGATCTCGAGTACAGAGACAGGAATAAACCCTGAGCACTTCCAGGCATGGCTCAACACTAACAAAAATTGTTTAATCACTAGTTTTGAATCCTATAAAATTTCTGGAGGCTTGGATTATCACCACTCTGTACTACTACATAATATCCATTACAAAAAATATCAAAAACCCCTCTATTTCCAACCCACCCACCCACCCACATTTTACTTGGCAACCACCATAGTTTTTATTAATCTAGGAGACAGTTTAGCTGTCTCTTGAAAATTTGTTTGCTTCAGTTATTAGGTTACACATGTGAGTGAAACCATCTGGTAATTGTCTTACATTATTTTTGATGTAGTTCACTGAACATAATCACCTAGAGGTCCATTGATTTTGTACTACAGCACACAATTTCATCTTTTCTAATTGCAGAATAGTATTATGTTGTGTAAAAAACATCACAATCATCTGCGGATCAACATTTAGATTGAGCCTCTACTTTAGCTATTGTAATTAATGCTGCTATGCTATGAATATAGGGAGGCAAATATTCTTCTGAATTAGTGTTGTTCTCATTCCTATTCTTTGTTTTATTTTTCCAGTGGGGGGGACCATAACTATCTCTGTGATTGGGGGTCACTCACAGCAGTTGTACTCACAGCAGTCTGGGGGACCATGAGATTTGGGTATAAAATCTGGGCCTCTTATATGTAAATCATGCACTTCAAACCATTTGAGCAATCTCTCCAGCCTTTCTATTTTTTGTTGCTTTATTGAGTTTTGCCTGGTGGTACTAGGCTTACTCCTGAATATGCACTCAGGACTCACTCCCGGTGGAGTTCAGAGAACCATTTGTGGTGCCAGGGATCAAAACCCAAGACAACTGCGTGCAAGGTAAGCACCTTCCTTACCCTCTGTACTATTTCTCTGGTCCAATCCGGTCTCTCCATTAAAAATTTTGGGTGGACGCTTGGCACAATTCGGGGAGGGAAGGAAGTTAGGACAGAAAAGAGAACACAATGGCAATGATAGCTGGAAATGATCACTTTGGACAAAAACTGAGTGCTGGAAGGAGGTAAAAGGAAAAACATAATAACCTTTCAGTACCTGTATTGAAAACCATAATGCCCAAAAGGAAAGAGAGAGCAAGAGAGAGCAAGAGTGAGAGTCAGAGAGCAAACGAGTGTGTGTGTGTGTGTGTGTGTGTGTGTGTGTGAGAGAGAGAGAGAGAGAGAGAGAGAAGAAAAGTGTCTGCTGTTGAGACAGTCTGGGATGAGCAGTGTCAGGAAGGAAGCTGGGGATACTGGTGGTGGAAAATGTACACTGATGAAGGGACAGGCGTTGGAACATTATATGACTAAAACCCAATCATGAATAACTTTGTAACTGTGTATCTCATGGTGATTCAATTTAAAAATATTTATTTATAAAGTACATTTTATTTTATAATGTTTTGTATGGACTTATTCTTAATTCATCTAGATCACTGCATACTGTTACAGACACATAACAACTCTATCTGGAATGGTCAATTTTGCCTTCTAATATTTCCAGTCTTTCTTTCCAGCCCTCTTTGCAACTGAGCCTCCTTCCAGAGTTTAGAGCCTTGGAAGGCCTGCACTGCCCATGGTGCTTTTCAGAATTGACCTCTTGGCCTCCTCTCATTTCTCCTTTGCCTTCATTATATACCTTTTTCACCCACTAGTTTGTTAATATCTTTTTAAAAGACCCTGTTTTAAGGGCTGAAGAGATGGTACAGCAGGTAGGGTGCTTAACTTTGCATCCACTGACCAGGGTTTAATTCCCAGCATCACTGAACACTGTCAAAATTGATCCCTGAGCACAGATACAGGAGTAATTTCTGAGCACAGATTTCTCAAAATTGGAAAATAAAATTGTAAATTTATTTGAGGTGGAGGGTTTGAGCCACACATGGCAGTGTTCAGGGGCTACTCTCATCTTTATGTTTGATGATTGGTCCTGGTGGTGCTTGGGGGCCCAATACCAGGGATTGAGGGCTTGCACCTTAACCCCTGTGTGATGTCTCCAGCCCATCTGACTGAATTTTCACTTAGGCCTCTGAAACTCTTCTAAAGGAATCACATTCATGGTGTGAAATGTCATGACACATGGCCTACCATTAGGGTCACATCTGGGAACAGGGAAATTATTGCTCATTCTTCAGATCACACTGTGTAGGTGGCTGCCTACACGCAAGGCCAATTCTATGTATTAATATTTGTATCACCTCGTATAAGTACATAATTATGTTTTAAATATTGTACTATATATTCACACAGGAGGCTATGAATACAACTTTCATAAGTGGCTGTCAGTGCAAACCCCTCATTAGGACATTAATCAGACATATTTCTTGCTCACCTAGTACCCCTAATTTCTAGCAGTAAGGAAAGTCTCTCCAATAAAATTAACTATTACTTTATTTTTTAAATGTCATGCTAAATATGAGCTTAATTAAATGCTGGTCTAAGCAAACATCAAGTGTGCTATGTCTTGGAGAGTATCATGCTAAGTGAAATGAGTCAGAAAGAGAGGAACAGACATAGAAGGACTGCACTCATTTGTGGAGTATAGAATAACATCTAGGCTGACACCCAAGGACAGTAGATACAAGGGCCAG
The DNA here is from genome assembly GCF_027595985.1 of Sorex araneus. Lineage (NCBI taxonomy): Eukaryota > Metazoa > Chordata > Mammalia > Eulipotyphla > Soricidae > Sorex > Sorex araneus. The sequence continues at coordinate 107,305,989 of NC_073313.1, forward strand.
GGGGATTGCCCCATAGCTGGAAGCCTGCTTCATGAGCGGAGAGGAGAAGGTAGATGAAATAGAGAAGGGATCACTAAGAAAATTATGGCTGGAGGAATCAGTCGGGATGAGCGATGTGTGCCGAAAGTAGATAATGGACCAAACATGATGACCTCTCAGTGTCTGCGTTACAAGCCATAATGCCCAAAAGTAGAGAGTATGGGGACTATTGTCTGCTGTGGAGGCAGGGGGAGTGTGGGAAAAGGGGAATATACCGGGGATGTTTCTGGTGGGGAATGTGCACTGGTGGAGGGATGGGTGTTTGATCATTGTGTGATTGTAACCAAACATGAAAGCTTGTAACTATCTCACGGTTATTCAATAAAATTAATATATGTATATATATAAAATGGGGAAAAAAGTGTGCTACATCTAAAAGCTTGGAATCCCACCTTTAAAATTTTCTTGAACTAAAAACTTAGTTCATTCTAAGTAGCTCATTCTCAATGACTCTCTCTTTTTGTTTGTTTTTTGGCTGCATTCAGCTATGCTCAGAGTTTACTCCTGGCAGTATACTCAGGAATCACTCTTTTCTTTTGAGTTGAGGCACCGTGATTTACAAACTTATTGATGACTGAATTTCAGGTTTATAATTTTATAACACTAATTTTTTCACCAGTGACCACTTCCCTTGACCAATGTCTCCAATTTCCCTCCCACCTCCAGCCTGCCTCCATGATAATCACCTTTTTTTTTCTTTTAGGCACTATGGTTTGCAATAATTTTATTGACATAGTTTTATGCATACCACTTTACCATCTTTCAACACTCTGCACGCTCCTCCAGCGTGATCACTTCCCTCCATCATTGTTCCCTCCTGATCCTAGCCACCCAACTCCTAGTGGCATATTGCCTACTGAATACCAGTTCTCATGTTTTTCATTTCTGTTGCCTTTGGAACTTGTTATTCTCTTACTATATTTCTTTATATCTCAAATATCATTCTTGATGGTGATCAGGGTACCCTATACAGTACAAAGAATCAAAACAGTATTGACTACATACAGTGCAAGCACGCTACATACTGTACTACCTCTCTGGCCCTTTCAATGACTCTTAAGGCATACTAACTTGTCTTACCTTGGATTAGGTGATTCTAAGAAACTCCAGACCAGTTGGGAGCTCAAAGTATAGTGCCAAGTATCCTTAACCACTGCCATACACCCTTCTGCCTTGTTTGCTTACAGTGATCTCCTTTGTATTCTGTTGCTTTCTGTAACTCAAGTGTACAAGGAAACTTAGAAAAAGAAAAAATATAGATTGAATATGTCCAATAGAAACTATGCATTGTTAGATCAGTTACTTCTTGATTGTCAACTCCAGTTTAAAATAAAACAATTTTAAAGCTCCTTTATTTATTCATTTATTTTGGTTTGAGAGTCATGCCCCATGTTACTCACGAGCTGCTCCCGGCTTGGTATACTGGGTCATTCCTGAAGAGACTCAGGTAAACTGGTGATGCTGGGAATCAAAGCCCAGCCCACTGAGCTATCTTTCTGGTCTTTGAGTTTTTTTAAAGTCTAAGTTGTAGATAACTGGTAGTAATGTAAAGTAATTGTGTCTATAGACATACAAAAATATTTTATCTGGTCCAGGTTCAATAGACTTCCCTCCTGTTTCCCTTATGGAAAAACTCAGTATAATACCCATTTTTATTTTTTCAATTATATATATATTTTTTTGCTTTTGGGTCACACTTGCCAATGCACAGGGCTTACTCCTGGCTCTGCACTCAAGAATTACTCCTGACAGTGCTCAGGGAACCATATGGGATGCTGAGATTCGAACCCGGGTTGGCCGCGTGCAAGGCAAATGCCCTACCCATTGTGCTATCATTCCAGACCTCAATTATCATTTTTAATTGGAAGGGTTACCCAGGTGTACTTAGGGCCAATTTCCGAAATATTCAGTTGGGCTTTGCTGGCCTGAGTGATTCCTGGATTTACCTGGTAATGGAGTGACTCTCTCTAGTCAGGAGATTCTGGGGGTCACCAGAGGCACATCCTGAATTCGGCGAGAGGTTCATGCAGTGTGCGTAATCTAACTTGAGACATTGTGCTAGCGTGTGCTGTAGCCCACTGATTTATCTTTCTAGCCTCTCCTGTCCATTTTAGAATTCCTTTCAATGGAATCTTTTTTCATTGGTGGTAGGGACATCCAGTGGTGCTCAGGGGCTACTCTTTGCTTAAGGGTGACCCCTGAACATTGTGTCAAAAGTCTATATGCAGCACCAAGGATAGAACTTGAGTGGGCAAGATGCAAGGCAAGCACTTTAATCCCTGTACTATCCCTTTAAACTTGTCATATTCTCTTTCGGGCGGCGGCGGGGGTGGGGGTGCCAGAAATAAAATCTAAGGCCTCAACATTCAAGGCATGTGCTCTAAAACTAGAGCCACAATCCCTGCCCATTTCAATTTTCTCTTATTCCATTAAAATTTTTGCCTTAACTTCTTTGAGTGGTTGCAGCATCTTACCAATTCTCTTGTTAACATATTATTAAATAATATATATCACATGTTCATTTTATGTCTGCATGAGTTGTGATTAATAGGTATAATTTTTTATTGAATCACTGTGAGATTTATGGTTAGTTTTTCATGATTGAGTTCCAGTCGTAAAATGTTCCAACATCCATTCCTTCACCATGCACATTTCCCACCACTAATGTCCCCAGTTTTCCTCCCTCCAATCCCTGCACCTGACCTCCATAGCCTGCCTCTATGACAGACACTTTTTACCCCCTTATTTCTCACCCCTCTCTCTCTCTCTCTCATTTTCCTTTTAGGCACTGTGGTTTGCAATACTATTACTGAAAGGGTATCATGCATATCACTTTACCTCCTTTCAACACTAAGGTTTTTCCAGTGTGTTTATTTCCAAGTATCATTATCATAGTGGTCCCTTCTCTGTCCTAACTGCACTGCCCTCCCCATTTGTGGCAAGCTTCCTACTATGGACCAGTCCTCCTGGCCTTTGTTTCTACTGTCTTTGGGTATTATTCACATATTGCTTTTTAATGTCCTACAAATAAGTGAAATTATTCTTTGTTTGCCTTTCCCTCTGACTGATTTCACTTAACATGATACTCTCTACATTTATCCCTGTATAAGCATAAGTTATGACTTAATATTTCCAAATAGCTGTCTAGTGTTCGTTGTATATGTCGATATAACATAGTCTCTTTATCCACTCATCTGTTCTCAGGCACTTGTGTTGTTTCCAGATTCTGGTTAATGTGAACAGTGCTACAATGATCATAGGGGTACAGATGGCTTTTTTGCATTGTGTTTTTGGGTCACTAGGGTATATTTTCAGGAGCAGTATTGCTGGGTTATGGGTCGTATTGAAACTCAATTTCTAGTTTTTTGAAAAATGTTCATATTATTTTACAGAAAGACTGGATCAATCAGCATTTCTACCAGCAGTGAATAAGGGTCCCTTTCTCTCTGCATCCATGCCAGCACTGGTTGCTCTTTTTGATGTATGATATATATATATATATGTGTGTGTGTGTGTGTGTGGGTGTGTGTGTGTGGGTGTGTGTGTGTGTGTCTAAACCATAGAACCAATAGAAGAATGAGAAAGTATTTCTCAGTCTCTATGGTGTGAGATGACATCTCTTTGTTGTTATCACAGATAAGTAATGATATAGAGCACTTTTTCATGTGTTTTTTGACCATGTATTTCTTCTTTGAGGATATTTCCATTCACCTTCTTCTCCCTATTTTTACTGGGGCTGTATGTTTTTTCTTGTGAAGTTCTACCAATGCCTTTTATATAATGAGTAGTAACCCCTTATTAGATGAGTGTCAAGTAAATAATTTTTCCCATTCTGTGGACTGTCTTTGGATTCTGGTCACCAAAACAAATAAACCAAAAATAGAATACTGGAGCCAATGAGACAGTACAGTGGGTAAGGTGCTAGCCTTGCACATGACTGACATGCATTTAATGCCCAGCACCACACAAGGACCTTAAGCGCTGCCAGAAGTGAACCTTGAGAACAGAGTTAGGAGTAAGCCAGTAGGTGTATCCCAATCAACCCCTAAAAAACCTTCTCTGTTTAAACTAAGGGGTTGATACAGAATAAAATTATTCAATACTTGAAAGAGAATTGTAACAACTAAAATGTATTAAATATAGCTTCTTTACCTTTACCTTCCTCTGGCAAAGTAAATGCTGCCTACACTTTAACACTGTTTTGCAAACTTTAGCATGATTTATTTTCTGCAGTGCTAGGGATCAAACCCACGTCTCATGTACATAAGGCATTTACTTTACCATTAAGCAACATCCTGGCCAAGTCTCAGCATGATATTTTAAAATATTTTTTGTTTAAGCACTCTAATTTAAAATGGTGTCCATAGTAGAGTTTCAGGCATACAAAATTCCAACACCAATCCCACCACCAGTGTCAACTTTCCTCTACCAATGTCCCTAAGTTCCTTCCCACTTCCCACCCCAACATCTTTGACAGACTCATTTAAAATTTTGATTATTATAGTTTGGGTCTCATACTTCTATTGGTTCTATGGTTTTGACTTACACACATATATACATACATATAAACACTTTTACACCACCAACGTGTTCAAGGTCCCTGATCTTCCATCCACCTCTTCTTACTTCCTCCTATTTCTTTCCTTCCATGGCATTTTTATAATTCTTCAGCATATATTTTAGTTCTACTATTTGAAAATTTCTTTGCCTATATTAGCCAGCCTTGACAGAGTAAGCCTACTGTCACCCTTCTCTCTGTACTTTTTTTATTTGGGTGTTCAGGAACTACTATCAGCTCAGTGTTCAGGGATCACTTTATGTGGACCCTGAGTTCCAGGTGATCATGAAGTTCCAAGGACAAAACTCTGGCCTGCTGCATGCAAAGCATGTGTCTTAACTCTTTGCTATCTCCCAAGTCTCCATTGATGTTTTTTTGATTCCCTGCCTTTCTGAGTCCCATTCTGTTAAATGGTCCCGTTTTGATGATGTCACTTTCATCCCAAAGTGTAGGCTGTGGGAAGCTGTCCTTATGTTTCTGAATAATCCCAACTTAAGATATTTGTGACTTTGCTTCAGAAAATTCAGACAGAATGAGCTTCATGGAGGAACATGTGTACAAGTAGAAAATCACTGTAGACAGTATTCATTTATATGTTCACTAATCTTTCTGAAATAGTAGGTAAGTCCTAGCCATGTAATTTAAAATGATGTAAAATAGAACTAGCATATCTGACAGAGGTCTTATTTTTTCAGACTATCACGGGACAAGAATGAGCAAGTTACAAGTTTGGACTATTCTCATCTTATACCTTTTTCCTGGCTCAAGGGATTTGCTCACGTTCCTCTGGGATTGTAAAACACACAGGTGACTCAGAGCTTTCTTCACTGAATTAATAGTTCAAAAGCCCTCAAGGCAGTCAAAGTTTCCTTCAATCTTCTTGGGATTTTTTTCTTTACCCAATACTGAAGGCACTTTATGTACTAATTAGGAGGTTCCTATCTTTCCATCTTAAGTCAATTTCACAACACCTTCATAAAGGCTGTATCAAGTTCATGACTATCACTGAATAGCGTTTAATGCTATTATTTTATGTTTGTGAGATATTTTGGCATATTAAAAACCTTTCTTGTTGCATTTATATTCTAAAATGTATTAGTTATCAGAGAGAAGGAAACAACCTAGTACTGAGGATCAGAAGAATCCTGATAAGTTAAAGAAATAGAGCAATTTCAAGATACAAGTTCACTTTTAAATAAAGCAGAATTCAGTATCACTTATTTTTGCCTCAGGAGTTCATCAAATTTTTATACTAGGGACAAATTATGAGGTTACTTAGGTCATTCCTTATGTTGAAATTGAATTGGTGAAGTGTCCCAAATCTACCATAATTCTCATTCATCGTTTTGAGCGAAGTAAGTAAAGCAGAAAGGCTAGAGATATAGTATAGCAGGTAAGTCACTTGCCTTGCACATTGCCAACCCAAGTTCGTTCCTCTACATCCCATAAGATTTCTCAGGTCCCTCCAGGAGTGATTCCTGTGCAAAGCCAGGAGTAAACCTTGACCACTGCTGGGTGTGGCCCAAAACTAAATAAAAATGAAAAAAGGACTGAAAAGATATTTCAATGGGCTGAATGAAATTCTCTGCATGAGGGAGACCTAAATCTTTATCCTTGGCACCAAATTGTCCCCTGAAAATCTGGGGGATGACCTCTGAGTATCAAACCAGGTATAGCCACCAAGCATCTTCGGATATTCTCTTTAAAACAATTGGGGAGACAAACAGAATGTGGTTTTGTTTTGTTTGTTTGCTTTGAAGGCCACACCAGCCATGCTCAAGTGATACGCCTAGCTCTGCACTCAGGAATTATTCCTGGCTGTGCTCATAGAATCATATGGGATACCAGATATTGAAACCTGGGTCAGGAGTATACAAGACAAGTGTCTTGCTCTCTGTATTATCTCTCCAACCCCTATTGTTATGCCTTAATATCCAAGTTGAGTCAATGTGGAGGCTAACCTTATTCAAAGTAGATGCATTTTGGGGCGGAGAGGTAGCAGAACCTGTTGGGTGTTTGTCTTGCTTGCTTGCTGCTGACCCAGGTTCAATCTCAGGCACCACATATGGTCTCCCAAACCTTGCCAAGAGACCCCTAAGTGCTGAACCAGAAGTATGTCCTGAGCACATACTTGTGACCCCCCCTCAATTAAAGTAGATACACATTAATAAGTTCCAGAGACTGTGTAGAGGAGAAAAATGTGCATTTGTTTAGAAAGTATAAAATTTCAGATTGTTTTGTTTTGGTGTCAGGTGCAGCTATGCTTAAGGCTACTCCTGGTTCAGGGATCAAACCCAGTTTGGCTGTGACAAGGCAAGCGCCTAACTTGCTGTACTACTATGTCTTCAGGCCTAAAGCTTCAGTGTTGCTAAATGAAAAGTTCTATAGATCTATTGCATATCATTGTGAATATATTTAACACTATTAAACTGTACAGTTAAAAATATTTATCATGACACGGCTTTTCCATTTGGCAGTGGCAGCATGGTGACCGCCATCTTTCAGAGCCCATGGAAAGAGGTACGAGTTTGCAGTGACAGGGCACGTGGGAAATCTCGGGATGGGAGGTTGGTACTGGCACTGCTCCCCTCCCAGGTGAGACCCCGAGTGGCTGCCCACAAATGGCTCTTCCACTCCTGAACGACCATGATCCCAGAGGCACAAAAAACAATTTCAGAACCCAGCGGCTGTGACAGAAACCACTCTGGACTTAATTACTAAAATACCAGAAATCCAAAATCATATACTCTTCATTACCAGCAATAGAAAACAAATTATCAAATGATGCCTTTTTGACAGGTCTGATTGTTGGGGGAAAATTCCAAATAATAATAGTGAGTTTTCTGTCCAAACATTGAATGCAATTAAAGTAAAGAGAGAGTAAAGTGAAAATCATCTGCCACACAGGGTTGGGGTGGGGTGTATACTGGGGTTCTTGGTGGTGGAACATGTGCACTGGTGAAGGGATAGGTGTTTGATCATTGTATGACTGAGACTTAAACCTGAAATCTTTGTAACTGTTCTCATGGTGATTCAATAAAATTTTTTTAAGTATTTATGATGACAAGGTTTTGGGTTTTTTTGCATTTTTCTGTGTGTGTTTTAACACAATTAAAACAAAAATGATTAATTAAAACATAGATTGGCCACTGTGAATAAAAGCCTTCAGGTATATCAAAATTTTTCTTCACTACCTATTTTAATACCTAATTGTATGCCTACTCCCAATTAGATTCCTACTTCAAGTGAAATAATTTTTAGACAAGTTTCCCATTTAAAGAAATACAGATTTTCAGGACAAATAGGAATGATCAGGAGATAATGCAGAGGGCTGGAGTACATGCAGTAGGCATAGCAGAATTTTGTTTTGTTTTACTTTGGGTCTACATGAGCAGTGCTCATAGCTTAGTCATGGCTTTTTGCTAAAGGGTTACTCTTGGCAGTCCTCAGAGGACCATATGTGGTACTGATAATTTAACCTGAGTCAGCTATGTGGAAGGCAAGTGCCTTACCAACTGTATCATCTGTCCAGCCCCCAAAGATGGGTTGATCCTATATAAGGTCAAGGAGGACCTCTCCATCAACAAACTAAAAATAGACTTTGAGCATTGCTGTGTTTGGTCCCCAAACAAACAAACAACAACAAATACAAAATGATCTTGGGTCTGAGAAAGCTCAGCAAGTTTGAGTGCATCTTTTGCATGCAAGTAGTCTATGATCAGTTTTAGCACTATGTTATCCCCTAAGCGTTACTGGGTTTGGTGCTCCCCCTACCCCCAGGAAAAGGATAGTTAGTCAAGAACCAAAATGAGCTTTGGAAAGGGAGGGGCAAGGACCACATTTGGCAACGCTTAAGAGATATTCCTGCCTCTGTGTTCAGAAGTAACCCCTGGAGATGCTTAGGAGGACTGAATGTAGTGCTGAGGATTCAAACTGAGTTTAGTTGCATGCAAGGCATTACCTCCTATTCTATCTCTATAGTGCATCAACTAATTTAAGTGGTGAGAAATTAGGATATAGAGCCAGATACATTTTCTTGGAAAGTAGGATGTAAAAAAATTGGCAACATGGGATAACTTAAGAGTTCAGACATAGAAAGGCAGAGGATAAATATGAGGTGGGAGTCCCTGGAGTAGAAATCAAGGTCATCAATATGAAAGCTGAAAGATCTTAGGAGCAATTCTGCCAGACAATTTACTTATTACCCAAACACAACCAGATTGGTCCTGTATCAAAACTAAGAATATGGATGTTGACAAAGTCAATGTTCGAGAGAAAACCACAGGATTGCAAAAGAGAAGCCAAGGATAGATGTGAAAATGGTAGGTTCTCAAATGGGCCACATGTGAGGAAAATCTTTGCAAAAGATAGTTTTAACAAAGTGGGATGTCTGAAATCAGGTCAAGATATCAAAGGTCAGCAGAGCCAAATTGTGGCCAAATTAAGATACCTGCATGAGAGCAAAGGTTTCGAAAAGTATAAATAAAATTGAGAGTGGTTCTGGAAAACCAAATGACAGAATGGACTTGGAACTCAGGCGTGTAGTATATTCTAAGAATTAAAAACCAGATTTGAAATTTAGCATCAATTATTAGAATGGAAGCAAGAAATCTTGACAACAGGCAAAAGGAATGAATAGGAACCCATTGATAATTCATTTTGTCTGAGATTTGGAAGTTAAAATTATTCTTGTTAAGGCCAGAGCTAAGTGAAAAAGATTGCTCAAGGTCCTATAGTTGAGAGTTTGTTTGGCATTTTGGGAGTTGATACATGGGTGTATGGGTAGTACAAAGCAGCAGAGTTTTTGAAGAAAGGTGCTGGTACATTGGTGTTGAGGAAACATGGCTTAGAAGGTGCTTTTAAAAACATAGGCTTTTACTGTTTTAAGTTTTAAGATATTCTTTGATATATTACATTATATTTGTTTGCCTTTCACTGATTCTTAGATGTCAGTGCAGGTACTCCTAGTAAAAATATGTTTCCACTTCTGCCATCCTCCTCACACCGCATTTCCTACCAGGACTGGGCATACTCAGCCCTGACAGAATAATTTAAGCCTCAACTGCACACACAGCCCCATCCCAGAGGCAGGAACCAATGATGATGTTGACCGAGGCAATTTGGAGAAGCTCTGGTCCAGAAGCTCTGGCTTTTCAGCTTCAAGACTTATTGGTCTGTTATTAGCTCTTTTTCTCCACTGTGGGATGGGAATCAAACTATGTGTAGGAGCAACTGGGCAACTTTTGGTGAACCAGAAAAGAGTGCAATTTCTCTCCAATATTCACAAGATACTGTGAAAAGTCTGAAAAGTCAGAGAGCATAGCCTGTCTTTCTAGGAGTCCTGGAGAGAACCATGAACAGAAGCCAAGGCAGTATGTAAAGTTACAGAGACAACATTCCAAGGTTCAAGAGCACACAAAAGCTAAAGTCTAAAATGAGATTAAGGACAAAACAAAAAAATGCAAACAATAACGACAAATTAAGAAGTAAAGGACAGTTAAACAGAGCTGGGGAGATAAATACAGATTTAGGGTACATTGGACAGGAGCACAGCAGGTAGGGAGTTTGCCTTGCATGTGGCTGACCAGGGTTCAATTCCTCCGTCCCTCTCGAAGAGCCAGGCAAGCTACTGAGCTTCCTAACGATGGAAACTGGCAAGCTAACCGTGGCTATTCTATATGCCAAAAACAGTAACAACCTTCTATGTCTGTCCCTCTCTTTATGACTCATTTCACTTAGCATAATACTCTCCATGTCTATCCATTTGTAAGCAAATTTCATGACTTTATCTCTCCTAACGACTTCATAGTATTCCATTGTGTAGATGTACCAAAGTTTCTTTAGCCAGTCGTCTGTTTTAAGGCACTTGGGTTGTTTCCAAATTTTGGCTATTGTGGACAGTGCTGAAATGAACATATAGGTACAGATGTCATTTCTACTGTGCTTTTTTGCATCCTCGGATAGAATAACATAACATGAGACTGACACCCAAGGATAGTAGATTAAAGGGCTAGGAGGATAAAAGCCCCATACATCTTTGTGCTCATGTTTCCGCCATACAAAGTTCGATAACCCATCCCTTCACAAGTGCCCATTCTCCACCACCAGTAAACCCAACATCCCTCCCCCCCTCCCCAGTCCCGTCTCCCCCCACCCCACCCTGCCACTATGGCAGGGAATTCCCTTTTATTCTCTCTCTCTGATTAGGTGTTGTGGTTTGCAATAAAGGTGTTGAGTGGCCATTGTGTTCAGTCTCTAGTCTGTATTCGGCCCGCATCACCCTTCCCCCACATGACCTCCAACCACATTTTACTTGGTGGTCCCTTCCCTGAGTTACCCAGAAAACACAGATAATCAACAGGAATATGAAAGTGTTCAACATCACTGATTAGCAGGTAGATTCAAATCTATATTTCTTTATGTAGTGAGAAAACCTTACTGCCTGATATAAATGACTTCAATTTATTACTTATATTTACTCCTATGCTCTTTAAAAATCCCATTTCTAGAACTAAGATGCACACATTTATCTGAAATCTGAAACAATTTTTTGTACTTTAAAGTACAGTGGGATTATAGCAATTTGAGACATTGGGAGCAACCCTTCTGTAATAAAAGACACAAAGTATGAAGATACACAGTTATGATTGAGAATGGAAAACTATTATACTTATCTGTGAAAACTAAGAAATCAAATATCCCCACCCACCAAAAGAACATGCCTCTATTTGTTTCTCTTTTTGTGACTTCTTAGTACTTGTTTTGTTCAATTAGAGAATGTCAAAAATAAAATTGATTAAACTCACTTTAAAACAAAAAAAAATAAAAACAGTGACAACAAATCTTATAATGGAGACATTACTGGTGCCCACTTGAGCAAATCAATGAACAATGGGATGACAGTGCTATGGCAGTGCTACAGTACTATAGGGTACATTGAGCCACTGCTCAGTTTCAATCCCCTGACATGGCATGGCCTACTGGGTACAGTCTTGGATATCTCCCTGCACTTCAGGGTCTGAGCAACCATGTATCTTTGAGGCTTTGCACTGAATTGTGGAGTCAGTTGGTTGAGTATCATCAGGAGCAGTCCCTAATCCCTTGGCTTTTGAAAGACCACCCCAAAATAAAATAGAATAAGAAGAAATCCTAGAGACAATGAGAGCTTCTCAAACTTAAAAATATACCCCAGGCCTAGGCAATAGTACAGCAGGTAGGACACGTGCCTTGCCTACAAGGTTTGATCCCTGGTACCCCATAAGCTTCCCCAAGCATTGCCAGGAGTAATTCCTGAGTACAAAACCAGGAGAAACCCCTGAGTATTGCTGGGTGGGTAACAAAAAAACCCAAAATATATCCTCAAAAGATTAAATAATTAAAAATGAAGATATGAGGCTGGAGAGATAGTACAGCAGATATAGTGCTTGGCTTACCCACCAGGAGTGATCCCTGAACACAGAGCTAGGAATAAGCCCTCAGTATTCCAGATGACGATCAAAAACCTAAATAAATAAATAAGAATAAAATTAATACTCTTATCTCTTAAAAAATATAAACCTGGCTGGATAGATAGCTCAGAGGGCTGAAACACTTGCTTTTCCTGAAATATGCATGAGTTTGATCCTTGGCACCACTAGGTTTGGCCAAAATATTTAAACCAAAGTAAAAAAATTAAATAAAATATCTAATCACCTCATAAATAAAATGGATTGCTGTACAAAGTTTATATGAAGTGATTCTAGTAGAGAAAAGAGTCTGGCTCCTTTGTACTGAGATGTTGATAGACTCTTGCCCATTTCTGTTAACTGGCTGTTCAAATTGTTCACTTATTTATGCAAACACGATTTAGTAATCTTAAACTAATTCCCCTAGAGTGATAGTTCTTATAATAACCCCTGTTGTTTTGATTTGCTCTTCAACTTCCTTTCCATATTTCTGATGGCTCACATCTATTCCTGTATTTTGATAATAGTCAAATTCTTCTTTCAATGAGCATTTCTAGACTGTTGCAGACATACCTATCATCTCATCCTTAGTGAGATGCCTCCCAATCAAAAGATTCATTTACCTACTGCCTGTTGTCAGACCTTGATAACAGACCTTGACACTGATCCAAATGTTCTCTGCTTGCACAACATATACTTACTGAATTGAACTTCCTGGAAACTTCTTAGGTTGCCTGCCTTGTTTCATGGGTCTCGCCCTTGCCCTCTTATTGAGTATCTAGGATAGTGAAGTGTCTAGTTTTGAGAAAGGCAGCCTGGGATTTAAGATTGCTATAATAGAAATGTATTTATACAGTGAAAGTGGAAAGATGTGGTGTTAGGTAAACTATTAATCTAATTGGTCCTTATAGCCAATTAAAAGAGGTAATGAGGGGCCAGAACGATTGTACAGGGGGGAGGACATTTGCCTTGCAAGTGGCCAACCCCAGCATCCTATATCATCACCCAAGCATCACCAGGAGTAATTCCTGAGTGCAGAGCTAGGAATAACCCCTGAGCATCACTGGGTGTGGCCTCCCCTCCAAAGAGATAATGAGATAGCTGGGGGTGGGAGATAGCAGAAGAATAAAGGAAGCCCCCATTCAGGAAAGAAGGGTCCAGACCGATTGCTGGGCAACAGGAATCTCACCCACGTGCATATGACTGGAGACTATGGAAAGCCAAGGAACAGGGTGCTGCTTGGAACAGTCCTAGAAAGGCCCAGCAATAGAGTAAAGAGCAGCAAGCCTCAGCGAGGAGATATACAGTCAACAAAATTCCAACTGTAGGTTTCAGACTACAAAAGACTACACTGGCTAAAGGATCCCAAAGGGACAAGGTTGGGCCATTTTATACTAGAGGCAGCCAGACTGCAAGAGATAGGACTTAAGATGTCATACACTGGATAGGGCATGGGAAGACAGGACAAATGACCTCATACATGAAAACCCATCTATTTGAACTGTTACTCCTGGCTCTGAACTTAGGAATTACTCCTGACCATTCTCGGGGACCATATGAGATGCTGGGGTTGGCCAAGTGCAAGGCAAACACCCTACCCACTTTACTATCGCTCAAACCCCCACTTTTTTATTTTATTGAATCTCTGTGAGATAGTTACAAACTTTCATGTTTGGGTTACATTCTCACAATGATCAAACACCCATCCCTCAACCAGTGCACATTCCCCACCACCGATATCCCAGGTATACCCCCTTTCCTACCCTCCCCCTGCCTACATGGCAGACAATATTCCCCATACTCTCTCTCTACTTTTGGGCATTATGACTTGCAACACAAACACTGAGAAGTCATCATGTTTGTTCTGTTATCTACTTTCGGCATGCATCTCCCATTCCAACTGGTTCCTCCAGCCATCATTTTCTTAGTGATCCCTTCTCTATTCCATCTGCCTTCTTCCCTCCATTCATGAAACAGTCTTCCAGCTATAGGGAAATCCTCCTGGCCCTTGTATCTACTGTCCTTGGGTGTCAGCTTCATGTGATGTTATTCTATACTCCACAAATGAGTGAAGTCCTTCTATGTCTGTCCCTCTCTTTCTGACTCATTTCACTTAGCATGATACTCTCCAAGTCTATCCATTTGTAAGCAAATTTCATCTCTCCTAACAGCTGCATAGTATTCCATTGTGTAGATGTACCAAAATTTCTTTAACCAGTCATCTGTTTTAGGGCACTCGGGTTGTTTCCAGATTTTGGCTATTATGAACAATTCCAGCCCCCACCTTAATAGAATTCTTAAGAGTCCAGGGGTCAAAGTGATAGTACAATGTGTAAAGTGTTTGCCTTGCATGCAGGTGACCCTGATTCCATCTCCAGCATCCCATATTGTTCCTCAAGCCCCACAGGAGTGATCCTTGAGAGCAGAACCAGAGGAAATCCCTGAGCACCCCCGGATGTGACCCAAAAAAGAAAGAAAAAAATTATTCCCAAGAACCCAGAGCTCAGGAATAAATCCATTTTTATGTTAAAATACGAGTATTTTTTCAAGCAGAGGTATTATATTACTGATATAGTCCACACCCTTGTTTTCTTATCTATGTGCCACAGATGAGCAACATCATCCTATATTTTTCTTGACTCTGGTTTATTTTCCTTAGTTTGATCCCATACATTTCCATCCAACTTGCCGCAAATGGCATTACTATTTTTCTAGTGATTGCATAGTATTTCATCGTGTACACATAGGTAGAAAGTCTGAGCTCATGGGTAGTTCTAAGGTAGGTTACAGTATGCAATAAAACCATAACTATCAATCAACAAACAATGGGAGAATGTTTAGGAAGAAGGGACATTGAATCAGAGGTAACATAAGGATGGAGGAGGGTTATGGGAACTTCACTGGCAGTAATGTGCAGTAAATTTGTCCATCAATACCAGAAACTTGAACATTATTGTAACTTTATTATCTAAAATGCAATATTTTTAAGAGAAATCACAGCTGTTTTATAGCATAATATGTATACATATAAGCAATGCTATCTCATTAAAGTTAGAATTTGATATAAGTGAATGTTTTGCATCATGCATTTTCAAAATTAGGGCTTCAAATGTTTTTCCAATATATCCGTATTTTGTATGTATCATTTTACAATGATATAACTAGGTTGGCTAGAGCTATAGCACAGTGGGTAGCGTGTTTGCCTTGCACGCGGTCAACACGGGTTTGATTCCTCTGTCCCTCTCAGAGAGCCTGGCAAGCTACCGAGTGTATCTGGTCCCCATGGCAGAGCCTGGCAAGCTACACGTGGCATATTCGATATGCCAGAACAGAACAACAAGTCTCACAATGGAGACGTTACTGGTGTCAGCTCGAGCAAATTGATGAAAAGGATGACAGTACTACAGTGCATAACTAGGTTGTTCTTCCTCTAACCTAATCTTACATATTATAATAGAATGTAAAGGAGAAATATTAGTTAGCTTGTACCTTAAGAAATAAGTATATAGATAGAAACACAGTGCATAAAGCACTGGCTTTCCAAGCAGGACCACCTTGCAAAATGAACTACCAGGATAAATCCCTGAGCAACTTTACAGGAGTAGACCCTGAGCACCACCAGGTGTGGCCCCCAAACCAAGAAACAATAGTCAACCAGGAATCCTATAATCAGCAAACTAAAATCCATATCCAATATGCAAAAACTATGAAAATGTGTTACAAGCAGACCTACCCTAAAAGAATGGCTGAGCGCATGTTTTGCATTCAGGAGATCCAGGTTTGATTACCAGCACTGAATTGGTCTCAGACTACTACCTGGAGAGACTCCAAAGCATCAAGCTAGGACTAACATCAGAGCACCAATGAGTGTGAAACAAAAATGAAAAGAGTGGCTAACAGATGTTCTATAAACAGAACGGAAATGACAAAAAAGGAATCTTGAAATATCAGGAAGGAAGAACACAGCAATTAAAAATAACATGCACAAATTCAATACACTTCCTTTTCCTCTTGAGTTTTACGAATGATATTAAATAGTTGAAATAAAAAGTACTAGTCTGATGCCATTTTACATTTACGTAGAGGAAGCATTTATAACAGCATGCAATAAACTGGAAGATTAAGGGACTTAAAAAGAAGTAAATTTTCTAAAAAAAATTAAAAAACAAAAAAGAAGTAAAGTTTCAACACTTCACTCATACTGTTAAAATAATGACTGTAGTAGAACATGAGAAATCGTGCATATAAATTGTAAGATGTAAACCAACTTCTAAAATATATTACTAAAAGATACACTACAAAACATAACAGTCAAGTAGGATTTAAATAAATCTTCAAATAACCTACTGGAATAAGACAGAATTTTTTTAATGGCACGGGTATACCCTATAACATCAATTTTAAATGTAAAAAAAACAAATATAGGTAGGTAAAGTGGCTAAAACATGGTTTGGGGCCAGAAAGATAGCTCAGAGTGGTGTAGAACATGCTTTGCATACAGTAGGCCCTGGTTCCATCCCTGGCACCATATAGTCCCCCAAACTTTTTCAGCAGTGACCCATGAGCACGAATATGGGCTTAGTCCCTGAGGCCACCAGGTATGACCCCATCGCCAACCTCCCCACTATGATCTGACGGTTGTTTCAAAACTTGTGTTCAATCCTGAGAACTGAAGGGGGGAAAAGACCCAGTGAAATGCTTAAAAATACTCACATAATATGCGTGTTGAAAGTTGAAAAAAAAATACATCATGAGAACGTTAATCAAAGGAAAGTAGATTTGCTAATTCACATCAGATAAAGCAGACTTCTGAGCAAGAAAATTAGATATAAAGAAAAGTTACAGCAAGATAATAGGGTCAGTGGTCAAGAAAAATAGCTATCTTAAATGTCCATGTACGAATGATTGCTCCAAGATATGTGAAGCAAAATCTGATAGAACATAAAAAGAAAGAAAAAAAGTTCAACTATAGTTCAACACTTCAATGCTCCATCTTAACAACTCATAGAATAAAGAAACATAAAATAAGAGCAAAGCTATAGAAGAATTCAACAACACCATTATCCATGAAGATCTAGTTGGCATTGATAGAACACTCTAGATCACAAAATTGATATTATTCTCAAGCATCCACAGAACACACACACACACACACACACACACACACACATGCACGCACACACACACTGACATAAAACAAGCCTAAACAAATTTCAAAAAACTGAAACCATGCAAAAAGTGTTTTCCAAGTACAGTGAAACAAAGTAGAAATTGGTAATAAGATAACTTTGAAATAGTTGGAAATTAAGAAACTAAACAACGTGCTTTAGTTGTATAGGTTGAAGAGAGGCTCTAACACTGGAGTGCAGGCCAGAGTCAGGGTTTAAGTCCTCAATCATATGGCCATGAGGAGCAACCCAACAGCAAGGAGTGAGAGTAGCTCGAGAACATTGCCATCTGTGGCTCAAAAACCAAATAAAACATATTAACTAACTATGTAACCTATGAGTCAAAGAGGTCTCAGGAAATAAAAATTGCATGGAATAAAATAAAAATTAAAATGCATTAAGTTAAAAAGTTAAAATGTGGACCATGTTGATATGTACGAAGGAATTTAGTAGCAATTCTTATAGTTGAAACTGATAGTGTCTGAAATCACTAATCTGAGACCCCATTTTAAGAACTAGAAAAAAAGGAGCAAAATAAAAGCAAAGCAATCCTAAAGAAAGGAAGAATTGAGTAAAGAGCAGAAGTAAATGAGGTTAAAAACAGATAAACAATAGAGAAAATCAATAAAACCAAGGTCTGGTCTTTTGAAAGGATCAATAAACTCAACAAACTTCTAGCAAGACTAACAAAGAAAACACAAGATAAATAATTATCAACATCAGGAATCAAACTGTGGATATTACCATAGACCTTGAGAATATCAAAGGATAATATGGGAGAACTATAAACAATTTTAAACACATAAATATGAATTCCTTGAAAAATACAATTTCATACAAATTGGAAAGGAAAAATTAAACTCCCAATATTTGTAGATGCCAATATTTGCGATTGCCTATGCAGAAAAGGAAAAGGATTCAAAAACACTACAAGTATGCATAAATTATTTCAACGAAGTTGTAGAATACCACACTAATGCAACATGCCCTTCACATTCTATTTTATTTGAATATATTAGTAATTAACATGTTCAAACAATATTTAAAATAACAATAACACTTATAATTGCTCAGTAAAAGAAAACTTAGGTGTGAAGCAAATAAAACATATTCAGGATATATATGCTAAAATATAATTACACAATTCTAACAAAAGAAATGAAAGAAAGTAAAAATAAAACAATAGGAAACAATTTCTGGATTGGAATACACAAAATCAGAAAGATGAATACAACCTCTTATCAGATGGATATATAGATTCAATGAAATGCTTATTAAAATCCTTCAAACCTTTTTTCTAGAGTTAGACAAAATTAATCTAAAATGTATGTAGAGGGGCCGGAAAGATAGTACAGTGGATAGGGCATTTGCCTGACCAGGTTCGATCCCTGGCATCCCAAATGGTTCCCCCAAGCACTGCCAGGAGTAATTCCTGAGTGCAGAACCAGGATAACCACTGAGCAACACTGGGTGTGGCCCAAGAAGCAAAATAAACGTATGGAGAGGTGCCAGAGAGGTAGTATGGAGTTAAGACACTTGACTTGCATGGAGTCAGCCCCAGTTCAATTCCTGGCACCCTCATTTGATCTCCTGAGCCTCACCTGGAGTGATCTCTGAGCACGGACAGAAATAAGCTCTGAATATTAACAAAAAGAAACAAGTAAAATGCATAAAGACAGAAAAAGCAGATTAAATAAAAAACAATTTTGAATACCCAGGAATTGTTCAGTGGTAATAGTGCCTGCCTTGCAGGCATGATGGAGGCTTAGAGTTTGATTCCTAATTCTCCCTATATGCAACTGAGCACAGTCTCATTAGCTTTGCTATTTGGGTCCCTGGGACACCATACCACTGGGCATAGCTCCAAAGCACAGTAGCCAAGTGTATGTGAGCATTGCCATTGAAGTATACAACCCACATAGCGGGAGGCGGGGATGGGAGAGAGCTCAAAGGACTGGAGCATGAGCCTTGTGTGCTCATTGCCCCAAATTCAATTTCTGGTATCACATGTTTCCAAGTTCAGTTTCTCTGTTATCATATGCCTTCTCAGCACCACTGAGTGAAACACTAGTAGCTCCTGAATACTGTCAAAATGGCACTAGTAGCCCCTAGCACCACCAGACCTATATCACAGGGTCAGAGCTCTGAACTGTTAGACCTAAACTGTAGGCTGAGTGACATCATGAATGGCTCAGGCTGAGCGGCTTCAGGCTCTTGCACGC
Organism: Sorex araneus; assembly: GCF_027595985.1. Classification (NCBI taxonomy): domain Eukaryota; kingdom Metazoa; phylum Chordata; class Mammalia; order Eulipotyphla; family Soricidae; genus Sorex; species Sorex araneus. The sequence continues at coordinate 107,325,421 of NC_073313.1, forward strand.
TTGAGAGGCTTGTCAAAATTAAATAAATAGGGGCCAGAGAGACAGTCCAGTGGGTGAGACATTTACCTTGCATGCAGCTGTCCCAGAATCTCTAAGCTTCTCAAATTTTCTCAGGTAAATTTTTTTAATTTACCAAAAACAAGATAAAGAAAGATTTCTTCATTCATTTGTACTTATTTTTTGTTTGGGGCCAGATCTTGCAGTGCTCAGGACTTCCTCTTGGCTCTATGTTCAGGAATCATTCCTGGCAGGGCTCAGAGAATTATGTCAGAGATTAAACCCAGGTCAGCCATGTGCAACATAAGTACCCTGGCCATGCTACTATCTTTCTGGCCTCCAAAACTTTTGGGGGGTTTTGGCAACACCCACCTGTGTTGCAAAAGACACGGGGTCAGGGTCTGCTTGGGCAAACACGTGGTGCCAGGAATCAAACCAAGAAAGCAAATGCTCTCCACTGAGCCAAATCTCCAGGTGCAATGAATTATTTCTTTTAAAAGAGATTTTATTAAAGAGCTGTGCTTTACAGTTATTAATAGTTGAAATTTAGGCATACAATATTTCACAATATTTTATTACCAATCCACCACCCGTGTTAACTTCCCTCCACCAGTATTCCCATATTTCCTTCTCATCCTGACTGCCACTCCACCCCTGCTTGTCAACTTGACAGGCATATCACAAAGTTTTAGTGGTTGCTGCTTAAATTTCATGTTTTCAGTTCTGTGGAAGCTGTGTTTTGGATATGTGGCTATACCGCTCACTCGTATTACTATTAAAATAGAAGCCCTGATGCCTATCAACCCATTACTTCTCGTTCTCTTCTTCCCCTTTTGATTTCTTTCTTTCTCTGTCTGTCTCCTCTCTAAACACTTCAATCAAGGGTTATCAAGGAATCCCCCTTTCTTTTTTCTTTTTTTAAAATTTTTATTAGAGAATCACTGTGATGTACAGTTACAAACTTATGAAATTTTGTGCTTGCATTTCACTCATACAGTGATCGTTTACCCATCCCTCCACCAGTGCCCATTCACCTCCACCAATGATCCCAGTATCCCTCTCACCACCCCCCCATCCCCCACCACCCCACCCTGCCTCTGCGGCAGGGCAAGGAATCCCCCTTTCACTACAATACATTTCCCCATCCAGTATTCTATATTCCACAAGTAAGTGAGGTCATCCTGTGTTTGTCTTTCTTCTTCTGGCTTACTTCACTCAATATGATATTTTCCAGTTCCAACCATGTTGCAACAAATTGCATGATTTCATTCTTCCTTGCAGCTACATAAAATAAGTAATGATTTATTTCATAAAGCAAACCCAGAAAAGTACAAACCCAAAAGAAATTTCTTAAAACATTTAATTAACATTTATTTAAAACTATTATACACAAAACACAACAAAATATGAAAAAGGCATTATTCGGGTGAAGAAAAGATGACTGCAAAGCGTGCAATGACTGAGAAAGGATCAGAAGGACAGCGGAAGATGCCTATGGGAGGAGGCAAAGTAGGGCATAAATTGAACAGCCAGAAACTCCTTCTCATCCTGGTGGGTCGCCATCACAAAATACAGAACTGCCCCAGATATATCAGTTTGGAGTTTGGAGCCCTGAGAAGCAAACTCACTTCCTTTCCAGGTCTCAGAGTGGGTTGTAAAATAAGGAAACTTCCTGATGTTGCTTCCATTCAGAATCTGATCTCACGTCACATTTGCTCCAAATTTCTTGGGCATGTAGCACTGTAGCACTGTCATCCCGTTGTTCATCTATTTGCTCAAGCAGGCAACAGTAACGTCTCCATTGGGAGACTTGTTACTGTTTTTGTCATATCGAATATGCCACGGGTAGCTTGCCAGGCTCTGCCATGAGAATGGGATGCTCTCAGCAGCTTGCAGGGCTCTCTGAGAGGGACAGAGGAATTGAACCCGAGTCAAACATGTAGAATGTAAAATATCACACTTCAAATTACAGACTCAGTGACCCAGTCAGTATGGAATAGTCCCTTGCTGTGGTTGTGCCAGAGGGCTATGCTAGCCTGTCTACCAAGGCCAGGTTACTTCTTCCAGCTTCTTTGTCATAGATGAGATAACACTGGACCCCAGGAAACGGTCACTGCACATAACCCAGCCCAATGGGATGCACAGGCTAAGTGGTTTGCAATCAGCTCACTAACTATAGAAGTCTTGGGACAGAGAGTACTGACGTTAAGAGGCTTGCCTAGTATGCTGCTAACCTTAGCACTGCGTGCCCCTCCTACCCCGGCACTGCTTGAAACTACCTCCAGCGCAGAATTGTGAGTAGCCCCAGAGCAACATTGGGTGTGGCCCAAATCTCCCTCTACATTGTGCTGGTTTCCAGGGGAACCCGTTTTTTCTCCTATGAAAGACCTCAACACATCAACCTAATACTCTGTCCCTACTTGACTCAAGCTGTCACCAAGGCTCTCTCTCTCTCTCTCTCTCTCTCTCTCTCTTTCTCTCTCTGCCAAATACAGGAGTTTATACAGTGCTCTTATCTTTTATTTTATTTTGGGGCCCTACACAGCTATGCATAGGGCTATATTTTCTGACTTTACTTGGGTATTAGTCCTGGCAGGGCTCGGGGGACTATACAGGGTTAGCCACATGCAAGGCAAATACCCTACCAGCTGTTTTATCTCTCTGACCACATGCACACTGATTTTTAACCAGAAATTCACTAGTGACCTGAAACAACGTTACCAAAGGCCAGACTTTTACTTTCATTTTTTTTCAGTGTTGGGGATTGAACCCAGGGCCTCATACATGCAAAGTATGTGTTGTACTGTGAAGACTAGTTTTTAAATTACATGTGTCCAAGATGACTTTTATTTAAAAAGAGGGAATAGTTAAAACATGCTTCATGTGTCAGCTAAAGAAGGGAAAGAATTAGTATCTAGAGTATATATATAAAATTAGTTTACGTATTATTTAACAAATTTCTACAAGACAATTTATATAGCTCTGTATACAACTACATATAACTATATATATGTTATATGTTACAAATATATAATTATATGCAGTAGTATGTTGTTATATAGTTATCTTTGTATGTAGTTTATATATGCTGATATGTAATCCACAATTTTGGGGAGGGACCACAGCTGGCAGTGCTCAGAAACTACTCCCAGCTCAGTTCTCAGAGCTCACTCCTTGCAGTGCTGGGAATCAAACTCAGATCTCCTATGTGCACACAATGTACTCCAGTCTGTTGAGCAATCTCACCGTCCCAATATGTGACAAAGAAAAATAGCTTCAAAGGGGGGAGGGGTATGGGAAAGAGGATAGATATAAACAAGTAATTTATGAAGCAAGAAACTTAAGCAATGAATACAGATGTGAAAAATTGCCTTCACTAGTCATCAACAAAATAAAAATTAAAGTAATAACCTAATATTTAATAGCCCAGATTGGCTAAAAGTGAAAATAGCCCATGACATACCAAGTGTTAGTGAGTTATGGGGAAATGTAAGTTCCTACTCTGCTCAGGACATCAAAAATTTGTCTAACTGTTCTGGTGCACAATTAGTGATAATTAGTATCATAATTAGTAATTAGTGATATTTAGTAGCATTTAAGATGTACATTAATGAAGAGCTTGCAATTTTAGTTCCTTATCTCACACTATGTGGTAGATACTAGATATAAGCATAGTCTCTTTTCCAGAGCTTTTCACACTTTCATGTGCATGCAGATCCTGCTGAAGGTAAGTCTTATTAAAATGCAAGTTCTGATTCAGCGGGTTTGAGTTGAGGTCCATGACTCTTCATTTCTAAGATATTTCTAGGTAATGCCCAGGCAAGTGAGAGGAAACGTTGAGTAATAAAAGAGAGTCAACCCCAACGTCCAACAAAATATGAGTGGCTAAAGAAAATTGCACATACACACAATAGAATATAAGAAAAGATGACATCTTGCTATTTGCTGCAACTTGAATGGAAATGAAAGAAGTCCGTCTAAGTGAAGTGAGTCAGAAAGTAAAAGACAAACATCAGATGACCTCACTCAAATGTGGAGTATAAAGAAACAAAGCAAGGGATTAAATTACCCCACAATGAAAGCAACCCTGAGATGTAATCACTAGAACTGTTTACTGCAAGTTAGGGGGGTTGTAGGGGAGGAAATTTTGGGATAAAGGTGGAAGGATCTTGGTACTCTGGTACTGGTTAAAATATAGCAGCTTTGCAAATATAAGACAGTAATATTGGCACTACCCTAAAGGAACTAAATCAGTACAGTTTTTTTTTAAATGGAAGAAATTCAGGGGTAGCAGTGGAGGACATTTTAGTGATCAGGAAAGTACACTAAACTTTTTTTTTACCAAAAGCATGAACATCAATATGATTGAAACAAGGTTGACAATATTGAAACTTCAATGACAATTTTTTATTAATGAGGTAAGTCACAAGTTCAATTGTAAAAGGGCCCTTAAAAGCCCTAGAATGCCACATGTATGTGAAGATGATCAGGCAAGGACTGCAATGATGTGAAGGAGGCACATCCAGAGGATGGAGCACTATTCCTGACCAGTTCAGACTGCATAGCGCAAATTCTAAATTCCCAAAAGAGGCTGGAAATGTGGTTTTACATAAAATCTTCCCATTTTAAAATGTCATCACATATTTAAAGGTGATTAAACACTCTTTGAGAGAAAAATAGATGTATTCTTTTTTGGGAGGAGGAGGGGCTGGCCACACATAGTGGTGCTCAGAGGACAATATGAGGCTCCAGGGATCAAGCTAGGGCTGTAGCCTGCAAGGAAAGTGCCATAACCCCTGTAAAATCCCTCCAGCTCCGAAAAAGTATAGATATTTTTGGCAAGGTATAACCTGGTTTGCCTTACATGCAGCCAATTCCTCTTCCATCTCCAACATTGCATGTGGTTCCCCACACACTCTCAGGAGTGACCACTGAACATGAGCAGCCCACGAGCACCTCTTTATGTGCCCCTGGCAAAAGATATAACTTGGTGGTTTTCAGTGTACAATATATGATCAATATCTGAACAAGAAATCCAAGATAAAACTTCTAAGGTTGTTTCTGGGGTGGGGAAAAGAGGAGCAAGGAGACAGATGCTTTGTAATATATTTTTTGTTGTTTGGGGGAACATCTGGTGGTGTTCAAGGCTTATTCCTGGCTCTCTGCCCAGGGATCACTCCCAGTGAGGCTCAGGAGACCATGTGGTTGACAGTGATCAAACCAAGGTTGGTGGTGTGCAAGGCAAGGGCCTTACTGCTATACTATCTCTCCAGCCCCCAAACAGTTCTGTCGTATCAATATATTTTCTGTACTGTTTGATCTGTTACTGTGTGGGCATTGATTTGATTTAGAAAGCCTGGAAGATCACGCACAGTTGTGCTCAGGGGATACTCCTGAATTTGTGCTTAGGGGTTGTTCCTGGAAGTACTTAGGGCACAATACAGTGTACAATACCTGCATCAAACCCGAACGTCCCATATGCTGAGCATATGCTCAACTCTTTAAGCTATCTTCCTATGGCCTGAAAAAAACACATTTTTTTTTGGTTTTTTGCCACACCAGGCAGTGTTCATGGTTTTCTCCTGTCTCTGTGCTCAGGTATCACTCATGGTGAGGTTCAGGGGACACTATGGGGTGCCTGAGATTTAAACCCAAGTCATACGTGTGCAAGGTAAATACCCTACCTGCTGTACTATTGTTCCAGCCATCAAAAATATTACTATGTTAAATAGTTCAGACTGAATTCAAAATTGTTCTATATTTGCTTTCCCACGTAACTATGATTTAGTTCAAATTTAATCAAGAATATATTATCTAATTAATTACAATGTTCTTCTTATAGAAATGCATTAGCCTACTTTATAACAGTTCTTCTGTGATGTGATTTCCAGGAATATTTTTAATTAGTGAATCACCATGGGATACAGTTACATACTTACAAACTTTCATATTTGCATTTAAGTTATACAATGATCAAGTACCCATCCCTCCACCAGTGCCCATTCTCCACCACCAATGATTCCAGTATCCCTCCCACCACCACCACCACCCCATCCCTCCTCACCCCATCCCACCTCTGTGGCAGGGCATTCCCTTTTTTTCCCTCTCTCCTTTTGGCTGTTGTCGTTTGCAATAGAGGCATCGAGTGGTCATTGTGTTCGATCTACATTTGGCACACATCTCCCAACCAGAGTGGGTCCTCCAAACACCCTTTACTTGGTGTTCTCTTCTCTATCTGAGCTATCTTTGCCCCTAACATGTGAGGCTGGCTTCCAAGGCATGGGGCAAACCTCTTGGTCCTTATTTCTACTATTCTATTAAACTTATAAAACAGATTATATTGGATCAACAACTTCCTCTAGAAGTCAACTAATAGTCCAGGACACACTGTTTAGGGCCTATACCTTGCGGTGCTCAGGATGTATTCCTGGCTATGTACTCAGGAATATCTTCTAGTGAAACTTGGGGGACCTAACGGCATACTGGGGATTTATCCCACAACAGCTATGTGGAAGGCAAGTGCACTACCCACTGTACTATCTCTCCAGTCCTTATTGCTTTAATGTTTTTGATACACAAAATGTTTTTGATACATAAAATGTTAGGCAACAAATCCAAAATTTGATATATGCCCTGATTTTTGAACCAAGGAAATCAATTTATAACTTCTGATGACTTACTTAGTCACACAAAGAAAATGGTTACAGTGAAGAAACTTAGTAGTCATCTTAATTAAGTGATCCAAGTTAACACTGCCAACACTGGAACATCATGTGCTTCTGATGTAGCACTGCAGATGACACAATATGACTCATGGCATTTTTTCAAAAATATATTAATTTCAAGTTATTTGTATTTTTTGTTTGGGGACCACAACTGATGATTCACAGGAGTAATCCCAACTTTGTGCTTGGGTGCACTCCTGGCAGTGCTTGAGGGACCGTAAAATGACAGGAATTGAACCTGGGATACTGTATGTAATGAATGTACTCACTTCCTGTCAATATGTTTTTATGGCCCATAGTCTCAAATTAACTGCCAAAAATAAATATGAACTATAAAACAACTGACTTGTACTCTTCAAACATACTAATATAAAACAAAAATAAAGACTGAGGGGCCAGAGACATAGTACAGTGGATAAGGTGCTTGCTTTGCATATGGCAGACCCATGTTCATCATCCCTGCCATCACTGAGGCCAACGAGGGTGATCCCTGAGTGAAGAACAGAAATAAGCTCCAAGCACTGCCAGGTATGACCCCAAACAGAAAACAAACAACAATAAAACAAACAGAAAGTACCTCCACCAATTGTACGCCAAGTTACTATCACTGCCCGGGCCCCAGGATCCTTCCAGTTACTGCCTTTGGGAAACGTTAATCTAAAACACTTTTCAGTTTTAAATGATGGAAAAATAAACTTTATTTTCAAAAATTCTATTTTTCATAAAATTCTATTACTATCTTAGACCACAAGAAGTAGAGTGGAAAAAATCTGAAAGCTAAGTAATTTTACACAATTACTATGTAGTGGAATATAAATTTAAGTCCAGGGTTGTCTGATTCCCAATTTCATCCATTTGTGGTAAAGATCTCAAATGAGCAATTTTATTCTGTTTCTGAGAACAGAACATATGCTTTAAAGTCAGTGCCTCCTATAAAAGCAGTGATCTTGGTATGTTATTTACTTGTTCAATTGATGATCTTGCTGCTTAGCGTTGTCTCCTTAGAAATGCCCTCTAATATCAGTTTGCCGGTCACTTATAGTTCATTTTTTATTTTTCTTTGATGTTCCATATCTCAGTAATACTTCTGTAACATTCTTTTCAAGGGAATGTGTAAATATTTTATATGCTAAAAAACTTTGACAAGACTGTGGAGATAGATCTTTGTAGGCTTTCTTAGCTAATATCAGGAATGAATGTTAATAACTTTAAAAAGCTATAACAAGACAATTTGATGAAAAAGGAATAGTAGCTTTAATTTTGTTGCAGGAACAATGGAAGAGCCACATGCAAAATAATGAAATTGGATCCTTAACTCACACAATCTACCAAAATTAATGGACCAAAGATAAAAAGGTTGGACCTAAAACATGTAGACTAAAAGATAAATCTTTTTATATTTAATCACCGTGAGATAGTTACAAAACTTTTATGTTTGAGTTTCAGTCCTACAATTATTGAACATCCATCCCTCCAACAGTGCACATTCTCCACCAACAATGTCCCCAGTATACCCTCCCCTTTCCAACCCTCCCCCTGACTCTATGGCAGACAATTTCCCTCATACTCTCTCTCTACTCTTGGGCATTATGGTTCGCAATATAGATACTGAGAGGCTATCACATTTTGGTCCTTTACCTACTTTTAGCACACATCTACCATTCTTAATGATTCCTCCAACTATCATTGGCTTAGTGATCCCTTCTATATTCCAGCTGCCTTCTCCCCCAGTTCATGAGACAGGCTTCCATCTATGGAGCAATCTTCCTGCTCCTTCTGTATACTGTCCTTAGGTGTCCGTCTCATATTATTTTATATTCCACAAATGAGTACAGTCATTCTATGTCTATCCCTCTCTTTCTGACTCATTTTACTTAGCATGATAATCTCCATGACCATCCACTTATAAGCAAATTTAAAAGATAAATCTGGATGTGAATTGGCAGTTGTTACTTAGATATGATGACCAAAGCACAAACAAAATAACAAAGAGTAAAATGGTAATTCATCAAAATTTAAAAATATGTATTTTGAAAAAATTGTTAAATTGTTTTGTTATTGTTAAAGATATCCCATAGAATGGGGAGGTAATGTGTAATTATTACTTACAACTCAGTGATGAAAAATTAAATAACCCAATCTAAAAATCAGCAAAGGACTTTGACATACAATTCTCCTAAGAATATATAGGCCAGCAAACACATGAAAACATTCTTAACAGCATTATTCATTAGGAAATTAAACCAAAACCATTGTGAAATATTAATTTATGTCCAATATATGGCATTAATCAGAGACAGACAAAGAGAGACAGAGAGAATGGCGAAAGAGCGAGAGAATGAGCAAGTGAGCGAGCGAGCGAAAGTGTGAGAGAGAGGAACAAGACAAGAATTGATCAGATTGTGGAGAAATCAGAAACATATTTACTTTACTGGTGAGAATGTAAAATGATACAGCCCACAAGTGAAATATTCCAGCAGTTTCTCAAATTGTCAAATATAAATTTATAATATATTTTAGCTATTCTAAGTAATATTCAAGAAAATGGAAAACACATACTCCCACACATGTGAAACTTGCCCCCAACACACACACCTGTAATATGAATGTTTGTTCATAACAGCCAAAATGTTTAACAACTCAAGTGTCCACAAGCTAATAACTGTATAAATCAAAAATATCTATGATACATAGATATATATAATGAAATATTACTTGGTCACAAAAATAAATGAAGTACTATGCTAGGAATGTATCTCAGGAGCAGAGGATGTGCTTTACACGTATGAGTATAATCCTCAGTGTCATATACACAGACAGCTAAAATTAAATATTTAGACACACAATAGGCCAAACCTTAAAAACAACATGCCACATAAAAGAAGTTAGATTATATAATATAATATATGATTATATATTATTTTATGGATTGATTTCTATGAAATTTCAAGAACAGGTAAATCCATAGAGACAGAAGAGATTAGTGGTTGCCAAATGATGAGGAGTCTAGAAAAACTGGGAAGTAGATATCCATGGGATTTTTTGGGGGATAATAAAAATGTTCTGCTATAGGTTGTGGTGATCAGTGCACAATTATGTAAATAGACTAACAACTATTTTAACTGTGGGTTTTGTTGTTTGTAAATTATATCTTCATAATATCACTGTATCACTGTTATCCCATTGTTCGTCGATTTACTCGAGAGGGCACCAGTAACGTCTTCATTCATCCCAGCCCTGATATTTTAGCAGCCTCTCCTTACTGATTTTTTTCAATGATTGGAGGCTCTTTTCAGGGTAAGGAGGATGAGACTGTTATTGTTACCGTATTTGGCATATAGAATACTCCACGGGGAGCTTGCCAGGCTCTTTTGCCAGGATACTCTTGGTAGCTTGCCAGGCTCTCCTTTTATGATGGTGTGTCCAGGAATATATTTGCTCATGCGTGAGGCTTGGCCCGAGCATGTGCAAGGTGGCCTGGAGCATGGTGATTGTTGGGTAGTGGAGGTCGACTGCCAGGGCTGGGTCTCTTGGGTTGAGGAGGGCTCTCACCCACCCCCTTTTGGGGAGTCCGGTGGCATGGTTATGGGGGACTCATTTTATGTTCCCTTCCAGGAGAAGCAGCCCAGAGTTCTGGAGGGTGGCCGATGAGGAGATTATCTAGCGCCAAGCCAACAGGAAGTGGCTTATGGATGTGACCACTGGGTTGCCGGAGATTGGGGGAAGCAGGCAGAGGATCTCTGCTCCCAGGTTCTGTTGTGCCCAGAGTCCAAGATCACAAAGTTTGGCATTACCTGGACTATGCATGAGCAAAGTCCCTCGGAACCCAGGTAATGTGGAACAGGTAATCTTAATAATATATGTAGTAAAAAAAGCATCTTGTCCTGATTTCTATTCCAGAGGTGTTCTAAGCTTTTAACACGTCTACACTCCTCATTCCTTTCCTTCCTTTTCCTCTCAACCATCTCTGATTATGAACTTTAATACTACTTCCCAGCTCCCTCTTGAATTTGAAGAGATTCAATATTTCGGCAGTCCATTCACAAGTGGTTTATCACTGGGCCAAGGACCCATGTCAGGACAATTTATATGAAGATGCAAGTTAGTAATTTCTATTACTTTCACAGAGAAGTGAATGCCACTGTTTCCCTAGCAGTTTTAAGACCAAAGTTGCCTGGGGTCTCCAACATTAACCAGAAATATCTCTTCTGGTGAAGAAAAATGTGCTCTGCACAAGCTTTGCCTTATCTCAGAAAATTTAAGCTATGAATTACCTATTTTGCTGAATCCGTTTGGATCTTTTCTTTTCTTTTGTTTGGGGGTGGGTGGCCACACCTAGTAGTGTGCAGGGCTTACTCAAGGCAGTGCTCAGGGGACTGTTTTATGGTGCTGGGAATTGAACCTGGGTTGGCGACATGTAAGGCTTAATTGCTATACTAGCTCTATATCCCCATGATTGTTTTATTGTTGCTTCCAATCCTAAATGATAGGGTCATTTTTGTCAAGGTTCAAATTTGTCCAAGCTGGAAATTCCTATACTACAACCCATGAAAACTGGATCCCCATATGACGCACATATAAACAGGCATAAAAGAGTCATCACTTAACTGAGAAAATTGGAAGGAAATAGTAATAGCACAATGTGCAAGGATGGTACCTTGCACATTGTAATCAGGAGTAGCTCTTTTTACCCAAAATCCAAAGGAGTCGATTCCTAGTTCAGAGGGCCAAAGAGCAGGAAGGCTTCAATAACCTGGAGAAAGGGTATGATTATTAAAGTAGTAGAATTTCCATACAATGAATGTTATTACTTTCCTAGGAAAAACCAATTAAGAGAATGCCTGAAATTGTGTGATTTGAAGTTCAGATACATGTAAAACTCCAAACAAGGTGGCCTTTACAGAGAAACCAAAATGCAGTGCAATTATAACTTAAAAAAACTGGAACCAAATTATATACTGTGTGCACTTATCCTCATACTCACGACAAAGCAGTTTCAGTGAGTAAATATTTCTGAATGAATGGACAAATGAATGATTCTCCATGAATGAAAGGGTCAGAACATTAAAGTGATCTTTGAAGAGCTCGAAGTAGGCAGTCAAGTACAGAGTACAGGGATGTTACATAGACAGAAATCAAGTTAGGAGCATGGGTCTAGCTATGGAAAGACAATGGCTGAGATGTGGTGCTGTGACCTTTGTTAATATCCATCCACAGCTAGACTACAGACACTCAGTATGGGCATCCAACCTTGGACTTCAACTTTGTTTTTTGTTGTTGTTGTTGCTGTTTTTTTGAAGTAAAACATATTTTATTTGTAGTTTTTTTTTTCGTTTTTGCTTTTTTGGGTCACACCCGGCTATGACACAGGGGTCACTCCTGGCTCATGCACTCAGGCAGTGCTAGGGGGACCATATGGGATGCTGGGAATCAAACCTGGGTCGGCTGTGTGCAAGGCCAATGCCCTACCCACTGTGCTATTGCTCCAGCCCATGTAGGTGTTTTTAGGAAGGGGAAGAAGGGAGAGAAAGTGAGAGAGAGTAACATGCTAAAGAGATAACATGGGCTTCTCTAATGGCAGAGAGAGAGAGAGCCACTACACACATCCCAGCATTAGATAGGAAAGTACACATCTCAAGAGAGGAAGAGAGGAGTTCGGGCGTTACATGTGCTCAGCAACGTGGGCACAAGTAGCACATAGGCTCAGGCAGTGTATGTGCCAACACTTTGTTGGATAAGGTAAATCTCACCTCTTGACAGGTAGCCAGATGACTGTTCTTTGGTGAAAATCTCTGCATTTGTCATGAGCTAAGCTACTTGTGCACTGCAATAACTTTGATCTATGTACCAGGCCATAGACTCTCTCTCTCTCTGCCATTAGAGAAGCCCATGTTATCTCTTTAGCATGTTACTCTCTCTCACTTTCTCTCCCTTCTTCCCCTTCCTAAAAACACCTACATGGGCTGGAGCAATAGCACAGTGGGTAGGGCATTGGCCTTGCACACAGCCGACCCAGGTTTGATTCCCAGCATCCCATATGGTCCCCCTAGCACTGCCTTCATGTAAAAGGACAGCTATCAAATCAGGGAATATTTTTAAAAGTAAAACCTTTAATACTGGAGAGATAACATAGGGTCTAAGGGGCTTGTTTTGCATGAGGCTGAGCCTGACTGATTGTCCAGCACCATATAGTCCCCTGGGCACCAGCAGGATTGACCCCTGAGCAGATTGCTGGGAGTAGCCCCTGAGTGTTGTTGGTGAGGCCAAACTCCTGCCTATGAAAAAGTAGAAACTATGCTAGATCACAGGTATGTGTGTAATTTTTACTATGTGATTCCTATTTCTGCAGCCTTATATTGGCAGAACTTGAAAGAGGATTGGGTGAAAACATTGCCTGTGCAAACATAATGTTTTGTGGGACCAGAAGATTAGCTCAATAGGCTGAGCATATGTCTTGCATGACAAAAGCTCAGATTCCATACCCAACCATGGGTCCCAAACAACTGCCAGGAACAACTTTCCAACTGAACTTTCCAACAGAACACCACCACCGAGTTTGGCCCCCAAAACAAAAATAATAAAGGAGAGTCCTTTCCCATTTCAACTGAGGTCATCACATTCACATAGATACTGCTGAATCAATTTCTCTAGATAAAATAGAGTTTATAAAAAATGTTTTCACTTGTAACACTTTTAGGTCAATGCCAGGCCTTGTTTTCTGTGTTTTGTGGTTTCACTTTCTTATCAAAGAAAAACACGGGACCTTATTGAGGCCTTTGTATCAACCGTAACTGGAGAAATGGAGCTTGAGCCTCCTGATTTATTCTTAATTTTTCCCATAAAATGGTTAGCAAAAACTGTTTACTCAGAAAAGATATTATGTAAATATTTACCCCATTCCAAAATTATGTTTCACACTCATATATAGCATAATAGAACACTTTGGAAAGGACTCTGACTTGCAGTGGGACTGAACAATATCTGAATGGAAAAATAAAAACTATTTTGGTAGTCATGTTTATCTAGAATACATGAAAAATGATTCGTACTGGATAGTGGAATGAGGCTTCCAGTAAATATCTGAATTTTCAACTTGTGAAGAATTTAAAATCAGCGAGAGGGACAAATACTAATGTTATCAAGGACAGACTCTCCATCAACTGCTAAATATGTCGTGTTACCCAATGTAGCCATTGGGTCATTGGTGTGAGCACTAATTCCTTTGCTTGGGACCAAAAAAAGAGAGTTTGAGCAGGATATTAGCATGTCTCTTGGACAGCCAGGTAAGAATCAGTTCAGACCTACACCAGGGACACCTAGCTCACTTTCTTGATGCTTTTATTCCCTGATGTCTCTTTTTTTCATTATTGAGCCACACTTAGGGCTTACTCCTGGTTATGTGATCCAGGACTAGTCCTGGACAGCTCGGGGGATCATATAGAGTGTCAGCCTCTAACCCAAGTCTGCCACATGCAAGGCAAGAACCTTACCCACTCTACCATCTTGCCACCACCTCTTTCTCTGGTTTTGTATGCTCAGTCATACCTTGCTTGCCTATGGTTTTATCTCCTGCAGCAGATATCAGTGTCATCAGCAATAACCAGACTGCAATGACCACTGACTGACATCTTTATTATCTCTTTGACGCAAATGGGACTAGTTACCCAAGTATTTGTTTTCCAAAGCTGGCCTTTGCTTCCAAAGAAGATTGTGTTGGTAGTAATGGCTGATGAAGATTGACAAGTGTGCCAGCCTCAAGGGCATTCAGGATCTCTCTGAGAATTTCTGTGCCAGAAGTGATCACATTTTTGGGGGAGATATAATACTGCATACCTGAACCAGCAACTGTTGATAGGAAGAGGTGTTTGTACCTCCGACCTTGTGTGCCTCCCCAAGCTGCATCTGCTCCTAAACTGTTTCAGGTATTTCAGTTTCAGCTCCTAGCTCTGGTGCTTGTTCCTATTTTTCTGTGAAAGGACTTTTCAGTAGCCTTGACTACAACTCACACTTGCTTCTTGGGTCCCTTCTCTTTCTGCTCCAGGTAAAACACTCCATTAGAACCAGAATTAACCTGGACTGAGAAAAAAATATGGAAAAAAGACATTTTAGCTCGGGATTTGAAGACCCAGGCAGGAAACAGGGATCCAACTTCTGCATACCCACTCACCAAAGCTCAGTCTGCTGGAAGATGCTACTCTTGCTACAAGTAACTGAGTCAATGTGGTTTGTGAGGGTTCTAGTGAAAAAGAGAAGCAGAATTGGGAAGCAAGATCAGTTTGGGTCCCAGTTTAGAGGTTAAACTTCCAGGCAAGGCTTGCAATGAATTTCTTGCTGCATGGGCAGCACATATAGGGGAGGAGAAAATTTAGCCAGAAACAGGAATAGTAAGAAAAGTAAGGCCATATATCAACCCTGGCCTCATATCCTAAGTACTTGGCCATCTTCCGAGTCCTCAGTTCTGGGTCAGACCTATCTCTTGAGAAATGAGGAAGATCCTAAAACTGGAGTCAACATGGATCAGGAAAAGATGGAGCAAGAAGAGAGTGATGAAGAAGAAATGTTATAACTCTGCTGCCCATCTTTTTTCATATGAATTTCAGGAGTGTTAGATCTATTTATTTGAATAATATAATAGGTATCCTTATAGGGAAGGTCTGCATTGAATCTGTTTAATGTTTGGGAAGTATTGGTATTTTGATGATGTTAATTCTACAAATCCATGAGCAGGGGATGTATTTTCATTTCCTCATGTCCTCTTTTATTCTTGAAGTATTATCTTGCAGTTTTCTTTGTGTAGGTCTTTCACCTCTTTAGTTAAGCTGATTCTTAAGTACCTGATTTTCTGAGGCACAATTGTGAATAGGTTTTTTTTTAAATAAAATCTTGTCTTGCATTTCATTATTTGCATATAGAAAAGCCATGGACTTCTGTAGCCTTCCACTTTACAAATATATTGTTTCTAGGAGCTTCCTTGTATTCTTTAAGGTTTTTCAAATATAGTATCATGTCATCAACAAAGATTGAAAGCTTTACTTCTTCTGTCTTATCTGGATGACCTTAATGTCTTTTTCTTGCCTAACTGCTATGACAGTATTTCCAGTACTGTAGGGAATAGAAGTGGTAAGAGTGGGCGAACTTGTCTTGTGCCTGATCTTAGAAGAAAGGCTTTTAGTTTTTCTCCATTGAGTATTGAGATAAAAGGCTTTGGATATGTGGAAGAAAGTTCCTTCAATTGCCATTTATTGAGTTTTTTTTATCATAAATGCATGCTGGATCTGGTCAAATGTTTTCTCTTATATCTTTTGATCAAGCAGGTTTGTATTTTTTCTTATATTGATAAGGTATATTACGTTGACTGACTTGTTAAACCATTCTTTCATCTCTAGGATGAATCCCACTTCATTATCTGGAAGGCATCTGCTGGTACCCTTGGGTCAGCAACAAATCTACCCCAGAGCCCATTTGAGGAGACCTTTCTGGAGAACAATGATGCACTATAGAAAGTAGAGTAGTCAAGCAGGTATAAAGGGGGAATAGAATCAAAAGAGTCCCTGGCGTCTGAAAATACAGGGATGGGGGTCTCTTGCACAGTGCCAGACCAACCAAGATGTGTTGCACAGGCCTATTGGAGTCAGTGTGGAGCAGGAAAGTCAGGGTCAAAGGGGTATGATCAGTTCTCCTTCCCTCTACAGATGCACAGGCTCAGTGACAAGCCTGGAGTAAGCTTTATGGAAGGGAGTTTCCCAGACTGTTAACAAGGAGGGAGACTTAGTGAACCGAAACAGAGGCAGGACAAGAAAGGACCCAAGACCCTTGATCTCTTCTTGATCCCTGAACGTACAAGGCAGAGCAGCATTCGCTGACCCAGCTCAAAGGCAGTCTCTGAGCATGGCTTCTACTGGAAGGAAAGGGGAGAATGTCAGATAGAAAGAGTGCCCACAAACTGACACTAATGAAAAAGAGACAAAGTCCATTTTTTTTCTGCCTGCAAGCTGACATTCTATTGTTAGCAATAGCTGCAGAGTAAGCTTCCTGTGTCAGAGCTCCTTTTCAGATAAAGATCCGTTCCAAGGTGAGCCAAATTCAGAATCAGGTGGAAGTGTACTGGCAGAACCCTGTAGGGCTAAGCCTGGATGGCAATCAGTGTTGGAGACATACAAGGCCATAAGAAGAGAATCGAGATTGCTGGGAATGGACAGGGATGAAATTGGCCAGGCACATCAACTGTTGTTGTGGGGAATTGTATCCATGGAAAAGGTTGGAGGCTTTAACCCTAATTGAAAACCACACCCACCTCTGTAGGTCAAAGGTAGTTGTGCAGGGAGCAGAAAGGGAAAGTGTGAAATCTCAGAGAGTGTAGATGAGGACATGGTGAGGTTTGTAAGATGGAGAGGAGAAATAAAGGGAACTAAGAAGCATTCTGAGACCAAAAGCAATATTCTCTTCTGCTCTTGATCTTGAGGGGAAGTGTTTAAATTGCTGCCACTCAGCTCAAGAATAAAGTCTTGCCTTTTGCTGTCACATGCATGGAATCAGAGGCCATTGCACTAAGTGAAATGGGACAAATGGCAGATGATCTCATTCACATGTGGATATAAAGAAACAAAGCAAGAAACGGGTCAAGGCCCAGTGAAAGCAAAACCCTTGGACTTGACAGAACTCCGAGGTTACCAATCTGGGAAGTTTGGGAAGGGGTGGATTAGGCAGGGAGGGGCAGAGTAGAATGACCTCAGAGACAGTGTAGGGAGGAATTTTGGCACTTTGATAGTTGGCGTGGGGCAGTAACATTGCATGTCTAAAGCATAAACATTAACACTTCTGTAAATCATCTCACCTTAATTAAAAAATAAAAATAAAACATTCTTTCATTGTTGGTTTTTGGACCACACTGAGTGGTGCTCTGGGATGACTCCTTTCTGTGAGCTCAGGGATCACTTCTGGAGGGGCCTGCAGGATCAAATGGGATGCCAGGGATCAAATCCAGGTAGGTTGTGTGCAAAGCAAGTGCCCTATCCACTGAGCTCCAGCTCAGAAATAAAGCATTCTTTTTGTCAAAAAATCAGTACTCTCATGTAAGGGAGATATTACTACACAAATTATTTATTTCCCTCTGATAGACAGTGAAACCAGTTACTCTCTTGGTGGACAGTGTCTTTCATAATTTTTATATTTACAGTTCTTCTTTAAAATCACACTTACAAGACAGCACTTTAGAGAACCAAAAGTACCATTTTCTTTCCCTGTCTTCTTTTCCATAAGATCTTTGACATGAAGGGAAAGGTCATTTACCTGTGGCTAAGAAATACTTTTATGTATTTATGATATACACCAGATCAGGTATTGGGCCCTTAGAATACTTGTCTCATCTGGAGAATTATTCCCTATTGTCAACTGTCTTAATAATTGCATTTCTTTCCAGAATTTCCATTTTTTAGATATTATGAGCATAAACTCAAAATGTACAATGTTGGATCTTGAGCCTTGTCACTCACTATCTACATTCTTCAAAGCTATTCACTCTTCTTTCCTAGACCCTGGTTTGTGTTTTGTCACATGGGGATAACAGCTTGCCTGCCCTGTAGCATCATATAAGGATTAAGTTAGCTAATACTTGGGAAGTACTTAGACTAGTTGCATACAATAAGTCCTGAAAAAGGTCACCTTCCATTTCTCTTTAAACATTAAATTTCATGAAAGGATTTTACACTATGGTATTATATATATGTGTATCTTAAAATTATATAAGTGGAAATGCAAGGTAGGACAGAATAAAATGATTTCATTTAAGGTGTGGTAATATAGAGTCTTCAAAGCATAGATAAAATGCTACTCAAGAGGGAATTGCAAAAATGAAAATAAAAGAGGGAATTGCAGAAAACAAAATGAAAGATCAAAAAAGATGTAGCAAGAAATAGAATCTGACTTTGAAGAGATATGAAAATGAAATAAGTATATAAGACAGAACTACAAACTAGCATTACCTCACTTTCAAACCAAAAGAAATTCTGAGAGAAAAACATGATAGTGGTCACAGCTGGGAGGTGGGATTCTGTGTGACAAATGTTTTCCTGATTCTTCACTTTTGACTTGAGAGGTGAGACCTGGGCCATACTTAGCAGTGCTAATGGATTGCTCCTGAGTCTGTGAATGGGGTCACTCCTGACGAAGATCACTAAGCCAGAGTCGACCAAGTACAAGGCAGTCTCCTTATCTTCTGTCTTATCTCATTGACTTAAGGCTTCTTTATTCTTTATTCTCTGAAATATCCCATGATCCACATTTGCACAGAGCTTTCAAATAATCAACTACAAGTAAGGAGACAAACAAGATGCCTCCTCCACAATGAGTTTGGAGGGCAGTTACCCAGCAAAAGAGATATTGAGGCCCCAGGATCTTCCCCAGTGAACATCACCCCTAGCCCAAAGTTGCTGGCAAAGAGGTTCAGGCACTTTCACAAGATCAAGTGCATTCAGGGTGGTGTGGCAGTAGATGGTGCAGGGGTGCAGACACCTTTGAGTGGGCTAAATGGAACATAGAAAACTATACCATGAAGAGGAGGTTCTCTAGTTTTTTTTTAAAAAAATGTCCCACGACACAGTAAAGGGGTACTTAATTTTCTTCTGCTATTGCCCAACAGTGGTTGATTGTGCTGCTTTGCTCAAATTGTTAGTGCTACCTGTCACTTTTGTTGCAAACTTATCATAGGAGCTTGGCAGGGCAATGGAACTTGACATAGGGTTAAGATTATAAAGGTACATCTTGGGGACTGGAGAAAGAGTTCAGTAGGTAAGAAGCTTGCTCAATTTTGTTTGGGGGGCAGGGTCATACCTGGCAGTACTCAAAAATATCCTGGCATTTCATACAGTCCCCTGGGAACCACCAGAATGGTATATAGCTATAGCACTGTAGCACTGTCATCCCATTGTTCAGCGATCTGCTTGAGTGGGCACCAGTAACATCTCCATTGTGAGACTTGTTGTTACTATTTTTGGCATATTGAGTATGTTATGGGTATCTTGCCAGGCTCTGCCGTGTGGGCAGGGATACTCTCAGTAGCTTGCCAGTCTCTCCAAGAGGGATGGAGGAATCGAACCTGGATTGGCCATGTGCAAGGCAAGCCGCTGTGCTATCGCTCCTGCCCCAGTATATAACTATACCAAGGAATTTGTCTTCTTATATTAATATTTCTTAAAGAACCCTGACTCACAAATGGTTATACCATTCTTCCACATCACCAGTATAACTGGCCTAACCCTCTTTTCCCCATTACTTACCTTTCTCTTATTTTTTACCCTCGTGATTTCTTTCCTTCTCTGTCCTTGTCTTCTCTAAGTTCTAGGGTCCCCTGAGCACAGCCAGGGATAATTCCTGAATGCAGAGCCAGGAGTAACCCCTGTGCATCGTCGGGTGTGACCCAAAAAAGCAATCAATCAATCAATCAATAAATAAATAAATAAATTCTAGGGTCAAAGGTAATCTAGGCATCCCAACTTTACTACATTTCCTCATCCAGTTATTCTATATACTACAGATAAGTAGTGTATAGTAGTATGTATCATACTGTGTTTATCTTTCTTCTTCTGGCTTACTTCACTCAACATAATATCCTCCAGTTCCAACAAGGTTATGGTAAATTGCATGATTTTATCATTCCTTTCAGTTGCATAATACTCCATTGTGCATAGATAGCACATCATCATAACCTATTCATCTGTTGTTTGACACCTATGTTGATTGCATATCTTAGCTATTGTACTGAATGCAACAATAAATAATGGTGTATGTATGTTCTTTGGAGGGTGTTTTATGTCCTAGTGGTAATGCCCAAAAGTGAAATTACCGAGTCATATGGCAGCTCAATTATAATTTTCCTGGGGACTATCCATACTGTTTTCCATAGGAGTTGAACCAAACAACAATCCCATAAGCTGTGGATAAGAGTCCCTTTTTCATGTTACCACCAACACAGATTATTCCAACTATTTTTGATATGTGCCATTCTCACTGGGCTGGAGCAATAGCACTGAGGTAGGGCATTTGTCTCGCACGCTGCCGACCCAGGTTTGATTCCTCCACCCCTCTCGGAGAGCCCGGCAAGCTACCAAGAGCATCTTGCCCACACAGCAGAGGCTGGCAAGCTACCAATGGCATATTCAATATGCCCAAAACAGTAACAACAAGTCTCAAAATGGAGGATGTTTCTGGTGCCCGCTCAAGCAAATCTCTGAGCAACGGGATGACAGTGACAGCTATTCTCACTGGTGTGAGATGGTGTTTCATTGTCATCTTGATTTAGATTTCTCTAATGATAAGTGATGTTGAACATTTTTATGTGTCTACTGGTCATCTGCTTCTCTTTCTCTGAGAAGT
Source organism: Sorex araneus (assembly GCF_027595985.1). Lineage (NCBI taxonomy): Eukaryota > Metazoa > Chordata > Mammalia > Eulipotyphla > Soricidae > Sorex > Sorex araneus. Next base: position 107,346,513 of record NC_073313.1, read on the forward strand.
CTCTCTTGTTCTTGAATCAGTCTTTGCCACCCCCAGTTCCAATTCACAGTTTGAGAGTAAAATATGAGCAATAGGGCCAGATATATAGTACAATGGGTAAGGGTAAGGTGCACACAAAGCAAGAAATCAAGATTTCATCCTTGGTGCCACATATGCTCCCTGAGCTCAGCCAGTAGTGATTCCCTATCTCAGAGTCAGGAGTAAGCCTGGAGCACCACCAAATGTGACCAAAATACAAACAAAAAGTTAAGGGTTTGAGGTTGAGCATTTTACCTTTCCTTTCTTTTTTGGCCTCGTGGATAGCCTAGTTTCTGGCCACTGATGTAGGCCAGAGTGAATGGCCCTCATTAGTCACCAGCTGAACTGGAAAATACTTCTGGATATAAGAGAGGAAAAAAGGATTAAAGTTTTGAGTCCTCTCAGCACATATATTCTATTATTTCTCTAAAACCATGCAGGATTCACAGGGGGGATTGGAAAGGAGCTTCCCGTGTGGATCCATGTGGATCCCCAGGAAGTAATGTAAATACTCTTGGAACTAAGTTACAGGACACAAGTCTGAAGGGATATGTAAGATATACAAGCTTGCTCTCACAGGTCCCAGTTTTCTGTTTGTAGTTCACTCTGCCGTGTCCTTTACTTTCTAGCTTCCAAGCCCCAAGGCCAGAGAGAGTCAGCACACAAGCCCTCCTTTCACACAGAATCACAGTGAAGGATAGAACAGGAAGCGAATGGAACTCTTCTGGTTACATTTTCCGTTAAGATGAACAATCGGTTGGCTGTTTCTCTTACTTCTTAAAGACCCAAGCAGTTCAGCTATTAAGTGATAAGTCCTCTGTGCATTCATAACTGGCTGGCTTAGTACGGCAACCCTAACTGAAACAATTGAGATAATTGAGCTACCTCAGAAATACGAAGGAAGCAAGCTTCTCTGCAAGGCAAAAACCAAATTGGCAGCAGGAACCCTGTGCTCTGAAAAGAAACATTAAAACAAGAAACCAAAGGGGATAAAAGGATGTAAACTTTAAGGAAGGGTAATGGAAACAAAAACAGGAGAAAGAGCTTTCAGTTCCTTATCACTCTTCCACCTCAGTTTTGGCGTGCATCAAGACAACCTGCTGCAGCCAGCTGGTCAGATTTTCTTCAAGTGATTCATTCAGGGCCCCAGCTGGGGGAGGGGGAAATGAAAGAAGCTGTGCCTGTCAAGCTACTTGTTAAGAGAAACGATTTGAGGCCAGAGAGATAGCACAGAGGTTAAGGCACTTATACTGCATATGCCAGCAGTGACAACCATTGAAATCCAAGCACCCCATATGGTCCTCTGAAAACTTCTGGGTGTGCCCACTCCCCCCAAAATTGATGCTTTGTATGGATGCTCTCCAGTTCCTGTCCTTCATTCACTGTCCACCCAACCAACTGTTCCCTGAAAAAGAAATGCAAGGAACAGAAGTTGCGAACATTTGCTTGTCAGTATTCCACGTTTTCTTGCATCAAATGTGGCTTGATTGTGAAAGCAGATGAAGTTTGGATGAGGAACTTCTGAGTCTCCATAATTCAGTGAGCATATTGTGCACATAGATGCCCCCTCAGCTGCTGTAGAAAATTCTACCAAGCACAGAATCTTCTCTGTCGGCTATAGAACTTCAGAGCTGTTTCCATTGTGCTTTGCCAGAAAATAAGCCCTAGTTTTGCTCGTCTGACACCTGAGCATATTGAATAAATAAGTTGTTGTTTGTCCTATCAGGACCTGTTTCATCTTTAGGTGTTTGGTGAGTGTAGATCTCCAACAAAAAAACAATTCGTTCTTTTGCCAACAAAATGGGCTTATTCAGAAAGAACAACACAAAGGACATTAGGAAAATAAAAGTAGATGTGCACTTCCCTAGAATCAAAGCTAGTACCTCATTAAACAGACTTTGAAGGAGCTCCTGCTGGGTAAAAAGGAAGGCCCCCTTCCATCCCGCTGTAAAGCATGTTGAGTCCTGCAGTTTCTGGTTAAGCATGCTTGGGAACTCACTTCTAACTTTCTCACTTAAACAGGATTTCTGAATATTAATTTTCACTCTGGAAAACTCATTCTCAACTTCTAAAAGATCAAATATCCTTATCAAGTGAGACAATGGTTGGCTCAGAAAACAAATAAACTTAATTTTTTCCTTTGGACCAAATAATTAAATGAAAGTTTTGAGGGGCCAGAGAGATAGTCCAGGGATAGAAAACTTACTTGAGTGCAGCTGACCCTATTTTAATCTATGGCACCATATGGCCCCTCGAGCACTATTAGAGTGACCCCTGAGCACTGGGTAAGGAGTAGCCCTTGCATACTACTCAATGTACTTTAACACTTCCCCTCACACTCTCCCAAATAATGTTTGGTTTAGACAGGACCAGTGATTTTTTATAGTCTCCATTTTGTCTCTTTTCAAACTTTCAACACATAAACTAATCTTTCATACATTAACATTCAAATTTTTTCTTTGAAAATAATTCTACTCTGACGAAGTTACAAAAGTAGAACATAGAACTTAGTTCTATACTAATTTCCTGCCCACTTGGGGAGTTTCTTTTCTTCTCTCTTCTACTTCCCAATAAACTTTTCTACTTTCCAAAAAAAAAAAATAGAACAGAGCAGTCAATTTTTCCCACTACCCAGATTCCCCTAAATGGTGACACCTTACCCAGTTATAGCATTTCATCTAAATCAATCTCCTTGGCTCACTATACTTAACTCTACTGCAGATGTTGCTCAGAGTTAAGCAGTAAAAAATTCAATTGACATTATAGTCAGTGTCTAATGCCCAAGGCTTCAAGTTCAAGTATTTGCCTGCTGTTCAAGTTCTTTTGAGCTCAGGCACCACCTCACTCATGCAGCCATCATTTCCACTGCTCCCTAAGCATACACCTTTACTTTGCACAGTGTCTGGGCCGTTTTGTCACTACATTGAGATCACTGCACCAAAAACTCTTCCCTCATTCATTCATATAAGATAGGCTCTTTTTTTAATTTTAGGTCACACCCTGAAGTATACTCAGAGCTTATTCCTGGATCTGCACTCAGGAGATACTGAGATACATAAGACATGCCGGGGATCAAACCCTAAGCTGGGCTCTTACCTTGCTCTTTAAGATGTTACTAAGCTACTTCAGTCCTCCCTCAATTTTTGTTATTCAGAATCTATTCTGATCAGAAGTTGTTTCTATCTTTGTTTCCATTAATTTAGCATGTAAAGCTTTTTTTCACAGTCTTGTATCACTGTTTTTTTAATAAGTTTTTTTTGATCTTGGGCCACACTTGGAAATGCTCAGAGGTTACTCCTGGCTCTGACCTAAGGAATTACTCCTGCTGGTGCTCAGGGGACCATATGGGATGCTGACGTTGACCCCAGGCTGGCTGTATACAAGTGTTTTACAGGCTGTACTATTTCTCTGGCATGTGTATTGCATTTTTCAATTGTGATAAATATGCATATCATAAAATGGCATAAAAAATGAAAATGGCATAGAAATAATAAAATGGACTATGCAGACTGTTTTAATGTACTACTTTATAGTACTAAACCCATTCTCCTGTTGTGTAATCATCACCACCACTATTCAGTTACGGAAGTTTAACATCATCTCAAACTGAAACTCTAGGTTAAGGAAAGATACTACAGTGAGCAAAACACTTATATTGCATGGAGTGGACCTAGGTTTAGACCCCAGCCTCTCATATGACCCCCCAAACCCTGTCAGGTGTGATAGCTGAGACCAGAGTCAGGAGTAAGTCTGAGCTCAGTCAAGTGTTGCCAAAAACCCCACATCATTCTGAAGCTCTGTATCTCTGAAATAATAACTCCCCATTTCCCTGTTCCTTCAGTCCCTGGCAGTCATTAACTTTCCGTGTTTATAATATGACTATGGTACGTATGCCTCACATTCCTGGAATCATATTTTTCTTTTTGTTGCATCATGTTTTTGTTTCAAGTCTTTTGCTAGATTGGAAACTTCTCAAAGGCCCTTGATGAGATAATAATTAGATGGTAGAATTGGGAGGAGTTGAAATGTGGGGGCTGGGGTTCTGGGGAGGGAAATGAGTACACTGGTGATGGGTGCAGTGTTAGAGTTATGTCCATGAGAAGTCATTATTAATAGTATTGTAAACAAAAATCTTAAAACTTAATAAAACACAAATAGAAGAATGGACAGAAGAGGAATAGATGGTATATTCTGTTCCCTTGTCATGTTATTCTACACTGAACAGATGTGTGAGAATATCTGGCATTTGTCCTTTTCTGACTTAATTCCCTTAACATGATATTTTCCAGTTCCATACAAATTGCAGCAAATTGCATGATTTTTGTTGTTCCTTGTGGCTACATAGTATTATGTTGTGTATTATAGCATAGGATCCCACTGCAATTTCATTACCCACTCTTCTTTTATTGGAGTCAAAATCCAAAAATTAAACTTAAAATGTGTCTGTCGAGGAAAGAGAATGGGGATGGTGGGACAGGAGCTCAGGTCATTGGTGGAAGGATATAGGCACTGGTGATAGGATTGGAGTTAGAACATTGTGTGCCTGAACAATTGACAAAAACTTTGCAAATCACAGTACCTAAATATTTTTTTCTTTTTTATTATAATTTAGATCACATGCTTATAGTAGTGTTAAAGTTTATGTTGTTGATGTGCAGCTACTGCACCCCATCACCACAAAAGTGTCCCTGACCCCAAAATCCCCTTACATTAAGAAAAATATTTTATTTTAGGCACCATGATTTACCATACAATAATGGTAGAGTTTTATACATAAAACATCCCAGAACCATACCCTTCACCACAGGTGTCCGCTTCCATCCATCATTGTCCCAGTGCTCACCCTGACCTAGTCGCCCTTAACCCGACTACCCACACCCCACCCCCACCATGTTAAGCTTCCCACTAGAGACAAATTCTCATTTTCTGTTGCCTTTGGGCATTTGCTATTTCCTTACTAAGTTTCTTTGTAAGGGAAAGCATCCTTATCTGTACCTCTTTTTCTAATATCACACAACATGATACTCTTCAGATCCTTCCATATAGCAGCAAATTGCATGATTTCATATTTTCTTATGGCTAAATGGTGTTGCATTCCATAGATGAGCTATAATTTCTTTATCCAGACATCATTCCAGATACTTAGCATATATTCTCTCTTTTAATCCTCACAACAATCTTTAAATATGGTCATTACTTAGTTTTATTTTATTTGTTAGGTCATGCTGGGAACCTCACACAAGCAAGACATAAGTACTCTAGCACTGTATCACATTCTCAGCCCCCCAAAGTAAGTATTAATACTAGTTTTATTTTATAATGAAAATGAGCATAGAATGCTTAAGTAAATTACCTAAGTTCATACGAAAAGTCAGAATTAGAATTCAGATAGACTACAGATTCATTACCTTGGAGTCATATGAGGAAATGTGTATAAAACGCTCAATAGATTCAGGCATTTCTTGATGATTATCTGAGACAGTTAAAGCTACCAGTCAATTAGCTTTGTGGATCAATTAGCTTTTCTCTGTTCTAAGGCCAAACTCTAAATGGAAAATGGTTGTCCCTGGGGTAACAAATGAAAGATTGAAAGATTGTACAGCAGAATTTATCTGCTACAACAAATAATACCAAGTTCTCAAGCTACTACTAATCAGACATTGGTAGTACGTTCATATATTAAGAAGAGCATGTTATCGTATTAAGAGCATAATAAATTCCTTGTAAGATAAGGACTATACCATTTCTGGACGTTGCAGGATTTTTGTTAGGCAGGTCCCATAAAAGAACCATTGTATTGGGCTCCCCCACCAAACCCCAGGGAGCCTGTTTATTTTACTGTAGGAAATGAATGATCAGCAATTTCTTCACCTAGCTTCAAGAGTAAAGAATGGTCACTCAGGCATCCAGGCAACTTCACATATACAGGAAATGGCTTGCAAGTGGCTGCATTTGAGAACAATATATACCCCGCAGGAATATTTCCTGTCACAGAACTTCACTGAGCCCCTGAAGTAGCAAGTAAACATCTGTAGTTGAGGTGAAAAAGAAAGACCCTGCTGGGTCATAAGTCCCTCATATCCAAAGCTACTGTGGGGAAGTCAAGACTGGTGTCTACACTCTCTGGGGACATCTTGAAACAAAAATGAGACTGGAACTGCAGTAGAGTGTAGAACAGACAGAGGTAAGGAACCACCACAAGATAACTTAAAATTTCTTTTTTTTTTTGCTTTTTAGGTCACACCCAGCGATGCACAGGGTTACTCCTGGCTCATGCACTCAGGAATTACTCCTGGCAGTGCTTGGGGGACCATATGGGATGCTGGAAATCAAACCTGGGTCATCCGCGTGCAAGGCAAACGCCCTATCCACTGTGCTATCGCTCCAGCCCCAAAATTTCTTGATTAACATCTATGTTTCACATATAATAAAAACCCTGCACTTAAGAAGAAAAGAGAAAAGAAAAACGCAGATAAAACAATAATAAAGTATCACTGGAATTTCATATGCTTTCATTTGAGAGAGTCATATGCTCTTGTTTTGAATCCATTTTGATTTTCTTAGCCCTGTGGGCTGAGCTTTCTAAGGTGGATGCCTCAGCCCCTTTGACTTTCTCATTTAACTTTAAATTTAGACCTGGCCAAGAGCTAGACTACCAGTTTCTTCTGTTTTCTCCTGATTTCATTTCCTTTGCTCTAAATTCACCACTTGTATGGGAGACAGTGAAGGAGAGAACTCATCTGAAAGAAACATGGACTTCTTTGTTTCTGTTCTCCCAGAGGCTCATCCCAATGGAATTTTTTGTTATTTATGTGCTCATTTTGATGCATGCAAGAGAACCTTGTGGTTACTATTTTAATACACATGCACCACATTCCTTTTCTGGTAGAGGCATGAGTGTTAAGTAGCAGTGCTTCTGTCCCTTTAAGAAAGATCAAAGCATCATCACCATGTTCCCCATCAAAGTCAGAAAGTAAATACCAAGAAATAGCACAAAGAGCATGGTGTGGATCTTGGTGGGGGGGTGGTCACTGGACAATCCCAGAAGAATTAATTCATTAATAATAGTGACATTTTTCATGGATGCTTAGAGATTCTGGCTCTCAAATGAAATAAACAGTTCTCCACTTATTCAGAACAACAAAAAAAGAAAAAGAAAAAAGAAGAACAGAGCAGAGATAGATCCTCAGGAAAGGAAATCTCATCATTAACAGAAAAGTCCCTTCCATACCTTCATGGAGATGATTCTCCAAAATTTCCATTTGTTTATTTCAAAAACAAAAAGGCCCAGACTATGGGTTGCCCGGGATGGAGCCTAAGCTTCCTGTATGCAAAACATGCCCTTGAGTCTATTGAGCTATAGTCCTTTCTTTTGTTTTTGTTTGCATATTTTGGGGGTCACACTCAGTGGGGATTAGGGTCTTCTCCCTAGTCTGTGCTCAAGGATCACGCCTAGTGGTGCTCAGGGAACCATATGCAGCACTGGGGTTCATTGCATTAAAGGCAAGCACCTTAACTCCTGGACTATCTCTTTGGCCTCTCTACATTATTTATTTATTAAATAATTTTTTGGGGGGGGGCACACTCAGTAGTGCTCCAGACTTACTCTTGGCTCTGCCCTCAAGGATTACTCATGGTAGGCCTGGGGGACTATAGGTGTGCTGGAGATCAAATATGAATCAGTTTTGTGCAAGAAAATTGCCATACTCACTGTAATATTGCTTCAGCTCAGAAGTAAAATAGTTTTATTTCAAGAAATTTACCTAGAGAAATGTAAGGGGAGAGAAAGAGAAAGATGCATACATATTCAAGAGAGAACACAGTCTTCTCCAGAGAAATGAAGCTGAAGGTACACATCACATTTTGGGATGTGAGAAAATCATCAGGGTAGAGAATGAGCCCCGTGTGACTTTATAAAGATGGTTTTTGTAATAGGGCTTCTCCCATGCTTTTTTGTCAACTTTTAATCTTAAAAGCAAGCTACAGGGGCTGGAGCAATAGTACAGAAGGTAGAGTGTTTGCCTTGCACACAGAAGACTCGGGTTCGATTCCCAGCATCCCATATGGTACCCTGAGGACCACCAGGGGTAATTCCTGAGTGCAGAGCCAGGAGTGATGGCTATGCATTGTCGGGTGTAACTCAAAAAGAAATAAGCAAGCTACAGGGTTTAATACAATAGCCAAGATATGGAAATAACCCAAATGACTAACTACAGATAAATGGATCAACAAGTTGTGGTACATATACCAAATGGAACACTATGAAGCTCAAAGAAAGAAAAAAAATCATGTACATTGCCACAGAAAGGATGAAATGAGACTATAGGCTAAATGAAGTCAGTCAGAAGGAAACAGATCTAGAATGATTTCTCTTGTATATGGTACTTAAGAGACTCTGCATGGCAGGGGGGGTTGAGTTTTCATTCCCACCCCAAGCAGAGCCCCAGCAGCCAAAGACCTCCAGAACCCAGCTACAGCCATGCTCAAGGCCTCTCTCCACATGTTCATACAAGCCTCACACATGAAGGAACCGGCAGAGGAACCCAGGTGTTCAGCACCCAAGGCTGAGATCTCCAAGCCTGCTCGGATCGGGACTGGGCCTCCTTCACCCAGATCCCCCATTTTCCAATAGCTTGGCAGCCACACCCACAAACTGTCCCCGGCACCGTGTAATGCCATAAACAGCCAAGATCCAGAGACTATAAAACAAAGCTCCCAGAAGCACATGGCCGCACTTGCAGCTTCATGACCTCTTATAGCCTAGTTTTCCCTCTCGGAGAACCTGGCAAGGTAAAAACAAAACCAAAACCATGAAGCAAGCTGCCAACATTTCCCATTTCTATCAGCATCCCTGGCAGTCCTAGTAACACGCAGGAATTGTAGCTGCCCTACATCCCCAGATGCTGACTGATCCTCTGGAGAAGTTTGGCTGAGCAAACATTCAGTATTCTTTTTATCCCATCCTTCAGGCTTTTACAGAGTTTCTAGAATGTTTTCCATAAGAATGCTCATCAATGTATATGCAAAGCAGCCCAAAGAATATGTATAACAAACACCTCTTAATAAACTCCACAAAACCTTAGTTATTGCAGTGGCTGGAAGGGAGGAAGATGACTTAATTGGAATAGTCTCACATGGGTTCCCTTGACTGAAGGGAGATAGGTTCCTAGAAGTCATTAAGCATTTATATAGCATCTTGCATTTTTCCTTTTTCCATAAGAGGAGGTCATTTGATCTCCAGTTGCATGCAATCAAAAGCAACACCTCTCCCCTTCTCTTCAATAAGTCCACTACTGTCAGGTAACTGGATTCTGTGAACACTCAATATTTTCCTTGCATTCAGGGAAGATAAACTCATTTTCTGTTGCCATGGATTCAGGCTTCAGTTTTAATATGGCATTGTGTATCTTGCTGATGAGAAGGGCTTCTTAAAGTGCAATTATTAGTGTTAATAAAAGAAATGAAGGAGCAAACAGATAGCTCAAAGTTCTGGAGTGCATTATTTGCAATGGATATAATTCCCGGCAGTGTATGAGTGACAGGTCAGAGAGAGCGTGGCTACTTTTTTTTTTGGGTGGGGGTGGGGGGATGGAGGGCAGGCACCACTCAGAGAAAACTGCTATTTGCCAATTGGAATTTAAGCCTGGACTTTTGGAACTTTGGGAGCTGCACCCTGGAGTGACCAGAGGCAACACTGAGTTTTGTGCTTGAGAGTTACTCCTAGTAGTATTTGGGAACCCATGTGCTGCCAATGACTGAACTCAAATATCCCACATTCAAAGCATATATTGCAGTCTGGAGAATTATCTCTCTGGTCACTTAAGATTCTTTATAAAGCCAAAATCCAGGGGCTGGAGAGATAGTAGAGCTGGAAGGGTTTTTCTCTAGCATGTGGCTGACCCAGGTTCGATCCCCAGCACCCCATATGGTCCCCTGAGTACCACCAAAAGTGAACCTTGTGCAGAGAGCCAGCAACACTGCCAGGTATATTACCCAAACCCAAGACAGTTTTAAAGCCAGAAACATAATTATTGCAATGTGGTAGAAGAATATTGGTAGGTACTTTGGTGAATCTCCTGCCGCTGCGCCAGGCTGTCTTCACCGGGGCTCCTCGGAGGGGGGCGGGTTGAGGGTTTTTTCCCTCCCTACTGCAATCAGAGCCCCGCCAGTTGAAAACCTCCAGAACCCAGCCACAGCCATGCTCAAGGCCTCTCTCCACATGCTCTAATGAGCCTCACACATGAAGGAACCGGCAGAAGAATTCAGGTATGCGGGACCGTGGCTGAGATCTCCAAACCTGCTTAGATTGGACTGGGCCTCCTCCACCCACATCCCCAGTTTTCCAGTAGCTTGGCAGTCAGACCCACAAACTGCCCCTGGCACCATGTAATCTCATCAACGGCCAAGATCCAGAGATTATAAAACAAAGCTCCCAGCAGAGATCAACGCAGTTTTTCTCCATCCCTCTCAGAGAGCCCGGCAAGCTACCAAGAGTATCCCACTTGCATAGCAGAGCCTGCTGTATTTGATATGCCAAAAACAGTAACAATAACGGGACTCACTTCATGTTCCTGGAGCGAGCAGACGCTATTGGGCTACACTAGCACGCAACAGAGACTAATGGAGGCGTTACTGGCACCCGATTGAACAAATTGATGAGCAACAGAACGACAGTGCTACTTTGGTAGTTGCCAGTGTGTTTAACATGTATTTTGAAGGGGCATGAAATTGTACTCCTAAATGATATATAGTTAATGAATCAATGATACTAGTTTTTAAAAATTTAAACCCTAAGGCCATATTTTTCACAGGAAGTGTTCTGATTTTTCAATGCTACCAATCAACTGAAATATTTTTCTCTGGGTTAATATTTTTTCTTTCTAAGCCCTGCATTGTGCAGTGCTCACTCCTGACTTTGTTCTCAAGCATCACTATGTGCAGGGCTCAGGGGATCATAGTTAGTGCTGAGAATTGAACCTGGATCAGCCGCATTCAAGCCAATTGCCCTATCTGCTATACTATCACTCTAGCTATTTTTTTAATTACCTCATAAGGCAAACAAGTATGTTCACAGACCATAGTTTGCTGCCATTATATGGCCTGTAGATTGTAATGGAGGTAAAGAGCACACCAGGGTATCTACTGCAGGTATAAAAGAAGTTATCAGTATACAGGAGATTCTGGGCAGATAGGAAAAGGCAGGGAGTAGGGCTTATGTAGAGTCTTTTATGTCCTTGTTTTTTAAGAGGGTACACCTGGCACTGTCCAGGGATTACTCCTGCCTTTGTGATCAGGTCTCACTTCTGGCAGGTCTCAAGGGATCATATGTAGTGCCAGGGATCAACCCAGGTGAGCTGTGTACAAGGCAAATGCCTCCCTTGCTGTACTTTCTCTCCAACCCTTAGGTGTTGTCCTTGAATGAGGATGGGTACAGCTCAGGAAAGACTGGTAGACTGGTGAGCAGAAGCCTATGGATTACAGCATATATTCAAGAGCTATGCTGGACCAGAAGCCTTGCTGACTAGCTATCCAATCTTTAGTGTGTTGAAGAGTGGGGCTTGCAAAAACTGCCATTTATTAGACACTTATACACACTCTTTTTGAAAACTTTGTGTATTATTAATTGAATCATCACCACCCCCTAGAAAGATGGTACTGTTATCATTCCCATTCTACTTCATTCCTCCTGTACCCTGGACTGGCCCTAGTTCATTTCACAGAAGGCAAACTTTCGTGTGTTTGGACAAAGTACCCACAGTTCTGTGGGCAGGGTGTTTAGTTGGAATCTACCGTGGATTTCAAAGAACAATAGCATCTCAACTCTCCGAAACCTGGACTTTTAGCTCGGTACCTTTGAGGAACTCTTGAACTTTTGGGTTTTTTTTGTTTGTGTGTGGCAATGAATTGTTTATGATACCATTTCAGAGTTAAAACACTGGGCATCAGGGACATTAATTATAGTTTTATATCCTGTGATTTTAGGTGCAAAGAGCAGGACCCCAGAGGGACCAAGTCAACTTTGTTGGGAGGGGTAAGCATGAATTGTCTGTGCTCTGGAAAGATACTTTGTTACAGGCACATTTAGCAAGGGATTGTGTGACTGGAGAACTCAGAGATTCTGGGTCTCCAGGTCAGAGAGGAACGGAAAGAAAACTTACTTAGAAGGTGGCAACAACAAAATTGCCCTGCTACGTGCTTTTTCAGAGGTCAGTCTGGTACAGAGGCCATTAGAAAGGCTGGGAAAGAGTTGCACAAGGAAATGGAGTTAGGAAATTAAATCAGTCCAAATATTGGACTTGGGCCCCTGGTCTCTTTGAACATTTTTTCCATTTAGTTGCATAACTACAGTCACAGAAGCAGGGAAGGGGATTACAAACTTGGCCTAAGGACCTTGGTTTATTATTACCTAAATATATATTTACTGAAGGCTTACCAAATAGGAATTTTGAAAGTTCTGAGTGATATCCTTTCTGGACTTTTCTTAGGGAAATGAGATTGTTGCTTCATCAAATGGTGGGTTATTTATTGATGAAGACAAGTAGCCAGGAGGACTATTTCCCTTCATGCTTAGTAACTTTACACACACTCTTAAGTCACATTTACATATTAGCTTAAAATGGGAGTTATTAAATAACTGATAATTCTGAAAAGGTTTTAGTATATATAAGCTATCAAAACTTTGTAGAAAGAGATATTTTATATCGAATAGATAAGGTCCATAGATAAAGTTGGTGAGTTTTCCCTCCAACTACTGAATATGAGTACTTTTGTCAGGGAGCAGGGGATATTGTCCCACACACTCTAGTGCTCAGGGCTTATTCCTGGCTCTGTGCTCAGGTATCACGCCTGGCAGTGCTTAGGGGACTATAGGCAGTGCTGGGAATCGAACTGGGAATCGACTGGCCACAAGGCAATTTTTTATTCTTCTGTACTATCTCTCCCTCACAGTATTACCTGCCCCCGCAGAATGTAAATATTTTAGATCCTCTAATTAGTTGATCATTTGATGATATTTATTTATGTTTTGATTTATTTATACATCCAGTTATGCTCGGGGCTTATTCCTGGCTCTCTACTGGCTGGGCTCAGAGTTCTGTGGAGTTCTGGGGATGGAAACCATGTTGATAGCTACAAGGCAAACACCTTAACTGATGTATTATCTCTTCAGCCCCCATTTAATAACATTTATTAGATATTCACTGTAACCATAATTGCATCTCATTTCAGTAGCTGTCATTTAATGAGCACTTGATAGTTTCCAGACATTGGAGTAAATAGATGATCTCATTTAACTCTAATAATTATACCCCATTTGATGTCATTACCTCCATTTTGTAGATCAAAAATGGAGATTTCTACAAATCAAGTAACTAGGCCATTGCCGGTAATGCAACCTTTGTGCCTCTAAAGTCTGTACCTACATTATAATAGCAACCAGTGCACCATCAGTGACAATCATGGCCTTTTATGAATACTTACCATATGACAAATAGCACACAGTGACTGTATAAGAAATTTAATTATCAAATGACTTTGTGAGCACAGCATTATTATTACTATTATTGCTATGTTGTTGAGTTGGGCTCCACCCAAGCAGTGTTTTGGGGTTATCCTTGGCTCAGTACTCTGGAGTTTCTCCTGGAAGTGCTCCAGAGACCATGTGGTGTCAGGGATGAAAACCAGGCCTCATGCTCACAAAGCATGTGCTTCAGACCACTGGGCTATTTACATAGCTGCAGCATTTTTATCATGTTATTGTTATCATTATTATTATTATCTTTTTCTTACCTATAAGGGAAGAATAATGTTCAAGTCACACAGCCAGAAAGCAAACAAACTATGCTTCAGAACAGGTGCGTTTGACACTAGAGGTCAGCTCACGGAGTAGTATTTTCTCCAAGACCCTTCCCAGAATCCTGTAAAGTGTTTTGTGAGTCTCTGTTGTCAATTTAAAGAATATTTCACCTCCTTATCAAAACACTAGCATTGTTAGTGGTACTAACATAATCAGTTTTTGAGTATTTTGTGCAAGCGTTATGCACTTTCTCTCATGTCCTCACAATTGGTAGTTGAAAAGAGTGTTATTCACTTTATTATCTAGAAAACAGGTTCAGAGAAGTCAAGTAATTTGCAGACTATATGGCTGGCGGAGCTGGATCTGAGATGCAAACACAAGTCTGCAATTCCTTTAAGCCAAATCCCGTAACTTTCCTCAACAAGTAATGCTGCCTTGCTTCATTCTGTATTGAAATAATTTGGCATTAAATAGACCATAAACAGTCAGCATGCTTTTTAGGTCAAGGCATAGACAGTAAATATTTGGGGTTTTCCGAGACATGCACTCTGTTGCAATAATTCAACACTGAGTTGCAATGAGAAAATAACCACAGACGACACATAAACAAATGAGCACCCGGTGCTCCAGTCTTTATATGAACTAAAATTGAGATTTAATATTCTTTTTATGTATCATGATGCATAAAACATGCAAACACACATTTTTTTCTGTTATCTTTTGACCCATATAAAAAGTATAACTACCATTCTTTGTTCATTGGTCATAAAGAAGGCAGCATAGAGGCAGGTTGCAGGAGTGGATGCAGGAGGTGAACAGGAGGGAAATTAGGAACATTGGTGGTGGGAAATGTGCACTAGTGAAGGGCTGGGTGTTGGAACATTGTATAACTAAGACTCAGTCATGCGCAACTTTGCAACTGCATTTCTCACGGGGATTCAATAAAAAAAATAGGCAACAGGCAGGAAATAGCCAATAGGAGCCTGTAATGGGCTTGTAATTCCCTGTGGATAGAGGTTAGTTTAATTCATTTGCTTTTGAGATTTAGCCCAGTTCCCAATAGTTGTAGTCCAGCAAATATTTGCAGAGAAGCAGTGCGGAATAATGTCTGTGGAGAGGCAGGCTTCAGCTAGAGTATTAACTAGGCACCATTTGCCTTGGTTCCAAGCCCATCTTTGTTGCTTTCTAATTGGGTCATATTAAGAGAGTCACCAAATTTACTCTGTTTCCTCACTTAAAATGTGGGGCATTTCAACAATACCTTCCACATAGGTTGTTGTGAAGATTAATAAATAAATATAGTAATTGTCTTTGTTATTCTTGTTGAAATGAAATAAGATAATCACATTCCTAGCTTCAAGAAACTTGCTATAATACCCGCCAATTACTGAAAAACAACAGGGGAGAGATGTGAAATCCTCTGATCTTCAACATGTTGACAGTGCACTGGAATGGAAACTCTAAAACCTTCCCGTCTTCTTTTTGACGAGAACTTTTTGTTAATTGCAAGAACTCTCAAGAAGATTTCTTTTGTGGGGATTTAGCTGTGGGAGTCCATGCACTCCATGTCATGCTCATGGGCTACTGGGAGCTACTTGGGAGATTATAAAGTACTGGGGTTCAATCTCAGTACCTCACATACCAAATGGCTGTTTTCTACCACTTGACCTACATTCCAGCCCTTTACAAGCCTTCTAACTGGGATCCACAGCAGATGTGGTTCATTTTCCTGCACATTAGTTTGCTTTCATTCCATTTTGAATGTAATATATTTAAGCAGAGCATGCATATTCCACCTCACTATCAGCAGTGCTACAATATATTGTTTTCAACTAAACTTTTCTGCTTAGCCCATGGATAACTTTGCATTTGCAACACCTTTGTCCTGGTATCTCTATTCAGTCTTCTCAAGTCCTAGCTACTAAAAAAAGGACTTAAAGAGTTTTACTTTCTTTTTCTTTGTTTCTGGCTTTCTTTTTTTGGTTTTGGGGCCATATCCAGCGGTGTTCTTGGCTTACTCCTAGCTCTGTGTTCAGGGAAGCTCTCCTATCAGTATGTGACGTACCATATGTGGTGCCAGGATCAAATTAGGATTGACAAAAGGTATCGGTGGTGGGGAATGTGCACTGGTGGAGGGATGGGTGTTGGATCATTGTGAAATTGTAACCCAGACATGAAAGCTTGTAACTATCTCACGGTGATTCAATAAAATAAAAAAATAAATTTAAAAAAGGATTGACAAAAGGTGAGGTAAGTACTTTACTTAACTATCCAGTAGTTTCATCCCCTCTCAAAGAACTCTGCCTGTTTCTATCTCTAAGCCTCCCTTTGGAGCTTTGCCTCTGTTTGTTCTCCTAGTCCATTGTCACCTGTTACTGTTCCTGAGTTCTTGCTCTAGTCGTACTTTACTCAATTCCTCAAACCAATCATTCTCTCCTATCTCCTGTCATTAGCAGCTGCTAATATTTCTCTGCTTGGACACAGTTGTGGGTTTGGTTTGGTTTGGGGACACACCTGGTAGTATTTAAGGGCTCAAGGGTTATTCCTGGCTCAGCACTCAGGAATGGCTCCCATGTGGTGGTTGGGGGACGAGGCAGTGCCAGGCATCAGACAGAGGGGTCTCATAGGCAAAGCATGCTGTTTGAGTTTTGCTGGAACATTGTGAATGTTTGTTGGGCTTTGCTGGAACATTGTGAAGCCCTGTTGCCTCGGGTTAACTGTTTTTCATTCTTATTATACTGAAATGTCACTTAATCCAGGAACCTTTTAAGTGAAGTGTTATGTAAATACTACGAGCTCTTTCTCAGTATACTTATTATCTTACACTTCAGTGGCAGAGATTGGTTAGTTTCTCACTAAGCCTATTTCCTAATTGGGTAAAGAGGAAGATTACCATTTTTAAAGTCTCCCTGGCTTCTAACAATTATCAAGTCTATAGTCTGGCTCTAAATCATGTTATATTATACTTCCTGGAATCCCTTTGCTTAATGACCTGCAGAATATAGAGGATTTATAGGAAGATTCTGAGCTGGTCAATCGAATAGAGAAATCTGAAATCAGAAAAAACCTGCATCCCAAGTCACTACTTGGAAGACAAGAAGACCAGGAGAACTGTTTGACGAGCATTTGCCTGTGACATTAATGATAACATTGTGTGGAACTCCTGATATGTGGGGTTTGTTGTCACAGCAGCTAGAATTAATGATATTGGCTGGTAAATTGTCTGTGATAGTACCAAATTGCAGTAGTTGCTTTAAGTTCCACCAGGGCAGAGAGTTTTGTTTGTTTGTTTTGCAACCTACTCTCTTGCTGCTAACATGCCTGGAACTTATTAATTACTCAATAAATATTTGATAAATAAATGAATGAACATTTTATTTCCTTTAAAACCAATATTGCAGGGTGGAGAGATAGTATAACAAATAAGGTGCTTGCCTTGCACATGGCAGACTCTGTTTCAACCCCCACATATTGTCTGTTCCCTGAGAACCTCCAGGAATGATCCCTGTACACAGAGCCTTAAGCACCACTGGTTGTGGCCTCCAAATAAAAATACACAAATAAATAAAATAAAATATAAGATGCAGGAGAACCAGATAGTAGAGGGGTTAAATCACTTGCCTTGCAAGTGGCCAACCCGGCTATCGCCCTCAGCACTACATCTGGTCCCCTGAGTCCCTCTAGTAGTGGATCTTGAACACAGAGCCAGGAGAAATCCCTGGGTACCATCAGATATGCCCTCTTGAAAAAATCATTAATAATATTGCATACCACAGAATCTCAATCAATACATTTTAGAAAGCACGTAGGAAGAGTGGGAAGAGCTGTACTAGGCCCTTGAAATAATGCCACTCAGTGCTATCTAAGTGTGGATCTGCCTTGGAAACTACCAAGTTTTTCATTGAGGATCATATCTCTGGAGCTTTTTTATGGGATGAATCTCCACATGCCTAACATCTCTATCAACCTCAGTCATAGTTTAGCCATTACCCAACCAAACCCTATTTTTTTATTAATTCTTTTATTGAGTCACCATGTGGAAATTTACAAAGCTTTCAGGTTTAAGTCTCAGTTATACAATGCTCGAACATCCATCCCTTCACCAGTGCACATATTCCACCACCAAGAATCCCAGTATAGCTCCACCCCACACCCCCACACCCCTAGCCCCCCCCACACCCCTAGCCCCCCACCCTTAGCCACCCTGCCTGTGTAACTAATAAATTTCACTTTATTTTCACTTTGATTGCATTCAATATTTCAACAAAACTCACTATTATTGTTTGGAGAGTCTCTCCCCTAAAGTCGGACCTGCTGAAAAGGAAGCATTAGATAATTTGTTTTCCATTGCTGAGAATTAAGAGGTATGAGGTTGAGTGACCACGCTTAGCGGCCTCTCGGTTTTGGGTTTCTGTATTTTAGTAACTAAGTCCAGAGAGATATCTGCCAGAAGTTGCATCATTGCCAACTTGTACTTCTCAGTTACATTATATCCAACCAAACCCTCTTGCCAAGGTCATTCAAGATCTCTATGCCATCAAGTTCAATAGTGTGTTTTTCATTCTCAAGACAGTTTGCCACTATCTCTCCTCCAATAGTGTCCTTCCTCAGCCGCTGATATTACACACTTGAAAAGTACCCTCCTGGGCCAGAGGGATAGTGCAGACAGAGGTTAAAGCACTTGCCTTGCATGCTATAAACCCCAGTTCATTAAATGACACCAGACATGATCCCTTGAGAACACCCAGATGTGATCCCTGAGTAGGCTCAGAAGGAAGCCCTCTGCACCATAGGGTATGAACCAAACCCCTGGCCTCAAAATTTGCTTGTCTCTGTTCCTGTCGATTTGTTTTGGAAGTTCATTCTCTAAGATGTATCTAAATTTTAAAGTGCTAAAGACTAGTTTCTGGGACTTCTATTTCTGCATTCACTAAGTGACATCTAGTGCCATGCCATTAGGAATTACTTGTGTGTCATTTTTCCCATATTAATATCCTTACCTCAAAACATTCCTCCAAATGCTAAACTCACATGAAAAACTAAAACTATGTAGATAAGTTTATCCTAAACTTAAGATGTTCAAATAGAAATCTTTATTAATGCTCTCTTTCTTAGTAGCTCCTAATATGTTTTTCTTTCTCTGCTTCTTTCAATTTCATTGAAAGAAACCACCAGCCACCAAGTTACTGAAGCCAAAAGCCAGAAACCTACAAGTTGTTTATGGTTCTTCTATCACCCTCATCTCTACCATCTAATTAGCAAGTTCATTAGTTTCTAGCTCACCAATACTTCACCTCTGTATGGTGCCCCAAGCACCACTGGGAGTGACCCTCAGACACAGAATGGGAGCAGCCCCTGAGCATCACTGTGTTTACCAAAACAACAAACACAGGGAAAATAATATATACATCATACACCTACCTACCAGTTTTAATTTCACTGCCAGAATCTTAGTCTGTATCACCGTAAATTTTGGTGTTTCTTTTAACCTTTTATTGAATCATAGTGAGATACAAAGTTACAAAGTTGTTCATGATTGGGTTTCAGTCATATAATGTTCCAATACCCATCCCTTCACCAGTGTATGTTTTTCACTGCCAATGTCCCCAGTTACCACAGTCCTGTCCTGCATCACGCCTGCCTCTGTGACAGGTGATTTCTATTTTCATTTTCTTCATGGGGGTGGTACTGGGAACCACATCTGGTGGTGTAACTCCTCCAAAAAATAAATAAATACTGTGAAAGAAATTTCATAATATGTTTTATTTTATTGCTGCTTATAGTATATTCACTGTATGTCAATATATATAGTAACATTGACGTCACCTGTTATAGTAACAGTGCTCTTTATATAGTAATTACTAAATAAAATGTGTTTAATAACATACCAAGCATTGATACCTGGTTTGTGCGATTTCAAGAGGTTGGAAAGATTGTCCCAATCCCATTCTAAAACTATTGTTCTCTACAACCTATGCAATTTATAAAAGCACATGAAAACTGTTTTTATCAATCCTTTGGACTAAGGCACCAGTTGGCAAACTAAAGTCCACTAATCAAATCTACCTTGCCACCTGTTTTCTTATATCCAAAATAACAATGTTTTTCATTATTTTGCATAAATAAAACATCTGAAGAGTAGTAGTAGTATTTGAGGACTTGAAATTATATGAAATTCAGTGTATTGATTTAGTGGAACACAGATTCATTGGAACACACTATTTCAACTAGATTATGAATTGGCTCTTACATCATGGTCCAATAGCATTGTTAGGTTGTTGCACAGACTCAATGGCCCTCAAAGCCTAAAATTTTTCTGTTTAGTCCTTTACCAAAATGCTTGGCAACTCCTTGGCATAACATACTGAAAGATCTACTAAAATGTAGCAAATTCCTGAATAAAGTAGCAAAGTGAGCCCTTAGTTATCTGTCATAATAATCAAACATAATTACAACTATTGGATTGATCAGTCAGAAAGGGCCAAAGAAAATGGGTTATACATCAAGAGAAGTTTTATTATATGAAAGTAGTAGGACATACCAAACATAAAAAAAGTTTCTGATCTTCTCTAGAAACAAGAGCTACATTGAAGTTGTCCCAAACTTTGAAGTCATGAGTGGGAGTCATGGAGAAGAGAAAACAGTACATTCAGAGAAAACTCGTGAATGGAGCTGAGGTGGGTGGGGGTGGAAATCTTTCAGACCCAGTGGAAGAGAAGGAAACCATCATCTTCCTCCTCACAATGCTTGTCATTGCTTGATTTATGACATTGCTTCAAGTAGTTTAACTGGGTATATGAAGGCCACACAGCAGAGGGTATAACTCTGTCATGGAGTCAGTCAAGTTTTCTAATCAGGTATCACTGTGATCTCTTTGGAATTTTCTGGTTTGGGGTTGACACCAGGTGGTTCTCGAGGCTTATTATTAGCTCAGCACTTAGAGATAACTCCTGGCATGGCTCAGGGGACCATGTAGGGTCCCATAGATCGAATCGAGGTCAGCTGTGTGCAAGGTAAGTGCCCTACCCTCTCCAGTCCTGAAACTTGAGATGTTTGGCAACATTAGAGATGAGTCAGTTTGTCTGAATGGAGAGTTGTTCCCAGGAGAACAGAGGATCAGGAAAGTCCCAAGTTCCTGAGGCTAATGAATCAAAAAGGGTAAAACACTGCTAACATTTCATTCACTAGTTTGTTCCTTGCTTGCTTTTATATAAATCCTCCAGATTTAGGTACACAATCACCAAGATTTGAAAAAAATACATCGCATTACCAGGCTTCAGAGCTAGTACAGGGGGTTAGGTGTTTGACTTACATGTGGATAACTAGGATTCAGTTCCTGACACCACATACTACCCCAGCATAGCTGAAAGCAACCGATGAACACAGAATTGGGAGTAGCTCCTCAACACCACTGAGTGTGAACCAACCTCTCCTCCCTCCCCACCAAACATTTTATCTCATTGCTATGAGGTTCTCAATGACCCCCCACTTCCAAACTCAAAATGTTGTGCTTGGGATTTGCAGAGACATATTCTGCCCTCTCTAATTCTTTTTATACACCAGGAAGATACCATGCTTGTGGGCTGAGGGTAGGGTTGCTAGGAAAATTAACTTATCTACTGTTGTAGCTGAGTGCGTCTATTGCCCAGTAGTTCAGAATGCCCTACACGGATACAATTCCCTTTGCAAAAATTATTCCTGCTTTTCAACGTGAGTCATCACACAGTAAGAGCTACCACAAACCAGATTTTACGTCAGCCACCCCAACATACTGATGAGTGTGTGTGTGGTGTGTGTGTGTGTTTAAGAGAAAATACAAAGTATGGGAAAAACAATAGGGGAAAGAGAGAGTAAGCCAGAGAAAGGAGGGGAACAAAGTGAGCAGACCACAAAACCTGAAGGGTAACTCTAATCTTCTACTTCCTAGTGTCTGGCCTGGGGCCTTTGATGTGTTTAGTGGCCTTCCTCTTGCTGCTTGGTTTCATTTCCCTCGTTCTTTGTATCCCGTTTACTTTGCAGATTAAAGAGTGCCCTTTCTGCTGTAGTATGAGTGCCCACAAGGAGAACTTCAGAACTGTCACAAAAGAGAATTTAGAGAAATAAATTTATAAACATATTTATGTACTTTTTCATTATATAAGTGATTCTTTCATCTTATGAAGTTAAAGATAAAGGAATATGCTGTTGAAGTCAGGAGGCAATGTAGAATGGGGCAGGTAGAAAGAGTTCCACATCTTTTTCGTAGGTGGGTGTTGTACCATACCAGGCAGTGCTCAGGGCTTACTCTTGAATCTGTACTCAGGGATCACTCCTCCTGGCAAACATGGGTCAGTCCACATGTAAGGTAAATGCACTATCTTGTGTACCATCATTTCAGATCCTCCTCATCTTCTTAATAATAATAATAGTAATAATAATAATAAGGATTTATTATTATTAAACTTATTTAAGAAACTCATATATGGGACACACACATATACATACATAGTGTGTTTAATATAACACTCAGAAAAACCCAATGAGGTACATATTGCAATTAATGTCATATCCAAAATCCAAGGCTTTTATGCAAAATAATTGCTCCAAAGTGTGTAGACTACTAAGACAGAGAATCAGATTTTGTGCCTATGGGTCTCAGCACTCAGCACTCAGCATGGGAGCCCATGCCCTTAACTGTTGGAATATAATTCTAAACATTATAGGTTTAAATTGGTTTACCATTTCTCTCCAACTTTTCTCCTGCACCACAAGAAGCTTAGGTTTACTGAGTAATAGCTACCATCACAGTGCTCCTGAAGTACTCATTTCCTTGGTATTCATCTTAACTTCTTCTTTGTGCTCTGCTTCCCCATCTGTTAATCACTCATTTCCCCTAACCAGAACCTGTGACTTGTAAAGTCAAATTCTTTAGAGATCTGTGGATTTGTATTTGTAAGTGAAATAATTGCCTTTCTTGTTTTCTTATGTCCTTTGCATAGTTTACTTTAGAGCAATGTCCTTTTTGTATAGACACAGGAAGCCAGTTAATGCTATGCTTTTATAACATGGGAATTAATTGACTCAGAATAATATTTACTTCTGGGCATCTGTCATGTTTACTTGACCTAAACCTCAGTTGCCCTTAGTTCCTAGCACCCCAGAAGCAGGGTCCCAGTGAAGGGGCTGGATGGACACAGGGCAAGCAGTAAGCTACCCTGGCCTTGAAACAGGTCAGGCTAAGTGCCATAAAACTTATGATAAGCTTAAGAGCATGGTCGTGGAAAAATTCTGTCATGATCCAAAGAGAAGTGACTGGACAAGGACCCTGCTAGTGCTAGGAAGACTAATCTGGCCTGAAGACTGAGATGTTCCCAGGAGAGCCACCCTTTAAGCTTAATATATATCTCACTGTGTCCATACAAAATTACTAGAAAGATTGTTAAGAGGTAAATTTAAGGTGACTGTTTAAACAGTAATGGACTAAGGAAAGAAGAAATAGGGCCTTAGATGAAATTGCTCTCCTAGCAGGATGACATCTTTGGCTTAGAAGAGCTTCCCCAGAAGGAAGAGTTTTCATATGTTGATTGTGCTACCTCACCTATATGTAATTGCTATCCCCAACCCTTGGAGATTGTTCTCTATAACTAGGCTGTGGGAGTGGGCTGGAGGGGGAGGAATATAGGCAGTGTGTGAGACTGGATGGAGGCAGAGGAATAATAAACAGCAATTGATCACCAACCAGCCTGGCCCCCCATTTTCTCCTTTCATCCATTACCATCAGCCATCCTGGGTGGGAAAACGGCCTGATAGCTGAATGCATGTGGAGAGAGAGCACTGCACATATTTCGTGATTACACACTTAACCACTACCCTACATCTTAAAGATAAGTACTAGTGCTTAAATATGTGGGAATGCTTTAGTGGGACAGTAGTCACACCTGGAAATGTTTGAGGGATACTCCTCCTTATATGTTCAGGGGTCATTATTCATGGTGCTTGAGGGAGCATGTGTCATGCTGGAAATTGAACTAGGATCAGCCTTATAAAAGATAAGCTCCTCAGCCCCAGTACTATCTCTCTGACCCTCAAAAACTTTTGAGTTAAAGCTTAAAGCTGCCTTTATTTCTTTGTGTTTAGAGCATGGATGTTTGTCTTTTCCACCAACCATTCTTTCTTTCTCATATAACAGGGGTTTATAGGACTGTTCAGACTCTTGGAGGACAGTATATGCATCTTAGTCTACAAAGGAAGAGACTTGGGGCAAGAGACAGAGGAGGAAGTGACTCACATGTGAAGATTTTCAGCTGGTCAGAACATTCTGTCTGGTGCATTTGACCACTGATATAGTAAGGAAGGAGCCTATCATTGACATCTTCAAAAACAAAAGCTGTGCTGGGATAACGATCGTGCTTTCCACTAAAACAAAGTTCACTGTGTCACTTCCTGGGATTGACTTGTGGATAAAATTGCAGCCATATGTGCCCAGAATCACATCATAGATTTATGCTGTAATGAAGGACCTTGGTTTTACCGGCCTAATCTAATATTTAATGAAAGGTCAGGTTCTGGAACATAGCCAGGCTGCTGGCAAAGAAACAATACTCACTAAAACACGGCCTCTTTAGGATATAAAATGCATGACTGTTCCATATTCAAGTGGCTGCAATGGGATAGATGTAAGTGGGACAACCACAATCTGGGGGGGCGAGGTGGGGGACAAGGGGAGGGGAACAGAAAAAATGCTATAAAGATACACCAAGTAATGATGTTTAGACACAGACTTCAGTTTCTGAGAAAAAAGCAGCAGATGGAACACTGCAATTAGGACTAGGGCTACTAGTCTTAGTTCTTTCTAAGACAGGACATTGAGAAGACTAAGAGACAAAAAGCTTCAAGCTAAAACTATAGAGAAAAAAGGACACATATTTATATAGAATGTGGCTCACACTTTTGGTCATTGACATCACACATAGCATTTTGAGAGAGCAGACAATTATTATAAAGATAAGTTATGGGGGCTGGAGCAATAGTACAGCGGGTAGGGCATTTGCCTTGTACGTGGCCGACCCGGGTTTGATTCCCAGCATCCCATATGGTCCCCTGAGTACCGCCAGGAGTAATTCCTGAGTGCATGAGCCAGGAGTGACCCCTGTGCATTGCCAGGTGTGACCCAAAAAGCAAAAAAAAAGAACCAACCAACCAACCAAGATAAGTTATGGTTAGCATGTGGAGACATACAATTAGAAAGATTTACAATTTAGTTAAAATGTTTACCAACAGCCAGCTATAGATCTTACTAACTTCAGCACAAGAGGGTGAAAAACAGACAGAAATTTTAAAATCTCTGACCTCCATCTTTTAGCTCTCCACTTTCTTTTTTTCCAGAAAGACCTGTGTTCATATCTAAAGCAAAGTAAAGACAGAGTAAGGATATGGCTCGAGTAATAGAGCATATTATTTGAATGTGTGAGACTCTGGCTAGAATCCCCGGCATGGATCTGAATACTACTGGGTGAATTTTCTGCCCCCTGAGTACCACTAGGGGTGACCTCCAAGCACCACCAAACAGTAAAAAGTGAAGGTGTGGCCAGAGTGATACTACATTGGGCAGGGCATTTGCCTTGCACACAGCTGACCCAGGTTCAATCACAGGCATCCTATATGGTCCCCTGAGCACCACCCAGAGTAATTCCAAAGTTCAGAGCTAGGAGTAACCCCTGAACATCGCCAAATGTGACCCCAATATCCAAAAATAAAGTTAAGGTGCTATAAAGAAAAGATTATGAAACATTTTTTTTAGAATGAAGGTTTACAGAAAAGGCTATGCTACTTATTTTGTTTTTCTTTTATTAACGTTTTAATTGAATTATTGTTAGATAGGCCCTTACAAAGCTGTTCATGATTGGATTTCAGCCATACAGTGTTTCAACCTCCATCCTCCACCAATGCATGTTTCCCGGCACTCCTTTTTTGCCACACTGGCTGTGCTCCATGGGACCATGGGATGCATGCAAGTCAAGCACCTTGCCCTGTGTACTATTGCTCTGACCCAGAAATCCTAAATCCTATTTTTATTATTTTTTAATCTACATACAACCTAAGATTTTCAGGAAAACAAATTTACTAGGTTGGGTTTTGAGCAGTTACAGTATTCGCCTTGAATGCAACCAACACCACTTTGATCTTCTACATTACACATGGACCTCTGAGAACCACAAGAGATCACACCTGAACACAGCCGGGAATAGTCCTGAAGAACTGCCAAGTGTGGCACAAAAGCAAAATTTAAAATATAAAATTAGAAAAAAAGTACAAGGTTATTATGATAACTCTAGCATTGGCTACTATACCTCTCCAAGTGCCAGAGGATTTTAAGCTAGGGCTTGTATTCACGTGTCTCTACAGCAATGTGTGTACATTTTTCATAAACATTGATTATTCCACTTTTCATGTTTGTTGAAAAATCTCAATGCCAGTTAGGTTTTTTCTTTAATCATAATATACTTACCATTTATATAGTTTAGATATACATTTCTGTCTTTGGTACTCAATGGGGGAAAAGCACAAAAATGGAATATATAGTAATTTATAGAATATGGCTAGCATCTAGATCCAGTTGCTCAGTAAAAACAATTTGTCTCACTTATGTGCCCCATTTCATATGTGTTTGGGTGCCAGATAAATAGTTTAGAGGGTAAGATCCTTGTCTTGCACATGGTGAATCAGGGTTTGATCCACAACCGCAAATAAGGTCGTCTGAGCACTGCCAGGAGTGACCCTAGAGCAAAGAGCCAGGAGTAAGAGCTGAGCACAGCCTAGTGAAATAAACTATATTTGAAGAATAAAGTAGATGATTTTACACCTAAAATCACCAGTTATGTGTCAAGCACTATCATCTACTTATGGATCCAGAAAATAGTTATTGAGTGTCTATTATGTTTATGGACACTATAATATTTCCTAAATCCGTATGACAACTATTGTTTATCCTACTCTGGATGAGTAACTGAAAGTTCAGAGAGGACAAACAGGAAATGATAGGACCAAAGAGGTAGCTGAAACAGCTGAACACATGTTTCATATACAGGAGTCCTGGATTTTTGATACACAGTACCACATGCCTCTTCCCTCCTCCACGTGGGAGGTCCCTTCTGAGCATTACCAGCTACAGCCCCCAAACAAAAAAAACACAAAAAAGTGAAAACATAATGACCAGCAGTTGCACACACTTGGCTCCTATGCTTGTTTACTTGATTGGTTTGCACACATTTTCCTTCAGCTATCCTGGGGGCCACGAACTTCGTGTAATACTTATACTCATTTGGTTGCTGTATGCTAGAAATCTTACACTTTTTCTGTGGAGCTAGAGATCACAGGCACAGTGCGGCAGGAATTTCCCGCAATGTGATAGGTGGTAGGTGCTCTACCACTGAGCCATCCCCAGGCACCAAGGTAATGATTTGCATCCTGGCCTTGGTAAATTCCAATAATGAGTTGTTGCTTTTATTCCCATTGACAATTGGAAAAGACTGAGTCCTAGAGAGGCAAATAATGGTTGACTGGCTATCACAAGTCATAAAGGGGTAAGAAGTACTAAATACCACCTTAGACATCTGTTCTTTGAACAAGACCATCTGAGAAAGCAGCATCTAAAGCCTTTGTCTGAGTGTCTGGAGCAACAAAAAGCAGTATGCTTGCCTTTCACACAGATGACCTGGATTTGATCCTAGGCACCCAACAGGGTACCCCAAACCCTGCCAGGAGGGATCCCTAAGTGCATAACCAGGACTAAGCCCTGAGAACTCCTTGTGCCCCTCAATTAAAAGTCTCTATCTGAGCCTCTGCCAAGTTCCCTGGTGCTGCTAACTTTACTTTCTCCAAGGTAGTCATGACCCTGTGCCCTTCTTTCCATCAGAACTGAGGATATTAAATACAGGCTTGTATCAGTAGAGTAACCAACTGCTCCTCCAAACTGCCAGCCACCTATGACTCCCCCAAAGCAGATTTTCCTAAAAAAAGGAAAAAAGATAAACTTAAATATCCCGTCTGTTAGTGAAACTATTTTTTTCTGCTTTTATTTGGAGAGGGGCCACATCTAGCTGTGCTCAGGGCTGACTCCTGGATCCGAGCTTAGGGATAACTCTTGATGGTGCTTGGGGAACCCTATAGGATGCCAGGGATTGAACCCTGGTCAGCCATGTGCAAGGCCAGTTGCCCTGCTCGCTATGCTATTTCTCTGGCCCCAGCACTATTTTTGACTTCACATTTTGGTTTGCCACCAGGTTGTGGTAAACAGGGTTGGCACTTAGCTATCTGTCCCCAGTGTGTAAGTGATCAATCTCTCCCTATTAGCTGTCTCATGGAAACCTTAGATAGTAGTTAATAGCCATTTCTTATATTTGGACTCCGTTTGTTCCAAGTTGCTCCTCCTTATAAAACCCATCTGTTAAAGGATATCAGCCTTGCTGATCAAAGCTCCGAAGAGTGTCTTTATAATACTAGAAGAACTCAAGCAGAAGGAAGAAACACAAGAAAGCTTCAGTCCCTCCCTGAGAGTTGAGGAACTTTATACCACTTTAGAGAGCAGAGATGTGAGTCCCACCTTCCAGACGCTAATGGTGAAAAATTTAACAGGGCACCTACTTAGAGCGACTCTGGATCACAGTCACATGCCCATAAACATATCCAAACTTCTACGATACTCATGACAACAGTGGAGCGCAGACACTTTGCTGTCCCTTCATTTGACAGCAGTCTAGATCTGTCCAGTGCTGTTCTCTGTGAAGTTGCCTGGAATTTTCTGCCTTACAGGCTCAAGCTAAGCTTCAGAAAACTTTTTAAAAATCTCACGCCTTTTCACTATTTAATATAACATGAAAATGGTGGTGGTTAATATGCTAAAGTTACAGACAGTTTGCATTTGACTCTGTACTTCCCAATGAATGACCTTAGGCTCTAACTCACATGGCAACTAAACCAAAAGGCAGATATTAAACATTTCCTGAGCAAAGGACATCATTGACACTCTTTCAGATCCTGACCAGTTACATCATTACCATCAAGAGAAGCATACTCTGTCTACAGTTACCACATCCTTTTCAAGTCTAAGGTTTCTCAGAATCACTCCTATATTTATAGAACCACTAGGTATACTTCCTTGGAAGTTTCAACAATCCAAGCACATCCTCTATTAAATGACAACTTTGAAAAATCTAGGGTCATCTATTTGTAGAAACAGTCTATCAGAAAGTTGTGCTTTGGATGTGGTCAGCAGAATTGGTTTCATAACAAGATCTTAGCTGTCTACCCAACCCTTACAATTATGACCATTGTGCAGAGCAGTTAGTTCACAAACCAATCTGCACATCAGTTGATAAGGCCCTCACTTTCAAGTCAGTGTCAGAATAACATGACAGAAAAAAAAATGGAGGCCAGGTCTGTCATTTTTGAAAGGAGAAAAACTGGGTTTTCAAAAGCAGCCAAGCTTTCAACCTCTACTTTTCCAGAGCTATATGCTGCAGGAATAGGGGGAGAGCACTGTAGAGGATATTTAGATATGATAGCTTGGATGTTCTGGATATTTTAAATAGTCTCTGAGATTTAGACTGACTGGTAACAGGAGTGCTGCATTTCAACTTAGTAGCATGAGAAGACTTCAATGGCTGCTAAGGAGAGTCACATTATATTGTTTATCTATTTTGAGGCAAATTGAATAATTTTGTTCTTTCTTTCTTTTTATTTATGTATTTATTTAAATTTTTTATTAGTGACTAACCATGAGGTACAGTTACAAACTTATGAACTTTCGTGTTCACATTTCAGTCATACACTGATCACTTACCCATCCCTCCACCAGTGCCCATTCTCCTCCACCAATGTTTCCAGTATCCCTCCCACCACCCCCACCCCATTCCCCACCACCCCACCCTGCTTCTGTGGCAGGAAATTCCCTTTTGTTATCTCTTCTTTAGGGTGTTCTAGTTTGCAACACAGGTTTTGAGTGGCCTTCATGTTAGGTCTATGGTCTACTTTGGGCATGAATCTTTCAACCCAAATGAGTCCTCCCAACATCCTCCACTTGGTGTTCCCTGCTCTATCTCAGCTGACATTCCCTCTAGCATGTGCCGCCAGTTTCCAAGCTGTGGGGCAGACCTCCTGGTCCTTATCTCTACTACTCTTGGGTGTTAGTCTCCCACTCTGTTACTTTATATTCCACAGATGAATGCGATCTTTCTATGTCTGTCTCTCTTTCTTTCTAATTTTTTTTGATTTCTGGGTCACACCAGACGACACACAGGGGTCACTCAGGAATTACCCCTGGCGCTGCTCAGGGGACCATATAGGATGCTGGGAATTGAACCTGTGTCAGCCGCATGCAAGGCAAACGCCCTACCCGCTGTGCTATCACTCCAGTCCCTGTCTCTCTCTTTCTGACTAAATTCACTCAACATGATACTTTCCATGTTGATCCATTTATATGCAAATTTCATGACTTCATCATGTCTAAAAAATTGCATAGTATTCCATTGTGTAGATGTACCAAAGTTTCTTTAACCAGTCATCTGTTTTTGGGTACTCGGGGTTTTTTCCAGATTTTGGCTATTGTAAATAGTGGTGCAATTGGGGGCTGGAGTGATAGCACAGCGGGTAGGGCATTTGCCTTGCAAGCGGCCGACCCGGGTTTGAATCCCAGCATCCCATATGGTCCCCCAAGCACCGCCAGGAGTAATTCCTGAGTGCATGAGCCAGGAGTGACCCCTGTGCATTGCCGGGTGTGACACAAAAAGCAAAAAAAAATAGTGGTGCAATTAACATAACAAATGAAGATGTCATTTCTACTATATCTTTTTGTCTCTCCGAGATATATTCTCAGGAGTAGTACTGCTGGGTCAAACGGAAGATCAATTTCTAATTTTTTGAGAATTGTCCATTTTGTTTTTCAGAAGAGCTGAACCAGTTGGCATTCCCATCAGCAGTGAAGGAGAGTCCCTTTCTCCTCACATCTGTGCCAACACCGGTTGCTTTTGTTCTCTTGGATGTGGGCCAGTCTTTGTGGTGTGAAATAATATTTCATTGTTGTTTTGATCTGCATCTCCCTGATGACTAGTTATGTAGAGAATTTTCTCATATGTGTTTTAGCCATTCGGATTTCTTCTTTGAGTAAATTTCTGTTCATTTCCATCCCCTATTTATTGATGGGGTTGGAAGTTTTCTTCTTGTGGAGTTCAACCAGTGCCTCGTATATCCTTGATATCAACCCCTTATCAGATGGGTATTGGGTGAATATCCTTTCCGATTCTGTAGACTGTCATTGTATTTTGGTCACTGTTTCTTTTGAGGTGCAAAAGCTTCTTAGTTTAAGATAGTCCCATTTGTTTATCTCTGTTTTCACTTGCTTGGCCAGTGGCATGTCATCTTTGAAAATACCTTTAGCATCAATGTCATGGAGGGTTTTGCAAACCTTGTCTTCCATGTACCTTATGGATTCTGGTATGATGTTGAGATCTTTAATCAACTTTGACCTGACTTTTGTACATGGTGTTAGGTAGAGATCTGAGCCCATTTTTTGGCATGTAGCTGTTCAGTTTTGCCAGCACCATTTGTTGAAGAGGCTTTCCTTGCTCCACTTCACATTTCTTGCTCCCTTATCAAAGATGAGATGATCATATATTTGAGGGTGTGTGTCAGTAATTTCAACCCTCTTCCATAGGTCTGCAGCTCTGCCTTTTTTCCAGTACCATGCTGTTTTAATTATTACTGTTTTGTAGTAGAGATTGAGGTTGGGGAGGGTGATTCCTCCCATATTCTTTCCCCCAAGAGTTGCTTTAGCTATTCGTGGGGGCTTATTGTTCCATATGAATTGCAGGAGTGTTTGCTCCATTTCTTTGAAAAATGTCATGGGTATCCTTATAGAAATCGCTTTGAATGTGTACAATGCTTTGGGGATTATTGCCATTTTGACAATGTTAATTCTCCCAATCCATGAGCAGGGGATATCTTTCCATTTCCTTGTGTCCTCATTTATTTCTTGAAGTAGCATTTTGTAGTTTTCTTTGTACAAGTAATTTACCTCCTTAGTTAAATTTGTTCTTTCTTTTTTTTGCCTTCGTAACTTGATTTATTTAGGGAAATGCCTTCATTGCTCAAAAGTTCTACATATGCAGACTGGAGAGATACTACCGTGGATAAGGCAATATTATACATGCTTAACCTGGGTAAGATCGCCAGCTCCTCTTATGTTCCCCTGAACCCCACTAGGTGTGATCTCTTAGTATAGTGCCTTTTTTAATTTTTTACATTTTATTGAATCACTGTGAGATAGTTACAAGCTTTCATGTTTGGGTTACAGTATCACAATGATCAAACACTCATCCCTCCACCAGTGCACATTTCCCACCACCAATATTCTGGCTATACCCCCCTTTCCCACCCTCCCCCTGCCTCTATGGCAGAAAATATTCCCCATAGTCTCTCTCTAATTTTGGGCATTATGGCTTGAAACACAGACACTGAGAGGTCATCATGTTTGGTTCATTATCTAATTTCGACATGCATCTCCCATCGTTCTTATAACTGTGTAGAATTACATTGTGTATATATAACAGAAATTCTTGATCCATCATCCATGGCAGGACATTTGGGTTGTTTCCATATCTTAGCTATTGTTATAAGCCCTGTAATGAATACAAAATTATCTCACTCGGATATGGAACTTAAAGATACACTGCAAGGGCGCAACAAAGAGTTGAAAGCAACACAATGAGAGAACAGATCCACAAAACTGAATTTGTGGGTGGTAGAAGGTGATATAGGGAGGGTCATTGGGATCCTTGAGGAAGGGAGGTGGGCACACTGGTGATGTGTATGGTGTTGGAATTATGTACGTGGGAAACTATCATTAACAATATTGTAAATTATAGAATCTCGATCATTAAAAGTTATATTGTTTAAAACATAACAATAGTTTGGCAATATAATCTATTTTCATGACTCCACTCTTTAATTGAACACAATCATTGCATGTCTTTGAATTGAATTTAGCTGCTGAATTTACTAATCTATAAATATACTTGTTCTAACCTTAGACCTTTATTGGGCCATATCACTCTACTTGTTCTTCCTCACAAACATACCAAAATAAACAATATAGTTCTATATGATGGGGTAAAATCATCTCAATTTTCCACACAGCAGGTGACTTCAGGATCATTTCATGGAACTTATCCATGTCTTCTGTCACTGTGTCTAATTCATAAAAAGGTTTTTTTTCACAGCATTATATGTAAGTGAAATAGATATTTTAGTCTGAAAAACTGAGCTTTGAAATTTCAGCTATACCAAAGTACCTTCGATTCCTCCATCCCTCTCAGAGAACCCAGCAAGCTACCGAGAGTATCCCGTCCACATGACAAAGCCTGGCAAGCTACCCGTGGCATATCCGATATGCCAAAAACAGTTAACAACAAGTCTCACAATGGAGACGTTACTAGTGCCCGCTCGAGCAAATCGATGAAGAACAGAACAACAGTGCTACAGTGTTACAGTGCTACAGTGCTACCAAAGTACCTTAATCTATGACTATAATAGCACAATAACATGCTAGAAATCACAAGACTAGTAAACTTTTTTCCTCAGACACTTGCACATTTAACAAGCATAGCAATTAAGTCCTAACTGCCAATCCAACTTTGGTGTGTATTTGCGAAAGACTAGAGAGTGTGAGCACTCAAACATATGACCCTTGTGATGATATCCTTACCATTCACATCATTTTCTCACTTAGGAGAATAGAAATTAGAATTCAAAGTGAGTTCAGGAATTCTGAGTGTACCAGAAACTGCAATTGTTCTCAAATTGAACCTAATGGGATAGATAGGTATCCACCCTTCCTGCATCTACTTTTCTGTCAAGACAAAGACCTCTTTGGAAAACTAAGAAGAAAGTCAAATGACTTGTGGGTAAGGCTCCTTTGGAGTTGATTCTTTGGTCATACTCTTTGCTTTCACAAACTCATTGTGCAATTTCATAATTCCAGAAAGATAGTCAAGGAAGAAATGTCATGGAGCCCCACCTATGCATATATGTATATACATATGGTGTATCTAGTCCGTGTTCCAAGAACAAAAAGCAATTTTACTCAATGGAATTCTATTTACATGTAAACTTGGACTCAAATTTCCGGGAAAAGTGAATCATGAAAGTTTAAACTAGATGCTGCAGACCTCCCTGCACCGCCACTTTTGTTTTTAACGTGTGTGTGTGTGTGTGTGTGTTCAGAATTAGGAGTGGGAAGCAGACAGAAAGAGATGTCCTTGAAAGACAGTTCCATGTATCTTTATTACATCCCCCTCCTTCCTCCACTCTTACCTCACCTCTCAGACTAACCCCACAGTCACAAACCAAGGATCACTTTAGAAAACAGTCCTTTAGGGGATCCTTAATGCAGTTTGTGACTCATTCCAATTAACTAGATTGTTATCCTCACAATATGCCCTTTTAACAATACTTTACTGGATCATCTGACTCAGATCCTCCACTCTTGAGTAGATAATACTCATGACCCAAGGCATGAAAGCCCAGCAACTGTCTGAGCACAAAGGAAATCAAATACATTTTCATGTTCTGATCCATTATGGCCTAGGAACCAATTTCCTCTCTTTGTCCAAAATAAGTCACCTCTGAGCCACAACATTTCTTTGCTGACACACCACACACAATGAACTGTGAAATCACAGGCCCCTCTCCAGGAGTGGAATGTGGCAAATATTCCTGAAGAGAAAAATCATGGAGCAGAGCCAAAGAAGGTGAGGTGCTCTCATAAAGGGTTTTCACAGAGCAAAAACACAGGGACTATTCAGAGAAAGAAGTCACCAGAGCTAAGCAGTCATTCTCCACTTAAGCTAACCATAATGGATTCCTGAGTACATTGATTTTTCCCCCTTTTGCTGCTGAAGCCTCCAGCTTTTGGTCCACCCCCTCACTCTGCCCTTACCCCACCCCCATGACACCTGGTCTCTGCTACTGAGTGGAAATTCCCAGAGGATAGTTAAGCAATCACTCCATTAGCCATACCCTGGAGACACTTTGGGTCACTGCCCTTTCTGAGAGGCCTATAGAACAGAGGGGATAGCTTCAGTGGAAGAACTAGCCAAGACCTCAGAAAGAGAATAAGTGCCCATAAGGAGAGGCTTCTAGATGGCAATAAGGAGGCCTGATTACAAAGATTAGCTGCTCTTTCTTTCACTGGAAAGGCTGAGGCGCTGTGGATGCATTGGCAAGCTGTAAAGTCACCAATAGACTCAGGAGTGAACAATGAGTTCCAAGAGAAATAGAGAAAAGACTCCCCTTTAGGTGTACAGCGTAAACTTAAGTCTAAATAGAGGCAATGCTTTAGAGGCAGGTGGGGGTAGAGGGTAGATGGAAAGTGGGTGGGAGGGAAACTGGGGACACTGGTGCTGGGAAATATTACACACTGGTGGTGGGAAGAGTGTTGGAACACAGTACGGCTGAAACTTTGTATGAGCAGCTTTATAATGCCATATCACATGGTGATGCAATAAAATATATTTTTTTTAAAAAAATGGAAAAAACAGAAGCTAGTATGATTTTACTCAGTGAGGAAGGAATTTAGAGAAACCATTACCATGTCAGATGGTGCAAGCTGGTAACCTAAGTCATCCCCCCCGCCCCCAAGAAAGGTTTAGCAAGATTCATTATTAATAAATCCACAGTGGATGATTAAAAGAATAGGGAGTAACTTCCAAGACTTTTCATCCTCATACTTCCCCTACCTCCTCTAGTCTGCTAGCATCACCTCCTCAAAGATCTGCTCCAGCCTCCCGTGATTCTATTCATTTGCAATGGAGTGAAGGTATGTTTACATTCTCTACAACTTTAGTTTCTAGATTTCCGGCTGAAGGACCATTAATCTCCTGAGAATGACACTTATCTTCTAAGTTATTCCAAATCTAATTTCTCCAGTGCAATGAGTTACAAACATTTAACTTAGAGCCATAAACACTTCTTACGCAAACATCCTGCCCCAGGTCATAAAAATGATTATTAGTCTGGATCCCAAAGGAATTCAGCTCAAAGGCCTTAGAATCAGAATCAAAGTGGAAATCTACAACACACCTCACCTTTGCTAAAGTGACAAGAAAGATTCAGACAGTTAACTGGCAATTTTTGCAAAATTTCCCAAGGACAAGATTTGTTCAGAAAATGAATTCCTCTCCTTGGGAAACTGTCAGTTCTGCAGGTCACAGGATGACAAGTAGCAAATGTAAAACCAGGAGGCTCATGTCTTCCTTTGTCTCTGTCTTTCCCTAGAATGTGGGAATGCTTAGAGCACATATTCAGTGAAGGACTGCATTTTCCTTTGTCACAGGTAACTTTAGACAGTCAACGAGATGGCACTCAAACTTCAGATTCAAGGTGTTTATGGTTCCCTTTTAGTATTAATTCCACGATCACAACTTTTAGCTGTCAGAAGAATTCAAATCTTTTCCTTGAGAGTGGCTGTTTTTAGAGTGACTAGGGTACTTTATGAAACACACAAATTAACTACCAAAGGAAATGTTAAAAATGGATGCACTGTTTTAAGTGATATTAAGGAGTTGTCATGGGACCTGTTCAGAATGCAACTTGACTCTGACCTTTAGATGTACTGCCAAAGGCAGTGCCATTCTCCATGCAGGGGGCAAAACCAGAGAGTTTCAGTGGCTGAGTTGAAGCAAGGTGTTAGGAGAAATGATTGGAATTGCTGCTGGGAAAATGGAATTTTTACAGGGAATTCCAGGAAGCCAAGTTGTTTCTGGGTAATGTATAAATCACTGAAAAAATATCTTTTTCCAGACCAAATGTTGCTTCTCTGATGATGTAAAAAGCCATAACGATTCATTCTTTTCAAGCTGCTTGAAATTGACCTTTTATAGACCTAATGTTGTAATTTATCAAAACATGCCATTTGAAAACTTCAAGGAATCAGGAGGAAGGAATCCACATCCTTGAATTAAAGCTATTTAGGAGCTCCACATTTTTCCTTTTTCTGTCTTTGTGTCTGTCTCTGTGTCAGTCTGTCTGTCTTTTTCTATATATATTTCTCTCTGGTTTCTTGGTCCACATCCACTGTTTGCAAAACTTATGCTCCAGGTCTTTGAGCTATCTCCATGGCACCAAACTGTCTCTTTGTGACCTAGCAGCCTCTCTCAAGGAGGGGACAATTGGTCTTTATGACTCTCCCCGACACTGACTTCCTGAAGTCATCTTTTCTTCCTTGCACCCTGATTTACCATGTCTGCCAGAAAATGCATTGCTGTTAACTTCATCTTCACACTTATACAGACATTTTTTGTAGCCTCATCAGTACCATGAAATTAAAAAATACTTTAAATAAAAATAAGTCAGTTGTACAAAAATATACATAAAAGCATAAGGAGAAAAATTCTAAGTAACCTTGTATTTATTAACCATTCAGATTCCTACCAGGTAACATGCAGTGGCTTTAAGTTTTTCCAAAATTGGCCTCTGGAGAGATAGTATAGTGGATGAGGCACTTATCTTGCATGCAGCTCACCTAGGTTTGATTCATGGCACCCCATATGGTCCCCAAGCCCTCCAGGTGTGGTCCCTGAGCACAGAGCCCAAGAACAAAAAACATAAAATGAAAAGAAAACCTGGAGCTGGGTGCTACCGAGGAGTTCAGCTCTTCAAAGCCCTCCAGTTATTAATTTCTTTGCATCTACAAGCTGGTGCTTTATTTCTGCATTCTTCTGAGGCACATTCCTATTGACTACATGGCATGTATGTGCACAATCATGTTTGTCTATTTCGAAGTAGTTGAGAAACCTCTTTGTCCCAATTTCCTTTAAGGCCCTGGTTCACATACTTCATGGGAACCAGAAATCCCAAGATAGGGATTTTATCTCTCTTCACTTGGCTGTCTCATCACCTCCTGAGTTCTTGACTCCTTTCTAGAGGTATTAAGGCACAGTCTAAAAATATGGTGACTAAGTCAACGTCCGGCCCCTGTAGCTCTCCAGGGACTCCCTCCTGTGGTAGACAGGAGCCAGCACATCTTACCTCATAAAATGGATTGTGAAGGCCAGAGACATAATACAGTAAGCAGGGTGCTAGCTTTGCACACAGCTACCCCAGGTTTGATATATGGCACCCCAAGCCCTTCCAGGAGTAATCCCCGAATGTGGTGGCCAGCAGTAAGTCCTGAGCATAGTTAGTTGTGGGGTAAAATTTTTTTAAAAGTGGGTTGTGTGATCTTTAGAAAATATATTAGCCAGTTGCTTTTACATTGTTTGGATTAAAATGTCCAAGATAGGAGGCTGGAGCAATAGCACAGCGGGTAGGTTATTTGCCTTGCACGTGGCCCTTCCGGGTTTGATTCCCAGCATTCCATATAGCCCCCTGAGCACCGCCAGTAGTAATTCCTAAGTTCATGAACCAGGAGTAATCCCTGAGAATTTCTGGGTGTGACCCAAAAAGCAAAAACAAATAAATAAAATAAAATGGCCAACATAGGAGTGTTTATACTATGGAGATACCTCCAGTGGATTATTAGACATTTGTCTAGTGATTGTAATACAATTCTATTTTCTTTTCAATCCAATTCTATGTGGATAGCTGGCGTAGATATGTTCATAGACAGTTCAACTGAAATGGGACCTCTCTGGTATAGCCTTATGTGAGGTGGTTCTTCTCAACAAGTAGGTCTAATGAGATAGATTTAATGCTCACCTCTCATATAATGGTATCAAGACACCATGATTATGGGCATTGGCATCATTTTTAGTATTTATATTATTTCCAGGTTTTTTTCTTATGTTCAATAATGGTATAAGGAACAAGCTTGTACATAAATCTTGTGTTTGAAGATTGCTCAATAAATTGAGCTATTATTACAATGAAGCTAACAAAGACCATGACAATGATCATGGTCATGATAGTAATGATGGTGATGATTGTGATGATGAAGCTCATAATGGAGATGATGGTAATGATAATTTTGTGGGTGTTTGGGGCCCACTCCCAGTGGTACTTAGAGCTTACTCCTGGCTCTAAATGATAATGATGTTTTTGAGGTAGGGTGATAACACTTAGATAAGAACAATGGTCATACAAACTGCTCTTCCATTTCTCTTTCTCATCAGCACCCTTAACACTGGCCCTCAGGTCAGGTTTAATCTTCTCCATGTAGGAAATTATGACTTCACTCTTGGGAATTTGTTTGGCCTAAAGGAAAAGACCCTGAGATACTGACATTTAAAGGGTCTATAAATGAAATAATCAGGCCTACTTCAGGATGTAAGTTCCATGAGTCAGTAATTACCCAAACGCACGCATGCAGAGACACACACTCATACACTCATAGACACACACAAAGTGAGAGAGTGAGAAAGAGCACTTTGATTTTGTCTTGTTCCTAAGTGCAAATGAATAGGTAAGCATAATAAAAACACCAAGTATAATAAAACACTTAAGAAAAATCTTTACCAGATAAAAGAAGCCAAAACAAATGCTGAAAAAAAACTTGAAAGAAATGTAATAAAACCAGTGTGGGGAGAGGGTCAGAGAGATAGTACAGTACATGCTTGCCTTGCATGCAGCTGACCTCCATTCCATACTGGTACCACATATGGTCCTCTAAGCCATTCCACAAGTGATCCCTGAGCAGAGCCAGCAGTAATACCTGAACACTGCAAGGTGTGACTCAACTCCCCACCAATAAAACAATGAGGGGAGCAAAACAGCATAAAGCAAAGCATATAATGAATATTTTTAGAGAAGTGGATGGATGCACTGTATACACAAAACATACACCGATGCTAAAAATTAAAAGGAACCATTCTCAGAACAAAAAAACAAATTCTGCAAAAGTCATGCTCTTAGAATACAACACTTTTAAATTCTGTAGATAAAAGATACATTTAAATAAATCTCCGAGAATGGAGAACAAAATGGCAAGGGTGATAGAAATAAGGGCAAGATAGGATTAGAAAACCCAGTATTCATTAAGTGCCCCTATTGAAAAGAATTAAAAATGAGAAGAAATAGTCAAAGGTAGAATAAAAGAAGCCTTTCCCAACTGCAGGAAATGAGTTTCCAGATTAAAAGAACAAG
Organism: Sorex araneus; assembly: GCF_027595985.1. NCBI lineage: Eukaryota > Metazoa > Chordata > Mammalia > Eulipotyphla > Soricidae > Sorex > Sorex araneus. Next base: position 107,386,438 of record NC_073313.1, read on the forward strand.
TACAATTACTGTAAGACACATGCTGAGACACATTGTCATGAAAATTCCCAACACTGAGGATAAGATCTCAAAAAATTTACCTCCTGTGAACCCATTTCACAAAGCTACCAAAACATTTGCTGCAACAAGACAAGGGAGAGGTCAGAGCAAAACATGGAATTTTGGAAAGAAAAGGACAAATATGAGTGCTGATTCCCTTAGATTGGGCCGGAAATATAGTCTAGGTTAACACACTTGCTTTTCATGGGCTGACATGGTTTGATTCCCAGACCCAGGAGTAGAGCTCCACCTGCCCCTCCCCCAAACAGCACTGCAGGATGTGACACTCCCACCCATCACCCCCAAAGAAAAACAGAACATTCCCCAGATGGAGATGAAAGGAGAGCCCAAGGAAAGAGTCATGCTGCAGGCTGGAGACAGGTAATTAGAGGGTTCTGGAAGGATGTCTCCAGGAAAAAGATGGAATCATCAGATTACCTGCTGTGCTGACCAGATTGAGAAGGGTTTAAGCTTCCTTTGGAAAGTCTGGGGATGGATTCATAGTGACAGGAATATAAAAATAAGCTAACACAAAAGAAATCCATAATTAGCCTAAGCCAAACAAAAGAGTTGGGTAATCTGCAAGGAGGGGGAAAGGATCGCAAGAAAGTGAAAACATTATGTATATTTAGGAAGTGAAGACTTAAAATGAATGACAAATAAAAATCTAAACTGTAGTTTAAGAACTTAGCATTTGATAGCAAAAATAAAACAAAATAATCAAACAAAAAATAAAACAACTCGAAGAAACAAAAAACCCAAAACCAAAAAAGAGAAGTAAGAGTGGTTTCCTCTCAAAAGAGGCATGTAAGAGTTGAATAGAGTGAAGTTGCTGTTTTAGCAACAGATAACTCCTGGCCCTAATCTGCTCAGCTAAGTACACACATGTATTCCTTTGATAATAATAATAACTGCCAAGAAGGGTTTCTGTGAGCCTTCAATAATATAATCTAATAAAGCATCTAGCACACTATTTGGAATGTGTACATATTACTACTCAACATCCTTGTAATGTAGTTGGCACTACAATTTTGTTAGTTACAAAGCCGTATGGACCATTTGTTACAGAAAGTCATAATCAGGACAGTCAATAGACTGCATATTGTTTTCGAAGTCAACTGATGCTCAATTTTTGAATTGGGTTAATGAAAGTATTTCCCATCTGCTAGTTATATACAAAAATAACACTTGCACTATTGTCTTTTTCTCTTCTTTGTAATTTCATTTCTTCTATCATTCAGAGTTAAGAAGGGTCATATATATATGATCATAGAAGAGGTAAATTTGTAGAGATGTTTGATTCAACCTTAGAGAAAAAAAGATCCCTTCTCTTTTTGGCTGTGAAAAGCCCTTTGCTATTTCCTCTTCTCCATTCTGGGCCCCCTGTTGCAACTATATCAAGGGTCTAGACCTACCATAGTAGGTATAAAAACCAGGGTTAATGTCCACCAAGGCTTACATGTGGCTTTGTGTTCAGGGATCACTCAAGGTCAGAGACCAGATGAGGTGCTGGGAATTGAATCCTGGTAGATCATGTGCAAGGCAAGCACTGGACTATTGCTCTGGCCCCTGGGAATTTCTTTTCTTTTTTTTTATTGCCTTTATAGTCAATGCTATTTTATTTTTTTATAGTCAATGCCTTACTATTTTATTTTCTCCTTTAACCATTAACCAATTTTCTTTTTTATTGCACACTGTTTACAAAACTATTGAAATTGTTAATTTACAGTTGCAGAGCTACTACACCAATCACTCCAAAGCATCCATCCACATAGGAAATTTAAGCCAGGTTCTATTTGCCTTTTTAAATTAGTTAATTAATTAACTTTTTGTTATTATTTTGGGGGGTTGGGTCACACTCTGCTGTATTCAGGAGGACTTATTACTGGCTCTGTATTCAGGGGTCACTCCTGGCAATACTTGGGGACCACATGTGAACCTAGGTCTGCCACACCCAAGGAAAGCACCTTACACATATACTATCTCTCCAGCTTTGTTTGTTTTTTATTTTATTCATCCCATTTTATTGCATACTGAACCATGGTTCAAGACTGCCTGATTTTTTTTCTTAATGCAAAAATTTATTTTTTTAAATATGAGGCATGATGGCTTACAATATTATTGATGATGGATTTTTGCACATGCAATGTTCCAATCACAACCCCCCCTTGAAAGCATCTCCTCCAACTTTTCCATACACACACCTCATTTCCTATCACCATGGGAAAGCTCAGATCTCATGGTCTGTTGCCTTTGGTCAGTTGCTCCTTTACTATGTTTCTTTATATCACGCACAAGAGATATTTTCTGTATATATCCCTTTTTTTCTGACTGACTTCACTCAACATGGTATCCTCCAATTCGGTCCACATAGCAGCCAATCTTATGATTTCATCTTTTCTTCTCCTTCTTGGTCTTTATTTTTGCTAAACTCAGAGGTACTCAGGACTTATTCCTGGCTCTATTCTCAAGGATCACTTCTAGATAAGACTTCGAGGACCATATGTGGTCCCTGAGGTCTGACCTGGGTGAGCCGCACGCAAGGCAAATGCCCCATCCACTGCTTCTGGTTTCATCTTTTTTTTTTTTCAGCTGAAGAGCTCACTTGATTTTTAATCAAATATGTGTTATACCATAATCATCATATCATTTCCTATACCACAACCTTGAGAATATAGACTAAAGAGAGCACGAAGATGGTGTGTGGTGGCCAGTACAGTTCTGGAAACTGGATTCAGATTCAGATGAACTACATTTGGAGTCTCAATTCTGTCACTACTGTCACCTTTAAGAAGATCCCTCTCTTTGCCTGGTCCTTAATAAGCACTGGGAGTAGGTTAAGTATTATAAATGATTCTCTTGTGTAATTGGAGTAAATCTGACAAGAGTTTGTTGAAAGTCTATGCATCTATGTTCATTAAAATATTCTGTAGTTTATTATTTGTCTGATTTGTACTGCCCTTTTTTGGCTAAAAAAGTAGAGTGATATTGGTCTTATAGAATGTGTTTGGAAATGTTTCACACTTTGATTTTTGGAAGAGTTTGAGCAGGATGGGTAATAGATGTTTGAAAGTTTTGTAGAATTTCCTCAGAAAGCCATCTGATTCTGGGCTTTTCTTAGACAGACTTTCGATTACCACTTCAGTCGCTGAAATTGTGACTGGTCACTTCAAGCTTTCTATTTCTTCCTGGTTCAGACTTGGAAAGTTGTATGAATAAAAAGGATATTAATTATTTCTAGATTGTCCAATTTTTTGCATACAGATGTATGTCTTATTGTCTTTCTACAGTGTCAATTATAATTTCACCTATTTAATTTTTGATCATTTTGTTTGGGTTCCATACCCTGTAGTGCTCAAGGACTATTACTGGCACTATGCTCAGGATTGACCCATGGTGATGGTTGGGAGATCATATGTGGGATTCAAACTGGGGATGGTGGAGTGCAAAATAAGTGCCTTAATCTGTGTATTATTTCTGTGATCCCGCTGTGTCCAATCTCCTGTTCCTCATATGGTTCTTCCAACACCACCAGAAGAGATCCGTGAGCACAAGGCCAAGCAAGACTAAGCCCTTCACATAGCCCAGGGTGTCCCAAACAAAACCAAAAATGTTTTCTTTATTTTTGGTGTTGGAAGCTGCCTCTCAAGTAGCACTCAGGAGATTCCAAGTCATAATGGCAAATCTTGGTCAACTGTATCATTGGTTCAATGCAAGGACCTAGAGATGTGATGTTGCTTGTTCCCAGTGGTGATGGGAAATAGTCAAGCCTCCCCAGCTGTACTGGGGGTCTCCAGGGCTGCACCCTGTGGCAGTATCTCAGGATACCATATGGTTCTGGGAATTGAATCCCAGTCAGGCACATACTGGTATGAACCTTAGCATCTGTACTTTAAGATTATGGTCTTTAAGACTTCTATTTGTGCTCATGTATCATTTATCCTTAAAATTATTCCATGTGCACTTGAAAAGAATGTGAATCCCCTGTAAGTGGTGTTAGTGTTGGAACTCACCTTTCTTTATGTGGCTCAACCAGGGATAATGAGGAGTAGAGTGATGGTAGAGTATGTATTCACAAAAAAATGAGAGGGCGTTGAGGTCTCTCTCCTGCCACCTGTGTTCCGTGGTCATGAGCCACTTCCCCCACTGCAGCGTGCAGTCGCTGCCAATAGACACATGAATGAGGGAACAGGGACACCAGGCTGGCTGGTGATCAGTTCCAGTTTATTCCAAACTCGTCTCCCTCTTCCTCCTTCCAGTCTCACTCACTCCCATATTCCTCCTGTAACCCATGCTAGTTTTCTCACGCTCAGTCTCTCCGCCTCAGTCTGGGGCCCCACCACCCAAAAGTTGCTGGAGCAACTAAACACAGGTGACTTAGCACAATCAACATATGAAAGCCCTTCCTTGAGAGGAAGCTCTTTTAAGACAAGGATCTCCTGCTAGGAGATTCCCTCAAGCCATGTTTTTAATCTAAGGACATACTTCTCCTTTCCTTAGTCCATAAAGTCATTTTAGATTTACTTACATAATCATCTTTCTTGTCATTTTTATGGACACAGTAAGAGATATATTAATCTTTTAGGGTGGCTCTCCTAGGGATATCTCGCTATAGTTCCCAGACTATCGTGTTCAAGCCAGATAGTTCTTTCCTAACACTAGCAGGGTCCTTATTCAATTGTTACTCTTTGGATCATGACAGAATTTGTCTGTGACCATGCTCTTAACTTATACTTAAATATTATGGTGCTTGGCCTGTCCCGTTTTGACGCCAGGGTAGCTCACAACTTATCCTGGGTCCACCCAGTCTTTTTGTTGGGACCTTGTTTTTGGGGTGCTAGGAACTAAGGATAACTGAGGTTTAAGTTGAGTAAACACGACAGATGCCAGAAGTTATTCATAGCCAATTAACTTCCAAGTTACAAAATCATAGCATAACAGTCTTCCGGTGTCTATACAAAAAGGTCATTGTTCTAAAGTAAGCCCCCTGCCCCCATGCAAGGGACATAAGGAAAAGAGAAGAGCGATATTTCACTTATGAATACAAATGCAGAGATCTCTGAAGAGTTTGAATTTACAAGTCACTTTACAAGTCACTACTTAGGGAAAATGAGTGAGTAACAGATAGGGGCAGCAGAGCACAGAGAAGTTAAAGGTGAATACAGAGAAATACAGAGAATACAGAGAGTGTTTCGGGGAACATTGTGAGGGGTATTACTCAGTAAACCCAAGCTCCTTGTGGTGGAGGAGAAAGCATAAACCAATGTTATCCTACAGTAGGGGTGATTAAAAATCTCACAGAGGGCCAAAGAGCTAGTACAGTTGTTAAAATGCTTGCCTCTCATGTGATTCACACAGATTTGATCCCCAGCACTGCACACAGTCTCCCAAGTACCGACAAGGTAGGCGGAGGGGGGAGGGGTGGTGGGAGGGATACTGGGATAATTGGTGGTGGGAGGGATACTGGGATAATTGGTGGTGGAGAATGGGCACTGGTAGATGGATGGGTACTTGATCACTGTATGACTGAAACTGAAACTCAAACACAAAAGTTTGTAAGTATATCACAGTGATTCACTAATAAATTTTTTTTAAAAATAAGATTAAACAAAATTTTAAAAAAGAATGATCTCTAAGTGCAAAGCCAGGATAAAGCCCTGAGCACACAGCCAGTAAGTCCTAAGCACAACTGGATGTAGATTCTGAACCAAAAGGGGAAAGAGGGAAAAACTCTCACTTGATTTATCTCAATGTCGTTACTCTATTTATGTGGATGATTGGGGTGCAGCCAAGAAATTGCCATCTTGAGGCTGAAGTGATAGTACAATGTGCTTGCCTTGCTCGAGGCTGACCTGGGTTCAATCCCTAGCACACCATATGATCCCCCAAGTCCGCCATGAGTGATTGCTGAGCATAGTACCAGGAATAAGTTCTACATGGCACCAGATGTGGCAAGCAACAACAACAAAAACAATGAACAAACAAAAAAAAAACCAAATTAATTTCCATTCACATTGCCCCTTGTCCTCTATGTCACCCAATTATGCAATTCCATAAGGACTGATAATGTCCACCTCTGGGCTGTGGCTGGAGGCTGACCTATTCCCAGAGGGAGAGGAGAGGGACAATGCAGATAGCACCACCACTAGCTGACATCACCAGGCTTCACTCTGATTTCTGGTCCCATAATTTCAGATATGCCAGCAGCGCAGTCTGTCACCTCTGAAGCGTGGGCTGTACTTTTCTACATTCTCATCTCTTTCCCCGCTGGTCAGGCTTGCCTGTGTTCATGGCAACTGTTATGCCTGGGGAGCACTTCATGTATAGGTCCTTCCCCTTTCATTTTCTTCTAGGCCCTATTACCCACCTTCAGAGAGATTGATGCAGTTTCTGGGTCAAAGGAGGCTGAGAAAGGGTGGAGCATTCTGAGCAATAATGTAGCTGATTCCTAGCTGTATGGAGTGGGAGCTGTGCTTAAGAGCCTATTATGTCATTTCATGGAGTGTTCCCTGGAAATTGTAAAGTCTTTATTCACCATGCGTCACAAATGAAGCAGTTGATTTTTATTTGTTTGGTATGATTTGAAATGTGCATAATCAAGCCCCTATTTGTGAGTGTGGGTGGGTGGATGTGGGTGGGTTGAGAGGGGAAAATACATAATGCTCCTTAGGAGCTACTCTGGCTCTGTGCTCAGTTTTCACTCCCGGAGGTGCTCAAGGTGGCGACAAATATCAAATCAGCATCTCCCCATGCAAAGTAGGTGCACAGTCCTCTGAACTCTGACTTTAAAGTCACTTTTTATGTGCTCCTTCTCCCTTCTCTTTTCCCACTCCTCCTCTTAAAATTTAGGGTCTCGCACATGAAGGGCAAGTGCTCTACTTATGGGTTACATTTCGGAACTAAGCCTAAGGTCCAGCAATCATCTTCATTTGAAGTGTAAAAATAAAAAATGCTGAAGAAAGTCCAAGATTATTTTCCATTTCTCTAACTTGAAAGTAAAACTGCTTTAAATTCATTTATGGCTTCTCACTGTGACTCTGGCGCCCACTAGTGGCTAAAGTGCAAAAGTGTCACAGTGCATTTTGAAGAGCAATTCAGTCCCAGAACATTGAATATAAAGTTAGAGATCATTTTTCTCCTCCCCCCACAATTTATCCAATTTATTTATTTTTATAGGAAAAATTCCTATTGTTATTAGCTTGGGTGGCCATATACCACCAGGGATTGAATTCAGAGTCTTACATCGTTTAGGCATATGCTCAACAAGTTGAGGTATGTCTCGGCCTGGAAATGAATATTTAAGTTGTAGCTGTAATTGTGTTTTAAACGATTACTCAAATCAAGGTGCCACATATTTTAGGATTACTTGTCTATAAAATTGTGTTTGTGAGTGTGCTTTATATTTCTGGGTACACATACAGGATGACCTAATAAGAGAAATAACAAGAGTGACTCACTTGCTTTGCATGTGGCTGGGCTCTGTCCCAGACCCCAATACAGCCCCTCGAGTCCTCCCAGAAGTGATCCCTGTGTGAAGAACAGGAGGAAATACTTAGTACCACAGGGCATGGGTCCCAAACAAACAAACAAGAAGTGGCAAGAGGTAGATGTCAGTGGTTCTCAGAAAACTACTCAGAGATCACCTGAGGCTACATCACTGGGAACCACAGGAAGAGCTTGAAACTCACACTGAAAATTGGCCCAGAGAGTTCATGGATGACTTTCATGTAAAAAAAAGAGAGTCTCATTTTATAGCCTGCACCCTAAAGGCTTCTAGAAAGTCTTTTGAGTATGCATTAATTATTCAGCAAAATTATTTTGATTTATTTAAATTGAATTATTTCTATTGTTGATATCATTATATTATTATTGGATTTGGGGTCACACCTGGTGATACATGAAGCTTTCTCCCAGCATGGTGCTCTAGGATTGCACCTGGCAGTGCCTGCAGGACCTTGCAGTGCCAGGGATTGAAACAGGGCTATTGTGCCCCACGCCGGCCGATGACAGGAAATATCCTTTTTTCTCGTCGGGTGGCGTGGTTTCAGCCATAATATGAGAACTATTTATTAAGCAGGCATGAACTTGGTGGCGCGGGAAGGAGGGAAAAAAATTCTATGTACTTGAAACAGCAGGACTTCATATCTCTCCAGTCTCAGCAATGGAAAACTAATGATCAAATGCTTCATTGGCAGTAGGGCTGTCTTTCTTGGGGGAAAACTCCAACAATATTGAATTTTGTGTCGAAATATGGAATGCAATCAAGGTAAAGAGAAAATGAAGTGAAATTTATCAATTAAGCAGGCAGGGATGGGAGGTGGGGGGCGGGGGTTGGGAGGTATACTGGGGTCTTTGGTGGTGGAATATGGGCACGGGTGAAGGGATGGGTGTTTGAGTATTGTATAACTGAGACGTAAGCCTGAGAACTTTGTAACTTTCCACATGGTGATTCAATAAAATAAAAAAATAAAGGCATTTCAATGTAAGTTGCAGACAAAGATATATTTCCTTAAAAGTAGTTCATCATGCAAATTATTACCAGAAGTTTGTTATTTGTTTGGTTTCCTTGAGGTAAAGTTTATATACAATAAAGCTTGGTACCACTCTGTGAAAAAAAAAGAAACAGGGCTATTGTACCCAAAGCATATTCATCATCTCATTGAGCTATCTCTGTCTCTCTGTGTCTGTGTCTCTATCTCGGTCTCTGTTTCTGTGTGTGTGTGTTTGTGTGTCTTTCTTGTGAGTACACACACTCTTTTTTTTGTTAGTAACATTTGGGTCATACTGGTAATTCTCAGGGGCTATTACTGGCTCTGTGCTCATTAGTGATCCCTGGTGGTGCTTAGGGAACCATAATGCAACAACAAGGATTGAAGCTGGTGCAGCTGCAAGCATAGCAAGTGCCTGGCCCTCTATATTATCTCTCTGGTCCCTAAATATATATATATTTTTTGCTTTTTTGGTCACCCCCAGCGATGCTTGGGGGTTACTCCTGGCTCTGCACTCAGGAATTACTCCTGGCAGTGCTCGGGGGACCATATGGGATGCTGGGAATCAAACCTGGGTTGGCCGCGTGCAAGGCAAACACCCTACCTGCTGTGCTATTGCTCCAGCCCCTGGCCCCTAAATATTTTTATTGACTTTTTTGTTCAGTCATTTGTTTGTTTGTTATGGGGGATTCCCAGCTGTATTAAGAGCTCACTCCTGGCTCTGTACTCAGGCATCACTATTGGTAGGGCTTGGTGGACCTTTAGGACATGGTGATTGGCCTCAGATTGGCTGCATGCAAGGCAACTCTTTACCAACGGTACTATCTCTACAACTCCTTTAAATGATTTTCATAGGGATTATCCCCGATCATCATCAGGAGATTTTCAGACTGCTCCAAGTGATGCCTGCGAGGTAGTACAGGCCTAATGCTTCATGCTGGTGACCTCCACGGCCTCTTCACCAGTGCTCAAGGGCCACTAAAGCTACACTTAGTGGTGTCTGAGGGGCAATGTCCTGCTAGTGATCTAACTCATGGCATCATGTATTGCAGAGTTGTGCTCCACATCTTTGAGAAATTTTCCTGGTCCCTATTTTTCATATTATACTTTAAAACTAAGTTGCTAAGATTGACTCCTTTTTTGTCTTTGGCCATTCCTGGCAGTGCTTGGGGTCTACTCCCAATGCTGCTCACAGTGGGGGGTCTCTTCAATTAAAAAATAACTGCCAAACCTTCTAAATGGGATCACCATGGGACATCTAGTCTGAGGGAAAATGAAAAGACTTTTTTTTCCTTCCCGAGACATAACTTATATCTTGTGTGAAAGTGTTATTGAAATCTCAGTTCAAAATAATGAATCATGTTGCTTCATATGTTTCTCAATTTCTTCCTCCTCATGTTTTCTTTTGTTGGGCCTTTCACTCTCTGTTGGCAGCCTTCCTCTCTACCTCCCTCAAACCCACTCAGTTCTCTTTCACAAGGATGAGGTTTAGGAATCATATTTCAAGTTTCCAATGACACCACCCCTACAAAACAAAGTTATTTTGTTAACTTCATTTAAATTGAATAATCCAGAAAATGGGACTTAATAACCATGTTACTGTGGTTTCAGAGCTTCTTCGAAGGAAGTCACCAATCTTGCCTAATCCCTGAAAAACATTCCCAGTGTGTCTGACATTGCTTTCTCATTCTTTGTAAATAATGCAGCCTCCAGTATATTCACACATTGCCCAAGACCTTAATAATCATGATCTCTATACTTCTAATGATTGTAAGGTGGACTTAGTAACTTCTTATAGCCAGTAAATTTTCCTTTACCCATCAATTACTGAGCACAGAACACACTGATTGTTTGAATGGTACACAAAAGAAACACATCTGTCTGATTTTTCATCTTCCAAGAGGTGCTCAAGAGGCTGAAGGCCCCCATGCCGTCAATTCTTGGACAACCAGGCTGAAAATTTAGTACAAGAGTCTGATTATGTGATTCTACTTGGGTCCTGTGGTGCTAAAAATGACCTAGGCCACACTAGCAGTGCTGGGGGGGGGGAGGGGGGTTCCAGGACACACAGAGGTGCTTGGGGACCTTCAGAATTATATTAAGCAAAGCTCAGTGGATCATGTATTGGCAGGGGTCATGGATTGTAGTTAAGGTGAGCGTCTCAAATTCTAATTTTTTGATAAGTGACCATATTGTTTTCCAAAAGGGCTGAACAAGTCGGCATTCCCACCAGCAGGAATGGTCCCTTTCTTTCCACATCCATGCCAACAGTGGTTGCGTTTGTTCAAAAAAAAAATAGAAATTGAGCTCCCATTGGACCCAGCAATGCCATATATCTGGGAATATATCCGGGAGAAACAAAAAAAGTATAGTCGAAATGACATTTGCACTTGTATTTTCATCGCAGCACTGCTCACGATAGCCAGAATTTGGAAAAAACCCAAATGCCCGAGAACAGATGACTGGTTAAAGAAACTTTGGTACATCTACACAATAGAATACTATACAGTTGTCAGAAAAGATGAAGTCATGAACTTTGCATATAAGTGGATCAACACAGAAGGTATCATGCTAAGTGAAATGAGTCAGAAAGAGAGACACAGATATAGAAGAATTGCACTCATCTGTGGAATATAAAACAACAGAATGGGAGACTAACACCCAAGAACAGTATAAATAAGTACCAGGAGGTTTGCTCCATGGCTTTAAAGCCAGCCTCACTGCTGGGCGAGAGGGCAGCTCAGAAAGAGAAGGGAACAACAAGTAAAGTGTGGTTGTAGGACCTGCGTGGGATGGGAGAGGCGTGCTGAAAGCAGACTATAGATTGAACACGATAGCCACCCAATAACTCCATTGCAAACCACAGCACCCAAAAAGAGAGAGAGAACAAATGGGAATGCCCTGACACAGAGGCAGGGTGGGGTGGGGTGATGGAATGGGGGTGGGTGGGAGGGATGCTGGGGTCATCGGTGGAGGAGAATGGGCACTGGTGGAGGGATGGGTACTCGAGCATTGTATGACTGAAACACAAGCACGAATATATGTTATCTGTTACTGTACCCTCATGGTGATTCATTAATAAAAAAATAAATTAAAAAGTAACATTAGCAATAAAAAAGTGAGCGTCTTAACTCTCTTTGTATTATTTCTCAAGCCCCAAAGGAAACATAGCTGAATAGTAAAAGCATCTAAGAAAACTTCCAGAGAAGTTGAGAAGCTTCTATCACCGCAGGTTTTCAAATTGGTTTTGCTGCTCAAGATATAAGCCTCCCAAAGTGTGCCACCTTTCCTGTCCTTGATCATAGTGATGACAAAGACAGCTAAAACAAGGAATGGGGAAAAGCAGGAAATAAAGAGATCTTAGCTCTCTCAAAATAAAATTTGAGAAAGCTGGAGAATACAAAGTAATAAAATTTTCCTATTGCAAAACCAAACTAATTTATAAGAGATGGGTTGAAGAGATAGTTCAGTGCTAAGTGCATTCTTTGCATGCATAAGCTGGGGTCATGGTCTTCTGAGGATTGCTGGGAGCAACTTCTGAGCACTGAGCTTGGAGCAATTCCTGAATACTTCTGGGAGTGCCCTATAACAAAAAGAAAACTTATTCTTTTTTAAAAAATAATTTTTATGTAACTAAAAAACTGTGGGTACAAAGTTATTGATAATAGAGTTTTAGGCATATAATATTTCAACACCATCCCACCACCAGTGATAACTTCCCTCCTTCAGTGTTCCCATATTCCTTCTCAACCACCATCCCCATCCCTATTCCCCCCACCCCTGCTGCCGCCACCTGTCATCTTGACAGGCACATTACAAAATTCTCCTTTTATCTTTACTCCTTTTATCTTTATCATCCTTACTCCTTGATATTTTTCCTTGCCTGCCCTTCTCTTCTAAATTCTGGGGTCAAGGGTGATCTAGGCATGCCTCTTTTACTACATTACATTTCCTCATCCAATTCTATATGCCACAGATAAGTGAGATCATTCTGTGTTTGTAATTCTTCTGACTTACTTCACTTACCATGTTATCTTCCATTTCCCATCAGCTTGCAGAAAATTGCATTATTTCATCGTTCATTGCAGCTTCATAGTATTCCACTGTGTATATATTAAAAACCTTCATAATCCATTTATCTGTTATTGGATACCTTGGATATGTCTTTGGACACCAATGTTGATTCCATATTTTAGCTATTGTACTATGTACAGCAATGAATAATGGTGTGCATATGCCCTTTTGAAAGAGTATTTTATATGTTCTGGGGGTAGATAGCCAAAAGAGGAATTGCTGGGTCATATTCTAAGTTTCTAGAATCATATTCTGGTTCTAAGTTTTAAGTAATATTCTGAAGTAATATTACTGAAGACTCTCAATACTGTTTTCCACAGGGGTTGAATGAGACAGAATTTCCACCAGCAGTGGATGGAGTTCCTTTTTCATCACATCCCTGCCAACACAGATTGTTCCTACTATTTTTGACATGCAACATTCTCACTGGTGTAATACGATATCTCATTGTCTTCTTGATTTAAATTTCTCTAATTGTAAGTGATACTGAGCATTTTTTAATGTCCCTACTGGCCATTCGGTTGTCTTCTTCTGACAAAGTGTGAATTCATTTCCTTTCCCAATTTTTGGACCGGGCTTTTGAATTTTTTATTGATCTTTGATCTTTGTATTTTATATATCTTGAATATTAATGCTTTATCTGATGTGTCTAATGAGTCTAATCTGATGTGACGAGAGCGATAGCACAGCAGGTAGGGTGTTTGCCTTGCACATGGCCGACCCGACCCAGGTTTGATTCCTCCATTCCTCTCAGAGAGCCCAGCAAGCTACCGAGAGTATCCCACTTACATGGCAGAGCCTGGCAAGCAAGATGTTACTGGTGCCCGCTCAAGCAAATCGACGAACAATGGGAGGAGAATGCTACAGTGTTATCTGATGTGTCTAATGCAAATATTTTTTTTCATTTAGTTACCTGTCCTTTAGTTTTAGCATGTGTTTCTTTTTTAATTTAGTTTTATTTTTATAATGTTGTTCACAATAATTCATTACATTTAATATTCAAACACCAATCTCAACACCATTGCACCTTCCCACCATCATAAGAGTAAAGTTTGTGAAGATTGTTGTATTTCTCCTGGAACCTGTTGCATTAGAGATTATAAATATGTTTGTTAAACCCACTCAAATGTGGGCTACTATTGGTATATCAGTGATGTACAGTACGAGAGGTCCAGGAATTCTAAAATGTGGAATATGATTATAGAGTAGATTCACTCATGGATGAGGCCTGTGTTGCTCTCTTCTGGGAGCTTTATTTCTGAGTTTTTGTATCATGAACGTAGATGCGATTATTTGGCGTTAAGGGAAGTTTGTGGGTGTGACTGCCAACCTACTGGTAAACATGGGAGACGGGGGAGGAAGCCCATGACCACTCTGAGCGAGCTTGGAAATTTCAGTCACGGGTCCCGCATACCTGGGTTTTTTCTGCAGATTCACTTGTGAGTGAGGATCATCCAAGCCTGTGGAGAGCAGTCATGAGCATGGTGGCAATTGGGTTCTGGAGGTTTTCAGCTGCAAGAAGCTCTTAAATTTCATGTAGTCCCATTTGTTTATTTCTGATTTTGTTGACTTTGCTAGTGATATCAGATCAATGATGAGACTTTGAGGTTCAAATCATTTTTTTTGCTTTTTTTTAGGTCACACCCAGCGATGTACAGGGGTTGCTCCTGGCTCTGTGCTCAGGAATTATTCCTGTTGGTGCTCAGGGGACCATATGGGATGCTGGGAATCGAACCCGGGTCGGCCGCGTGCAAGGCAAACGCCCTACCCGCTGTGCTATTGCTCCAGCCCCTCAAATATTTTATTCACTATAAACCCCATACTTTATGAATTTGTTTATGATGATTTGTTACAAGGATTCAATATTCCAATCCCAATCCCATCACAACTGTGACCTTCCCTCCATCATTGTCCCCATTTTCCCAACCACCCCCAAGTCTGTCCCCTGTAGCAGGTCCACAACAATTTATTTTATTTTGTGTGTTACCACTAAGCAACTAATGAAATTATATAAATAAAATCTTCAGTTAATGGATATTTGTGAAAATTGCTATATCTTGCCATGGGAACATTAAGTCCTTGTCTGAGGGTTTACTAAGCTATAGGTGCCAGTTGAGGCTTCTGTGTTAATGTTGTTAATCAATCTTATATGGCCTCTACAGTACATTCCCATAAAATCTGGTGTGTTATTTCTGGAGTATTTGTAATGTAGACATTGGAGCAATAGCACAGCGGGTAGGGTGTTTGCCTTACACATGGCGGACCCAAGTTCGATTCCTCCACTCCTCTTGGGGAGCCTGGCAAGCTACCCAGAGTAACTCGCCCACACGGCAGAGCCTGGCAAGCTACCCTCGTGTATTCAGTGATATCAAGCTACCCTGGTGTATTCAGTGATTACTGCCAAAAACAGTAACAACAAGTCTCACAATGGAGATGTAACTATTGCCCACTCGAGCAAATCGATGAGCAACAGGATGACAGTGATGCAGTGACAGACATTGCAGATGTGCAATTGTGCGATCCAGAAAATCCAGAATATTTAACTGGGCAGTGAGCTTACATAGAGGCAGTAGTGGAATGTGGGTGTGGCTGCTGGGGCCTCCAGAACTATGGAGGCAGTGGCAAAAGGTCACCAACCCCCACTCTTAGAAGGCCCAGAGTTTTCAGCAAAATATAACCTGGTGTACCTGATATATTTGCAGTTTGGCATCTCTGTGGCGCTCAGTCCTGAGGTGGTGGAATCCAGCCGCATGCATACTTGGGGTTTGAGTGCAGTTGCTGTGGCTTCAAGAGATCCAAATCTTTCAGCATTCTTCCTACATTTTCCTTACTGCACTTTTTAGTTTCTGGTTGCATCTCAAAGTCTTTGATCCACTTTGAATTGACTTTTGTGTGAGGCATAAGATATGGATCATGTTTCAATTTCTGACAAACAGCACAGCGGGTAGGGCATTTGCCTTGCACCTGGCCGATCTGGGTTTGATTCCTCCGTCCCTCTCAGAGAGCCCGGCAAGCTACCGAGTATCTCGCTCACATGGCAGAGCCTGGCAGGCTACCATAGCATATTCGATATGCCAAAAGCAGTAACAACAAGTCTCACAATGGAGACATTATTGGTGCCTGCTTAAGCAAAATCGATGAACAATGGGATGACAGTGCTACAATTATAAAGTTTCCCCTGCAACATTTTTTGAGGTGGCTATCTTTACTCCACTTCATGTTCTCAGTTCCCTTACCAAAAGTTAATTATTCATATATATCAGGTTTGGGCATTCCTTTCTGATCCACTGATCAGAGAGCCTATCTTTATTCCAGTACCATAAACTTTCAAATTAGGTAATGAAATACCTCCTAATTTATTATTTTTCAGTAAGGCTTTGGCTATTTGTAGTCTTTTCTGATTCCATGCAAACTTTATTACTCAGTTTTCTAGGTCCTGGAAGAGTGTCTCCTGAATTTGGATGAGGTTGCATTGAATCGATATAATTGCTTAGGTAGCAAAGTCATTTTAATAACACTGACTATTCCAAAAGAAAATCTGTCCTTAGAAGGAAATATCTCAAGCAGAAATGATATCTTCTGAGTGTTTGATATTTTCTTCCACAGCCAGAAGTATGCTCACTACCAATGCAAGTGAGTATGGAAAGAAAATTTTATTAGACATCTCTTGGGTTAAGGGAAATCAGCAGTTACTGAAATGGTGTTGGGATTTCAAAACATACATGGGTTCCCAGTTTTAGGAAGTGCTAAATCTTTTCCACTTTCCTCTGACTTCCTTAGCCCTGTGACTGCATTTTTCAAAGAGAGCAAGATGCTGACAAGTTTTTGTGAACTCTCAGGGAAAGACTGCTATGGTCAGGAGAATTTTGGTATTAAATAGACTTTGTTTCCTTAAACTGCCAACCTGATCAAAAAATGGAGTGATGAAATGAACAGAAACTTTCTCAAAGAAGAAATCAGAATGCCTGAGAGGCACATGAGAAAATTCTCTACATCACTAATCATCAGGGAATTGCAGATCAAAACAACAATAAGATATCATCTCACACCACAGAGACTGGCCCACGTCCAAAAAAACAAAAGCAACTGGTGTTGGCACTGATGTGGGTAGAAAGGGACTCTCCTTCACTGCTGGTGGGAATGCAGACTTGTTCAGCCCTTTTTAAAAACAATATGGACTATTCTCAAAAAATTAGAAATTGAGCTTCCATTTGACCCAGAAGTACAACTCCTAGGAATATATCCCAGAGAGGCAAAAATATATAGTAGAAATGACATCTGCATTTGTATGTTTATTGCAGCACTGGTTACAGTAGCCAAAATCTGGAAAAAACCGGAGTGCCCAAAAACAGATGACTGGTTAAAGAATCTTTGGGACATCTACACAATGGAATACTATGCTATTTTTAGACATGATGAAGTCATGAAATTTGCATATAAGTGGATCAACATGGAAAGTATCATGTTGAGTGAAATGAGTCAGAAAGAGACAGACATGGAAAGATTGCACTCATATGTGGAATATAAAGTAGCAGAATGGGACACTAACACCCAAGAGTAGTAGAGATAAGAACCAGGAGGTCTGCCCCACAGCTTGGAATCTGGCCTCACATGCTGGGGAAAAGGCATCAGAGATAGAAAAGGGAACACCTAGTAGAGAATGTTGGGAGGGCCCACTCCGGTTGAAAGCTGCATGCCGAAAGTAGACTATAGACCAAACATGATGGCCACTCAATACCTCTATTGCAAACTACAACATCCAACAGGAGAGAGAACAAAAGGGAATGCCCTGCCACAGAGGCAAAGTGGGGTGGTGTGGGTTGGGGTGGGGGTGGTGGGAGGGATACTGGGAACATTGGTGGAGGAGAATGGGCACTGGTGGAGGGATGTAAACCAAATGCAAGCATGAAATTTCATAAATATGTAGCTGTACCTCATGGTGATTCACTAATAAAAATTTAAAAATAAAATAAATTAAACTTTGTTTCCTACATAATATTCTTCAGTTAGCCACGTATACACAGTATGGCAGCAACTCCAAGCTTGCAGATATAGGCAGTTTCAAAAATGTCTTACTTAACACTTATTATTTTTTGTTTGTTTTTGTGTTTTGGGCCACACCTATGGTGCTAAGGACTTACTTCTGGCTCTGTGCTTAGGAATCACTCCTGGTTCTTGGAGGACCATATGTGGTGCTGAAGATAAAATCCAGGTTGGCTGAATGCAAGCACCTTACTTGCAGGACTATCTCTCCAGCACCTAAAGAATTAATCTGAACTTTCATTCTCATTTTCCCCAATATTAACTACACAAATAATGTCTAAGTCACAAGTCCAGCCCATAGGAGCTTATTTAACATTTCATGATGGTGGAGTGCTGAATTGTGGCCAAAGAAAATAGCAGATAATCATTGTTGCCAAACTAATAATAAAATAAAGCAAAAAGAAAATGGAACATTTTTCATCTTTTTCTTAAAGGGTAAAATTCAAAGAGAAACAAGAGTATAATGTGACAATTATGGTTACAACTGAAGTGGAGAGGCATCTGTGTTTCTGGAATGTTTCTGATTCTTGTTCACCTTAGGGTCTTGTCATGTCTAGTTCGATTCATGGGACTCAAGAGTAGACCCAAGGAAAACTTCTTTGACTAGTGATTCGGGGAAAACTGGTCAGCGACGTGAAAACACGAACTCAAACATCTTTCTAATGCTATGCATAAAAGGCAAACAAAAATGAATTAAAGACTTTGATATCAGAACTGAATCCATAAGGTACATAGAGGAAAATGTAGGTGGATCTTTACATGACACTGGAGCTAAAGGCATCTTTAAGGATGAAACATCACTGAGCAAGGAGGTGTAACCAAAGATAAACAAATATGACTACGTTATATGTTATATGAAGAGTCTCTTGCCCGAATGCCTGGCTGTCTTCCCCCGGGCCGGGCCCCTCGGAGGGGATGGGCTCCAGCTTCCCTCCTCACCCCAAGCAGAGCTCCCGGTGGCCAAAGACCACCGGAACCTAGCTGCAGCCATGCTGGAGGCTCCTCTCTACACATTCAGACAGGCCTCATGCATGAAGGTACTGGCAGAGGAACCCAGGTGTGTATAATTCCATCAACGGTCAACATCCAGAGACTTAAAAGCAAGCTCCCAGAAGTGCGCGGCCGCCTGCTTCTCCCATTGGGAGAAACTGGCAGTCTTCTGAGAGTTTCCTGCCCACATGGGACACCCTTGCAAGCTTCCCAATGGTGTGTTTATATGCAAAATCCAGTAACAAGCTGGATCTCATTACCATGACCCTGAAGAGCCCCCAGTGCAACATCGTTAGGAGGGCCAAGTCCAGATGGACTTCTAAGATCTCAGGGAAAGGACGAAATGAGATGTTACTGCGCCTGCCCGAGAAACGAGAAATCGGTGTTTAATGTGCTATCGTGATCGTAATATGAAGAAACTTCTGCACTTCAAAGGAAATGGTGACCAAAATACAAAAATAGTCCATGGAATAAGAAAAATTATTTACCCAATACCTATCAGATGAGAGATTAATATAAAAGATATAGGGTACTGATGGAACTTTCATTGCATCACTGTCTTCCCATTGTTCATCAATTTGCTCGAGCAGGTGCCTTTAACATCTTCATTCCTCCCTGTTACTTGCTAGTGTAGCCCAATGACCTCTGCTCACTGCAGGAACACTAAGAGCTTGAGATTTTAGCAGCTTATTATTACTCATCCTTCCCAACGCTGCCACATTGGGGGCTCTCTCAGGGTTAGGGAAATGAGGTCCATTATTGTTACTGTTTTTGGCATATTGAATATGTCACAGGTAGCTTGCCAGGCTCTGTGGTGCGGGTGGGATACTCTCAGTAGCTTGCTAGGCTCTCCGAGAGGAAAAACTGCGAGGGAACTTTACAAGAAAAACATCAAACTCCATCAAAAAATGGAAAGATTAGATAAACAGTCATCTGTTCTAGGGCACTTGTGTTGTTTCCATTGAGGCAGGTGGAGGGTGGGAAAGGTGAGGTATACCGGGGATATTGGTGGTGGGGAATGTGCACTGGTGGAGGGATGGGTGTTTGATCATTGTGTGACTGTAACCTAGATATGAAAGCTTGTAACTATCTCATGGTTATTCAATAAAATTAAAAAACAAGAAAGAAACTATGGTATCAGTAGCACTATAGCACTCTTATCTCTTTGTTGTTCATTGATTTGCTCAAGCGCACATCAGTAATGTCTCCATCGTGAGACTCGTTGTTACTCTTTCTGGTATATAAAATACGTCAAGGGTAGCTTGCCAGGCTCTGTCATGCGGGCGGGATAGTCTTGGTACCTTGCCGGGCTCTTCTTGGAGAGGGACGGAGGAATCGAACCCTGGTTGGCAGCAATAGGTTGGTGCCCACTCGAGCAAATTGAATAACAATGGGATGACAGTGCTACAGTGCTATAGGGGCTTAGCTCATAGGGCTGAGTACATGCTTTGCATACAGGAGACCCAGGTTTGATCCTGGGCAGAAAATTGTCCCCTAAGCACTGCCAGTAATGATACCAAAAACTGAATTGGGAGTAGCCGTTGAGCCCTTCCAGGAGTGACTACAAAACCAAAAATCCATCGATGTAAAATTATTTGAAAATGAAATTATTTGAAAAGGGTGCAGTTTGATAATATCGAGGGCATAGCTAAGTGAGAATACATGGCAGTCAGTGTATCACAGATGATATTGCTCAAATACTTATCACTCAGCTATTTTATCTAATTAGTTAATTTGTGGGGTTTTTGGGTCACACTTGTCAATGCTCAGAAGTTTACTTCTAATACTTCTGATTCTGTGCTCAGGTATTTCTCCTGGTGGGCTCAGGGGACTATATGGGGTGACAAGGACCAAACCTGGATTGACCATGTGCAAGGCAAATGCCCTACCTACTGTACTATCTCTCCAGGCCCCTAATTTTTTGGGTTAAGTTCAGACCTCAGGAGCCTATTCTGATGGTGCTGTGAGAACCATGTGGTACAAGGATAGAACCCAGGCATTTTCCCACAAAATATTTAAAGAGGTAATTTGATTTGGGTCCTTAAAATCAGTTCATAATGATTGATATCCTTAGCAAAGGGGATAGTTGGGGATAGTATATAGATGTTAAGGTTCTACATTGCATGCAATACCCTCACCCCCTAAAAGGAGAGAAGGATCTAGGACAAGAGAGGAAAAGGGAAGTTATAAGTAGAAGAAGGCCAAACTGAGACCATAGAGTCAGAAATCATCACGGCTGAGCTTTGATCCTGAACTTCTTTGAGGTTTCATGAGTTCTCACTACCTATGTTCTATCAGTAATGCTAGTTCTTATATTAGAGTTCCTCCCCAGAACTGTGACAGTGAATTTCTATTGTTAAAACCATGCAGTCAGTGGCACTTTATTATGTCTGTCCTTACAAACTAATACACTGTCTTGAGTTG
Source organism: Sorex araneus (assembly GCF_027595985.1). Taxonomy (NCBI): domain Eukaryota; kingdom Metazoa; phylum Chordata; class Mammalia; order Eulipotyphla; family Soricidae; genus Sorex; species Sorex araneus. The sequence continues at coordinate 107,407,497 of NC_073313.1, forward strand.
CTCCTTGCCAAGTTTTTAAGTGACTTCTGTCTAATAAAGAACCATGCATAGTACATTAAGTTATCTCTGATACTTTAAAAGTCAAATGCAAAACAGAAAGTACAATTACAGTTAAATACTGTTTGGCTCTAAATTTATTGAGAAAAGAAGAATAAACACATTTTCTTTGCTGTCTGTCTATAAAGTATAGAGAAAAGGCAGCACTATTTTCTAATGCCCTTTAGAAGCAAACCACTAGGTTTTGCAAATATGTGTATTTATTTTTAGAGAATTAAATGCAAGCATTTCAAGCATCCCAACATGAAAACAGTTTTTTTCTACTTTTATGCCACAATTAAATTGCTTTTGACATTTTAACATGCTTTTGATCTCCAAACAAAACACATTGTGCTGTCATGTTTAAATGCATTCATCAACTTATTGTGTTTTGTTTCGCACAATTTAAACATGCACATCACTCAAAAAAACAAGTCACTTTCTGTATTTTGAATAATATTAAAGACTACATTATAGTGTGTTTGAAAATGTGATCTTCATGAGTGGTAAGAAGACCCACAATGACTCAAGATGGTCCTCGATGACCCCCATGTCCCACCTTCTGGTAGTAAAGCCATTGCTTAATTTTTCCCCTTATTGTAAGACCTAAATCTAGAGGGTTGTTCATAAATAGCAGGCTATGGCGAAAACAATGGAATTCACTTACAAGATACAGTTACAAAGAAAAAACACTACACTTTTTCCCTCTTTCCTATCCTCTTTCTTCCTCCTCAGCTGCAATCTGTAAGCTGTCAGATGACCCATGGAGAGAACTTTGGGTTCTGGCCAAGTACCTCTAACAATCCTGGTGAGTTTAAAAGCAGATACTCACCCTGTTGAGCTTTCAAATGAGTCCACAAGACAGTAGTCGAAGCCTTAAATGCAGCCAGATGAGAGACCCTGTATCCAATGCAACCAAGCATGCCATGGATTGGAATAGCTCATGAGTTGGGGGTTTTGCATCTTAACGAGTCCCACTCCACCAAAGCAAATCCATATGCTCACTGACATTATAACAATTGTTCAGGTGTGCATGGTTTCTCCAGCCTGCATAACTAACTTATCTCAGAAGTTTATTTAACATTGAGTCCAACTCCTGACACTTTAAGCTAGAGTTCCTAATGATGAGACTTGGAATGTGTATTGTTAAAGTTACACAGTTCTGAAGCAGACTGAGCCAATGTGATTGAATCATCTTTGGATAGTGCCACTCATGGGTGCTATCCTAACGTCTTCGCTTAGAAAATGCTGCTTATATTCACTTTTCAGATCTAGGAGAAACACCCACTCTTCAGATCATATGCACTAGGCAAGAGAATTAAAGCTTGGCCTGGAGAGTCAGTACAGCTGTTTAGGCAGTTTTCTTGTATGAAGCTGACCCAGATGTGATCCCTGGAACCCCTTTTGGTGCCGAGAGAACTGCTAAGAGTGATCCCTGAATATATAGTCAGGAATAAACCATAAAGATGCTGGGTCTGGTGCAAAAAACAAATAGAGAGAACATGATCTTGACTTTAGGGCAAAGGTCACTGGGCTGCAAAGGACAAAATACCGTGATAACTGGGTAGGAGTAAAGCTCCAAAATAAATATACATATCTCACCACAGTTCTGGAAGGATGCACAAGTCAGGTCTCATAAAGAATGAGAGAAAACAGGACTTTATCTTCAATAGATTCAGGAAATCAATGTTCTCAATGGAGGCCCATTGACATCCAGGTGCCAGTAAATTGCTTTGTTTAATAGTTGACCCTAGGCCTTTACTTTCTCTACTGTGCCAAAACCCCGTGAAGTCCTGCAACACTTAAGTCCAAATCTAAACCTTAGTATGTATCAACTCATTCAGTAAACTGAATAATTCTGGGAGGTAAAAGCATCTATAAACTCCATGATATTGATTTATTTGGGGCTTGATTGCTTGGTAGCTACTTGCAGCTTTGTACTTAGGGTTTGTTCCTGGTGGGGCTTGGGAACCATATGTGGTGCTGGGGATTGAAAAGGGTCAGACTTATGCGAGGCAAGTGCCTTAACCCCTGTATTATTTCTTGGGCCCTTATCATCACCAGCTTACATATGGGGAAACTAAGTCTGGTCAAGTGGCTGACCTCATATGACAAGGTTATAAAGTGGCATAATTTGGCCTGAAACCCAAACTTGTCTGAGTTCAGACACTGGGACTTAATCATTCCATTAGTTTTGATCCATAAGATGGTAACCACTTCTTCCCTTTGACTAAGATATTCATCACTGAGCTGGTATCTCATATGTGGTGTGAGAATGACCTACACTAGGAAGGTCAGAAACAAAGCTTGCCATGACTGTGTGAGGGTGAGGGCAGTTAGGATAAAGAAGGAACCACTACGATAAAAATAGTTTTAAATGATCACTCTGGAAAAGAACTGAGTACTGAAAGTCTGAAAGTAAGTAAAGGGGTATACATGATAACCTTTCAGTACCTGTACTGAAAACCATAATGCCCAAAAGGAAAGAAGAGAGAGAGAGAGAGAGAGAGAGAGAGAGAGAGAGAGAGAAGAAAAGTGTCTGCCATAGAGGCAGGTGGGTGGGGTGGCGGGAGGAAAATTGGGGACATTGGTGGTGAGAAATGTAAACTGATAAAGGAATAGGCGTTAGAACAATTGTATGATTGAAACCCAGTCACGAACAACTTTGTAACTGTGTATCTCATGGTAATTCAATTTTTAAAAATGGCCAAAACCAGATGCTGGAGGCAGTACAGTCAGTAGAGCGCTTGCCTAGCGTTTGGCTGACGAGGATTTGATCCACAGCACCGCAGCACACAATATGGTCCCTTGAGTCCACCAGGGGTGATCTCTGAGCACAAAGCCAGGAATAAGCCCTGAACACTGCCAGAGCTTGCCCCCAACCCCCACCCCGCAAAAAAGCCAGAAAAAGCATGTGCTAATGGGATATGGAGGAAGAATAATTCTTATTCACTAGTGGAAATGTCAGTGGATATGATATCTCGTTCAAACCTCCTCAATAAATTAAAAATATTAAAAGGAAAAAAATGATGTTTATAACTGAGACTAAAGGACTGGTAAGTGGGAGTGTTTTGTTTTTGTTTTTACTCTTCCCTCAGGAGTTTCCTAGAGTATTGTCAAGTTGACATCAGCTGCCTCTTTGCCAGGCTGTAATCTCTAAAGTTCCTCTATTTGGGAAAGACCCTTTCTATAAACCCCACCATATGGGCTGCTTAGGATGAAAGTGCAAGAGACAGCCTCTTCTAACGCTCTAGGAGTTCAGGGGTGGTCATCTCTGGTCCTACTCCAAAGGATATAGACATTTTGAAACTCCAGGCTATTCAGGCAGAGTAGCCACTTGCTCTGGGATAACTAGGAATAAATGCTTTTGTGCTCCCCAAGTTGGTTAGCTTATTCCAGCGGCTAGAAAATTGGTACAGGCGTAAGCACTTGGAACATTTTACCCACTAATCACTGACTTCACTTGAGATTTTACATCTTTAGAGCCTGGCAAGCTACCCGTGGGGTACTTGATATGCTGAAAACAGTAACAAGTCTCACAATGGTGACGTTACTGGTGCCCACTCGAGCAAATCGATGAACAACGGGACAACAGTGCTACAGTGCTACAGTCTCTACACTGCTCTTAGACCCCATAGAAATTTAGTCCCTGAAAGAAGAATTACCCAAGTGTATCCCAGAGAAATCTATGATCATCCCAATTGTACATGGAATTGGATTAATGGTTATGACAGCAAATGAATGGAGTAAACTATAATTCCTGACCTATACTTTTAATATGTTGAGATATTTTCTACCTGGAATGACTGTTCAACACATAACTGTAGAAATAAAGGACTGTTACAAGGGCTCAGACATGATATGGATTCAATCATATCTCTAGTGTCTAAGGACTATAAGTATGATAGCAACCACACATCACTTATGCTTTCCAGGTCTCAATTTGCACAACTGTGGAATGGAAATAATAATAACAATAATCTCTACTTCATAAGGCTGCTATGTAAATTAAATGAATCAACTCTTCACAGAGTCAGTGCTTTATGAATGCTAGTGATTTTTATTTCTCCCCTCATTGTCTCCCATTAAACAAAGCTCCAATTCTGTAGGGCATCAGAACCAAAGAAACTGTGGCTTATGGGTGAATAAAGAGCAAAGAGTAAAACATGGGCGACTTATATGCCATAGGCTAAGAGAAACAATAATTATCAAAAGGACGAAGGTGAAATGTTAAGGAAAAGGGCCCCATACTTACAAGTATACAAACAGCAATCTAAATTAGCAACAGGAGGGACCGAACAGATAGTGCATGGTTTAAGGAAGGCATTTGCCTTGCATGCAGATGATCCCACCTTGGATCTCTGGCAACCCCCCGTGGTGCATCACTGGATGTCAGCCTGGAGGGAGGCCTCCAAGCACTGCTGGGATGACCCTGGTGGTCCCAGGCACCACAGGACCAGAGTAGCACCACAGTCTCAGCCCTTGCATTGAACTGCTCTCGTGGTTGGCTAAGAGTCACCAGGAAGGGGACAGTAGGTCCCCTAAGAACCACTTAGGGGACCCTCAAATTAATAAATAAAAGTAGTTACTGGATATGATGGAAGAAATAAAACTCATGATTGAGACAGTTTGATGGCTCAATTTCACCTGCTTTCTCGTCTCCCCCCCTTACTCACCCCAAATTTTGGCAAGGCTCAATCTCAAGTAAGCCTGGCCCAAGGCAACTGGTGGTAACAGTGAACCTTTGACCAGAGAAATGTATGGCAAAACAAAACAAAACAACCCACTGTAGCTGATTCTAGTGAAGGCACTTTCCAGATGAACCAGGGGAAAGATCTAAGATTTATTTGCTCTCCACAGATTCTGTTTACATTGGAAAGGCTGCTCTCTTGAACTTGCAACATTTCAAATAGCCCGAGTGGGAGATTGAGTCATGGGTTTACTTTGTGACCAATAAGCGCCTGGACAGACTTTTCTCCTCTCATTGCTCAATTTTTCTCCGAATCAGTGACCCTTCCTTCCCACCCTGAGGTTACTCTCAGTGCACTTCGTGGTTTAGTATTCTTTAGTCCAATGGAATCACCCAGAAGGATGTTGTCATGCAGTAAGGGGAAAACAGCTGTTTCCAAGCACAAAATGTGAAAGAATATTATTGTTTGGTAAAAGAAAATTTGAGAGGGTACTTCTCAAGCAGTGTTCAGGAAGCCCTGGGTTCCCACCAGTGATTTTCTGTCAATACAGGCAGTGGTTCAGCGCAAGGGCCTGAGAATTCAATGGTGTTCCGGGATTATCCAGGGCACTCCAGTGGTGCAGGGGATGTGGAAGTCTCCACTGTCGCAGCCAACATTGTTTGAGGGCCTTTGGGTTTGCATCTTGTGATGTTTGGAGGAAGACATGTGATGCCAGGGATCAAACATAGACTGAACATATGTTAGATCTATAACCTAACCAAATAACTCTTTCCTAATCCCTGCAGTGCTTTTTGCTGTCTTTATGGTTTCCTTTTATTTCTCTACTTTCCAGCAGCATTAGCTTTTGATTGCCTTTTCTGATCGCCTTTCCAACTCCTCTTTCCCATTTCATATATAAAACAGTCACCAATTGCTGTTTTAGGGGAAACAGAAAAAAGGAACAATAAGAAGTCAGATCATGAAGTTAGAAATCAGGGCTGTCTGCAGCAACATTTGCAACTGATGACGTGGTGGCAAATAATGCCAGAGCTGATTGCCTACTGGCAGCATCCTCTTTGTGTATAAAGGGTCAATGAATTTCCATGTTATTGCCTGTACATGTTTGCTTTTACTCTGTTTGCACTGTTTCCATATTTGGACATTGCTTGCTCAAAATTCCAGTGGCACACCCTATCATAAGCAGACAGGAGAACAGTTAACAGTTCACACACCCTTGTAACAGTGGCTGTCAAGAGATACTGCTGGGGGATAGTCAGGTGAACCTGACAGGTCAAGGACATGGTGCAGGAAAAGCAGGACTGATCATGTTCCACAGGATTTTCCCTTCAGTTCAGGCAGAGCCCAGACCCGATGTTCGAAAATATATGTGATGACAGTGTGGAGTACAACATGTGTCTGGCAAAGGAATTTGAAATTTTGGAGGAGGGGCCACAAATAAAAGTGTTTAGGGCTTACTCCTGGCTCTACATTAAGGGATTACTCCCGTGTGGGCTTGGGGAACCGTACTGGTTTCCAGGGATTGAACCTTGGCTGGCCATGTACAAGATAAGCACCTTACCCATTGTACTATTATTCCAGCCGTAGAATTTCGATTTTTATACTAATTCCAAGCAAATAGAAAATAAGCAACCAATCCAGCTTATGTTCAAGTCATTAGAAAAGTAACATAAAATCTTATTAAAATGTAAGTTATACATGGTCCCTTGAGTACTACCAGGGTTGGCCTTCTGGCCCCTACTACAGATGGACCCAGCAGCATTACTGGGAGCAGCCCTGGGTTCCCTGAATACTGCTTAGAAGACAAAAATATTGTAACGATTAAAGTAAACAGATTAAAATTAAGTATATGTCATGATAATTTGATATATATAAATAATTTTGTTAATAAAATTAACTCACACAGTTACCATTTTATAGTATGTGTATACATACATTGCTTAATATCTTCTCTTAGCAAATTTCAACTCTATAATACATTAATGCAATATGTTCATGTATGCATAACAATACTTATTATTAATAGCTATAAACATGATGGTAAACATTCAATCTTCAAAATGTATTCAACTTATAATCATAAGTTTGTACTTTTTGACCAAAATGTCTCAATCATCAACCCATGGTAATTATCTACCCTATTCCCCTATCCTCTATTTCTGTGGGTTTGTTGATTTGTTTTAAAGTTTAAACATACAAATAAAATTATAGAGTACTTGAGAATGTTATGTAAAGTGCAATACATCAGACAGAAAAAAGCAAATTATATGTTTTTAATTACTAATTTTCAAAGTAGAAATGGACAAAATGGGAAATTACAAAATTTTAGAGTTTATGTGCAAGAAGTAGTGTGACTATATTTCTAAGTTTTATATGTCAGTACTGGTTTGAAGCCTATCATCATGTTATAATTTCTAATGGCACCTACTTTTATTCTTAAAAATGTCCCACTTTGTGCAGCATATTATATTGTCATTTTGGCTAAATGTATTCTGTGAGGACACTGTGTAACATAGAGGGTAAGCAAATAAAAATCAGTCTGGAAAAATAATAAGAGAGTGGGTTACATTTCATATTAAAACTTGGATTTAATACCCTACTTTAGACAACTACTTGAAATGTTTGCATGATTTCAGCTTTTTTTAAATTTAATTTTATTTTTTATTGAATCACCATGTGGAAAGTTACAAAGCTTTCAGGCTTAAGTCTCAGTTAATGCTTGCACACCCATCCCTTCACATATTCCACTACCAAGAACCACAATAAACCTCTGCCCCACCCCCCTACCCCCCCAGACCCCCAACCCGCCTGTGTAGCTGATAAATTTCACTTTACTTTCTCTTTACTTTGATTACATTCACACAAAAAACTCACTATTATTGTTGCTTGGGGTTCCCCCCCCCCCGCAGACTCAGACCTGCTGGAAAGGAATCATTTGATAATTTGTTTTCCATTGCTGAGAATGAAGAGATATGAGGTCGTGTGACCACAATAGCGGCCATGAGGTTTTCGATTTCTGAATTTTAGTATTTTAGTAACTAAGTCCAGAGGAATTTCTGCCAGAAGTTGCATCATTGCTAACTTTTACCTCTCTGATACTTTATATTCCACATATGAGTGCAATCTTTACATGTCTGTCTCTTTCTTTCTGACTCATTTCACTCAACATGATACTTTCCATGTTGATCCACTTATATGCAAATTTCATGACTTCATGTTTTCTGACAGCTACATAGTATTCCATTGTGTAGATATACCAGAGTTTCTATAACCAGTCATCTGTTTTGGGGCACTCCGGTTTTTTCCAGATTTTGGCTATTGTAAACAGTGTTGTAATGAACATACAAATGCAAATGTCATTTCTACTATACCTTATTGCCTCTCCAGGATATATTCCCAAGAGTGGTATTGCTAGGTCAAATGGAAGCTCAATTTCTAATTTTTTGAGAATCGTCCATTTGTTTTCCAAAAGGGCTGAACCAGTCGGCATTCCCAACAGCAGTGAAGGAGAGTCCCTTTCTCCCCACATCCACGCCAACACCGGTTGCTTTTGTTTTTTGGGATGTGGGCCAGTCTCTCTGGTGTGAGATGATGTCTCATTGTTGTTTTGATCTGCATTTCCCTGATGATTAGTGATGTTGAACATTTTCTCATGTGCCACTCAGCCATGCGGATTTCTTCTTTGGGAAAGTTTCTGTTCATTTCATCGCCCCATTTTTTGATTGGGTCAGCAGTTTTCTTCTTGTGGAGTTCAACCAGTGCATTGTATATCCTTGATATCAACCCTTTATTGGATGGGTACTGTGTAAATATCCTTTCCCATTCTGTAGATTGTCTTTGTGTTTTGGTCATTGTTTCTTTTGAGGTGCAGAAGCTTCTTAGTTTGAGATAGTCCCATTTATTTATCTCTGTTTTCACTTGCTTGGCCAGTGGCGTGTCAGCTTTGAAGATACCATTGGCTTCAATGTTGTGGAGGGTTTTGCCGACCTTAGGGATTCTGGTCTGATGTTGAGGTCTTCATTTTTATCTGACTTTAGCACATAATAATAGGTGGAGATCTGAGTCCATTTTTTTGCATATAGCTGTCCAGTTTTGCCAGCACAATTTGTTAAACATGCTTTCCTTGCTCCACTTCACATTTTTTGCTCCCTTATCAAAGATGAGATGATCATATATTTGGGGGGGTGTCAGAATATTCAACCCTGTTCCATTGGTCTGCAGCTCTGCCTTTGTTCCAGTACCATGCTGTTTTAGTTATCACCACTTTGTAGTAGAGTTTGAAGTTGGGGAGGTTGATTCCTCCCATTTTCTTTTTCCCAATAATTGCTTTAGCTATTCGTGGGGACTTATTATTCCATATGAATTTCAGGAGTGCTTGCTCCATTTCTTTGAAGAATGTCAAGGGTATCCTTATAGGGATCACATTGAATTTGTACAATGCTTTTGGGGAGTATTGCCATTTTGATAATATTAATTCTTCCAATCCATGAGCAGGGAATATCTTTCCATTTCCTCATATCCTCTTTTATTTCCTGAAGTAGCGTTTTGTAGTTTCAGCTTTTTGCCTCGTTATTTTATCTATTCTTTAAAAAAAACAAGTGTATTAGATAATTTATTTTCCATTGCTGAGGATGAAGAGGTATGAGGTCGAGTGACCACACTTAGCGGCCTCTCGGTTTTGGGTTTCTGTATTTTAGTATTTTAGTAACTAAGTCCAGAGAGATATCTGCCAGAAGTTGCATCGCTGCCAACTTGTACTTCTCAGTTACATTATATTCCACATATGAGTGCAATCTTTCTATGTCTGTCTCTTTCTTTCTGACTCATTTCACTCAACATGATACTTTCCATGCTTCCTTTTCAGCAGGTCTGACTTTAGGGGAGAGACTCTCCAAACAATAATAGTGAGTTTTGTTGAAATATTGTATGCAATCAAAGTGAAAATAAAGTGAAATTTATTAGTTACACAGGCGGGGGGGGGCTAAGGGTGGGGGGACTAGGGGCCTGGGGGTGTAGGGGTCTGGGGGGGTGGGGTGGAGCTATACTGGGATTCTTGGTGGTGGAATATGAGCACTGGTGAAGGGATGGGTATTCGAGCATTGTATAACTGAGATTTAAACCTGAAAACTTTGTAACTTTCCACATGGTGACTCAATAAAAAATTAAAAAAAAAATAAAGCAAATAAAAAAAAAGTGTAGTTTCTATCTTGACCAGAACTCAAAGTGGGGCATGTTGCTTAGAAAGAGATCCACTAGGACACTACCACTCAAGCTGGGTTATGGGGTGTACTTCAGTCATCTTGATTGATGACAAGGGAACTTGGACAACCCTTAGGTTCTTTGATTTTTGATAGCAACTGGAAATCATTGACTGTAGGTAAGAAAGAACTCTTATGTGACAATTAGAGGCAACCCAAATACACTGGTTGCCTGACAGTTCCAAAGCCATGCTGTTTCTCAAACCAATTGTTTCTCACAATTGACAACAAATTACAATTTAATTTGGTCCAGCCTTATGATTATACATAATCACAAAGACGTAGCACTTTAAACGGCTTAAGTCATTTGCTTGGTGGTTGTTATTATAGCACTCAAAGTTCTTGATTCCTCCTTCTCCTGCTGTCTTATTTTCCATATTTGTTACGTGAAATAATGAGTGTTTCTTAGAGAAATTTTGTGAGGCTTCAATAAGTGGAAATATTTAAGTACTCAATAAATATAATTATTAATTCAGTCCTTTATCCATTAAATTAACAAGTATGTGTTTAGACAAATACCATTTAGCACATTAAAAGGAGTTAGAGATTGTGGGATAAAAAGACTAAATAAAAACAGACACCTTCCTCCAAAAAACTTAAATTCTCATGGAGAAGTCAAGAAATACTTCACAAATCTGTCATAATACTTCACAGTCTTCAGTAAATAAGTAAAACAAACAACAGAGACCGTAAATAGTCAGAAGAAGACTTAACACTTGTTTTGACAATAGTGCTTGCCACCCTAAAAGCTTCCATCCCTCTCGGAGTGCACAGCAAGCTACTGAGAATATCCCGCCCTCACGGCAGAGCCTGGCAAGTTATCCCTGGCATATTCGATATGCCAAAAGCAGTAACAACAATGGGCCTCATTCCCCTGACCCTGGAAGAGCCCCCAATACGGCAGGGTTCCGAATGACAATCAAGGAGAGGCTGATAAAATCTCAGGGCCAAACTAGGCTGCCCAAACGAAGAAGGACTAAAATTTTTGTTTATGCCTTTAATACACATACTCTGGCATCGGAAGCATCCACCAAGGACCTGATGGTGCAAGTGCAGAAGATCACATACGATGTCATTGGATTGACTGAGACGAGAAGGCATCGAACATATCATGCCGTTTTTGACACTGGAGAAGAACTGTTTCTCGGAACATGCGACAGTAGAGGCGTCAGTGGTGTCGGTGTCCTTGTCAACATGAACTTTGTTGAAAACATCAGTGCCATGAGCATTGATTCATTAGAATGCCTAACAACCCAAATAGAACAGTTACATTTGAATAGATGTGGCTCTTTGCCAGCAGTTTCTATATTTGTCGTCTACACACCAACATCCAACTACCACAGAGAAGAAATTGAGAAATTCTACATGGAGCTGGAGAAGTTCTATAAAGAAGGCCACACCTACAAGGTCATTGTTGGTGATTTTAATGCCAAGATAGGACCTATAAGGTACCTGAAGAAATCCACATCGGGACCCACGGCCTAGAATGGAAAGAACAGGGTGTGAGAGACTGTCTGAGTTCATCATGTTGACCAAGATCATCCATGGTAACTCGCAATTCCGAATCTAAACGTTGGACATGGGAGTCTCCCAGTGGACAGTTCTACAACAAAATTGACCACATCATATTCAAGCGATGGTTTTATCTGAACAATGTCACTGTTATCCCAAAATTCCAAACGAGATCCTACCACCGTCTCCTTTATGTGAAATTCTACTTCATGGAGCAGGGAGAAAGGGCTGCAAAGTTTAAGAAGAGAACTCCCAGAACGACCACCAACTGGGAGCTATTTGGCACTATTGCAGCAATATGGGAAGATGCCGTCATTGAAAACATCGACGAGGAATATGATAGACTGGTTCAGCACCTCCATGATTGTGCAAGGAATGCAGAGAGAGAGAAAGCCACAAAAAGTCTCCTGTCTTCGGAAACTCTTGAGCTCATTTAACAATGTGGTCTGGCGCAAGCCTCAGATAATCACAAGCTAATGTCTGAGCTCTCAAAGCTGTGCAGAGAAGTGATAAAAGAAGATCTCAAAGATAGAAGAGCAGCAGTGTTAGCCGATGCAGCAGAAGCCAGGAAAGTATTTGCAATACCCGCCTGTCCTTCACTAACTATAAGACCAAGATGACTGCTGTACAACATCCCGATGGATCTATCACATCTTCCAGAAGGGCAATGGAAAAGGTTATCCATGACTTCTACTCGGATCTCTTTGATAGCCACATCCACCTTCTCACATACCAAATTCTGCAAGATGGATAAGTCTCATTCTCCCAAACTCCGACATGCCATTTTGTTGGTAAAGAAGTGTACAGAATCCTGTCCAGATAAGGTCAGACCCGAACACCTGAAGAATCTGCCACCAGAACTCATTAATAGACTGTCCCGGCTCCTCACACACTACCTGTCTGAATGCAAGGTTCCATCCCAATGGAGAACCATAAGGACCGTCCTTTTGTACAAGATGGGAGACATACACAACATCAGCACCTATCGCCCGATCTGCCTGTTGTCCATCATCTAGAAGTTATTCACTCGAGTCATCCTGAGTAAGATTGGCAGGACACTAGATGAAGGAAACCATGCAAGCAAGTCGGGTTCCAAAAAGGATTCAGCAAGATCGACCATATCCACACAGTGACCAAGCTCATTGAGTTTTCTTGAGAGTTCCAGATGCCTCTCTGTCTAACGTTCATTGATTCTGTTGAGACTGAAGCGGTCATTGAAGCCCTAGACAAACAGGGTGTTCAAACTCAATACATAAGGTTCCTCCATGAACTGTATTATGGATTCACCACCAGGATTTCACCATTCTACAAAGTAGTGATCATTGACGTAAAGAGAGGCTTTCGGCAGGGCAACACCATTTCACCAAAACTCTTCAGTGCCATCTTCAAGAACATAATGCAACAACTGGAATGGGAAGGAATGGGAGTGAAGATAGACAGTCGGTAACTACACCACATCTTCGCTGATGACATCATTTGATAACACCAAATATCAGCCAAGCGGCAAAAATGCTGTCCGACTTTGACTGTGAGTGTGGAAAGGTTGGTCTGCAGCTGAATCTCATGAAGACAATGTTCATGAGAAATGAATTATTTCCTGATTTTTCATTTGCCCTCAACTGAACAAACATCTCCAAATCCAGAAGTTATGTGCACCTAGATTGAGATCAACATGACAAATGACCTGGCATCTGAACTGCACAGGAGGAAGAGAGCAGCGTGGGATGCCTTCAAGAGCATCGAAGAAGTGGTTAAGAGGACGAAGAACCTCAGGCTCCAGGCACATCTTTCCGACTCCACCATTCTTCCTGCACTAACATACGCCTCAGAGACCTGGGCCCTACAAAAACAGGATGAGAACGCTATTCAGGTATCCCAAAGAGGAATCAAAAGACCTGTGCTTGGAGTATTGTGTTTCACTCAAATGAGAGAAAGAATATGGAATTCTGACCTCTGTCCATGATCAAGAATCAGGGACGCTGTCTTGTTTGCCAAGATGTTGAAAATCAGATTGGCTGGACACATAATGCGATTTAGAGATGACCACTGGACTAGAGCTGTTACCCACTGGGTTCCATGGGATGTCAAAAGACTGCGTGGCCACCCCCCAACAAGATGGTCAGACTTCGTCGTCAAGACCCTGAATGAACGGTTTGAGGGTCTTCATGTTCCTGAAGTGAGCAGACACCATTGGGCTACACTAGCAGGCGACAGGGATTGATGGAGACGTTACTGGCACCTGCTCGAACAAGTTGACAAAGAACAGGATGACAATTGATACAAGCAGTACAAGTTATAGTGTGTGTCTACATTGCTCACACACTGCTCTACAGGAGTTACACTTCCTGCCTTGATGCTAAAACATCTTATTATTGATTGATTTTTGGTCATACCCTTCTTGCTCAGGGTTTATTCCTGTCTCTGCACTCAGGGATAACTCCTGGCAGTGCTCAGGGGATGCTTTGGAATACTGAAGATCAGATCTGGGTCTACTACCTACCTGACCAAGGCCTGACTTTCTGTGTGATCTCTCCTGTCCTCACACAACTATTTAAAAAATTTTTATTAGTGAATCACCATGAGGTACAATTACAGAGTTATAAACTTTGGTGCTTGTGTTCCAGTCACACAATGATCGAGTACCAGTCCCTCCACCAATGCCCATTCTCCATCACCAATGATCCCAGTATTCCTCCCACCAGCCCCACCCCATCCCCCTCACCCCACCCCACCTCTGTGGTGGGGTATTCCCTTTTGTTCTCTCTCTCTCCTTTTGGGTCCTCATACAACTTTTTAAGTTCTAGTGTTTACCACACTGTTTTGTTGTGTGTTCACACATACCTGACTATAGTATGGTTAGAAATTGCTTGCAGCATTGGGATTAACAAGTAGTTGAAGTGTCAGGATTGCACTTGTGCATGTGATAGCACCAGGGCCTGAACTCATGACAGCACCCTTACAAGGCATGTGTTCAAAATCTCTGAGCAATTACTCTAGGCATAGACTGAATGATTTTGTTTTTGGGAACCATAACCAACAGAGCTCAGGGCTTACTTCTGGCTGTGTACTTAGGGATCACTCCTGGGGTGGAAGGGTCAGAGGATTAAACCCAGGTTGTTCATGTGCAATGCAAGTGCCCTACTTCCTGCATTATCGCACTGGCCGAAGACAGACTTAAGATCCAATGTCTGCTATGTACCAGGTGGCTAGTTCTATTGCATAAATAAGAATTGTTGTCATGGGGGCTGGAGAGATACGACAGTGGGTAGGGTGCTTGCTTTGCACGTGACCAACACATGTTCCTTTTCTGGCATTTTGTATAGTTCTCTGAGCCCCACTAGAAATGATTCATGAATGCAGAGCCAGAAGTAAGCCATGAGCATCACCAGGCGTGGCCCCCCAAAAAACAAAAAGACATTGTTATCATAAAAATATTACTAATTTATTGGTTCTGGCTCCAGTTATGCTACCACCCAAAATTCTATGGGGTTCCATTTCCTTTTCCATGATAAATGAGGATTGAAGCAAATGACCTTGAAGAGAGAGCACTCTCAGCCCCTATCATATTATAATTATTTATTTTGTTGATGTCTTGAATACCTGAGGAATTAACTATCATCACATATCTATTTCCAATGTTAAATATGGGTAAAAATTTGCAGTGGATCTTATGTAACTCATACCATACATAAAAGTTAAATCAATCAAATACCTTGACAATAGGTCAGAATCCATAAAATACTTTGAAGAAAATGTAAGCAAAATGCTCAGAGATGTTTTAAATTATATGGTTCCATTGGTAAAGATAGGAGACGCAAAAAAACCCAAATGGTACTATATAAAATTATTTTTTATGATAAAAGAAACTTGAGTCAGATTATTTGCTAGGGTTCAGGGTGGTGTATTAGGTGGGGAGAGACAATAAACACAGAGGAATATTGGGGAGAGGAAAAGAAACAAGTTAAAATTAAAAGACCCCCTACCAAATAGGAGAAAATATTTTCACACAATATATCACATAAAGGCCTAATATCCATGATATATAAAACTTTCACAGAGTAAAACCAAAACAAAACAACCAACTTTCACAGAGCTCAGCAGCAAAGTAACCAATAACTGATCCAAATATGGAAAAGAAGGTAAACAGACACTTCCATGAAGAGGATATGGGGATGGCCAATAAGTATGTGAAAATGTGCTCATAGTCACTTGTCAGAGAAACCAAATTTGAAACAGCAATGAGGTATCATGTCACACCAGTAAGTCGCATATATCAAAAATATTGGAAACAATCAGTGTTGGTGGAGATACGGTAGAAAACGAAATAACGAAATTTTCATTCCACTTATGGTGGGAATGTTGTCTAATTTGGCCACTATGGAAAACGGAATAGAAATTTCTCAGAAGAGCAGGAATAGGGCTCCCATATGACCCAGCTATTCCACTTTTTGTCATTTACCCTGAAACACAAAAAAAAATTAAAAATATATGTATGTCAAAATTAATAAATAAATAAAAATAAAAAATATATACATGTATGTCTATGTTCATAGCAATGCTTACTACAGTAGCAAGGATAAGGAAACTACCCCAATGTCCAAATAGAAATGAGTGGACCAAAAAGTTGTGACATATACACAATGGAATATTATACAAAGAATTACAAAACCATGTGGTTCATTTCAGCTTGAATGGAATTGGAGGGCAACATGTTAAGCAAAGTATATCGAAGATGGACAAATAGTGAATGTTCTTACTCTTACTCATCTTTGTATATGGAGTAGTATAACAAGGGAATGTGTGGTTTAAATGTGAGTAACCCCCTGGCACTGGATTACAGAAAGGAGAATGCTAAGGAAGGGGTGGAGTGATGGAGAAAGGGAGAAGGCAAAAAAAGACTGAGTGTGACATAGGGGATTGATCTTGGACACTTAGAAGTGTGAGGTGAAGTACCTATATGTCAAAACTATGAGCCAGTGCTATTGTAAGTTTGTATCCCAAACCATAATAATTAAATTTAGGGGGCAGAGAGACAGTACAGTCAGTAGGGAGCTTGACTTGAATGTGGCTGACCAAGATTCAACCCCTGGCATCATATATGTTTCCACAAGCCTGCCAGGAGTAAACCCTGAACACCACCCTGTGTGGCCTCCCAAAACAAAATAATTAAATGTAAGAAATAAGTTTGTTAGGGACATGGGGGTAGGTGATTGAGATGTGGGTGGAAGGGAACCCTGGGTCATTGGTGAAGGGATGCTGGCACAGGTGGTGGGCTCAGAGTTGGAACATGGAATTCTGGAATTCTATTACAATAGCATTGTAAATCACAGTGCCTAAATAGAAGCACTTTTTGAAATGAATAAAGTACTACAAAGAAATTCAGAAATTAAAAAAAATATTCTGAAAGAATTATATAGAGGATCTCTATAGTCTCTTGGGGAATGTTACTCTTCCCTCTAAAGTTCCTCCTGCGAAAAATAATCTTTCCAAATTATGTTTGCAGGAGAAGTATATACTAGAACAATGAACAATGTATAGGGTTGCTTCTAGTGTGTATTTCTTTGACACTATGTGTAAATATATTGCACTTGTAAACCAAGAACTAAACCAACTAAACCAATACACCCTTGTTTTTCTTCTCCTTTCTACAAGGTTTATGTCGAAGCCTTTTTCCCTGTGGACATTTTCAGTTCAGTAAACTCTATTTCACCTTTTCTGAACAAAGTCATTAAGTATAGCAAATTGATCCTAAACTAGAGTGAACACAAGTTTGCCTTTGCTCATCCCTCTGTTCTCTGCAACTTTCCTTCCTTTCTCATCTTTACTTTTTAAGGTTCTTTTTTGTGAAACAAAATAGGTTTTTGTGAAAAAATTAAAAGATGTGTTCAAGAGAGAACTGGGATTTGGAAGGGAAAAAGCCCCATTTCTTATCTTTAATCCAATTTCTCTGGCTCAGCTTGTCAAATACTATAGCACTCTGGGGTCCCCATTTAATCTGTCACCCTTTTTACCACGAGGCTTCTTCCATCCATCCAATACACTTAAGCATTTTGTGCTGGATAAATTATTTTTACAAATATACTTTACCAGAGCTGAGGAATGGGTTTCAGGCAGTTTCATGTAGAAAACCTTTAAGCTGGGTCTCAGGGATGGAGTGGGGAATAATAAAGTATTCATCTGAACTAAGGGGCAATATACACAGTCAATCAATTGGGGCATACAACTAATAACACTTATAACATATATAAGGTCATTTAAAGTTGTTCAGGTAGGAAAGAGTTGGAAATGATGTTGGAATAGTGCACAGAGCACAACTAATAAAGGCTTTTATACATGGTGCTTAAGGTTTGCATCATTTTTGAGTAGGCAACACATATTTGATCTTATTTGATATAGGTCTTGACTAGAATAGGGGTTGGGAATGCCTGACCTGTAGGCTGCATAAAGCCCATGAAATCCTGTAGTCTGGTGCAACAGACACCATGCCTGCAGCCCATATGCCCGTACCATATTGGCCCTCAAACAGCGTTAGATAACCACTGCATACTTTGTGCTTTTCATTGAGCACAGTTAACCAAGAATTGCCTAGTGGGACCCCTACAATCCTTAAACACCACTTGGGAGGCATCCCTCGAAAATAAATTAATGAACTACTTAATCCATTCATTAAATTAGGTTTTAATAAAGAAAAATGGGTTTTCAGAAATGCCTTAGTGGCAACTGCTTTTCAAGTCTGAGGCCACAGATTCAGTCCCCAGTGCTTCCCGACCACATATATACTACAGTGTCAAGTGTGTGGGACTTGTGCTCATCATTACAAGAGTACAGGGAGAAAGGACAGAGAATTTACAAAAGGAAAAATCACCAAGGCACGACTTAGTAACTGATTAAAAGAGAGAGATGAAGGGGGTTTCTGACTTGGTTGATTGAATGGTTGTGTTGTTTATTAAGATAAGGATACAGAAGATGCAAGGACAGAAGGGAAATTAATGAGACACACTTTGGACAAATCTGGTGTAAACGGATCTCCATTGAATGCTGTTAGATAAATAGTTTGGAAAGAAATGTGATTACTTTCCTAGTAGTTCTCTGAGAAATTGCATGGTTAATGAAGTTAAACATTGAGTTAATGTCAATTACTTGATTTCTTAGTAAGAAGACTATTGTATCTAGAAATCATTAATTTTAAAAGCAATTTTAGAAACCAAAGCTTTTTATAAAACTGGATTGCATACAAGAGGAAAAATACATTGTTTTGACCTTATTAAGTTTCTCCTGTAAAGCATTTTAGCTGAGTCCCATGAAATGAGTTTGCCAGCCCTTCACTCTTTATTATAAAGCCTTTTCTTCCCTCTGAGACTGAGAGCCAATTCAATTAGCTATGCTGATGGAAATAAAGAATAGCACAAATAATTGAAAACCACAGACAATTCAAAGCTCCACGGGTAACTTCTAGGGAAAAAATGTGGCCTCCTGTAGCTCTTTAGAACCCTGACTTGACCTCACTGGCAGATACAAATGTTCAAGAAATTGCATTCATGGAAAGTTTATGCTTCAGAAAGTCAAAGTTTATAAGTAGAAGGTAAGCAAAAACAGTGGGAGGAAGCAATAACTTAATAACAATGAAGAGAAAAATTAGTTTTGAAAGATTTCATTATTATCATCACACAACTTGGGGTAGGAGCTAGGATATTTGAGAGAGTAGAGGCTGAAAACAAAGAGGAGAGTGGACATATGACTCAAGAAACAAGGACAGATGGTCACATTGTCTTTTTTGAGTTACCAGTAGAGAAAGTCACGCATTGTCACATAGCCCAACAGATCTCCGGAGAGACAGTAAACAAAAGTAATGACTTGTAATCAATACTAAGAGGACTTAGATCTATTTTCTCCTTTTCCTTCATATTTTCCTTCATTTATTACTTCATGATATCCAGATAGTTCTACTTACAAAGTATGACCTTAATCATTCACTTCTCATTTTCTCTGTTGTTTACTTAGGTTACTACTCATTCATACCCTCTATAGTGGCCTGCCCACTTGCTCCCCTGCCACTCTAATACCACTTCCCAATCTCTCCTTCACCAAGCAGCCAGAGAGCTACAAAATTTCAACTAGACCATGTCATTATCTGACTCAAATGCTGCAATGTCATTTCATTGTTTTGAGATATAAAAGCAAAATTATTCAAATGTTCTAGAACCCTATAATATCACATGCCTATTTATTTCCTTTCATCATCTTTCATTACTTTATCTCTCATGGGGTTTTTTTTGGCAGGGGTGGTGGGGGAAAAGGAGGAGTTTGGGCCACACCCAGCAATGCTCGGGGCTTATTCCTGGCTCTGAGCTCAGGGCTCACTCCTAGGACCCTATGTGATACTGAGAGCTGAACTTAGTTGAGTTGTGTGCAAGCAAATGCCTTCCACATTGAACTATCTCTCAAGTCCTGTCTTCTTTTTCTGTTAAAAATAAGCCATTATGCTGAGAACAAATGACTGGTTAAAGAAACTTTGGTACATCTACACAATGGACTACTATGCAGCTGTTAGAAAAGATGAAGTCATGAAATTTGGATATAGCTGGATCAACATGGAAAGTATAATGTTAAGTGAAAAGAGTCAGAAAGAGAGGAACATACATAGAAAGATTGCACTCATTTGTGGAATATAAAGAAAATGGGAGAATAACACCCAAGAATAGTAGAGATAAGTACCACGAGGATTACTCCACAGCTTGGAAGCTGGCCTCACATTCTAGGGAAGAAGCAGCAATGATAGTGAAGGGATCACCAAGCAAAGGGTGTTAGGTGGACCTACTAGGGATGGGAGATACGGGCTGAAAATAGACTATAGACTGAACATGATGCCTACTTAATACCTCTGTAGCAAACCACAACACCCAAAAAGAGAGAGAGAGAGAGAGAGTAAAAGGTAATGCCCTGCCACAGAGGCGGGGTGGGGTGAAGGGGACAGGGTGCGGATGGTGGGAGGGATGCTGGGACCATTCGTGGTGGAAAATGGGCACTGGTGGAGGGATGGGTACTCGATAATTGTATGACTGAAAAGTAAGCATGAAAACTTGTAAGTCTGTAACTTTATCTCACGATGATTCACTAATAAAAATAAATAAATAATTTAAAATGCAAAATAAAATAAAATAAAATAAAATAAAAAGAAGCCATCATGGTCTTCTGTTCCTGAAATAAATCAAAATGTCCCCACCCTCAGGGCCTCTGCCCTTACCATTGTTTCTGCCTAAAGTCCCTTTTTTTCTCACATACCATATGATCCACTCATTGTCAGACATGCCCTTCCTGCCTTTCCCTTTGTTGTTGGGATATTGTGTTGCACGGGTGGTTGCGGTGGTCACTGAAAGTTGCCCACTTTGGGATATAGGCCATTGCACACTTGGCTGTGGTGCGCTGAGGATCACATGACTGTGGCCCAGGAAACCACACTGGCAGTGGCCCAGGGATCACAGTAGGCAATATGGGGCTGTGTAGCACTGAACTCTCAGCCTTGAACTCTTGAACTCACACACTTGCAAGGCAGGCACTCTACCATTGATTCACATCCCTGGGGTCTTTAAAATATATAAGTGTTTTACTCTCTTTCTTTTTTTTAAATTTTAAGCTAGGCACTGTGATTTATAATACCGGTTTATTGGATTGTCAAGTACTGTATCTTGAGCATTCAAATGTGTGTGTGTGTTGCCTAGGATTGAATCTAGGTTCTCGAACCTTCAAGGCAAGTTTTATACTGTTGAACTACACCCCTGACACCTCACCTTATGATGCAATTTTTATCTTTTTATACAAAATGATGTCTAGATCACATATAATAAAAATCATCCAGAGAATGAAAAATGAACAATTCCCAGCTTTGCTTTATATTCCCTGAGATGTGCAGCCATCATTACTATGTACATTTTCAATGTTCTTTTTTTGAGGGGGTGGAGGGAGCATAATGTTTTACCCAACAAAAGGCTTATATTCTTTATCTATATTCTCCCCCTTAGCCCTTAGCAGCCACTAACTTAAAATCTGCATAAATTTGCTCATTTTGGATGTTTCATATAAACAGAGTAATGCACAACGTGAACTTTTGTAACTGGCATCTTTCAAATAACATAAAAGTTTTTGAAGTTGATTCATATTATAGGAAAACATAAATATGATTTATGGTAGATCTAATTTCATTGTAGGAATCTATTATCTTGTGCTTATCCATCTAACTGTTGAAGGGTTTTCTTCACTTTGGAGCTATTGTGAATATTGCCATTGTGAAATCCACACACACGTTTTTGTGGGGGCAGATATGTAGAAAGTTACATTGCTTAATCATTCTCTGGAAATTTCACATCTAACGTTTTCCTGACTCATTCTATCCTATCTGGGACTCTGTGGGAACGTGACTTCTTCTGAGAAGCCTTTATCATCTTTTCTATCTGAAACTGTTGTTAGGGGCTACATACTTCCTTCTTACGAGCCTCTACAGTACCAACTCTACCATATGATTGCTGACATGTTCTGAGAAAGCCCAGGGCAGATGGAGCAGGAATGGCACAGAGTGATTGGCTGCACCAGACAGGAAGTCCACACTCTGGCTGCCTCTGACTGCCTCTGCATCGTCATACTGGAACCTTTCTACTGGTGAGAACAACTGAAACTGCCAAAGGAAACCAAAAGGGACACAAGCAAAGAAGTCAACCTTCTAGAGACTCAGGAAAGTGAGCACGGACCCAACTTATTAGAACTGAAACAACCAAGAAAGCCACACCCTTTGAAAACCCATTGGTGTCCTGCCAATTGGGTAGAGTGACATGGCTTCTTTAGTGCGTTCCTGTTATCCAGTTGCCCCCACTCATCTGTGCTCTTTTCTTTTTTCTCAATAAAGCCAACCTGTTTGGCTCAGTGTCCTGATGTAGCTGGAGAAATATTTTTTGAGCAGATAAAAACCCATCTTTGCCTCTACCAAATTGGCACTCATCATGGGGCACCCCCAACATCATATAACTGACTGCCTAGCTTCATAGGCTGCTCAGAGACCAGATTGCCATTGGCCCAAGTGTCAAGGTCCAGTGTTCGCAGGTGACATTTTTGTCCCCAGATATCCTGAAATGATTTGTCATCCAGCACCCTGAAACCAGGAACCAATAAGTAATTGAGGCATTACTGCAACCTCACCCCTCTTTTTCCTCCCCCACTTCTTTCTGGCTCAACTTTACCAGAACTTTTCTATTTTTCCTTCCACACGTGTCCCAGAGGCAGTAATGTGGATTGATTTGGTTTGAGATTGGAGTGGACATATCTAGGTTGTACTTAGGACCACTCTCAGCTCTGAGCTTATGAAGGCAGTGTCACTCCTCGAAGTGCCTGGGAGACCATGTGACGTGAAGCTTGGAACTAGGTGATTCCACATGCAAAGGATATACCCTAGCCCTTTGAGGACCAGAAAATGATCGACTCTGGTGGGCTGAGGACACAGAAGCTTATTTGATTCTGCTTATTTAGTTCTGGCAAGTACCAAGTTCCTGTACCCCTAGTAAGCACAAGGAAGAGCCCCAGAAAACCCTGGTAATGGGAGGTCAGAGACATCCATAAAGCCACTACTTTTGTTTCTTAATTCTTCCTTGTGCTATCTCTCCTCCATCACTTTGATCTCTAGTCCTCTTGTTGAGAGTCTGAAACCCCAAGGTAATTCTGTTCACTCTCTGTCAATATAAGGGTCTGAGATTCTGGATCTTTGTAACTCTATTTCTAGGCACCCCTCCACCCTGTTGGAGAGATACCTCCTTTGCCTAATAACTTGAAAAAGCCTGGAGTTTGAAAGCTCTCTGTGTCCAGTGTCTAAATATTTGCAAACAGATTCAGGGAAGGAATGTTCCCTCACTTCCAAGTTAAAAATCATCCTCAAGGAGGAAACGTATCCTACCCTGACTAGGAGCTATGAGTCACAAAAGAAGTGCTTGACCCTTCAAGATAGTCTCTAGTCTCCAATGTATGCTGTCTCCAAAACATGGAAGTATCTGAGGTGAAGATGATTAAATTTAGAGATGATTAAACTTTCAAATGAAGTTTTCTTCTTTCTTTTTTAAATTGGAATGTTTATTCATTCTTCTAAAATGACTGGATGGCTTTAGGGCATAGACAGACTTTTACCCAGCTCTCTTAAAAAAGTAAACTGCCTTTGTCCCACGAGGAAAGGTATAATTTCCTAAACATTAGGGAAAACCCTCTTAAAGCAGAAATATATGCCTATTTTCAATTGAAATGAACCTAACTGTGTTATTGAGCCTACAAATATTTAGAGAGTTCTCAATCTAAATTTAGTCTGGAAAATTCAATGAGAAGTAAAGAGGGGAGAAGAAACAAGATGAAAATATTGTGACTATGGGAGCCAGACAGAAAGCACAAAGGTTAAGATGGTTGTTTAACTGTGACTGACCCACATTATATCCCAAGAGCCACTTATGGTCCCCAGGCACTGCCAGGAGATATTCCTAAGTACAGAGTCAGTAGTAATACCTGAAGCACAGAGCAAGAAGTAAGTCTTTTTTAAAATTTATTTATTTTTTAATTAGTGAGTGACAGTGAGGGTACAGTTACAGATTCACACATTTTCGTGCTTGTTTTTCCCTCATGCAATGTTCGAGAGCCCATCCCTCCACCAGTGTCCATTCTCCACCACTTATGAACCCAATATCCCTCCCACCCCCCTATCCCATCCCCCACCCCACTCTGCCTCTGTGGCAGAGCATTCCAATTTGTCCTCTCTCTCTCCTTTGGGTGTCATGGTTTGCAATAGGGGTATTGAGTGGCCATCATGTTCAGTCACTAGTCCACTTTCAGCGCGCATTTCCCTTACCACCCGGGATCTCCAATCACATTTTACTTGGTATTCCCTTCTCCATTTGGTATGACTTTCCCCCAGCGTGTGAGGCCAACTTCCAAGCTATGGAGTCAACCTCCTGGTATTATATACTAGTATTCTTGGGTATTAGTCTCCTACTCTGTTATTTTATATTCCACAGATGAGTGCAATCTTTCTATGTCTGTCCCTCTCTTTCTGGCTCATTTCACTTAGCATGGTACTTTCCATGTTGATCCACTTATATGCAAAGTTCATGACTTCATCCTTTATAACTGCTGCATGGTATTCCATTGTACAGATGTACCAAAGTTTCTTTAACCAGTCGTCTGTTCTCGGGCACTCGAGTATTTTCCAGATTCTGGCTATTGTAAACAGTGCTGCGATGAACATACAAGTGCAGATGTCATTTTGACTGTACTTTTTTGCCTCTCCAGGATATATTCCCAGAAGTGGTATTGCTGGATCAAATGGGAGCTCAATTTCTAATTTTTTTGAGAATCGTCCATATTGTTTTCCAAAGGGGCTGAACCAGACGGCATTCCCACCAGCAGTGTAAAAGGGTCCCTTTCTCCCCACATCCTCTCCAACAGCGGTTGCTTTTGTTCTTTTGGATGTGTGCCATTCTCTGTGGTGTGAGGTGGTATCTCCTGGTTGTTTTGATCTGCATCTCCCTGATGATTAGTGATGCAGAGCATCTTTTCATGTACCTTTTAGCCATTCGTATCTCTTCCTTGGAAAAGTTTCTGTTCATTTCTTCGGCCCATTTTCTGATGGGGTTGGATGTTTTCTTCTTGTAGAGTTCAACTAGTGCTTTGTATACCCTTGATATCAATCCTTTATCAGATGGGTATTGGGTGAATATCCTTTCCCACTCTGTAGATTGCCTTTGTATTCTGGTCCCTGTGTCTTTTGCGGTGCAGAAACTTCTTAGTTTAATGTAATCCCATTTGTTTATTTCTGTTTTTACTTGATTGCTTAGTTCCGTGTCATCTTTGAAGATACCTTTAGCTTCAATATCATGAAGGGTTTTGCCGACCTTGTCTTCGATGTACCTTATGGATTCTAGTCTGATTTCGAGGTCTTTAATCCATTTTGATCTGATTTTTGTGCATGGTGTCAAGTCGAGGTCTAAGCTATTCTTTTGCATGTGGTTTTCCAGTTATGCCAGCACCATTTGTTGAAGAGGCTTTCCTTGCTCCACTTCACTTTTCTTGCCCCCTTATCAAAGATTAGATGATCATACATTTAGGGTTGTGTGTTGGGATATTCCACTCTGTTCCATTGGTCTGAGGCTCTGCCTGCAAGAAGTAAGTCTTGAACACTACCAGGTGTATTTCAAAACTTTTTTAAAACATTGTGCCTATTCCTTTTGTGTTTTCCCCCATGTTTTTTTTATTGTGGTACCATTATTCAAAGTTACTGTAACTGACACTTTCATGCCATATCCATCACCACAGTGCCAGCTTCCCTCCATCAATTTCCCAAGGGCCCTTCCTATTCACTTACCTCCACCACCAACCAGATAACCTCATTCTATATTAAGGCTATATAGACTTTTTAAAAATTACTTGATTGATAGAGCTTTTTTCTTACTAGCTCATGCTCAGGGCTGCTCTCAGTGGTGTTGAGGAAGCATGTGCAAGGCAGACACCTTAACTCCAGCTCCTTATATCATATCTTAACAAAGACTGTAGTCTTTACTATACTTGAAGGATAGGAAGGCACTAATTTGGAAGGATATTTGTAGCCTTATTTTTATAACAACTCTAGTCATAATTGCTCTGATAACGAACCAACCTATATGCCCACTGACAGATGATTGAATTAAAAAATAGCTGTGGTACTGGTACTCAATGTAATAATTCTGCTGCTCAAAAAGGTGAAAGCATACCTTCTGAGACAACATGGTTGAAACTTGAACTGATTATGCTAAATGAAATAAGGAAATGAAAGACAATTAGCAGATGGGTCCACTCATTATGGAACATAATGAGGCAGCCTAAATGGCAAAAGAAAAATGTGGAGTTGGAAGCTGGAGGAATGGGGACAAGACTCTTTTTCGGTGGTGGGATGGCCTTGGAAACTTGGTGCTGGGTGTGGTGAGTTATATGCTCATAGAGGTGTTAAATTCTACCCCTGAAATTCTGTAACATTGTATTCTTTTTATTTTATTGAATCACCATGTGGAAAGGTACAAAGCATTCAGGTTTAAGTCTCATTTATACAATGATCGAACACCCATCACTTCACCAGTGCATATATTCCACCACCAAGAACCCCAGTATACCTCCCCTCCCACCCCCACTCCCCAGCCTGTGAAACTGTTAATTTTCACTTTACTTTCTGTTTACTTTGGTTACATTCAATATTTACACAAAGAACTCACTATTATTGTTTGGAGTTTCCCCCAAAATATCAGTCCTGCTGAAAAGGAAGCATTTGATAATTTGTTTTCCATTGATGAGAATTAAGAGATATGAGGTTGTGTGGCCCCGATAGCAGCCACACGGTTTTGGATTTCTGTATTTTAGTATTTTAGTAACTAAGTCCATGGAAATTTCTGCCAGAAAGTGCATCATTGAAAACTCGTACCTCTCTTTAGTGGTCCTTATAAGATGGCGGTCGCCATTCCTTACCCTCCCGGAAAGGAAAAGCAGCTTCTTACAGAAATGTCTCTAGACTGTGAACTAAGCCATGGCCCCATGCCACCCCAGAAGGGGAAAGGTTTTTCTCTCTCTGCTTTTCCCGTTGCTCATCGATTTGTTCGAGCGGGCACCAGTAACGTCTCTCATTGAGAGACTTATTGTTACTGTTTTTGGCATATCCAATACGCCACGGGTAGCTTGCCAGGCTTTGCCATGCGGGAGCGATACTCTCGGTAGCTTGCCGGGCTCTCCGAGATGGGTGGAGGAATCGAACATG
Organism: Sorex araneus; assembly: GCF_027595985.1. Lineage (NCBI taxonomy): Eukaryota > Metazoa > Chordata > Mammalia > Eulipotyphla > Soricidae > Sorex > Sorex araneus. The sequence goes on from NC_073313.1 coordinate 107,434,787, forward strand.
TGTCGGCCGCATGAAAGGGGACGACCTTACCGCTGTGCTATCGCTCCAGCCCAAAGCACGGTGCCTAAAATTTCAAAAATAATAAAGACACAATTGAATTGCAAAAGAATTTAATCGACTCTCACTTGGGTTAAGGAAAAGCAGCAGAAACTGAAGTGGTAGAATTCCAGAACAGACAGATGGGTTTCCAGTTCTTGGCAAGTGCTAAGTTCTTACCACTTCCCTTTGGCTTCCCTTTCTTTAGCCCTGCAATTGCTGTTTATTAGGAGAGCAAGATACTGAAGGACTTTCGTGAACCCTCAGAGAGACTCAGCCATGCTTAGGTGAATTTTTGTGTTTAATATATCTTATTGACTTTATAGCATTCTTAAATCAGTTTTGCCTGTGTGCCATTTCATATGCATGGTGATACCTTCCTGCACAACTTTGCATTTGCAAAATATGAAGGATGCCTTTTTGGATAAGTTTATGGTTTCAGATTGTTGGTTGAGGGGCTGGAGAGATAATGCAATGGGCGGGGTGTTTTTCTTGCATACAGCTGACCCAGGTTTGGTCACTGTCACACCATATAGTCCTCCAGCAGTAGTGCCAAGAGTGATCCCTGAGTAAGCACTGAGCACTTCTGGGTGTGGCCCAAAGTAAACAACCAAAACAAGATAAAATTGCTGGTTGAGTATTTTTTTTACCCCTGATCAAAAAAGTCTGGGGTGCAGCCTTATGTGGAGAGTAGAGACTTTACTGTGAAATAGGGACTGTTTTCTAGAGATCCCTTCAAGTTGACTGATTCTCCCAAATCTAATCACCCTCCTTCAAAGTTTCAAGTCCACATCCCAAAGAGTAGAAGAAAAGTTATCACAGATGTAAGCATAGACAAATACATCACATATAAAAAACTTAGTATGAGACTAATACCCAAGCACAGTAGGAACAAGGGCCAGGAGGACTGTTCCATGGTTGGAAGCTTTCCACAAGTGGGAGGGGGAGAGAATTCAGGATAGAGAAGGGATCACTTTGACAATGATAGTTGGAAATGATCATTCTGTACAAAAACTTAGTGCTGAAAGTAGGTGAAGGGATATACATAATAACCTTTCAGACCCTGTATTGCAAACCATAATGCCCAAAAAAGAGAGACAGAGACAGAGACAGACAGAAACAGAAACAGAGAGAGACAGAGAGAGAAGAAAAGAGCCAGAGGCAGTCTGGAGGTGGGAGCAAAATTAGGAACATTGGTGGTAGGAAATGTACATGGTGAAGGAACGGGTGTTGTAACATCATAAGACTGAAGCCATCAGGAGCTGGAGTGATAGCACAGCGGGTAGGGCGTTTGCCTTGCACGCGGCCGACCCGGGTTCGAATCCCAGCATCCCATATGGTCCCCTGAGCACCGCCAGGGGTAATTCCTGAGTCGCATGAGCCAGGAATGACCCCTGTGCATTGCCGGGTGTGACCCAAAAAGCAAAAAAAAAAAAAAAAAAAAGACTGAAGCCATCAAAAACTTTGTAACTGTGTGGTGGTGTTGGGAGGGATACTGGGAACATTGGTGGAGGAGAATGGGCACTGGTGGAGGGATGTAAACTAAATACAAACATGAAAGTTCGTAAGTTTGTAACTGTACCCCATGGTGATTCACTAATAAAAAATTTAAAAAAACACCTTTGTAACTGTGTATCTCATGGTGATTTAATTTTAAAAATAAATTAAAAAATACATATCGAGGGTCTTTGGAGATAGGTCAATATGGGAGTTTGTGTTTTGAATGCAGGAAATCTGTGTTCAATCCCTGCCATCACCTGGTCCCCTATTCACCTTTGGGTGCAATCAAAATGCACTAGGGAGCTGGCTGTATCCCTCACCTCAACTGGTATGTCTCCCAAAGAGAAAGGATTATTAAATTGAGTTTTTCTGAACTGAATTTGGTTTCAATGCCAGCCCTGATTCTGTCCTAGTTTGCCTAAGGAATAAGGTCATTTCTGAAGCCTAGAATAGATTAATCTTGAACTAATCATGAATTTCAATGTTTTAACTGGCTAAGTGTGACTAATGTATATAAGCATTAATTTATTATACACAATTTATACTAAAATAATAAGTGTAATTATAAAGTTATACATTATCCCATTAAGTAAAAATGCTACTTTTCTGATACTTTGGTTGAATTCGGGTCAATATGAACTCTACATGTTTTGTTGTTGTTGTTGTTTGCTTTTTGGGTCACACCTGGCGATGCACAGAGGTTACTCCTGGCTCTGCACTCAGGAATCACCCCTGTCGGTGCTCAGGGGACCATATGGTATGCTGGAAATCGAACCCGGGTCGGCCACGTGCAAGGTAAATGCCCTACCCACTGTGCTATTGCTCGAGCCCCGAACTCTACATGTTTTACTAAAGAATATGTCACTTAATTTCCTTTTACTCTAGAATAATATTATTACCATATTTTCTATGCTTCTGGTTTATTACAGAAATTGAATTACATATAAATACATGATTTATATATTGCTCTAAATACATTTTTATAAAATAAAATTAAAAAATGAAATATACATTTTCCCACAGACTTTTAATTTTATTTTATTATTGGGGTCATACTTGGCACTGAGCTCAGTAAAGTGACATACCTCAAAGGTGCTGGGGTATTGTGTAGTGTTGGGAAACTAACTGAGTCTCCCACAATGCTCCAGCAAAATATGCTCCAGCACTTCGGGCTATCTCCCCGGCCCAGTACAGACTTTGTAAAAAGAAAATATGAGCTTACTTATGATAACTCTCAGTTCATTGTAATGAGTCAATTAAATAAATTGATTCAAAAGAAAAAGAAAATTAAATCACAGTCATGTCCTTTCTAATGTATTCCTAGTGATTATGATGATACACAAAACAGTGTAGAACAAAACAAAATAAAATAGGATAAACTCAAATCATCAATGTGAATTTTTTCAAAACTTGCAAATTACACTGCATATTGTATATGGATGCATGCATCTATAGTAAATGTTCAATAACTGCACAGGTGTGAGACTATATTTAGGAACTTCAGAAAAAGAAAGTTTTGAGAATGTTGAGAGAACACACGTTGTACAGACACATATCTGTTGATTTCTTGGTAAATGTTATTGAATTGTAACATATGTGGGGAAAATGTGAAGTAAAAATACAACTAACAACTATTCACTAAGCGAACACACTTGAGTATCTACTGCTTTATCTGTTGTTTTGATGTCTAAGTTGGATGCCTTAGGGGATGTTTTCACTTTGAAATTGCTAGTTTCTGAAGGTCAGATAGTACAAAGGATAAGGCACTGGCCTAGCATGCAACAACCATCCTGACCACGATCCTGGTTTGAATTCTTATGTGGTATAAGTTCTTCCCAGCACTGCCAGGTATGACCCCTGATCAGAGTCAGAAGTGGATCAGATTGGTTTTAAATAAAGAAGAGTAATTGATGGTTGAATCTATTTCTGGTTTGATTTTTTTTCCAGGGGCGAGGATGGTATAGCTATCCTGTGCTCTGGAGTTGCTCCTGCTTCTGTGCTCAGGGGACCATATGCAGTTCAAGAAATCGAACCTGGATGAACTGCATGCAAGGTAAGTGCACTGTACTGTGTCTCAGGCTTCACTAGTTGAATATTTTTAAGCCATTACCAAGGAAAGCTTGGGGTGCAGTCATTTGTTGAGAGTTGGGGACTGGCAGGAGGAATAAGGGCTGTTTCTAGTGATCATTTATAGTGAAGCAATTCCCCTGAATCTAATGAATGTTGGTTATATCTATATAATATATCTATGCCTTCTTCTATGCCTGAAATATTTTTAAAAAATTTTTAAATACCACAGGACAACTAGTCCTGTATTTTCTTTCAGTTGGAAAAGACTGTGAAAATCTTATGCTAATAGGATCTTTGGGGAAAATGATTTAAGGCCATAATTTCTACAAGTAATTTTCTATTTTAATATGTAGTACGATATTTAAAAGTTAAGAATTGTAGTTGACTTATCTCTAGTGAAGAAAACATAGAGCTTATGGGGGCAATTTTACCCTTTTCCTTCTATGGCCACCTTATAGCTCAACACTGAAGTTTTGCACAGCTGAAGAGGAATCTGTTGCTTATTGCTGAAGGATTTCCTCTTTTAGTGAGAACGATGCAGTTTTTTTATTATTTAAATTTATTTATTTTTAATTAGTGAGTCACAGTGAGGGTACAGTTACAGATTCACACATTTTCGTGATTGTTTTTCCCTCATGCAATGTTCGAGAGCCCATCCCTCCACCAATGTCCATTCTCCACCACCAATGAATCCAATATCCAGTATCCCTCCCACCCCCCCAATCCCGTCCCCCCCGCCCCACCCCACCTCTGTGGCGGGGCATTCCAATTTGATATCTCTCTTTCGTTTTGGGTGTTATGGTTTGCAATAGGGGTATTGAGTGGTCATCCTGTTCAGTCTCTAGTCTACTTTCAGCACACATCTCCCTTCCAAAGCTGGCCTCACACGCTGGATGAAAGTCATCCCAGATAGAGAAGGGAACACCAAGCAATATGTGATTGGAGATCCTGCGCGAGAACGATACAGTTTAGGGAAAGAAACTGGGTTCAAGGTTGTTTCAACTTGTCAGCTTCTAATACTGCCCTCTTCTGGCAGAAAATGCAAATTGCAGCATTTATTTATTTATTTATTTATTTATTTATTTATTTATTTATTTGTTTTAGGCTTTTAGCCACACGTGATGATGATGTTATTACTAGATCTACGCTCAAGAGTCGCTCCTGGCAGTATTTGGTGGACCGTGAAGTGGCAAGAATAGAACAGCCTTGGTTTCATGCCAAGCAAGCATCTTAACCCCCGTACTCTATCCAGTCTTATTTGTAGTTTTTGAACAAGGTTGTACCACCCTTTTTATGCTATTATCCTAGGGCCATCCTAGTTTACAAACAAGGTGAGCATATTAAAATGCAATTTTAGGGCTGCAAAGATAGTACAGAGAGTAAGGCATTTTCCTTATATGTGGTGGACCAGGATTTTATACTCAGCACCCCGTATTGTTCCCTGAGCCTCACCAGGAGTGATCCCTGAACATAGAGTCAGGAGTAAGCCTGGAAGCACAGTTGGATGTGATCTCCCAAACCAGAAAACACATCACAAAATAAATAGGGTAATTAGAGCTTGCCTGCATTTCCCCATAAAGAGAAACACTGTTAGGGCAGGGAAAAGAATGCAACGGGTTGGAATCCATGCTTGTATGTGGGAGTCTAAGGTTCACTGCCTGACACCACATGGTCTCCCAAGCACAGGGATCAGCCCCCAAGCACTTCCAGGTGTGATGCAAATGCAAAACAAAAACAAATACTTTTCCATATAGCAGTTAAGCTTCCAGAGCCAGCCCACAAAATCCATAAATTAATAAATACCCCTGTGTCTGTGAAAAGTGTTTGCAATTAGGATTCAGTGCTCACTGTCTCCTCTGTGCAAGGCAGAGTAGGGCTTCGCATATGGCTAGACATAGTCCTGCCTCGAAGGAAGTTATTGATCTTCACTTGTATCACTTGTCATCCCGTTTTCCGTCAATTTGTTTGAGCAGGTGCCAGTAATGTCTCCATTCATCCCTGTCACGTGCTAGTGTAGCCCAATGGCATCTGCTCGCTCCGGGAACACGAAGAGCCTCAAACTGTTCATTCAGGGTTTTGACGAAGAAGTCTGACACAACTACCTAAAAGCTCCAGGCCGCTTTTCCAAATGCTCAGGCCGAGCCTCATGCATGAGTGAAGTCCCACAGAACCACATAATACGGAACTTTGTGACCTTGGACTCTAGGCTCAATGGGACCCAGGAACAGAGATCCTCTGCCTGCTTCCACCAATCTCCAGTGACCCAGGGGTCACAGCCATAAGACCCACCCTGCCAGCACCAGATAAGTTCCTAATTGGCTGACCTCCACTACACAACTGCCGCCAAGCTCCAGGCCACTTTTCTGGACTATCATAAACACTTCATAAACACTTGATACAGTATAAACACTTCCTACCCATTTTCCATCATTACCACACCATATTTGATGGGGTTAAAATATGGTGTGAACCATCAGAACATCTATAATGGTGACTGGAGGCCGCCCTAAAAGCATAGGGTCTCTTGAGTGCCTTCCCACACCCACCCCCTCCACCACCAGGATTGATCACTCAGCACAGGCACAGAGCCTGGAGTAAGCGCTGAATCTGCCAGGGTGTGGGCCTCTAAACAAATAAACCAAGAGGGGGAGTTGGGAAAACATCGTGGTAGTAGGATCAACTACTGTACTGATGGTCTTTCTCTGCTTTGACCTTCTTATCTATTGCTAGGAGGAGGGAGGGGGGATTGTGAGGGAGGACAATTTGTGGGGAGCTGAGTAGCTATGGAAGCCACAATTGCTCCCTCATTTTTCTACATCTTTAGTAAGCTTGGTTTTGCCATGGCTCTCCCTGCATGATTCAGGCTACCAGAGGAGAAATAAAGGGGAAAGTGGCATGGATGGGGTTTCTTCGTACTATAGACACCCAAGAGTTTACTCTCTCTTTCTTTTATAAGGGAAATATTTTGTTACATTAGACCAGCGCTTCTCAACCTTTTTCTTTCCTTTTATTTATTTTGTGAAGTAAAAGAGTTTTGTTATTTAGAGATTATGAGGAAGGAAAGAGAGATCTACCAGTACATATCTCAAGTGGAGATGCAAGTAACATCCTAGAATGGGGAGGTGACTCCCAACCTTTTTCTGACAGTAGCCTCCTTCGAACCTTGTTTCCTTCCTGTAGCCCCTATATTCTATGATCTGAACCCCCTAATCTCCTGCCATGGTCCCCTGTATATGCAATTTTCTCCTGAGGAATATCCTGAGGGTCCACAAGGGGGCTGTATAACCTTCTGCTTGAGAAACATTGTTTGGACCATTTTTTTGTATAGGCACAGAGAGCAATCTACCAGGAGTGGCTAAAGAAGTCAAGAGTTTCAGACTCAATTTAACGGTAATAGCTATAAAATTGCTAGCTTTTGTTAGGGAAAATGGGTTGAGTCAGGCCCAGAACATTCTGTATCTTATTCAGTCCTCATAATACAAGCAATATAGATGCAAGCTCTTAGGTCAAGCCAACCTGAATTAGTGTTTCTTTCCTGCTCCTTGGAAGCTCAAGCACAGTCCATAATTGAGATGAAAAATTTAAAAAGATGGGGATGAAACAGCAACTCACCAAGTAAACAACTTCCCGAGGCATTGTGGGGAGGTATAGACAGACGCAAATGCCAGATAACAAATTCCCTATAAATCAGATGATTCACAGTACTGTCATCATCCAAGATATGAAGAAAATGAGACCTTGTAAAGAACTGTTTATAATTTTACAACCATAGGATTTAACTATTTCATGTAAATCTTAAAATGTATTCACACAGAACTATTTGTAACATTAATTTTAATTATATACCTGTAAAACAGACTGGAGCGATAGCACAAAGGGTAGGGGATTTGCCTTGCAAGCAGCCAACCCGGGTTCGATTCCTCTGCCCCTCTCAGAGAGCCCGGCAAGCTACCAAGAGTATCTCACACCCACACGGCAGAGCCTGGCAAGCTACCCATGGCATATTCAATATAACAACAAGTCTCACAATGGAGACGTTACTGGTGCCCGCTAAAACAAATCGATGAACAACGGGATGACAGTGACAGTGACAGTGACCTGTAAAACAGATAGAGCTTTTTTTTTTGCTTTTTGGGTCACACCCAGTGATGATCAGGGGTTACTCCTGGCTTTGCACTCAGGAATTACTCCTGGCAGTGCTTGGGGGACCATATGGGATGCCGGGGATCGAACCCGGGTGGCTGCGTGCAAGGCAAACACCCTACCCGCTGTGCTATCACTCCGGCCCCCAAACAGCTTTTGAAAAAAAAAATTTACTTGATCAATTCATCATTGGTTTACTATTTTGTGGAATTCCAGGAGTTTAGCTCTAGTTACCTATATGTGTATAGGTGTCAGCATCTCTGCAGTTTATCTGTATATGAGATTAAAAAGAAAACATAGTAATGGGATAATAAATGGTTTTCATACATAATCAGAATTGAAGATTTTGTCTATAGAACTGAGTTTATATGTGGTGGGGGTAATCTTTGGGATTAGCAGTAATCTTTGGGATTCTATGGAGGGAAGTGGGCTCTCTGGTGCTGGGTATGGTGTTGAAATGATCTATACATGAAAAGTATGAGTAATAGTACTACAAATCCCAGTACCTAAATAAAAGTGGTTAAAAGAAATCGAAAAGAATAACAGGCCCTCAATTCATTTTCACCAAGAAACTGCATCTATCACACAGTGATTAAGATCTCAGCCTCTGACAGTTGAGGCTTTTCTTTCTTTTTTTTATTTTTTAATTTTTGGGTCACTCACTGCTGTGCTCAAGGTTGACTCTTTCTGCACTCAGAAATCATTTCTGGTGGGCTCTGGGGACCATACTGGGTGTCGGGAATCAAACTCATGTCAGCCACATGCAAGGCAGGTGTCTTACCTCCTTGCCTGCTGTACTGTCTCTTCAGTCCAACCCTATTATTGTTAACCCTGTACCCCCAGCACCATTGTCATGGAATATGGACAAAACTCGTGGTCACAGATAGAGCCTTGTTTCAAATACCACATGTGCTTCTTACTCATGGTCTTATTAGTGAGTGACTATGACTTGCCTGAATTTTCTTGAGTGGAAAGGGGAAGCCAGTCCTGGGCGACTATCTGTGCAAGGGTTTCCATCAGCTGCTGAGAAGCTTGGGGAGAAGGTGCCCTGGCAGCTTGGAGGTCCTCATTAAGCTTCAGTTAAGGTTTGGGCCAGTATTCTCATTCTTGGTGACCCCGTTTACCTAAGTGAACTGTGGAAAGTCCAGTGTGAAAACTTTTAAAAGGAAATGAGACCAATGCTGCTAGCGGAAATTGAGGCAACCCACATTAGAAAGCAGAAGGAAGATGAGCTCAGGTGGAGATAAAGCATTCCTGGTGGGGGTGGTCACTCTAGATAAAGTCGGTATTTTTACACACCCAGGAAAAGAAGCCAACACCACAAGTTATACTGGAAGTTGCTTTTCCCTGCAAAAGGAATCACTCTTTAACACAAAGTCCTTTGAGAAAATAAAATACTCCAATTTCCCATTGGCCTCATGGTTTCCTCTTGGTTTAATACCAAGCTCAGTGGAGAAAAGCAATATCAAATAATAGCTAAATTCCCAGATATTCCATGAATGTGTTAAGAGAAGATGATGCATGAGGAAATCTATCTTCCTTCTCTTTGTCTACTTTTTGGGGGCAAAAGACCCCCACAAAACAGTGCTCAGGGCTTCCTTCTGGCATTGCATTCAGGAATTACTGCTGATGGTGCTCTGGGACCCCTCTGCAGTTCCAGGGACTCAACCTGGGTCAGTTGCATTCATAGAAAATGCCTTGAGACTCTTATTCTCTCTGCCAGGGATCATTTCCAAGCACAGAACCATGAGTAAACACTGCACACCTCCAGGCGTGGCCTAAACTAGTCCCTCACACTCAAAAAAAAACCTAAACAAAATAAAATCTAATCATTATATTTTAGGTTGTATCTTTACAATTGTGTTGCTTGTGGATTTCCTTTTTGTCAGAGGACTCAGTAGTGCTTATTCCCATTTTCTCGAACCTCACCCCACCTCTTCAATTTCTCAAACACTGTCAATAGGACTTCTACAGAGAGAAAGGAATATAAGCAGCTCTGTTGGAAAAAATCAAGCCTCATTAGAAGTGGCACAGCCAGATGTGGCTTCTAAAAGCCTTTATATATGCTAATACTTTAAAGCTCCTAATACATGTTCTTTATCAAAACAGTTCAGTGTGTGCCAGGCTGCCCGGTGTAGTACATTTGCCCTGAAAGGAGGATGGGCAGAACACCTTTCCAAGGCACAAGGCAGCACAAATTCATTATCCTCTGGACACAGGACAGAGAGTGCCTATTATAACTGAGAGAAGGAAAAGTACCAAATGCCTCACTGTTATTTTCCCCTTCACTGTTATTTTGCCCATTAATTAGGCTCAGGCTGTCCAGAGAAGCACAGGCATTTACCAAGCCAGCTGGAGAATATGATGCTTGTGTACTTGAACTGCCTCTTTTTGTTCAGTTTAGCAGCCTTATTTTTATATACTTTGCATCCTGAGGCCCAATGGAATCAGCATGTTGGCTCCTGAAAACCCTTTACCTTTGGTTTTGGGCTCTTTGTAATTTCTTTCCATTCTTTCTCGGCAAGCTCTCTCACATGTCATTCTGTTAGTTTCTGTTCATTTCATCTAATCATCCTCTTGGTTGAGTTGATCTGTTACTAAAGCTGTGGATCTGAAAAATCTGTTATCAACTCAGAAGCAAGGCTTACTCTCCAACCTATGATTTTAAGACCAGGCAAGGAGGCTGGGGAACTATTCTTGAATGGGCCTCACCTCCCCACCAGCTGCCCCTCATAACCACTGATTCTTGCCATCTAAGATCATCAGGGGAACCCAGTAGATTCAAATGGCTTTGATTATTAATAGAAGTATTGGGTTCTGTGGAAGTAAAGTATAAATCATATTTATACTTTATCTCCTCCTTTAAAGGCAGTACAAGGGGGTCCCTATAAGAGTATATTGAAGGCTAGAGAAATAACAGCATGGGTTGAGTGCATACTCTGAATTCTGGGGATCCTGATTGGAACTCTTAAACCACTTGATGCCCTGAGCACTTCCAGGAGTGACTCCAATCCTATGAAAACCACTGGGTGTGCACTCCCCAAACCAACAACAAAAAGAGAATATATTGGCTTATATTCTAGATATAGTTATCTTTATCATGTACTAAAATGATATGGACTATGTTAGTTCACATCTCTAAAGTGCTGTAAAAAATTTTCCATGACTAAACGTGTCAAAATATAATCAAATCTGAAGAAAGCCAGGTTTGTTTTGCCTCCTTAAACCAGTGTGGAATGAAATGAACTAGCAGTCCAATTCTTCAGTCTCAAAGAGATCAATGTGCAAGGAATTTCCCAAATCAGTGGAACCCATGAGACTCTGGAGACCAGCAGATGTTACTTCCAGCATAAGTATTTGCCCAGATTTGCAGCCACAGCTTCAGATCCTCTCATAGTGGCCCAAAGAAGACCAAATTTGTGTAGTTGACTGCCCCCTAGTGTCTGCAGAGTCACAACAACAGCTAGGCAGGACTTAAAAGCTTCCTCTGGGCGTGGCAGCAGGACAGGGGGATTTGAAACCACTCTAAAGGGGCATCCCAAAAGAATAATAAGGAGTAGAACATACCAGGTACAAGGCATTTTCTGTTAGGTTCAAGTACAGCCATGCACTGTTCAGGTACAGTCATGTCTGTTACTCTCTCTACACAAGATACACAATTCCTGTCATAACATAGACAAGGAAAAGCACAGAAAACATTAGTGTTATTTCCTCCATTGTTTGGACTCAGAAGATTCAGTATAGACAAACCAGCTCTGCTTTGAGTGCCTGTTCTTCATTGAATTGATATCCATCACCTTGATACAAAGCTTTGTACCCTATTCAGGGATACATCAACCTATATTGGCCTTTCCTAATTTGCCTGCCCCTCAGGGACCATCTTTTATGAGTTCTAATTTAGTAATTTCCCTCTTGTTTAATAATTTCTAAAGGTAACAGATTACTATTTGCCTTATATTATGCTATATGGTTTATGTATAAAAAACCATTTATATTTCTGGAAGTTTCCATTTCTAGAAATTCACTTTTCCTCTAAAAATAACTCAGGCTAATTTTGGAAAACAATATGGACATTCCTCAAAAATCTAGGAATTGAGCTGCTACATGACCAAGGAATACCACTTGTGAATATCTTACCCCAAGGGCCCAAAAATTCTATTCAGAAAATACATTTGTGCTTCTATGTTCACTGCAGCACTATTCACAATAGCCAACAAGAAGGGGACCTATAAAAATAAAATAATTTTTGTTTTTATTTTTTTAATTAATTAATTTTATTACAAATAAGTTGGACTGGAGCGATAACACAGCTGGTAGGATGTTTGCCTTGCTCGTGGCCAACCCGGGTTCGATTCTCTCAGAGAGCCCGACAAGCTACTGAGAGTAACCCACCCACATGGTAGAGCCTGGCAAGCTACCTGTGGCATATTCAATATGCCAAAAACAGTAACAAGTCTCACAATGGAGACCTTACTGGTGCCCGCTGGAGCAAATCGATGAACAACGGGATGACCATGCTACAGTGCTACAAATAAATTAATCATTTGTAATTTGTAATTTGTTCATGATTGGGTTTTAGTCATACAATGCACATACATACAATGTACATGCAAAGTATATACATACATACAATGGGTGTTGACCCATCCTTCCACCAGTGTAATTTCCCAGCACCAATGTCCCTAGTTTCCCTCCCACTCCTCCAAGACCCCCCCGCCAGCCTATATGACAGGTACCTCTCTTCTCTCTTTCTGTTTCTCTCTCATTTTTGGCATTATGGTTTGCAGTACAGATGCTGAGAGGTTATCATGAGTATCCGTTTACCTACTTTCAACACTCAGTTCCTGTCTGGAGTGTTCATTTCCAATTAGTGTTGTCATAATGGACCCTTCTCTATCTTATCTGTCCCCCACCAACACGATTGTGGTGCTTTCCCACCATTAACTAGTCCTTCTGACCCATTTTCCCTAACCTTGTGTATTAGATTCATACATTTTTTAAATATAGCAATTTTTAAAAGAGAAATACTTTAAACATGAGCTGCACTTATCTGAAAAATCAAACGGGCTCATTTTTTTCCTACCTATGATGTATTTTAAAGAATGAAGTTTAAGTATGAAGATCTTTCAAAAATGTAAGAATAGAGCTCTCCCATACGACCCAGTGATGCATTTCTTGGCAAATATCCCAAAACATAAAAATAGTCATTAAAAAGGACAGAAGCACACACATGCTCTTTGCAGCTTTTAATAAAATAACCAACAAATGGAAACAACCCGAATGCCCAATGAGGATGAATGGGTCAAGTAGTTGTATTATATATACAGAGTGGAGTACAAAAACTTGTGAAAAAGAAACAAAACCATGCAATTAAATGAAACATGAATGAAATCATAGGATACTATGCTGAGTCTTCACCATCTTTAGTCTGAAGAAGGGGGATAGATACAGAATAATCTCTTTCATCTGTGAGATTTTAATACATATTAAGGGAGCAGCAAAAGGCCAAAGGCAACAGAATTGGAGAGTTGGTCCCCAGAACTGAGTTTAGGGTGTAGAGGGAGAAGTGTGTAGAACAGAGGTGCCTTTTGGAGCTGGGTGAAGGGAAGTAGGCTCTCTGTTGAAAGGTGTGATATTGGAGTGATGTATGCATGAAATTATTATTAACAGCATTGTAAATCAAAGTCTCCCAATAAGGATTCAAAAAATGAAGCTATGGAGAAGCTACAAACAATAATAGTGAGTTTTTTGTTGAAATATTGAATGTAATCAAAGTAAAGAGAAAGTAAAGTGAAATTTATCAGCTACACAGGCGGGGTGGGGGGGCTGGAGGGGTGGGAGGTTGAGGGGAAGGTACACTGTGATTCTTGGTGGTGGAATATGTGTACTGGTGAAGGGATGGGTGTTCGAGCATTGTATAACTGAGACTTAAACCTGAAAGCTTTGTAACTTTCCACGTGGTGATTCAATAAATAAAAAAATTAAGCTAAATAAATAAATTGATAGCAACATTTTTCATCCATCCAACCCCGAAAAATAATTCAGGATATAATTATTTTATTTATATATAAAATAAATCTATTATATTTATATAATTTATATAATCTATATAATTTATAAATTATATATAATTATTTATAATCTATATAATTTATAAACTGTATAGAATTATTTATAATCTATATAATTTATAAGTTTATAAATTATATAGAATTGTTTATAATTTATATAGAATTTATATAATTCGGGATAATAATTCAGGATATAAATAATTGTGTGTATAATTGGTGCTAAGAGGAACAAAATACATCCAGGATTTGTCCTATGTCCTGAATATATTTGGGAGTCTTGGAAAAACCTCATATTCCAGGACTTAATATAACTCCTCTGCTGCACAGCTAACTGAAACTTCTTTTGCTGGGTGACTCCTGCTGAGTATACCTGTTAATGTCCTTTAGATGAAAATACCACATGGGAACATCTGGCTAGAGTCAAGTGGGGGAAGGTTTTTGGATAGTTGTCACATGTTCTGTAGTTAACTCAAGCTCTTTCACCGTTTTTCTCCTGATCCCTACAGACATTTGAATGAGGTGCTCTTGTGTAATAGATAAAGGACAGCAAAGAAACAGTGCTTTTGTACTTGGATAGACACTGAGAAATGCTACTGCTGGTTTCTATAGTAGTTTGATTCTTGATTTGAAGATATATCTCCATATTGTTTTCCATAAAGACTGAACAAGATGACACTCCCACCAACAGTGGATGAAGTTTCCTTTCTCACTACTATCTACCAACACTGGCTATTTCCACCTGTGTGAGATGATATTGCATTTTGGTTTTGATTTGCATTTCCCTAGTCATGAACTATGATAACTCTTTCATGAGTCTATTGGCAATCCAAACATCTTCTCTGGGAGAGTATCTGTTCATCTCCTTATCCCATTTGTGGATAGCATAGTTGGAGATTTGTGAGTACTTTATTGATCTTTAATTCAAAAAGGCAATGTGATATCATCACACGGAGTATAATCGCCAAGAAATGGAAACAACACCCAAACACAGATGAATGGATAAAAAAATTGTGGTATAAATACACAATGAAATGCAATGCAGCTCTAAGAAAGAACAAAATCGAGCTTCCATATGACCCAGCAATACCACTCCTGGGAATATATCCCAGAGAGGCAGAAAGGTATAGTAGAAATTGACATCTGCATTTCTATGTTCATTGCAGCACTGTTTACAATAGCCACAATCTGGAAAAACACAGAGTGCACCAAAACAGATGACTGGTTAAAGAAACTCTGGTATATCTATACAATGGAATACTATGCAGCTAGTCAGAAAACATGAAGTCATGAAATTTGAATATAAGTGGATCAACATGGAAAGTATCATGTTGAGTGAAATGAATCAGAAAGAAAGAGACAAACATAGAAAGATTGCACTCATATGTGGAATATAAAGTAGCAGAGAGGTACAAGCTTGCAATGATGCAATTTCTGGCAGAAATTTCTTTGGACTTAGTTACTAAAATACTAAAATACATAAATCCAAAACAGTGCGGCCACTAGTGTGGCTGCTTGACCTCATATCTCTTCATTCTCAGCAATGGAGAACAAATTTTCCATTGTTCCTTTTCAGCAGGTCCGACTTTGGGGGGAGAAACTCCAAACAATAATAGTGAGTTTTTTGTTGAAATATTTAATGTAATCAAAGTAAAGTCAAAGTAAAATGAAATTTATCAGTTGCACAGGTGGTGTGGGGGACTGGAGAGGTGGGGGGTGGGAGGAGGTATACTGTGATTCTTGGTGGTGGAATATGTGCACTGTAAAGGGATGGGTGTTCGAGCATTGTATAACTGAGACTTAAACCTGAAAGCTTTGTAACTTTCCACATGGTGATTCAATAAAAGAATAAATTAAAAAAAACGTTTAGCAACAAGAAAAGGAATATGAATAAATCTTGCCAATTACATGGCATAGAAAAAAGAAAGAACAAAATCATGCAATCTGCAGCAATTTGGATAGAACTAGGAGATATCATGCTGAATAAAGTCAGAAGGAAAAAGATCTTGTAACTGTATCTCACAGTGATTCAATAAGAAAATAAAAACAAATAAAAGCAAAAACCAAAAAGATATCTCTCTCTTATTTGGGATTTACAGATACAAAGCAACATAGCAGCAAAGGTCTAAAGGCAACATAATGGGAGAACTGATCCATGCAATTAAGTTGGGGTGGGGGTGTTTAGAGGTAAAGGCATTAGGGTTCCTGGGGGAGGGAGGTGAGTATAATGTTAGGATTATGTGCATGAGAAACCATTACTAGCAGTATTGTAAGCCACAGAATGTCAATTAATAAAAATTTTGAACAGTTAAATTGTAAAAAATTTAAAGCATTACTGAATTTATTTAATAAAGAAAGCAAAAATGGCATCTGGCCAGAGCACACACATAGTATTATGGAGCAGAGATTGCTCATCTAAATCTGTTAATATATTGTCTACTTCCTCTGTAGCAGGGGAAACTATTTTCTGTCAAATACCACTTGTATGTTTATAATATCATCCGCAGGCCATACACTACAGAGAGAGTGGCTGCAGATGAGAAGCATTGTGTCTCATATAGCCCATAAGCTAGACCTTCCACAGCCCTGCTCTTTAAGAATAGGATTGTAGCTAGAACATTGCTTAATAGGTAAAAATTTTATCCTTGACCTTCTTATCTTGAAATTAGTATATAGTTGCATCTGAGTTTTCACCAATGGCATATGCTTCCTGACCTGTGCTGTTCACTCTTGCAAAAGGCTTCTCTGTGATATTTCTCTTTCTATGCGCTGATATACAGACCTAGTTGCAACCATGCCACTTAAAAAGCCAAAGTTCAAGTGGTGATGGAGATATGAAACTGAATCCTTGTGTTTCTCCCAATTAAAATCACTTTCTTTCATTGAGATTTGAGCAAGACAAATTATTTTATCTCAATAAACTCTTATTGGATTCTTTTGTTGAAAGACAAAACATCAAAATCAACATAGCAATCAATTTTAGGGTATTTTTATGTATTTATCAACAGAGTTGAAGTCATTAATCACTCTGGTTTCAAATCAATCTGGAATAACTTTGACTTAGATAGTTTTATTTGGTGGCCACACCTAGCAGTGCTCAGGTCCACTCCTGACTCTGTGCTTGGGGCTCACTCACGGTGGTGCTTGCAGGACCATGTGGAGCCTGGGATGGAATGCAAGTCCTCATTTCTGAAAAGCATATGCTCCACCCCTTTGAGATGTCCCCATGGTCCCACCTGGACTACACTGACATAACTGCATCTAGGTTGTTTTTGGAAAAAATGCTTATATGTGCGAACGTTTTTTTATTTTTTTAATTTTTTAAATTTTTTTATTGAATCACCAAGTGGAGGGTTACAAAGTTCTCAGTATTATGTCAGTTATACAATACTCAAACACCCTTCCCTTCACCAGTGCCCATCTTCCATCACCAACCCCCCCAGTATACCTGCCGCCCCCTCCCACCTCCCAGTCCCCACCCTTGTACGTGTTAAGTTTCACTTCATTTACGCTTATCTCGATTACATTCCATGTTTCAACACACAACTCACTACCGTTGCTGGGGTTTCCCCCAAAAAAGAAAAAGACAGTCCTATTGCCAAGGAAGCATTTGATAGTTCTCCATTGCTAAGAATATAGAGATATTAAGTCCCGCTGTTTGTTACATAACTTTTCTTTTTCCCCCTTGCCCCGCGCCACGGAGTTCACGCCTGTTTAGTAATCGCCACGCTGTCTGACAAAGGGAAAAAAAAACCGAAGAAGATGGTTATTTCCCGTCATCAGCAGGCGTGGGGCTCTGGCTTAGTTGATAGTCTAGTAGAGTGTCTGCAAGCAGTTTCTGGAACCAAAGGTCTCCAGCTCGGCTCCGGCTCGAGATACCACCAGCGTCCCACTGGTCCATGTACATAATTTTTCCCCTTATATCCCATTCCCACGCCACCAGGTCTGTTTGCTTAATGGACATCACACTATGTTTGACACCACGCCGCGTTTCTTCCCGAGAAAGAAGGGTATTTCTTCTCAGCCGGCTTGGGGATATAGCTTAGTTCAGTCTAGAGAGATGGCTACCACTTTGATTGCCTTCAATATTTCAACAAAATACTTACTATTCTTGTTAGGATCTCCCACAAAAGTCCGACCCATTAAGAAGGAACCATTACATATTGCTGATACTAAGATGACATTAGGTCGCGCAGCCGTGGCAGCGGCCACGCGGTTTTGGGTTTCTGTCTAAAGTCCAGGGAAAATTCTGTCTGAAATTCTATCACTACAATCTTTTACCCTTTTATGGTGCTCATAAGATGGGAAAACCTAGAGAAATACCGGGCCCCCGCATGGGGGACCTGGCGGAAACGCTCAAGTCACATACTATAGGTTGCTGGCGGGCTGCTGGTGTCCAAAGCAGCTCCCTCCTCTTCCTCAGTCATTCTGGGGCTGCGGGCGCGGAGAAGTCGCGAATGTTTTTTTAAACCCACCTCATTTCTTATCCCTTTGTTGTGTTGTTTTCATGATGATTGGAGTTACATAGCAAGTATGAATTATTTTCCTTTTTTTGTTTTTGTTTGGTTTGGTTTTTGTACCTCAGTGGGAGCTGCTCATGGATCACTCCTGGTGGGCTCAGGGAACAATGTGGAGTGCCTGGGATGGAACTCAGGTTGGTCACATGAAAAGCAAATACCCTGTCTGCTCTACTATCTCTCAAGACAAATGGAATTTATTTTTGCTTTGTTTTGGGACCACAACTGGCAATGCTCAGGGGACCATATATAGCGCAAGGTTTCAGTCTGGAACCAGATTCCTACAGGGAAAGTGTCTAGCCCCTGTACTATCTCTCTGACCTCAAATGGGATTTCTTAAAAGACAAGTGACCCAGACAAAGTCCTGGACTTGAAAGTTTCCAGAACAATTAAGATTGATAATTATTATGTATTCCAGAAACTATTCCAGTGATTCATGATCTCTTTCTTATCTTATTAACACTAATAATTATCCAAGAACAGGAAAGCTATCTGTCTGGTACCAAATTATGGCATTTTAGCATCCAAAAAGTATTTGAAGAGGTGATATGAGGACAGTGATGGAGGTTCATGGACACTTTGGTGGTGGTAGAGAGCAGTAACTTTGTTCATCAACTCTATGACTTTAAACACTATTCTATATTACCTGAAGTATAATAAATTATCTCCTCACCTAATGCCTTAAGAGACAGTACAGTGACTAACGCACTTGACTAGCATGTGGTCAACCCAGGTTTAAGCCCCGGCACTGCATATGGTTCCCCAATCACCACCAGGAGTAAATCTTGAGCACAGTCATTGTGACCCCTTGAAAAAGTCTTTGCATCCATACCCCAGTTGTGATAAAATGTACTCACATGTGCATTCCTGTCAACTCAAGCAGAATTTACACACTCAAAATTTAAGTCTATTATGAAGATGTACCATAGTTTCTTTAACCAGTTATCTGTTCTTTGGCACTCATGTAGTTTTCAGATTCTAACTATTGTGAACAGTGCTGTAATGAACATATACGTGCAAATGTAATTTCTGCTGTATTCCCGAAGTGGTGTTGCTGGAAGCACAATTCCTAGTTTTTGAAGAATGCCCATATTGTATTCCAAAAAGGGTGAACCAGTCAGCATTCCCACCAACAATGAATGAGAGTCCCTTTCTCTCCGCATCCACACCAGCACTGACTATTCTTGTTCATTGCAATATGTGCCAGTTAATATCTGTCATCTTGCCCTAAGAGGATCTAAGCATTCTGACTGCCACCTTTATGCCAGTCTCCTGAAAGTTTGTGCTAATTAAAGTCAAATACCCTGTGGAAAATAGTCACTGATTATCAGCTCTGTCTCTGAGTCCCCAAGAGCACATACCAAATCTCCCCTCTTTATTATTCCTAGGGAATCCAAGATACTCTTAAAACGCAGTCCAAGCCAAGAGAAGTAGGCCAGTTTCTTCAAGCAGTTTTATTTTTCTGTCTTCAGAAAATCAGGCAGCCTAAGTCAATGAGAATACACTGTATTTGAAGAGTTAAAACAGTAACTACATTAGGTTTGGACCCATTCTGGAAAATCTTCTTGACTAAAAACTTCATAGTTGTCTATCCAGCTGAGTTTCTACCAGCCCTACCTTCAAAATATATCTATCCATTCCTTTCCGTATTCACTAACTTCCAATCCAAATCACCAACATTTCTTTCTATAAGTGTCACAAAAAAGAAATATTGACTTACCACAATGGTTTTACTGGTATCCCTCATCCCATTTTTGCTCCTCCATACAATAGCCAGAATGATTTGGGAGAAGTGTTGGGCTACACGGGTGGTTCTTAAAGGACTATTTCCAACTTTGTACTAAGAGTAAGTGGACTCTTGGCAGTGTGTTTGGGAAAATATGTAATGTCAGGGATGGAGACAAGATTGACGAAATTCAAGACAATTAACTCCTCTACTATCTCTTTGGCCAGTCCCCTGAATTGTTTTCTCAAATAATTTTTGTTGCAATAATGCAGAATTACCTACCCTACTTTTATCCCTGACACCACATATGGCCTCCCAAGCACAACCAGGAGTGACCCCTAAGCACAGAAACAGGAGTTTGCCCTGTGCATTGCTGGGTGTGGCCCCCAAACAAAACAAAGTATTTCAAAGAGACCCCTGTACACCAGAGGTTCACAAACATATTGTGCCCACCACCCCCTTTTCAGAAACAAAAAAGTTACTGATTGTTTGCCTTGAAAATCTTTAAAGAACTAAAGTGAAAGATCTCATTTCACCTGAGATTACTATTACTACCTCATTGTCCCTGCATCTTTCCAGTTTCCCCAAGTGACTGGAAACACTACTTCTATTTTGCCCATTTTTCTCCTGTAGTAATATTTAGCAAAGCTACACTATCAAAACTAGAGTATTACAATTTATTCACTTTGTTATTATTATTCCTATTGCCAAGGCTATACTTGTATTTGTGTGTGTACTTGTGTGTGTACCTGTGCATGCACACTTAGTTGCTTGTGTCAGCTCCTTTTGTTACCACCACAAACAAGACAGCGAACAGTGCCAAGAACACAGGAGTCCTTTGAGTTGCCTTTTTATAACCACTTACTTGTACCCCACACACTTTCTTAATTCCTGGCAACCATAGTGCATCCTCCATTTGTATAATTTTGTGATTTCAAAGATATTATATAGATAGAACCATGCAATATGTTCTTTTAGGGATTTGCTTTTTTCATTTAGCATAATTTTCTGTAGATTCATTCAAACTGCAGCATGTGTCCATTCTTAGTTCCTTTTTATTGTATTTTATGATTGTGCTTTGGATTATGCATTCGCCACGAAGGTTACTTATAACTTTCCCAAACATTCATGAAGCATAAGTTTTTATTTTTCTGTTATTCAAGGCTAAAGAGTGTGGTTCCTATACCATATTGTAGACACTTCAGTTTTAAAGAAATTGTCAGATTGCTTTCCAGTGCAACTGAACTATTTTATATTTATATTTCTACCAGTAATGTATGAAACACCCAGGTTTTTTTGGCTTTTTGGGTCACACCTGGCTCTGCACTCAGGAATTACCCCAGTAGTGCTCAGGGGACCATATGGAATGCTGGGAATAGAACCCGGGTCTGCCACATGCAAGGCAAACGCTCTCCCCACTGTGCTATCGCTCCAGTCCCCGAAACACCCAGTTTTTACAGCTCCTATCCAGCATTTGCTATTGTTAAAAAATTATGTTAGCCATCCTGATATGTGATGATATCTCATTGTGGTTATAATTGTAATTTATCTAATGGTGCTGATGCTTAATTTGTTATCATATGCTTGTTCACCATCTGTATATTCTTATTGGAAAAAGTCTGTACATGTTTTTTTCTGTTTTCTAACTGGATATATTTAATGTTCACTTTTGAGAGTTCTTTATGTTTTCTAAATATGACTTCTTTATTGGCTGCATGATTCACAAATATTTCTTCCCAGTCTGTAGCATGTCTTTTCATTCTTTTACTTTAGGCTTTTACAGAGCAAAAATTGGTTTTGTAATTTTGATGATATCCAAATAATTGCTTTTTCTTTTTAAAGACTGGAATAAGAAGGAGAGATTTCTAGATTTTAGCCTTGGGAGTGGAGGCACAGGACAGACTTGGGGAAAAGCCAGAGACTCAGAAATCAGATCCAGGCTTCAAGATGATACCAGACCTCAGAAGTAAAGTGAAAAGTTTGCTTCTAGCAGCTAGAATAGAGAAGGTATCACTAAGACTATGATCATTGGAGGAATAGTTCAGGATGGAAGATATGTGCTGAAAGTAGATAAAGGGCCAAACGTGATTACCTCTCAATATTTGTATTGCAAGCCATAATGCCTAAAAGTAGAGAGAGAGAGTATGGGGGAAATTGTCTGCCAAAGAGGCAGGGGGAGGGATGGAAAGGGGGGTACACTTTGGACATTGGTGGTGGAGAATGTGCACTGGTGGAGGGATGGGTGTTTGATCATTGTATGATTGAAACTCAACCATGAAAGCTTGTAACTGTATCTCATGGTGATTCAATTTATAAAAAGGAAGGAAAGAGGTTAAAAACAAACAAACAGGTTTGCTTCTGGCTCCTTATTGAATGCCCCTCATCTTACAGCACTCTTGGTCTGTGGCAGAAGCTCCCAGGAAGTAAGGGGGAAAGGATGATGTACATTAGCAGGATCACAGAGTCGGGGTTAAGAGGATAGGCTCTAGAGCCAGAAAACCCTCTCTCAAATTGCTCAGACTCTCTAAGCTGCCATTTCTGGGGAAAAGGCAGTAATAACGCCTATGTATAGACCTAAGGTGAGACTTGAATAAGCCCCTCCATGGATAGAATATAGACTCATGACCAGCATATGGTAAGTGCCTAGTATTATGCGCTCACGGGCTTATTATTTGCCTAACACTGACCTTGAATAATACTAGCGCCTTCTCAGCAGCTCCCTAATTGGAGGCAATGAAAGCCAGAGTCTTTATGGTAGAATTTACAAAATCTCATTCCAGCAAAAGTGCTCATTAATATTCTCAACATCGCTTCTTACAGACAGCCCCAGAGGCTGCGATTTATCTAATGTGAACAATTTAAAATCATAATTTCTGTCAGCATACACATAGCCCGTTTTCAATTACTCACTCTAATGGAGAAAATCAGAGTCACGCATCATCCGAAACTGTGCCTGATCCAAAGTCGTCTCTGCTGGGCTTAGAGATGGACTGGATGACCTCCTTTAGCAGCACATTTTTCTTTTTGATTCTTTTCTGCTTTCACTAAGAATAAAATGATTTTTCCGTTCTCTAAGCACCCTAGTTGGCAGCAAGTGAAAGCATATAAATATTCTTGGGGTGGGGGGATGTTAAGCTTACACTATCAAATTTGTTGCAGGAAAGAAAGGATTTACTATACATTTTGGTCAGTAGTTCTTCAAAGTTTAGAAGAGATAAGCATCACACGGAGAACTTAGGAAAAAACACACAGACCTAGCACTTGACATTTTGATTCAGTAGCTCTGTGGCACAGCTCAGAATTAAGGTTCTCTTTTAAATTTGCTGTTGTAAAAATGCATAACATTAAATTTGCCAGCCCAGCCATTTCACAGGTTTAATGTAGTAGTGGTCAGTATATTCATGTAATTGTTGATTTCTAGAACTTTTTTATTCTGCAAAAATCGAAACTAACATGTTTTACACAGCCCTTCACTGGCCCTCCTTCTCCAGTCCTTAATAGCCACCTCTCTCTCTGACTCCAATTTTAGCTACGTATCTACTTTAGATGAATGTAATAACACACACTTATCCTTTTTGTAACCAATTTCTTCCTTGTAGCACAATGTTTTTGAGTTTTATTCATGGTGTTGAAGTAATACTTTCCTTTAAAAGGCCTAACAGCATTATATTATACTTATGTACCACACTTTAAAAAATTTTTCCTCTCCCCTGCCCTTTTGTTGTTGCTGTAAGTGATGGTGGTAGTGAGAGAGGGTGCCATGCACTTGGTTTTGCACTGCTCAGGAGACCACGTGGTACCAGGTTACAAAGTTAGGCCTCCGGCATGCCAAGCATGTGCACTACCCCGTTGAGTTTTCTGCCCAGCCCCAGAAATATTCTAGAATCAAGAAGTATTGTAAATATAGGGAAGTTTCTTATACCTTGTACCCCTCATTAAGTCCTCCCCACCACACTCATGCTAGCTACATCTTATGTAATCCCAAAGGCGTATCAACACTGGGAAACTGATATCAATACAATATACAACATACACTTATGCTGTGCAGTTCTGACTCCTTTCACCACTCAGGGATATTTGTTTAACTACCACTCCTATCCAGGTTCAACCTTTCCATTACCACAAAGATAGCTGTTCTGCTTCTCTTTTATGGTGACAATCCATCTCTCACTTCATCATCTTGGAAACCAGGAACAGATCCTCCATCTCTCTATTTTTGTAGATTTGAGGCTGTTTTACAAATAGAAGCAAACAGTATGCAATTTTGTAAGAGACAGCATTTACTCCTTCTCCAAATTTTACAGTCAAACAAGGTGGAAGAGAATGATTTTAGCAGTTAGGGACAAAAGTACAAATATGTGGCTGTGCCATTAAAAGATATTTACAACAATGGGAGTAAGGGGCAGAGGAAGGAGGTGGGGAGACAAGGAGTTGTTTCACATTACAGACTTCTTTTCAGCCCAAACCCTAATAATTGCATCCTAAGATTGCTGACGCACAGCAGGAGGCTTCAGTGCTCCTGCTTGAATAAGGAAAGACATTTATAAAAATCTTCACAGGGTCGGTGTGCACCAGCTCAGAAGCCACGAGGCACAGCACAAGACGCTAAAAACATAGCAGGATGAAAGCTGGACACTCAGGATTTGGAACTGAAGGCACCCCACATCTTGCTTAGGGAGTTGGGGAGTAAACAAAAACTACCTGGAAAAGAACTGGTGGAGAAAAACAGCAATTGCCTTCAGGCAGCGGGACAAGGAAGGAGGGTGGACGAGGGGCCAGACACATTTCATGTCACTAACCTAACTTAGGAAACTGTAAGGCACCACCTTCAACTGGCTTGAGGAGGAAGGCCAGAGGGATGATGGGAGAATCCACAGGAGGGAGAGGAGGGGAAGTGTGGCTGGGGAGGGGCAGCAGCCCCTTTCTTTCTGGGCACGGGAAGGCAGTCAGAGCACCAGGTCCCGATAGTAACCTCACATGGACAGCAGGTTTTGCAGCTCAGAGATCACCCACCTGCCCCCACTCAGCTACTCACTCTGTTGTCTGACTGGTGTGGGACCACTCTCAGACTCCGAGACCTAGTCCCCCTGTTCTGCTGCGGAGTGGGGCTGGTGCTGGCTGTGGAGGACTGTCAGAGGCTTGGGTGAAGGGGTGGGGTGTAGGGGTTGAGGAATTGAGCTGCACCCCTGCTCAGCGCCCAACGGGCTAGCTGCACCGACCACATGTCTGCTCCGTGCCAGAATCCCATATCTAATCTTTTGCAATATTTCTCACACTCAGTTCTCTATGTATTGTTTCATCTTCTGAATAGTAATCCACTAATTGAATGTGCCATAATTTTTTTAATAGTTCACTTGTAGGACCTATTGACTGTTTTCAGCTTTTGCTCTTAAATGTAAAGCTTCAAAGAAAAATTGTTGGTAGTTTTTTGTTTGCTTGTTTTTGTTTTTTTTTTCTCTTTTTTAAAACTGTAGACTTAATTTTTTTGTACCTCTGGGATAAATGCCGAGGAGTACATATGCCAAGTTAGATAGGAAGTCTGTGCTTCATTTTTTGAAGAACTTTCCAAACTGCTTTCCAGAGTTTCTCTCCCATTTTACATTTGCGTTAGCAATGTATGAGAGATCCAGATTCTCTACAGCCTGTTGAGTATTATTTTTGCGTTAGTTGTTACAATAGGTGTGTATTGATGGTACATGATCTTACTTTGGGAAGGTGATTGCTTGTTTGGGGGCCACACCCAGTGATGCTGGAGGACCCTGCAGTGCTGAGGATTGAACGAGGTTTCTAAAGGATGTACTCCAGCACTTCAAGACACAACCCATCCCAATCTTGTTACCCCCCCCAAAAAAAAACTAATCAGATTTAAAATTTCCTCTGGTATTTTTGCACATTGCTAACAGGATTATTTGCTTTTTTAACTGTTGATAAAAAAGTTATTTTTATATTTCAATATGCATCATATGTTAGTATGAGCTCTGCAAGTAGTTTTTCCTGGTATTCCATTTGTGGTTTTTGCTTTGTTTTTGGTTTTTATCTTTCATTTTGTTTTGTTTGGGGCCATACCTGGCAGTGCTTAGAACTTACTCCTGGCTCTGCACTCAGGAATTAGTCCTGGTGAGCTCAGGGGATCATATAGGGTGTCTCGGATTGAACCCAGGTCGGCCACATGCAAGGCAAGTACACTACCCTCTGTACTATCTATCGCTCTAGCCCCTGATAGCTTGCTTGCATGCTTCCTTGCTTGCTTTTGCTTTTTTAATTTTACTGAAACACCATGAGATAGTTACAAGATTTCATGTTTGGGTTACAATCACACAATGATCAAACACCCATCATTCCACTGTGCACATTCCCCACCACCAATATCCCCGGGATACCCCCCTCCCCCACTCCCCTGCCTCCATGGCAGACAATATTCCCCATACTGTCTCTCTAATTTTGGGCATCATGGCTTGCAACACAGACACTGAGAGGCCATCATGTGTGGTCCATTATCTACTCTCGGCACACATCTCCCATCCTGACCAAAATGACCAAAACCTTATATAGAGACAAAATCCTGAAAGCAACAAGAAACTGCCTATAAAGAAGCATCCTTAAGATTCACAGCCGACTTGTCTGATGAAACCCTCACTGCCCGAAAACAGTGGTGGGACATAGTGAAAAAACTCAATGAAATAAATGCCTCATCAAAAATACTTTACCCAGCTAGAATCATTCATAACAGAAGGAACAACAGGAACAACACAAAGTTTCACAGATAAACAACAGCTCAGGAACTTCATAGACTCAAAACCATGGTTACAAGAACAACTGGGTGGACTACTTTAAGACAACACAGGCCCCTCTGGTACACCAAATTGCTTTCGCTTTGGGGCCACACCTAGCTATGCTCAGGGCTAACTCCTGGCTCTGCACTCAGGAATCCCTCCTGGCAGCGATCAAGGGATCATAGGGGATGCAGAGGATTAAACTCAGGTCAGCTATGTGCAAGGCAAACACCCTGCCCACTATACTCTCTCTGCACACTCCCCCCTGGTTTTTGTCTTTCTAATGATAAAAATTTACAGAGTCAAAATGAATTGTGAGGAAGTCCATTGTATCGTTTTATGAATTATGAGTTAGGTGTCATGTCTACTCTTAAGTTATAATCTCTAAATCCCGGTGATTTTTTTCTCTAAAAATGGCACAGTTATACCTTGGAATCTATGATCTTTTTGTTGTTTAATTTATTCTATGCTGTTTTATTTTTATTTTCCCCATGGTTGTTGCTTTATTGCTGTGTTGACAGGGGTTGCATACCCTTTGGGTTGCAGTGCTGACATAGTGTTCTGTGGAGCTCCCCAGGGGTCACAATCATTCATTGTGGTCCTCATACACACCAGCTGTAGTGCTTTGGAGTCTGCACATGCTCATTCAGCACCAGAGCTTCCAAAGAACACTGCTGCCAGGATGGCTCTTGGTACATGAGTGTAGCACTCGGGATTGAATTCATGACCCTACACTCACAAAGCAGACCCTCTGACCTGGAGCCATGCCTCATGACCCCTTGCATTATTTTTTGCGTAAGGTATAAGGTTTAGGCATCGTTCATTTTTTTTGGCCTATTGAGGTCTAATTGCTCTTTCATCATTTGTTGAAATGGTTTTACTTTCTTCATTTAATGTCTTTTGCACCTTTGTCAAAGATCAATTTGGCTGAGCTTGAATGGGGCTATTTCTGGTTTCTCTACTCTGTTCCATTGATCTTTTTCCAGATCAGCACACATTATCTTGATTACAGTGGCTATGTAGCCTTGATATTGACTTGAATTGGTTCCTTACACTTTCTTAGTATTTTTCAAAATTTTGACTTCCTTTCCATATGGATTTGTGAATAATCTTGCCTGTAAAAATTCTTTCTGGGGTCTAGATAATATTATCTCAAGCCTGAAAATTAATTTAAGGATAACTTGCTTCTTTAGTGAATTACCAATCCATGATCATATGCTTCTTTATTTATTTAGATTTTCTTTGATTTATTTCTTATTTGATGAGTGTAGTTTTCTGTATACAATTTCAGTGCATGCTTTATATTTTTATTGATTTTTCATTGGTTTGAATATTTCAGAACTTCTAATTTTTAGCTTTGCACCTCCATATCTTTATAAATGTATTTTAAGGGTTATATATGAATAGTATTAACAGCCATTCAAGCACAGCTTAGAATATAATTTTTTTCAGGGTTGTTTGGGTGGTGGAGTCTTTACTAAGGATCAGACTTCTGCAGATTCTAAGAGTGACCAATTGCACTGCCTGCCCGTAACTGGAGCTTTCAGAGGGCAAATGACTTACAGTACTAAAATTAAATGAGTCTCAGACATACTGGTATGACTGGACCTCTGTAAAGTTCTTTGAGTACTTATATACAAACATTATTTACTGGAAAACAGACATTACTAATTCAACAAGTAATTTCTTAAGGTTATCAGAGAGTTTGCATGTCTTATTAGTCACTCTAGCATAAATTTTTATGTTTGAACAACTTGGAGAGACCTATATGGGAAAAAATCTAGGCTCCTTGAAGTTCCCCAGATCTAGAATGTTCCCAGTTTTACATTATACATTTTTATTAGGTTACATCTCTGCTTATGTAGCACTGCACTGTTGTCCCATTCTTCATCAATTTGCTCAAGCAGGCACCAGTAACATCTCCATTGTGAGACTTTTTATTACTGTTTTTGGCATATCGAATACTCCATGGGTAGTTTGCCAGGCTCTGCTGAGCGGGCAGGATACTCTCAGTAGCTTGCCAGGCTCTCAATCTCGTCTGCTTATGTAAGTATTCCCATGTATATGAGTGAAACAGGAGTCATAAGATGTTATTTGGTAGGGGCTGGAGTGATAGCACAGTGGGTAGGGCGTTTGCCTTGCACGCAGCCAACCTGGGTTCGATTCCCAGCATCCCATATGGTCCCCTGAGCACCGCCAGGGGTAATTCCTGAGTGCAGAGCCAGAAGTAACCCCTGTGCATCGCCGGGTGGGACCCCCCCAAAAAAAGATGTTATTTGGTAACTCAGTAAGTGTCGGTTGGATTAATAAATGATTAGCAAGTAAAATCTCTTGATTTGGGTGTTTTGGAGTCTTGATTTCTGGAATGGGGAGATGATACAAAAGTCAGCCATTTCTCTTGGGGGCACAGCGGGTAGGGTGTTTGCCTTGCATGCAGCCGACCCAGGTTCGAATTCCAGCATCCCATATGGTTCCCTGAACACCGCCAGGAGTAATTCCTGAGTGCATGAGCCAGGAGTAACCCCTGTGCAACGCCGGGTGTGACCCCAGGAAACCGAAAAAAAAGTCAGCAACTTCTCATACAGCAATTTCTCCCTGCGCAGCACTAAGTATTTCTTAACGTTGCTTCCCAGAAGAAAAGTATCTTTTTAACCAGGCAATCATTTACATTTTCCTGTGGAAAGGCCCTGGATGAATAAAGCCCTTAAGATGTCAAAGAACATTGGTTGAGATTCTAAAATTCACTATCAAGTCATATGAGATATATACACAAACACACATTTATATATAGAGATATCTATAGTGTGTGCATATATCCATATATCTTCTTCAATAATACCAGGCTAAAATCATCTATCACAGTCTACCTAAAATCATCTATCACAGTCAACTATCTCTTGACCCTGTTTGGATTGAAGCGTTGCTCTACACATTTTTTTAATTATAGTTACTGTTTTGAGTCTGTAAGCTTCTTGGAGTTTAGTGTTGGACTGGCTTTTCTTTTAAAGGTACACTATTTTTTTCAAAGGTACACTATTTTGTTGCTCTCTTCACCACTAGATGGCCCATCTTTCAAAATAAACCTTACATACTTGGGAGCATTTTTTTTTTCTTTTTAAAATATGGTTCCTGGACTGACAGCACAGCGGGTAGGGCATTTGCCTTGCACGCGGCCGACCCAGGTTCAATTCCTCCGTCCCTCTCAGAGAGCCTGACAAGCTACAGAGAGTATCCAGTCCGCTCGGTAGAGCCTGGCATAGGTCCCATGGCATATTTGATATGCCAAAAACAGTAACAAGTCTCATAATGGAGACGTTACTGGTGCACGATCGAGCAATGGGACGACAGTGCTACAGTGCTTTAAAATATGGTTCCAGGAATCCATGTCTCATTAAAATTGCAGCATTTATATGCACCTCATTTTATACGTACCACATTTTATATAAAGAATGGCATCTTGGACAATTTTTAAATTTTAATTCTTATTTTGTTTATATATTGGAAACTTTTTTTAAAAAAAGATTCTATCGGGGCCCTCCCGCCGCTGCCGCCCGCCCTCGCTCGCGCTCCCCGCCCGCCGCCCGCCGTCCTCGGTCGTTTCTCTTGGTCTAGTCCGCCGCCGCCGACCCTAGCCAGCCGTCCTGTAGTCTCCGAGTGGGAGACTTGGCGGACGAGCGTCCTCGGCGCGGGCAAGTCGGGTTCACAGTCGTCGCCTGCGTGCCTTTCATCTGAAAGTAAAGGGACTTCGCAGAACTTCTACCACACAGGTCGTGGGTCTTTCAGCACATTTGTAAGCCATGGCTGCCATCCGGAAGAAACTGGTGATTGTTGGTGATGGAGCCTGTGGCAAGACATGCTTGCTCACTGTCTTTAGCAAGGACCAGTTCCCAGGAGTGTATGTACCCACAGTGTTTGAGAACTATGTGGCAGATACTGAAGTGGATGGAAAGCAGGGAGAGTTGGCTTTGTGGGACACAGCCGGGCAGGAAGATTATGATCGCTTGCGGCCCCTCTCATACCCTGACACTGATGTTATACTGATGTGTTTCTCCATTGACAGTCCTGATAGTTTAGAAAACATCCCAGAAAAATGGACTCCAGAAGTTAAGCATTTCTGTCCCAACGTTCCCATAATCCTGGTTGGGAATAAGAAGGACCTTCGGAATGATGAGCACACAAGGCGGGAGCTGGCCAAGATGAAGCAGGAGCCAGTCAAACCGGAAGAGGGCAGAGATATGGCAAACAGGATTGGTGCTTTTGGGTACATGGAGTGTTCAGCAAAGACCAAAGATGGTGTGAGGGAGGTTTTTGAAATGGCCACGAGAGCTGCTCTGCAAGCAGACGTGGAAAGGAGAAATCTGGGTGCCTTGTCTTGTGAAACCCTGCTGCGAGCACAGCCCTCATGCGATTAATTTTTGGGAGTGCTGTTTATTAATCTTAGTGTATGATTACTGGCCTTTTTCATTTATCTATAATTTACCTAAGATTACAAATCAGACGTCATCTTGCTCTGCAGTATTTAGAAGCCAGCCATGATCATTAATGATGTCCAAGCTGCCTGACCCGCCACCAGGGTCCCTCTCACACTGCTCTAACAGCCCTCCTCTGCACTCCCACCTGACACACAGGCGCTAATTCAAAAAGAATTTAACTTCTTGCTTCTTTCTAGAAAGAGAAACAGTTGGTAACTTCTGTGAATTAGGCTGTAACTACTTTATAACTAACATGTCCTGTCTGTCATCTGTCAGCTGCAAGGTATATTCTGGTGAGACACCACTTCAGAGCTTTACTTCTTAACACATTACATTAGCATAGCTCTGGAGTGGGCATTCCATTTTTTGGGGGGAAATATTCTCAGCCAGAAACAC
This sequence comes from Sorex araneus, assembly GCF_027595985.1. NCBI lineage: Eukaryota > Metazoa > Chordata > Mammalia > Eulipotyphla > Soricidae > Sorex > Sorex araneus. The sequence continues at coordinate 107,466,488 of NC_073313.1, forward strand.
CCAAGTCCATGCAGCTATGACAAAGTTACAGTTCTGTGGTTTCATGTTAGTTACCTTATAGTTACTGTGTAATTAGTGCCACTTATGTATGTCACCAAAAATAAATATATCTACTACCGACTAGATGTAGTATTTTTTGTATAATTGGATTTCCTAATACTGATATTTGTCAATCCCACAGAAAGTATATTGCTTTTTTAAAAAAGAAAGTGTATTTGAAAATAAAGTCAGATGGAAAATTCATTTTTAAATTCCAGTTTTGTCAGTTTCTCTGATAAAAGATGGCCATATACCCATTTCCCAGTACCCCCTCCCCAGAGCTGGGCTAAGTAAATAGGAATTTGGTTTCATGCCTAAGGCACTTAAGACACTTCAGAAAGTGGCATAACCTATCTCCCCTGAACTGCAGGGTCTGGCTCTAGGTCACAGTGCTCTTTTCTCCTCACTGTATCCAGGTTCCCTCCCAGAAGAGCCACCAGTTCTCTTGGGTGGTACTCAGTTTCTCTTTTTCTCTCCAGCTGACTAAACGTTTTTTCTGTACCACTTAATTTTTCCAACTACTAATAGAATAAAGGCAGTTTTCTAAAAAAAAAGAAAAAAAAATTCTATCGGGAGGGATACAGGGATATTAGTGGCGGGAAATGTACGGTGGTGGAGGGATGGTTGCTAAAACATTGTATGACTGAAACCCAATCATGAAAGCTTTGTAACTGTATCACAAAGTAATTTAATTAAAAATAAAATTTAAAAAAATATAATACAAACAGAAAAAAGGAAGGTACTATCCATAAGTATTTAAAGTTTTTTTAATGCAAAACAAGGTTTTCTCTAAAAAGATTTGCTGAACAAATATCTCATTATCTTTAGAGTAGGGCCATCATGAATTTTAGCTCTAACATATACTACTATGCATTGTTTTAAATATTGGTGGATTTGGTTAGTGGTACAGTCCAAATTTGACTGTGCTCTGGGAACCATGCAGTGTGGGGTATGCAACAAAGAGCTTCACATAGTAAGGAATGTTCCTGACTACTTGAGCCACATCCCTGACTTCCAATATTTTCTCTTTAAGTTGAATAATGTTAAACCTAAGCATACCTATTTTAAAAGTAAAGTAAAATATAGGGTAGAGGTATGCATAGATGAAAAACAATGAACTAGAGAGAAAGAGCTGCACTAGAGATTAATAGGAAGTTATAATGGATCTAAACTTGTGATCAAATTTAAAGAGACCAAGATAAAAAGGCAGTAGAAAGATGGGGGAGAAGGAAAGATCTGATCTCAAGGTCTGGAGAGATAATACAGGGCATAAAGTGCTTGCTTTTGAATGCAGTTGACTCCAGCTCCATTCCTGACACTGCATTTGGTTTGGTTCCCTGAGCACCATCAGGAGTTATCCATAAGCATAGACCCAGAAACAAGCCCTGAGCACTGTGGGCTGTGCCCTTTCTCCCCCCAGGAAAAAGAAAGAAATGAAAAGAGAGGAAATAAAAAAGGGAGGGGTTGGCGAGATAGTACAGCAGATAAAAGTGCTTGCTTTGCACAGAGCTGACACTGTTGGATTCCCAGCATCCCATATGGTTCCCCAAGCATTGTCAGGAGCAGCCCTTGAGCATCACTGCGCATGGCCCAACCCCCTAAGTAAGTAAGTAAGTAAGTAAGTAAATAAATAAATAAATAAATAAATAAATGTCCTTAAGTGCAGCTGGGTGCCACCCACATTCGTTCCCCCAATAAAGAAACAAGCAGGGCCCCTAGAGAGAGTTCAAGGGCTGAAATGCATGCTCTCCTTATGGATGCCCTGGGTTAGAAGCCACATACTGTGTAATCCCTAGAGCACTGTGCCAGGAGTAGCCCCCAAGCACTGCCAGGTGTGGCCCAAAACCCAAAGAAGGGAAAATGAACAAACACAAGGCACATTGTCTTGGAAGCAAAAAAGACCCAAAAACTGCCTACTGTATCATTCCAGTCATAGGAATTCCTAGAACTAGAAAAACTGTATACCAGCAAAAATCAGATCTGTTCCTGTCCATGTGGTAGAAAGACATGAGTAGAAAAAGACTAAACAAAATTTTGAGATGACATGAATGTTTTATATATTATTAATATACATAAACCTATAATGATCTATTAAAATATATATGCACTTGAAATTTAAAAAAAATATTAATGAATCACCATGAGGTACTGTTACAGACTTACAAACTTCCGTGCTTGCATTTCAGTCATATAATGGTCAAGTATCCATCCCTCCACCAGTGCCCATTTTCCACCACCAATGGTCCCAGCAACCCTCCCACCATCCCCATCCCGCTCCCCCTCCCCCCACCCCACCTCTGTGGCAAGGCATTACCTTTTGCTCTCTCTCTCTCTTCTCTCTCTCTCTATCTCTCTCTCTCCTTTTGGGTGTTGTGATTTGCAATAGAGGTATTAAGTGGCCATCATGTTTGGTCCATAGTCTGCTTATAGAGTGCGTCTCCCATCCCGAGCGGATCCTTCTAGCACCATTTACTTGGTGATCCCTTCTCTAACTGAATTGCCTTTTCCCCCAATGTGAGGCCAGCTTCTGAAATGTGGAGTAATCCTCTCAGTACTTATCTTTAATAATCTTGGGTGTTAGTCTCCCATTCTGTTACTTTATATTCCACAAATGAGTGCAATTTTTCTAAGCCGGACCCTCTCTTTCTGACTCTTTTCACTTAACATAATACTTTCCATGTTGATCCATCTATATGCGAATTTCATGGCTCCATCTTTTCTAAGAGCTGCAGAGTATTCTGCATTTGAAATTTTAAGTTTGCTAAGAGTATAGATTTTAAGACTACTAACCACACACACAAAAGAAAGGGTAATTATCTAGTTAAATGGAAATCTAACTTATGCTATAGTTATAAATTTACAATATATAAATGTATCAAATCAATCATTATACTGTGAGCCTTAAACTTCTCAATGTTAAATGATCCTGGAGATTTTATGCATTTATTTTAGGGGCATGGGGGTTACACCAAGTGATGCTTGGGTGGTTAGTAGGGTACTGGAAATAAAACAGAGACCGGCTGCATGCAAGGCAAGCACTTACTGTCTCTTTGACACTGTAAATTATATCTTAATAAAGCTGGGGAAAACATTAAAAACCTCATTGAAAAGGCCACTGAATTGTATATTTTCAAATGGTTATATGATAAATTTTATGTCAATAACCATTTAAAAGGCATCATTAAAAATAAAATGCAAAAATAATAAAATTAAAAGATAAAACTCTGAACCAAACATGCAACACATGCACACACTGAATCTACAACTGAATTAGGTAAGCAAGAGGATAAAATAAAGATGGAACTAAAGGAAGAAGTGTGGAGTTGGGGCCTGGGGAAGTACCCTCCTTTTTTTTTGTTCCTTTAGGGAACACTGAAAAACAATGTTTGATAGATGAGTACAAAATTATAGTCCCAAAGATCACTAATTGACATTGCCTAGCACCATCTGATTTTGCATATTTTGCAATTCATAACTGTTTGGACTTTGGAAAAGTAATGGAAGTCTAGATCGGATATTAGGCATCATACCCAGAATGGTCTGGGGCAACACTGCATAATTAAGCATATCAATATTTCCGCAGTGAAATGTGTCCTTTGTCATAGTGATACAGATAAAAAGTATGAATTCACCAAAGATCAGTTCAGGTTAGTTTCTGTTACCCAAAAGGATTTTGACACCAAAGTTAAAACATTAAAACAACCTCTTTATTCTCAGAGCCTTTCAGAATATGCAAATGTATTTTTTCTGTCTTCATTTTTAACTGAGTCATGGGCCCAGGATATTTGACACATATTACTGTTCAAATTACTTTTGTTTGCTTTAGATGTTAATTTTTGGCATCAAGCTGCTTTATTTATTCTTACTTATTATTGTAGTCTAGCTATCACGGTTATAATAATGTTAGCATTAATGGTCTTGATACCTTGATACCTCATCACCGCAAAGTGCCCAAGACCTTCCACTACTGTCCTGACTTCTAGTTCCCCTCTTCATTCCTCCTTCTCCCCATGCTTGGTAACCTTAGCTTTGTAATCCAATCTCAGTTCTGATACTATCATTTTGATTTGCATTTCCTTGTTTATAATTATGAGCACTATTTCATATGTCCACCTCAGGTGTCTGCTCATTAGATACTAAGTTTTATTTGTGTATTATTATTACTTTTTGGGTTTGTGTGTTCACCCCTAGCTAATCTCAGGGCCTACTCTAGGCTCTCTGTATAGAGGTCATTCCTGGTAGTGGTCAAGGGACCACATGAAGTGACAAATATTAAACTGGGCTCAGTGCAAGGCAAGCATCCTGACTCCTGTACTATCTCTCTAGCCTGAAATATTAATTTCAAAACGTTTTATTGCATAGGTTCATACCTGTTCTAAAAATGCATATGGTACAATGTTGGGTTTGGACTGGAATTCCTAAGTATTTGTCGAGTTGAATCAGCCTAATCTAACCTTCTCACACTCATCGTCATATCTGCCTTTGAAAAAGCAGCAGATGTTCTGCTTGTTAGGGAGGTTAGTCTGGTTATGAATATAGATAAGAGTTAAGTGCCACAGGGATGTCTCTAGATGAACCAACAAAGGACCAAAGGGAAAAACTGATCCACAAAATTGAGTTTGGAGGTGTTGAAAGGGAGGACCTTTAAGGCACTTGGGGTAGGGAGGTGTGTACACTGGCTGATGGATGTGATGTTGAAATTATATGCATGAGAAACCATCACTAAATGTACTTAACAGTACTGTAAATCACAGTATCCCAATCAATTAAAAAAAACTTATACATTTATTTATTCGCTGATTCTAGAAATATTCATTGAGCATTACTCTGAACCTAGCAGAGAAGGCACAGGAGGTCCCATATAAACAGAATTTCATTTCTGCCATAGAAAATTCATGGTCTGGCAGAGGGAGCAAGCTCCTCCCACCATCTTATGAATTAATGGGCTGAGATCCAGGGAAGAAGTATCAAGTGCAATGAAAACTCCAAGCAGATGTGCTCTCTGCCTGGCATATGGACACCAGTGCCTGCCTAGGAATCTTAAAAGATGAGCTGAGAGTACTGCAGTCCCCTCACCGCTACAACCTAAAATGGAAATCTGATTCTCTCCTTCCTAAACTGTAGGGACTTGAATCTTCATGAATTAATTTTTTCTTTTGCTTTTTGGGTCACACCCAGTGATGCTCAGGGGTTACTCCTGGCTTTGCACTCAGGAATTACCCCTGGCGGTGCTTGGGGGACCATATGGGATGCCAGGGATTGAACTCAGGCCGGCCGCGTGCAAGGCGAACGCCCTACTCACTGTGCTATCGCTCCAGCCCCATGAATTAAATTTTTAAAGAACCCAGAAGAACTTCCCCTGTATATGAGTAATGAAAATTTGAACCTTCTAGTGCTTAATGAGTACCATCCTGGATAGCAATCTATGGAAAGTCATCATAGTTTCCTGTTGATACAAAGAATTCCAGAATATAAGAATTCTTACTACAGACAGACCTGCCCCAGTAAACCACTTGCTTCAAAAAGAGTCTTCCTGGAGCCCAGAGACTGTAGAATTTCTCTGATTTCTAAGAATTGTCTTAATCCTGCTCAAACTCAACTGACCTTGGCTCTATATTATTGATGTAAATCCCTGGGTCCTTATCTAGGGATAATGAAGAAGTTGATATATGTTACACGTTTGAAACAACAATCAGCACACAGTAAATCCTGTACCAGGGCGCCTGTCTTAAAGGGTTAGTGCCAGGCTTCACAGATTATCTCTATAGCATGCTTAAAACTCACTGTCAGCTCCTATTATTTATTATCATCTTCGTCAACATGTATCCAGTTCCAGGTAATACCACTCCTGAATTTATATCTCTAAGAAACTGAACACAGGTCAAGGCTTTTGTTTGGGAAGATGACCTAATATGACACACCAAGGTTTGTAAAACTCATGATAATGCTAGTAGATTCTATAAAGGGAAACTGGGGCAGAGACCCATTGTCCCACACATGTAGTGATATGACTCAACAAAGATCAAATTCAACAACAATCTCTTTCTTGTAAAGTCAATGGATGGTTTTAGTCTTTATTTGGGGGGAGTTTTTGAGAGGAGGGTTGGGCCACACTGAGCTGTGTTCAGTGCTTATTCCTGGCTCTGTGCTCATAGATCACTTCTGATAGAGCTCTGGAGAACATATGTGGTGCTAGGGATTTTATCAGGGCCAGCTATAATTAGGCAATTGTCTTAACCCTTGTAATATATCTCTACAATAATGTATATTTTCTTTTTTTTGCTTTTTTTTGGGTCACATCCGGCGATGCACAGGGGTTACTCCTGGCTCTGCACTCTGGAATTACTCTTGGAGGTGCTCGGGGGACCAAATGAGATGCTGGGAATTGAACCTGGGTCAGCTGCGTGCAAGGCAAATGCTCTCCCCACTGTATTATCACCCCAGTCCTATATAATAATATATCTGTATATTCACTGATCTTTCTCTTTCAGTACACAACATTGACCCTATTAAGTCTTCCTTCTCTCCTTTGTGAAACACTGTGTTTACTTACATGGCACAATACTCTCTAGGTTTTCCTGACTCTTCTCTGCAAGCACTGTTCATCCATCTCTTTTTTATTATTATGTTTTAATTTTAAAGAATCATTGTGAGATACATTTACAGGATTACAAACTTTCTTGATTGTGTTTCAGTCAAACAATGTTCAAGTACCCATCCCTCCACCCGTGCCTATTCTCCATCCCCAATGTTCCCAGTATCCCTCCCCTCACCCCCACCCGTTCCTACCTCCTGCCCCTGTGGCAGGCACAATCCCTCTTTCCCTCTTACTCTTTCTGTCCTGTTGGGCTTTATGGTTTGCAATACAAGTAACAAGCAGCCATCATGTTTGGTCCGTAGTCTACTTTCAACATACATCTACTATCTCAAGAGATCCCTCTAACCACCATTTATTTAGTGCTCCTCTCTCCATCCCAGCTACCTTTTCTCCCAGCACATCAGATCAGCTATCAAGTCATGGGGCAGTCCATCTGACCCTTATTTTAACTGTTCTTAGGCACGGAACTCTACACATGATCCCTGCTGGAACTCTACACATGATTCCTGCTGGACATCGCTGGCTGTTTTGCAAGATTCGGACTGAATGACATCGGCAGGGCACTGAGAAACTGCTGTGGCAGCCGCAGCATTGCCACCTGGCCCTGCTGGGCCGAGTCGCAGTGCCTTCAGACATAGAGCCGCAGCGGCAGTGGCTCATCCACTGTGGGGTGCTGTCAGCCAACCACCAGGTGACTTGGGACTCAATGTAGGTGTTTGACCTGACACAGACCCTCCGCGATAGGGTCCTTCTTGGCCAGCTGCTTATCAACCTCCAGGCGCACTCCATGAACCTCAAGAGATCAATCTGAGGCCGCAGATGTCCCACGTGCTGCCCAGAGATGCAGGCAGGTGTGTGTTTGTCAGTGTGCAGATCGTTACAACATGCCAGTTAACCAAAAGCTTACATTCGGTAGACTGGAAACACCTGTAAAGGCCATTAGCTGCCCCCAAAGCCTCTGTCTCTCCTGGAGAGCCTGGCAATCTACAAAGAGTACCCGCCCACACGGCTAAGCCTGGCAAGCTACCTGTGGCGTACTCGATATGCCAAAAACAGTAACATTGATGGTCCTCATTCTCCTGACCCTGAAGGAGCCCCCAATGTGCCATTGGGCTACACTAGCACGCGACAGGGACAAATGGAGACATTACTGGTGCCCGCTCGAGCAAATTGATGAACAACGGATGGCAGTGACAGTGATGATGATGATATTCCACAAATGAGTGCAGTCCTTTTATGTCTGTCCCTTTCTTTCTGACTCATTTCACTTAGCATAATGCTCTCCATGTTGATCCACTTATATGCAAATTTCATGACTTCATTTTTTTCTAACAGATGCATAGTATTCCATTGTGTCGATATAACAAAGTTTCTTCAAGCAGTCGTCTGTTCTGAGGCACTCGGGTTTTTTTCCAGATTCTAGCTATTGTAAATAGTGCTGCAATAAACATACAAGTGCATATATCATTTCTACTATACTTTTTTTGCATCTCTGGGATATATTCCCAGAAGTGGTATTGCTGGCTCAAATGGGAGCTCAATTTCTAGATTTTTGAGAATGTACATATTGTTTTCCAAAATGGCATTCCCACCATCAGTGAAGGAGAGTCCCTTTCTCCCCGCATCCAGGCCAACACCGGTTGTTTTTGTTTTTTTTTGGATGTGTGCCAGTCTCCATTGTGTGAGATGATATCCCATAGTTGTTTTGACCTGCATCTCCCTGATGATAAGTGATGAAGAGCATTTTTTCATGTGTGTTTTGGTCATTCGGATTTCTTCTTAGAGAAAGATTTTGTTCCTTCATCACCCCATTTGCTGATGGAATTGGATCTTTTCTTCTTTCATAGTTCAACCAGTGCCTTGTATATCCTTGATATTAACCCCTTATTGGAGGGGTATTAGGTGAATATCCTTTCCCATTCTGTAGACTGTCTTTGTTTCTGGTCACTGTTTCTTTTGAGATACAGAAACTTCCTAGTTTAAGATAGTCCTATTTGTTTATCTATGTTTCCACTTGTTTGGTCAATGGTGTTTCGTCCTTGAAGATACATTTAGCTTCAATGTTGTAGAGGGTTTTGCTGACCTTTTCTTCAATGTACCTCATGGATTCTGGTATGATCTTGAGGTTTTTAATCCATTTTATCTGACTTCTGTGCATGATGTTAGGTAGAGGTCTGAGCCCAATTTTTTTGCACGTAGCTGTCCAGTTTTGCCAGGACCATTTGTTAAAGAGACGTTCCTTGTTGGACTTCACACCTCTTGCTCCCTTATCAAGGATTATATGTTCATATATTTGAGGGTATGTGTAAAGATGTTCAATCCTATTCCACTGATCTGCAGGTCTGCTTTTGTTCCAATACCATGCTATCTCTCTTTTTTTTTTTTTTGGTTTTTGGGTCACACCTGGCGATGCACAGGGGTTACTCCTGGCTCTGCCCTCAGGAATCACCCCTGGCTGTGCTCAGGGGACCATATGGGATGCTGGGATTTGAACCCGGGTTGGCCGCGTGCAAGGCAAACGCCCTACCCGCTGTGCTATCTCTCCAGCCCCTACCATGCTATCTCTTAATGTTAGAGCTCTTTCCTGAACAGACTTCTGTTCTTACTGGTAATGGTCTCCCCTGAACAATTTTATTTACCCCCAAAGCAAATTATATTGTTTCGTTTCTTTGTATTCTACATATATATGAAATCATATGACATATATATACCATAGTATTTTTAAAATCTTCTCAGCCATTGCTCAAAGGGAAACTTTGTTTCCATCTCTTGGCCATTGTAAATGATGCTAAAATGAATATATGGGTAGAGTAATTTTTCCGAATCAGTTTTTTATATTCTTTAGATACATATTCAAAAGAAAAACAGCTGGGTTATATGTTGAGGATGACTTCTTTTGTGGGAGAGACACACGCACCAGTGCTAAAGGTATGTTCCTAGCTCTGTGTTCAAAAGTGACCGCTGGAGGTATTCCAGGGACCATATATATGTGTTACCAGAATTTCAAGCTGATATTGGCATGCAAGGGAAGAAGCTTTAAGTCTTAAAATATCTCCCCAACCTGGGGCTGAAGTGATAGCACAGCGGGTAGGGCGTTTGCCTTGAACGTGGCCGACCCGGGTTCAAATCCCAGCATCCCATATGGTCCCCTGAGCAGCGTCAGGAGTAATGCCTGAGTGCACAGCCAGGAGTAACCCCTGCGCATCGCCAGGTGTGACCCAAAAACAAAACAAAAAAAATATCTCCCCAACTTTGAGACTTTTACATGTATCTCTTTAAAACAGTTTTAAAGGATTTTTCTTGTTTCTTTGTTTTTTCTGCAGTGCAGTGAAGGAACCCAGAACCCTATACATGGGAGCACACACTCTACAACTAAGCCACATCTCCAAGTCCCAGTTTCTTATTTAAAAGCTTTCCCTTTTTATAATTTGACCGTTTCTTTTTCATCTTTTTATAAATTTGTCTCATGCTTAGTAAATTTTTATTAGTGTACTAATGCAACCTGAGCTTTAACAAACCAAATTTGGATATCACCACCAGGATAAGTGCTTGTCTGCACACAAATCATCAATTATCTCACTTTATGGCCTGGCTTCCTTGTAAACCCAATTGGTCTTAAAGCCCATCTCAGAGAGCAAACAGACCACAGAAGCTTTTTCTTTATCATAGGGGCTGCTCCCAGTGGTGCTGGGGAACCCAGGTTTTCAACCCAGCCATGCTTGGCCTGCAAAGGCAGGATGGGCATTTTAAATTTTTTTTGGGGGAACACACCGGGCAGTGCTTAAGGCTTAGTCCTGGCTCAGTGCTCAGGGATCAGACCTGGTAGGACCCAAGGGACCATATGCAGTGTCAAGAATCAAACCTGGGTCAGCTGCATGCAAGGCAAATAAACATCCTACCTGCTGTTACTATCTCTCCAACCCATGCCTAGCATTTTTTTTTTGCTTTTTGGGTTACACCTGACAATGCACAGGGGTTACTCCTGGCTTTGCACTCATGAATTACTCCTGCCGGTGCTCAGGGGACCATATGGGATACTGGGAATCAAACCCAGGTCGGTCACGTGCAAGGCAAACATCCTACCGGCTATGCTATTGCTCCAGCCCCACGCCTAGCATTTTTGTACTCAGGGGCTGCGGAAGTCACTCCAGCATCAAGTGGCCACCAGGGCCACACTTGGCGGTGCTGGGTATTGAACACAGGGCCTCATGTCAGCACTTTGAGCTATCTCCCTGGCCCCTTGGTTAGCTATACATTTGAAAAAGACAAACTAATGCCCTGAAACATGTTAATGTACTTCTCCAAGTACATGTACATTCTAATAGGAAACTTAAATGGAAGCCTAAGAAATGAACATGTATGGTCAAATTTCAGGCAGCAATCCAATGAGAGAAAAGAAAACAGGCCTCCTCGACCGCTCGTGATCAGATCCCCTATTTGGCCCTTAAACAAACCTTGCATTTCCAAAGCACAAACTCTGCTCTTATTCCCTTCCCACACATTCAGCAAACAGAGCCTAGAATGTAGGCTCCTATAATCCAGGACTAATACCAGGCTCTTGGTTTTCCCAGTATCTGCAAATGCTGGTCCTGGGTAGTACAAATGCATCTGTTTTGCTAATGGAAAATCAAGGCTCTGGGATCAAGTATATATAGAATAAGAGCATTGTAGAAAGGTGCATTTGGCCTTCTAGAAACAAAAGAAAATGATAGGCAAAGAAAAAAGGTCTAGTTGGTTGTTGCTATCAATGTCTGAACAGTTTATTTTTTGCAAATCCTATGATCATGAATAACTTAGAGCTGTAATTCTGTTTGATTATCCTATGCTGTCTGGGAGATGGAAAAAACCAGAAGATTAATGTTTGGTATGGCAATAAGGTTGCAAGCCTGCAACTCTGAATTTATCTCCCATGAATCAGGAGCTGGGCTGAGAGGCTTCAAAAAAACAGTGACATTTCATAATAATTGTGCATGTGTGTGGAAAAAGACGTGTCATTATTCTTTGCCACCACTGGCTTCTTAATTAAACAGGTAAAGGCTCCTCATATACAACTTCCCTTTTCTCTTTGTTTCTTGCCATCAGACTATCTACGAGAGAGTGGTATGTGTATATGAGGGGGAGGAGAGAAGACTGATTTGGGTATGTACTCTCATTGCAAAGATTTTTCGGTGGCTGATTCCACACCCAGAAGTGCTGAGGGATCTTCTCAGATCTGTGCTTACTCCCGGTGATGTATGGGGCAACATGTGGTCCCAGGGATTGAACTGGGATTGGATATATGCAAGGCAAGCACATTCACTACTGCACTATTTCTTAGGCTCTGTAAAAGCCTCAGTAAGAGAGTGAAAAGATAGTACAGTAGATGAAGCCATTGCCTTGCATGTGGCTAACCCCATTATATCTTTAACATTACATCTGCTGTTCCCGAACCCCACCAGGTATGATGCCTGAGAGCTGATACAGGACTAAGCCCTGAGCACAGCCAGGTGCAGCCCCCAAACCTAAATAGATAAAAATATACAAAAGCCTTAAGAGCTGTTTTAAAGCTCCTTCAGCGGGAATTCAAGTTTTCATTGAAGCAAATTCCATACTTGCTTCTTATCCTTTCCTAGGGCCTGCCAAGAAATAGAGCTCCATGTAAAACTTTGATTTTTATGTTTCCCTAAAACATATAAGCTTTATCTCTTACAATTTAATACAAAATTTGTAAGTCAGCCCCTTTAAATAGGGCTATCTTAACTCAGAATATAGTGCTACATAGATGCTGTGTAACTTTAGAAAACGTCCTAAACTTCCCTGATAGTCAGTGTATCTATAATGAATGATAATATTCTCTTACAACATTGCAGGAGGATAAAATGAGATGAAGTGATACATAGCAAGTACCTGGACCTTGTTAAGAAGACATTGTTATGAGGCCATATATGTGGCTCCAAGTAGGTAGCGTATTAACCTTGAATATTCTAGGCCCTGAGTTTGACACCCCAGTGTCTGTATCACTCCCCAAACACTTATATGTGACTATACAACAGTAATAAATAAAAACAAAGCAACAGTAAAGTCCTAATATTGTAGATACCCAGGGTTCAGAAATTTGTCCCCCACTTACCAATGGTGTGATTTTGAGTATGTTGCTTAACCTCACAAAATTTTGTTTTCACATCTATAAAATGGAACTGACAATCTTCACAACACTGGTAAGCAGGTACCATAGGTACCAGTTCAGAATTCAGCACAGGGACCAGGAAATAGTGAGGTCAGTAAGCTACCTCTTATACACCATGCTAGACTTGGGTTCGATTCCTGGGATCACACACTCCCCTGAGCATCACTGGGATAGATCGGGAGGCCCCCCAAGCACATTGGGCATGGCCAGAGTACCCAGAGCACTTCTTTGCTGATACAGAAGCCCCTAGGACCACTGGGGTGATTCAAGTAATCTCTGTTACCCCAGTATCTGAGTAATATGCTATCATAGAGCACCTTTCACTGAATTGCAGGCGACGTTAACTGAGACTCACCCGTAAGCATGCCAGGCCTTCTAAGAACTGCTTGGGAAGCTTCCCTTAAAAGAATTTAGTACAGTGCCTAATATGGTTATTATTCAAGAAATGAAAGCTAGTTATAGTAGTAGTCAATAAGGAAAAACAAAGGGAGAAAAGGGAGAAAAAGGGGGAAAGAAGGGAGGCATAGAGACATGAATTTAAAAGTAAAGGAAGACACTTTTAGTTAGACATAAAAACTTAGTCACTGAAAATCTTGCCATTTTTCTCAACCCAATTAATAAGGAGAGAGAGAGAGATTTAGTCAAAGAGATAGTACAGAGACAAGGTGCTTTCCTTCTATGTGGCCAACCTTGGTTTTATGATCTCTCAAGCCCTGCAACGAGACAGGCAGAGCACAGGAGAAAGCCTGTGCATAGACAGAGTTAGGAGAAAGCCCTGAGCTCAATTCTTCCCCACTTCCAATTTCTATGAGTTGAAATTCATAGTATGTGTTATACATACTATAAATACTATGGCATTGTATTCAAATCCTTACAGGATCTCTGCCCCCTTCATATTCCAGCATCTTCTCATTAGCTTCCCTATGCTGAGACTCAAACAGGAAGTGCAATGGTTCTCGGATCCTAACATGCCACATTATTGATAGAAATCTTGTTATTACTATACTGTAACTTATATCACAATGGCACTAATTATTAAGCTCTTATAATATGATAAGTATCTGACGTGTGCTATTTTCCCTACACTGTGAGCTGCATCAGCAACAATGACCATCAACTCTAGCTATTTATAATTCTCTCCCTAGTGTCTTTTATGGAATCTGGTACATGAAGGGGACTAAATAAGTATTTCCATTTTACCTGGCAATGCTCAAGGGCTATTCATGGTTATGTGACCAGGAATGACCCTTGGTGATACTGGGGTGACCATATATGGTGCCAAGGATTCCAACTGGTCACATGGAAGGCAAGCACTTTTCTCCATCTACTATCTCTCTGACCTGACACTACCAATCAATTTTAACCAACTTATTTCAGTCTGTGCAGGTTTCAAACCAACAAGCTACTCTGCAAACAGCAGATTCTGCTTTACAGGTTCTCAAGAAAACAAAGTGTGTAGAAAAGTCTGCAACATCACCAATTTGTATACTTTCATTTCTCTGTTAGTATCATTGGGAATGTCCTTTTCTCCCTGTCCAGCTGGTTTACTCATCCCTGAAGACTCTTCAAGTCTTTTATAATTCATCTGCTTTTTGGTCTTATTTCATCGTGAAAAACATTTACATGGCTTTCTGAATATTATAAAATTGGACAGAAAAAGACAAATGATAAAAATCCGTGAAAATGCTACCCAACCATTTAAAGAAAAAGATGAATATTTCCAGCAACATGAAAACCTTGAGTGTATTATGTTTAATGGAATAAGTCAAAATGAAAAAGACAATATGATTTCATTCATATATAGACTAAAAAATACAAAGCAAATATAAAAATACAAACACAAATTCTTAAACTCAGCCACTAGGTTGGTGGTTATCAAAGTGGGAGTTCATAGTGAGGGGTGGATTGGAATAGGTTAGAGGGTGTCCATTGGTTGGTACTGGATGGTAACTGGACATTTGTTTTAGTTACCAAAAGTATTGTCTACATTTATTAGCTACATGGCATTCATGGTGGTGGAATTGTGACACTAGACCATCAAGGCTTATTAATCTAGTGCAATAAAACTATATTAACTTATGACTGCAGCAATAGGACGCTCTTGGGAAGATGGGTGGCACCGGCCCCTCCCACCGCCAAGATGTGATCCTGGGGGCCGCACGTGTGTGCTGCCTCTCCGCAGCTGCATGAGCGTGACTCCAGACGCCAGCTAAATTTTTCGGCATGAGCAGCTCCTCGCAGAATGTCTCCAGACTGAGAACTAAGCCGCGGTCCCATGCCCACCCAGGAGGGGAAAGGTATTTCTCTCTCTCGCCTTTTCCTTGCCGGGGGTGAAGGGCGTGGTGACCGTCATATTATGATGACCACAGATGGGGTTTACAAGCTTGCAATGATCCAATATCTGGAAGAAATCTCCCTGAACTTAGTTGCTAAAGTACAGAAATCCAAAACTGCGCAGCCGCTACTGCGGCCACGCGACCTCTTATCTCTTCACAACAGGCCTGACTAGTGGGGTACTCCTAACAATAATAGTGAGTTTTGTGTTGAAATATTGAATGTAACCATAGTAAATAGAAAGTAAAGTGAAATTTATCAGTTACATGGCAGGGGGGTTGTGGGGGGGGCAGGATGGGAGGTGTGCTTTTTTTTTTTTTGGTGGTGGGATATGGGCACTGGTGAAGGGATGGTTTTTTCAGCATTGTATAACTGAGACTTAAGCCTGAAAGCATTGTAATTTTCCACATGGTGATTCAATAAAATAAAATTCTTAAAAAAAACTATATTAACTGAAATAATATGCTCGCAATAAGAAAATATGATTTAGGAAAAGGAAACAAAAATCTGGGAAGGCAAAAATGCACCTGAAAATAAATGTCTGGTAAGATTTTTTTGTTCTTTGAGAGGTGGGCCACGAATTTATTTCTAAACTTGTTGTCAGCCAAGGCAAAGATGGAAACTCAATTAGTTACAGGAGCCACAGCATCCATAAACTCTAAAAAGATATATCTCTTTCATTTTTAATAGAAGCTCATTGCCCACCCCAACACCCCTGGCCTGGGATTTGAGATTGTTTCATTCTGAGGGTTCTTTCAAAAGAATGGCATGCTATTAAGGGCGTGCTGAATTTTTATAGCTATGCAAAGGATTTTGCAGATGGTACTCACCACAAGAGATCCCCAATGAAGATGATTAGCAAACAACTTCTTTCAATATTTTTCATAATGAAACAATGACAGCTTCTGAGAAATATTTCCTGGCTATCAGACCCAATATCTAAGGCTGGATTGGGGCTGGAGCGATAGCACAATGGGTAGGGCATTTGCCTTGCACCCGGCCGACCCGGGTTCGATTCCCAGCATCCCATATGGTCCCCTGAGCACCGCCAGGGGTAATTCCTTAGTGCAGAGCCAGGAGGAACCTCTGTGCATCGCCAGGTGTGACCCAAAAAGCAAAAAAAGAAAACCCAATATCTAAGACTGGAATAGGAGCCCTTTGTTTTGCCATAACATTTTGTCCTGTCTCATATCAGGTTTTGTTATAATTATCCATATATCTTGGCTCCTCAACAGACTGATAACTTTTTGAGAACAGTTAGCACATCTTGGTTATTCTTGTCCCTGTGCCTCTTTGGGGATAATAATGGTACTTATAATAAATAAATGAGTCAATACAGGAAAAATGCTAGAACAGTGCCTGCCTGACCCATGGTAGGCACACAGTAAGTATTAGCCATTATTATTTCCTCTGCAAGCACAATGCCTAATACCAGTCTTTCAATCAGTAGGTACAGGATGAATGCATAAATGGATCAATGTGTGAGGCTAGAATGAAAGCCAGTGAAATCTTTTTGTCTAGAGAGTTTTAAAATTAGAGAAGAAATCCATTAGTCTAAATTTGTTTATTTTCTTTGGTGTTTGCTTCCATGGTTTCTTTATAGAAAAATTTTTCTCTGACTCTATTAAAATTATATTCCCTTGAAACGTTTTCTATATCCTCTTGCCTTTTTTTTGCTTTAGCACATAACATTATTTAATATACTATCTGCATGATGGTTTGCTACCTTTATTCTTTTGAAGGGAGATTTTTGTTTGGGGCTCACCCTTGCACTATTCTTGGCTCTGTACTCAGGATTGATCCCTGGTGGTGCTCAAAAGACCATATGTGCTGCAGGGATCTAATTGGGTCAACGAAGTGCAAGGCTTTATTCCCTGTCCTATCTGTCCAGCCCAATTATATTAGTTTTCCACCTTCTGCATTAGAATATAAGCTCCATAAAGCCAGGAATGTTGTTTGGTTCAAGAGAATTTTCTGGGAAATAATAGGTAATGTTTGAAAGCATAATTTTATGGAAGTAAAGCAGAGGACTAGGATGAGGTTAGGATGGGGGTGGGTTCCTAGGGCACAATACCTAAGGAAACACTACCTCTCAGAAAGTGTGAGAAGTTTCATAATAAAATCTACCTTACATTTTACAGACTAGACATCGTGCTCATTAACTCAAGATATAGCCATGAAGCAAGCAATGGACCAGCTGGACCAGCAAGGTTCCATCTAATCATAGGCAGTGGGGTGCTGGTAAATGTTTATCCAACTAATTCTTTGGGGGCAAGAAAAACCCTGATTAACGTTTTCCAATTAATTCTGTGCTATAAACATTCCTCCCATGACCAACATCAAACTACCAACAAGATGTCTCTGAAGACTGCATTGAGATATGTGGCTAAGCAACTCTTATGAGCTGATGCCAGTTGGCCAAGTTTCTAGGACTTTAAATGAATGCAACCAGGGCTACCAGGAAGGACAAAAGAGAGAAGTGAAGACACCACTAAAACATGGTCGAGACATGCATATACTAAGGTACTTATGGCATCACCTCCAACTTGTGAGGGAGGAAAAGAGGAAGAGTCAAGTTTTGAGGATTATGAGACAGTATCTCTGCTTAGCATACAACCCTTAAAGTAGGTCCTACTTTTCACCCCATCTTATAGAGAAAGAAACAGAAGCATGAAGAGAAGCAACTTGCCTAAGGTAAGTAGCAAGGGGCAGAGCTATTATTCAAAGGGAAACTTCCAATTCTAAGGCCCATGGGCTTTCTCTGACATAACTAAGAGAGTGTATACAGAATAAAGTGAAATCTCCTCAGTGTGTACTGAAAGCTTTTGAATAATACAGGAGATTAACAGGGTTTAAGGCACTTGACTTGCACTAATGCACAGTGGTAGGATCCCCAGCACAGCTGGGT
Organism: Sorex araneus; assembly: GCF_027595985.1. Lineage (NCBI taxonomy): Eukaryota > Metazoa > Chordata > Mammalia > Eulipotyphla > Soricidae > Sorex > Sorex araneus. The sequence continues at coordinate 107,484,533 of NC_073313.1, forward strand.
GTGGCACAAAAGAAACGAAAAGAAAAACTTCTGAAGGAGGTTTGCACCACAGGATGAATTCCAGAGAATTTCATTCTCCTTATCTTCCTAACTAATCTCTCCTTGTTGCTCCAGGGGACAGACAAACCCGCCATCTTATTCCCTGCTCTTGCTTAGAATCTATGGTAGTGCCTGGTTGGCATGCAATAAATGCATAAAGATTAAAGAACATAAAGAAAGTAAAGGCAGAAAGGAAACTGTGTTGTCCCATGGATACTGCTCCTGTGTACGGATGACTTGAGAATAGTTTAGACCTAAAATTTGCATAGACAGCCCCAGGCAAATTCCCCTTTCTGACTTCAAGTAATTAAATGAAGTTAAAGCCTGGGATGGATTCCTTCTTATCTGTTCTGCCAGAACTTCAGAGAGCATGATTAAGGGTGGATTCTGGTTTTATCTGTACTGTGGATTTGTTTCCTAGCTGTTGTGTGCATGGCTTGGTACTTTCCGTGCCCACTCTAGTGTGGATGAAAGGCAGGCAGCATTTTTAATATTTCAAGTGTCAAAGGAAATGGGCACAGATTTTAAAATTCCCATGATTAATTCTTAGAGCAGGCAATCCTCCCATGGATAATTGAATAGTGATGAATTTAGTTACTGGGTAAATTTCATAAGTCATGAGTCTTTCACTGGAGAGTTTTACCCCAGTATCTTATGTGAGGACTTTTGTGCTCTTTTTGTTTCAGACCACAGTCAGCAGTGCACCGAGCATACTCTTGGTCCTCTGTTCAGGGATCACTCCTGGCAGTGCTCAGTGTTATGGTGGGAGTGGAAGGGAGGGACACACACCTGGTAAACTAGTGAACATAATATGTCATGTAAGTCTCACCCATCAAAAAGGTATCCAGTCAAATAGGTAATAGAATGGTTGGAGGTTAAATAGTAGGAGATTAAAAGAACTCACAGCTAGGCATCTCTCTTTGCTCCCTCACTACGCCCAGAGAGAAAACAGGACAGCTGAGATACACACGCACATTCTCATGGCAGTGGTCAGACACCAAGGAAAATTGAGGAGACAGGGAGCTGCTGAGGTACAGCCTTAGGACCCCTGGCAACAGATGTAAGAGCAGTAAGTCCCAATAAGGGAACACAAGTTACAGGATTCCACTTGCAGATTTCAGACCAGGAAAGCATACATCGGACAGAGAATGGAATAGGGACAAGACTGAGCCAGCATACACTAGAGGCAGGCATAGGGGCAAGACCAGGACATCATCATCTAGACCGGGCTTTGGGGAACAGGACAACTGACATCATATATTGGTAAATGAAGAGGCATTGACTCTGGAGAGATCCCGTGCACTTAAACTTTCCAATTTCTTTTAACTTCTTAAGCCTCTGAGTTTTGTATGCAAATCTCTCACACAATATGCCAGAACCCAGAGCTCAGGAATAAATCCACTTTCGTAGTAATACCACCAATTACTGTGGGCTGCTGTTTAGTATCTTCCTTTGTACTGTGATCTTGACATAGAGATGTGTCTGTGTGCTCCACTTTGCCAGAAGAGCTAGTCCACCACGCCTACCACTTTGATTTCCCATTGCCCACCTTGCTCCAAGAGTCATTAATGAGTCTCAGGTCCCTACTCTCAGGACACAAGGCTAGTCTGAAGCATAGGGTAAGGTTTGGAGCTGCCAGCACATAGGAGAATGGAATGTTGTAAAAGGCTCCTATTTCATACCTCCAGAATAGTATCCTTGAGGCCTGCCTGTGTGAATGCTCACTTACATGAAAGAAGTCTGTCTTCCACTTGCAAAGGAAAAGTGGGTACTATAAGACAGCAAGTCCTTATATGATTGTGCCAGTTATCAAGAGCACAATGAGGAAAGGGTCAACATCCTCAGGAGGGTCTAGGAAGGCATTTAGAAGGATGACTACCAGCTGCCAGTGCCTTGTTTTAGTTTCTGGTGAAAGAGAAAGGGAAAGAATGGGGTCAGGCCAGAAATCAATGAGCTTGGCTGGCAGCCCTCTGGGGGAGGGCATGGAGAATGGCTCAGAACCCCAGGACACATGCAAAACTGCAAGACCAAGCATCCTGTGCGTGGAGGAGAGATGGAAGGCAGGCATTGCTCCAAAGCAAGAGAGCGAGTACAGAAGAACTCACTGTCTTTGAGCCCAGTAGGTTCTTCAGAGAAAGAACCAATTGCTTCTCTAGAAATGTCGCTTGGTGGGGTGTCACTAACTCACAGGCAGTGAGAAGGCCGGAAATCTATAAACAGACCCTATGGCAGTTACCAGAGGCTATTTTCGATCTTTGCAACATCCTCTGTGGTCCTGAAACTGCCCCTGTCGGGAAGTACAGAGACTGAAAAGACATCAGGATTGGCAGCTTCCTGCAGAGAGAGAGAGAGAGAGAGAGAGAGAGAGAGAGCTTTTGTAACCCACCCCTCTTCTGTCTCTTCCAGTTGCCTCACACACATTGCAAAACCTGGCCTGTGTGCAAGGTACAAACCCTCCGCATATCTCCACCTCCCCCCTTCCCAGCCATAAGCAATTTGCCTAAGCCAAGCAGGAGAAGCTCCTCCGCAGCTGGCAGCCTCCCAAAGCAGCCCTACCTCCACTCCCGCTGGCGTCTGTGTACACCAGCTGGGACCCAGGCCTTGCCTTCACCTCCCACCTTTCCCAGGCCTTGGTGGCTTCCGGGCAGCTCTCTCTCTCTCTCTCTCTCTCTTCTCTCTCTCTCTCTCTCTCTCTCTCTCTCTCTCTCTCTCAACACTCCTCTAACTTGCTTTGTGGGCCTTTCATTAAAATGTATTCCACTCTGTGGGAAGAGGGCAGAAGTTTTTTTTGGAGGGGGGATTATTTCTTTTCTTTGTGAGTTTGGTGGCCACACCCAGCTGTGCTCAGGACTTATTCCTGACTTTGTTCTCAGAAATCATTCCTAGCAGGATTTGGGGGACCATAATGAAACTCGTTGGGCCACATGCAAGAAGTGACCTACATGCTATACTATCTCTCCAGTCCCAAAAAGGCATTTTGAAGACATGAGAGTGGAGATAACCAGAAAGGGGGATTATTATTTAGGGATTTGGGAAGCATCCCCTAAAATGTGCAACCTGGGCTAGAAACATGACAAACGAGGAGGAAATGAGGGGGAGTCAGCAGGAGGCAGAAGGAGGCTGTAAAGGCAGGGGAAGGATTTGGCCTATCTCTGTTTTATTCCGACTTTCTTTTTCCGATTTCCTGCTCAGGCCCAGTTCCACATGCTTCTCTGACTGACCCACCGTCCACTTCACCCCATGGATTATGGGCTCAGCCCTTCCTTCAAAGTCCCCTGCTACTACTTACTCCCAGGCTGCAGCCCACTGATTTACAGATTAATCAGATGAACACTTAACACCTACCTCCCCTCCCCCTTGGCAGCTTGTATTTCCATGCGCGAAAAGGGTGGAAATACTTATTATCTTTTTTATTTTCTATTGAAGCCAATCCCCCCAGGGCCCCAACTCATCCCTTCTAGCAGTGGTGGGTAGGACTTTGAGAGTAGTAGCAGCAACTTTGCAGGGCACTGGGAGTGCTTGGGAAGTAATCATCATCTATGAAGTCAACCGAGTCCTCTGCTAAATTAGCCACTTTGTGGCTTATCTGAGAGTATCATTTCTCTTCAGCTGTCTTTCAGCTGCCTTCCCCTCACTCCTAGGCCATTTTTGAGCTGCTTTTCTCCTGCTTTCATGACAGTCTGTGGCTATGTGCTTAAGGAATGCAGACTTGAACATTTGTCTATGCAAAATGGAAATATAGTGGGAAACAGATGGAGGGTGTGTATGTGGGGGGTGTGCAGGCTCTAAATTTTTTCCTTGCCACTCAGCAAAGGCCCTTGGTCAGTGTGCTGCTTGAAAGACAGTACTTTTGTTTATTATTAGTGTCCTGGTATTAAAAGAGAGCAGATGTGAATGAAACAGATTTACTCATGATGCAAATTATTCATAATCATCAGCATTCTTAACAACACAAAGAGAGGTAACAATTACATAGAATTTATCTGCCAAGTGCAGTTCAAAGGACTTTACTTTATCAACACTGTTTCAGAAGCAATAAAACTGAAGAGGTTCAGTGACGTGTGTCACCCAAGCCACATTTATCCAGGGTTCATTGACTTGATACTACACTAAAGTAACTTTCACTATACACATTCTGCTCTTTTAATTAGGTACTGATACAGCACTACTCCCAAAGTTTATGAATTAAAACAACAATTAGATTTCTTGCTCATGATTCTGTGGGTCAGGACTCCCAATACATGGACTTTTTTGGGGGTGGCGGAGGGCTGGACCACATCTGACTTTGTTCAAGGTTTACTCCTGGCTCTGTGCTCAGGGATAACTCTTGACTCAAGGTGCCCTATGCATGATCATGGGTTGAATTCAGGTGATCCGCGTAAAAGACAAGTAACTTTCCCACTATAATACCTTCCTAACCCCAAGAATCCCAACACATTAAGTATGCCAGGACTCTGCTACACAACATCTGTAGCCTCAGTTGGAATGCCTCACATGGTAGCGATCTGGTCAGAATGGCTTGGCTGGAGTCCTATACCTGAGATCTCAGTTCTCACTGTCTACTGCTTTCCCGGATTCTCATTCACATGCATTTCCATGGCTAACTTCACAGCATGACAGTCTCAAAATATTCAGAATTAGGACAATGCAGTTTACTGCCTCTAAGAAAATACAGATGATTTCAGACCTCTCAAAAAGTAGAGTTGACATCAAGTGCAATATCACTTCAACCACATCTTACCAGTAAAAGTAACACATGAGAACAAATCAAATGGCTTCTAGAGGAGAGTAAACCAAATGGACTCCACTCCTCAATGAATGGAATGGAAAACTAGTACACTGATAGAAATCATTCATGGTGCTCATATTTAGAGACAACAGCAGAATATACATATACATGCCATTTCTATTATTATTTTGTATGTTGATATATGACCTTGTACACACAGACACACAGAAAAATTGATGGAAAAGGTAACCATTTTGACCAGAAAACTGCAACCATCACCCCATTTCAAGATGCTTAGGGAAATTGAAATCCGTTCGCAGGCCTAGCTCCCATGAAATACTTTAGTGCTCTTTCCAGCAGCTTAGCCAGATTTCACAGGTCCCAATAACAGATGCTGACCCTGGACCTGACTTACATGAAATTGCTTTTCCTGAGAAAGAAGTCAGGGCATCCTCAAGTAGCCTCTCTTCAGCTTCCCAGAATTCTATCCCAGGGACTATACTACTAGAACTCAGATGAGAAAGCAAACTGAACTGGCAGGCCCAACAGACTCAAGTGAAGTTCAGCCATTGAAGACTACAAGCTGCATGGTGTCCTGGGAGAAGAGTGGACAAAAAGAATTCAAGAATCCTGAATTTATAATCCTTTTCTTCTCTATGTGTGAATGGGGGGCAGACAAGAAGACAGTATGGAATGTTCACAATCATTTGCTTTTGAGCAAGAAGTCACCTCACTGCCTATTAACCCCAAATAGTCATGAATTGAGTGATTCTTTGAAATCTCTTATCTCTTCTCTCCCAACATTGCTTTCATTATCATCTCTATTTATCTTTTCAAGAATTTCATGGTATGATGTAGGGAGCCATTTTACAAGCCCAGCTCTTATCCTCTAGTCAAGCGGAGGCTTACTTGGGATTCCTGTAACAAGGTCACCACTGCTGACCTTACTGATCTTATCAGTTTGCCATTCCTCTCTCACTAGCCAACGCCCATGCCTGATCTGCATTTTACTATTGTTCCTATGGGGGTCCAAGCATGCATACCGTCCCCTCCCACCAAGAGGTATAAGTATTGTAACTGCTGTGAATAAACTCTCTCTCTCTCCTCCTCCTTCTGGCTCTGCGTCTCTTCGTTCGGTTGTGTCCCCTCCTTAGCCCCACGAAGGGTCCTCCCTGCGGGACAGGATGATGCCCGCAGGGGGGACCCCACAGTATTTGGCATAAGGTGCCATATCCCCCACCCATGTCCAACTTTTTCCCACTCAACCTTGTCCATTCTCATTATTGCTATCGTTAGTTCATTTGTTCATTAATTCATTCAATATTTATTTGGGTCAGAGAAAATAGCACTTTCATATGGCCGACCCCCAGATCAATCCCTGGCATCATATACACAATCTGAGCATTACCAGAAGTGATCACCCTGAGCATTTAAAAATATTTTTGGTTCCTCAGGGAGTATTCTGACTCTGGGGATATTCTGGCTCTTTTCTCAGCCAGAATCTGTCTCAGAATCTCAGCCAGAATCTGAGAGCCCCTAGTGGCACTCAGAGGATCATATTTGTTGTTGGGGATTTGAACCTGAGTGAGGTGCACACAAGGCCAATGTGTTAACCCATGTACTATCTCTCTGACTTGTCTATTATATGATTTTATATCTATTCCCGTCTTATCTGAGTTTTCAGTACTTCCTTTTAGACCAAGAAGACTCTACTTCACTATCATATTGCTACTGAACATGGCCATATGACTTACTATGTCCAATGGAATGCCAATAGGCATAATACTAGTAACAATTTGTAATGTGTTTGCTTGATTTATCTTGGCCTCTCATACACCAACCATCTGCTTTGAGAAGAACATGCTCCAGCTGGCTGCTGGAGTTAGAATGAAGAGATACATGGAGAGAAAGATATAAACTTGACACTCAGCTGGTAGTTGAGCCATTCTAACCCACTCACAGACCCACAAGCAATCAAAATAAGTGTTGTAAGCAATTAAACATGGGGGTGGTTGGAAATATCATCATAGCAATAGTTGTCAGAGGAGATAATGCAATAATCTATCTAAGAGATTATGATGTTTTAGCATAATTAATAGCAGTTGGGATGACAGAAAATTATCAGATGCTGGATATGCTTTAAATGTAGGATTGATAGGATTGCAGCTAATTAGATGTGGGGTATGAAAGAAAGAGACAGAGTCAGAGAAAGAGGGGACATACACTGGCAACCTAAAATGGTTGGCTTTAGCAACAAGAAAGTTGTCATTTAATGAAGTGGAAAGGGTTGAAGGTGGAGGAGATATTAGGATAGAAAGAATACTGGATTTTTCTTGAATTTCACATGCCAATTGCACACCTCATAACATGATGAATTTCACATGCCAATTGCACACCTCATAACATTGATTTTCTCATAGATTATCTGAGATTCTAGACTTTGAAAGAATAACAGTATGTCCACCTCCATGAATTGTTTGAAAAGTTCATAATACCCAGCCCAGACTGACCATTTTACCCATTTTACCCATCTAGTGGTGGTTTTGAAATTTCTGTTTTGAAGAAACTTTAATCAATCTACTTGGAAGGGGAGTAAGGGAGTATTCTTGAAATATCATTTGCATTAAAAACACATAGTTCTTGTGTGTAAAAATCAAAGTTACAGTAAACTGAATTGACAGTTTTCAAAATTGAAGTACGGAAACTCATGGATTTTCTATATATAATCAATGATATAGAAGAAAGTTTTTTTAAAAAATTCCATCCACAATTATGCTGAAAAAATCAAATGCCTGAGTTTCAATGTAATAGGATAGTTGAAACCCTTAAAATACTCTAAATCGAGGGGCTGTAGCGATAGCATAGCAGGTAGGGTGTTTGCCTTGCATGCAGCCAACCCGGGTTTGATTCCCAGCATCCCATATGGTCCCCTGAGCACCGCCAGGAGTTAATTCCTGAGAGCATGAGCCAGGAGTAACCCCTGTGCATTGCCAGGTGTGACCCAAAAAAGCAAAAAAATCCCTCTAAATGGAATAGTGAAGAATCCTGGCTGGTGGGCACCACAACACTGGAGAATGCTCCAGACTCCATACCGAGCCGATAACACTGGGCTGGCACCGATGGAGCAGGAACAGTATCCCTGCCTTTTCTAGATGGAATCCCAGCGAGCATGAGCTTCTACAAACATGGCTCCAATATGTGGGGACCAGAACTATTTCTCCAAACTGTGCGACGACATATGTGGCACATGACCTTTCCTAATATACAAAAAAAATGCTCAGGAACGGCTCCTCTGCCCCTGAATGGCCATGATCCCAGAGGCACACAAACTAATCTCAAAACGCAGCAGCTGCTGGCAGAAATGCTCCTGGACTGTGAACTAAGCTACAGCCCAATGCTGCCCTGGGAGAGGAAGGGTTTTTGTCCTTCCGCCTTTTCCCCTTTGCAGCAGCATGGCGACCACCACCTTTCAGAGCTAATTGGAAAGAGAAGTAGGAGCTTGCAGTGATGGGGCGTGCGGGAAATCTTGAGATGGAGACGGGGGGGGGGTGGGGGTGGAACCGGCTCTCCTCCCTACCCAGACGAGGGCCTGAGCAGCCTCCCATGAATGGCTACTCTGCTTCTGAACAGCCATGATCCCAGAGGCACACAAACCAATCTCAGAATGCAGCAGCTGCTGGCAGAAATAACTCTGGACTTAATTATTAAAACACCAGCATTCCAAAACCGTACAGCCTCTGTCATGGCCGTGCAACATCATATGGTCTTCATTATCAGCAATAGAAAACAAATTATCTAATGATGCCTTTTCAGCAGGTCTGATTATTGGGGGAAAATTCCAAATAATAATAGTGGGTTTTGTGTCAAAAATTGAATTTAATCAAATTAAAGAGAGAGTTAAGTGAAAATCATCTGCCACACAGGCAAGGTGGAGGTGGGACGGGGAGTATACTGGGGTTCTTGGTGGTGTAACATGTGCACTGGTGAAGGGATGGGTGTTTGATCATTGTATGACTGAGACTTAAACCTAAAAGCTTTGTAACTGTTCTCACGATGATTCAATAAATTAAAAAGAATAATCTAAATCACTTTGAAAATAAATAGGAAATTCTCAGCAGCCCAGTTTTCCAGATTTTATCTCAATAAGATGCAAGCCAAAGCACTAAAATTTATGGGTACACCTGTCTTCCCACTGAAAACTCAGGGACACCCTGGTGAGGGGCGCAGATTGAGTCTCCATACTGCTGAAACCCTGGCATCAGCACCCACATGCAACAGCTGCCACCAAGCCAATAGCCCAATTCCACTTCTTCAAAACTAACATCTGCTGGGACACCTAACCTATGAAAAGTTCCAGGTACACAATTTTCAAGTTGAAAGCTCTGGGATTTTCTTAGTGTGGAGACAGACAGCATCCCCCAGCCCCCATACTTCCAGAAGCCCCAGCAATCACATCCACATTCCACAGGCACTGCCATGTAAACTCATCCACCAGCACAACTCTAAAGGTCTTACAAATTCCACAATACTTACATCCCAGTAGTAGGAGCACACCAAATTAGATGTGAAAGTAACATAGAAGTGAACAAAACTCAAATTCAAAAAAATGCAGTAACACAAAATGATCAACTAGCAACAAACAGTGTACTAAACCCTCAGATGATGACTTAATGAACCCATTCTGTTTTCACAAATTTTCTCTTATTGAATTATTTTTGATAATTTCATTAGACATTTAGTTGTGACAAGCAACATAATACTTCCTACGTGCTAAAGAGGCAGACTTGGGGTGGGGTGGTAAATTTGGGACAATGGTAAAGGTAAATTCACACGGGTGGGAGTAGTGGGATTGGTGTTGGAACACTGAATGCCCATAACATTATTGTATTATAAACAACTTTGTAAACCATGATGTTTAAATTAAGGAAAAAAGAAAATAAATATAAAATGGCACAAGGAAATAGAAATACATTCCCTGTTAATAGAGTGGATGAATTTACATTGTTAAAATAAAACACTACTGAAAACACATCTAAAGTTCAGCGAATTTTCTTTCACTATTCTTGTGGGTTTTTTATTTACTTTTTATTTTTGCTTTTTTTGGATCATACCCAGTGATGCACAGGGGTTACTCCTGGCTCATTAACTCAGTAATCACTCCTGGTGGTGCTCACGGGGCCATATGGGATGCTGGGAATCGAACCTGGTTCGGCTGCATGCAAAACAAATGCCCTACCCACTGTGCTATCGCTCCAGCCCCTTGTGGTATTTTTTAAAGACATGACCATATATTGCTAAAATATAAGTATGGAGTAATAAAACTACCGGAAACACATAATAAATCCTGTGGGGAAAGATGGAAAGCCTTTAAATTATACTATAATTTAAGTTATACTATAAAGCTATAACAATCAAACTCTGGTACTAGAATAAAGACAAACTCTCAGAACTATGAAATAGATTTGAGAGACCAGAGACTGACCATTAGGTATGTGGACAGCTGTCCTTTGACAAAGGAAGTAGGTGCATGAAGTGTAGCAAGGAAAACCTTGTCAGAAAATGATTCTGGGGAAAATAGTTAACCACATGCAAAAAAAAATGAATTCCTATCTCACACCACAAACAAAAAAATCAATGAAAATGTATTCAAAATGTCAATATTAGGACCAAATCCATAAAATATATATAGGAAAACAGACTACATGATACCGAGTCTCAAGGCATGTTCAATGAGTCAAGTAATTCATTAGGGAAACAAACAAAAATAAACAAATGAGACTACATCAAATTAAGAAGCTACTGCACTGAGACATAAATGATGACTAGAATTTGAAAAACATCCTAAAGCCCTGGAGGAATAGTTGCTCACCACACACCTGAAAAGTACAACAACAAAAAGTGTCATTTGAAAAAGGGGGTAAGTAGAAAAACAAGCTTTTCCTCAAAGATGAAATACAGATGGCAAAGAAGCATATGAAAAACTATGTTTCATGACTTAGTATCAGAGGAATTTAAATCAAAACAATAAGATATCATCCCACCCCTGTGACAATGTTACACATCAAAAGAGTAAAATGGGCTGGAGCGATTAGGGCATTTGTCATGCATGCGACCAATCCGGGTTCGACTCCCAGTATCCCATATAGTCCCCTGAGCACCATCAGGAGCAATTCCTGAGTGTAGAGCCAGGAGTAACCCCTTTGCATCGCCGGATGTGACCCAAAAGCAAAAAAATAGTAAAAACAAGGCCAGAGAGACAGTGAAGAGGTTAAGGCACTTGCCTTATGTGCTATCTGCCCTAGTTTGGATCCCCTAGACAATATATAGTCCCCTGAGTACTGACAGGTGTCATTTCTTATTGTACAGCCAAATATAGCCCCTGAATACTCCCTGGAGTGGTTAATACTAACAATAATAATTATTATTAGAGTAATAACAATGTTGCAGCGGTGTGGGGGAAAAGGAACCATCATTTACTGTTTGTGTGAATGTCATCTGGTTCACCCTCTATGAAAAGCAAAATAGAAACTTCTCAAAAAATTAAGAATTGATGATCTTCAACTATAGTACAATAGGTAATGTACTTGCCTGGCATGTGGTCAGCCTGGGTTTGATCCCTGACACCACATATGGTCCACGAAGCCCTTGCAGGTGTGATACCTGAGTGCAGAGCCAGAAGCAAGTCAAGAGCATAGCTGGGTGTAGCCCCAATAAACCACCTCAAATTAAGAATTAAAGGTGCTTGAAAGATAGTACAGCAAGGAGGGTACTTGACTTGTACATGGATGGCCAGGTTTTACTCTCCAGCACCCCATATGGTCCCAAGAGCTTTGCCAAGTATTGTCCCTGAGCGCGGACCCATGAGTAAGCTCTGAGTCTTACTGGGTGTCCCCAAGACAATAAAATGTTAAGAATTGAGTTTCCCTACAACTCAGAGTCCAAATAAATTAATTTGAAAAACACATCTGTATGCCTATGATCATTGCAGCACTTGTCACTGTAGCTGAGGCATGGAAATTACCCAAGTACATGACAACAGATAACTGGATAAAGAAACTGGCATATATACAAAATTGTATACTCATTAGCTATAAGAAAAGATGAGATTCCATAGTTCGCTTCTAGGTGAGCAAAGTGAATCAATCCCACAGCTGCCACCATGTCGACTCACCCATGGGCCCTGCTCTTTAGATTTATGAACTAAATTTCCAAGGATATGCAAGTCACGTAGTTGAAAGTTTTGCATACACCAGTCTCCCAGCTATAAACTCTGGGGCATCCTCAGGAAGGGAGGGGTCAATTCCCAATACTGCTGAAGCCCCAGAAGTCACACCACACCTGAATGCTGTTGCCATGCCAATGGCCCAACTCCATGGCTTCACTAAGAATCTCTGCAGACTCATCACAGTTTTACACTGACATATACGGACCATGCAGCTGCATATTTATCACACCAAATTGGATGGGAAAAATGGGAAAGAAACATAAAGCCAACTAACCTCAATGAACAACAATAACACAGAAGGTTCAACTCGTGATTGACAAGCTTAGTAATTCCTCAAAGACTTAACAATCCTGTGGTAAGATATAATCACTGTCACTCATCCTGTTGCTCATTGACTTGTTCGAGCGGGCACCAGTAACATCTCTCATTGTGAGACTTGTTGTTACTGTTTTTGGCATATCGAATACACCACAGGTAGCTTGCCAGGCTCTGCCGTGCGGGCGCAATACTCTGTAGCTTGCTGGATTCTCCGAGAGGGGTGGTATTTTCACAAATTTTCTTTTACTAGAATATTTTGATAATTTCTTTAGTCATTTGGTTGTAACAAGCAATATAAAATATTGTGCATCTTCTAAGGAGGCAAGTTTGAGGGGTAGTTGGGAAAATGGATAGAATGTCACTCAGGTGGTGGAATTGGTATTGGAAAATCAAAGGATTGTACCAACGATACTATGAACAGCTTTGTAAACCATGGTGTATTAATTTTAAAAAGGAGAGTAAGGAATATGTAATTATCTCTCACACATGTGGAGTAAAGAAACATGTATTAAGGGACTAAAAAAACCAAATTATAACAGATTCTGAGATTCGGCTTAAAGAACTGAGTTTGATAAAGGTGTGGAGGTTTGGAGGGGTCTAGACACAGGGACACTAACACTCTGGGGCTAGGAGTGGTGTGTGCCTAAAATATTGCTATCAACAGTATTTTAAATCACTGTGACATGCAAATAAAAGTAGGGGCAAGAAAAAAAAGACCCAGGATTAAAAGGTAAAAGATAAGCATATGGCTTTCCCTTGGATTATATGCTAGAAAGCAACAAAAGATGTTTTTTGCAAAAATGTCTTAGTTTATACATGATATGAGATTACATTGCATCATAACCTGTTTCTGTTGTGTATAATTAAAATTCAATATATGTGTTCCATTTGTACCAATTTATTGACTCTCTCTCCTCTCCTTCTGGTTACCACTAATTGATCTTGTAGCCCAAAAGTTTATTTTTGCTTGATTTAGTTCATCTATCTATTTTCTGTATATATTGCATATGAGTGAAATAATACACTGTCTTTCTCCACGTGGCTTATTTCACAAAGCTTAGTAGTCTCTATGTTCACTCACATTGTGGTAAATGGCAGAATTTCATCTTCTTTTTTTATTATTTTTAAAAATTTATTTATTTTTAATTAGTGAATCACCATGAGGGTACAGTTACAGATTTATCTTTTTTTTAAAATTAGCTTAATACTATTCCATTGTTTATACATAACACATCTCTATCCATCCATCTGATGAGCACTTAGTTTGTTTCCAGTTCTTGCCATTGCAAATAACACTACAATACATAGAAGATTGTTATGTAGCTTTAAATTAGTGTTCCTTTATTTTTCAGATAAATACCCAAACCTGAGATAATTGGATTGTCTAGAATTTTAATGCAGCCCATACCAAAATCTTAAAAACATTCTTCACAGAAATAGAACAAAACTGTTTACAACAGCCAAAATCTGGAAAATACCCGAGTGCCAAAGAACAGATGACTGGTTAAAGAAACTTTGGTACATTTACACAATGGAATACTAGGCAGCTGTTAGAAAAGATGAAGTCCTGAAATTTGCATATAAATGGATCAACATGGAAAGTATCACGTTAAGTGAAATGAGTCAGAAAGAGAGGGAGAGACATAGAAAGATCGCACTCATCTGTGGAATATAAAGTAACAGAAGAGGAGACTAACACTCAAGAATAGTAAAGATCAGGACCAGGAGGTTTACTACATGGCTTGGAAGCCTGCTTCAAATGCTTCCAAGCCATGTAGTAACATGGTATTGTTACTACAGAGAAGGGAACACCAAGTAAAGGGTATTTGGAGGACCAGCTCGGGTTGGGAGATGCGAACCGAATGTAGACTACAGATGGAACACAATGGCCACTCAATGCCTCTAGTGCAAACTACAACACTCAAAAGGAAAGAGAGAACAAAAGGTGGGGTGAGGTGGGGGGAAGGATTGGGGGTGCTGGGATGGATACTGGGATCATTGGTGGTAGAGAATGGGCACTGGTGAAGGGATGGATACTCAACCATTGTATGACTGAAACACAAGCACAAAAGTTTGTAAATCTGTAACTGTACCCCATGGTGATTCACTAATAAAATTTATTTAAAAATATTAAAATAAAATAAAATAAGAAATATTAAAGTCTGGCCAAAAACAAAAAAAGTATGATATTTTCTTGGAACTATAAATCATCTTGAACAGCAAAACCACTCCTGATAGAAGGGCTGCAGAGATAGTATGGAATTAAGGCATCTGCTTTGAGCATGACTGACCCCAGTGTGATCCCAGGCATAACATACATATAGTACTTTGAGCCCAGCCAGGAGTTATTCATGAGCAAAAGCCTTGATCACAGTAAGGTGTGGCTCAAATACAAAACAAAACAAATAGATAAACAAAACCCCTCCTGATGGATAAGAACAAAACTGGAGGAATCAGATTTCCCCAGCTTCAAACAGCTCTCCAAAATGATAATAATTATAACAGCATGATATTGGAATAAAAGAAGACACATAAATAAAATACTGAGAGCCGAGAAACAAAGATACACACATACAGTTAACTTATGAAAAAGAGGCCAGCAAGTTACAATGGAACACGGAAAATGTATTTAATTAATGGCATTAGGACAACTAGATAACAACACCCAAAAGGAGGAAAGTAGACCACTAGACCAGACCATCCATAAAGCTCACCATGGTTTAAGGACTTGGCTGTAAGATCTGAGATTACAACATATATAGATGAAAACACAGGTGATGCATTTCTTTATCTTTTTTTTGGTGGTAGTGTAAAAAACTAAGGCTCGCTGAGGGGCGCGTGCATTTTCCGGCTCTCCGGGCGGCTCTGTCTCACCGCCCGAGTTCGGTGCTCTGGAACCGCTGTGTATGGGCTGGATCGGGATAGCTGGTGGCCAAGGACAGGCGAAGGAAGAACGAGGACCAAGCTGGTTGCTGATTAGTTACCGTTTGTTCAATCTTCCATCTTTCTCATCTCCCGTACTCCTGGCTTCATCCTCTCTCTCCATCTACTGCCGCCTCTCTTCTCTAGTCTCTCCTCCTACTTGTCTCTCCCACCTTGACCTCCAGGCTACACCCAGCCAGGTAGCAAAATCAACATAAGAAAGCCCTTCCTGAGGGCAGGACATTCCAAAGCCCTTCCTGACTCTTAAGGGTTTTTTTTTCCCTTTCCTTAGTCCAAACACTTATTAACATCTTAATACTAGTTAGTTTTGTATGGACATAGCAAGAGATACATTGAGGCTTGCAAGGCAGCTCTCCTGGCAACATCTTGCCACAGACTCAGACCACAGCACTCAGACTAGATTCCTCACCCTAGCAGGGTCCAAATCTAGTTATCACTGTTTGGATCATGACAGCATTTGTCCATGATCAAGCTCTTAACTTATAGTTAAGCATTAGGCACTTTGGCCAGGCCCATCTCAATGCCAGGGTAGCACACAACTCACCGCTTGCCCTGGGTCCGTCTCATCCCTCGTCGGGACCCTGCTTTTGGGGGTGCTAGGAAGTAAGGGCAGCTGGGGCTTAGGTCGAGAGAACAGATGCCCAGGAGGAAAATATCATGTAGAGTCAAATGACTCCCAGGTTACAAAAGCATAGCATTTGCTAAGTCTTCCTGTGTCCATACAAAAAGGACATTGCTCTGAATTAAACTATGCAAAGGACTCAAGGAGAAGAGAAAAACAGTATTTACAAGTCAACAGAACACTAAGAAAGAAGCTACAAATAAACAAAGAGGAATGGGAGCACTGTAACGGGAGTAACCCAATAAACCTAAACTACCTGAGGCTATGTTATCCTACAGGTAGGAAGGGTTGAGCCACACCCACCACTGCTCAGGGGATATTCCTTGATTTGTGCTACTCTTGATGCTTGGTGGTGCTCAGGAGACCAAACATGGTGTAAGTATTTGAATCTGGGTTGGTGGATGCAAGACCTGCACCATAACCCCTGTACTATCTCTCCAGCCCAACACTTCTTTACATTAGTCTTAGAATTATGCTTTGTGACTGGATTCCAACTCGAAAGCAAACAAAATCAATGGGACTAAGTGAAACACAAAACCTTCTGCAGCAAGCAAAGCCAAAGAAACTTGAATCAAAACTAAAAGACACCTCATTGAATGATATTTTGCCCAACCTACATCCGATACAATGCTAATATATAGAACATAAAAGAACTCATTAAACTCAAAAACAAAAAAAAAGCCATCTGATTTAAATATAAGCAGGAGATGTTAACACACTTCTCCAAAGAAGACATACATATGACAAATCGACACATGAAAGGTCTTCATAATATTTAATTATTATGAAAGCATAAATCAAAACTTAGTGAGGGGGCTCTAGGGCTTTTGGGGTGATGAGGTGAGGTAGTTATATATACCAAGACCATCAGTGTGAGCATTACTGGAAACACACTACCTTAACCACAATATATTTTAAAAATCAAAGAAAGAAAAATTGAGACATTTTTACACCTGTGAGAATGGCTATCAACCAAAAGACAAGAAACAAGTATAGGAGAAAATGTAAAAAAAGGGAGCCCTTATACAGTGTTGGTTCAGATATCAATTGGCTTATCTATCATAAAAAGAAGTATGGAAAGTCCTGAAAAAGAACAATGTTCTATATCACGTAATACACATTAGGACCAATTTCTTATGCCCATTTTCAGAACCTACAATCAGTGTCACAGGACATCACTGCTGGTACAATCTACTTTGTAGTAAGGATGGTAAAATATAACAAGAAATAATTTTAGTTTGGGGGTACTAGATGTTGAGTATTCAGTGACATGGCAGATTTTATTATTGTTTACATTTTGTCAGCCATAACTTACACATTCCCTTCCTGTCAAGCTCAAGTGGGACTATATAAATTGCTTTGGTCAATGAAAAGTGAGTGGAAATGTCAATGACACTTCCAAGCAGATGCTTTCAAAGCCAAAGTATGGTGTGTCTTTTTTTCCTGTCACTAACACCAATATCACATAGATACTACTCTTTGAACCTGTGTCCTAGAGTAAAGACACATGGCGTATAGCCATAACTAACTCATAGCAAACAAATAACATGATAACATATAATAAGATATTATTCTAGTTTGGGGCAGTCATTTGTTATTGAAGTATAGCATAGCCTACACTGACTTCTACAAGTTTGTGAATACACAGACATGATCATTGCCCTCATGGAACTTAAAAATCAATGGAGAATATAGTAAGGAGGAAGAAAGTAAAAGTGGATGAGGGAGTGAGGGAAATTATTACAAGTCATGGTAAGTAGTGAAAGTGATTAACAGTGTATGTATATATGTACCTACTTTATTTAAAGGGTTTGGATTTTGTTTTTTATCGTTGTTTTTGTTTCTTGTTTGAGGCACTCAGGACTTACTTCTGGCTCTGCATTCAGGGATCACTTCTTGGAGTCTCAGGGGCTCAGATGGGGTACCAGGGATCGAATCCAGATTCGCTGCCTGCAAAGCAAGAACCATACTCACTGTACTATCACCTTATCCCTAGAGTTTGACGTTTGATTACTGATTTTACCTCAAAAAGCAACAACAATAAAAATCACAGCTTTTTCTTTTGTCCTTCATCTTCTCTTCCCATTTTCTCTTATCTGACCGTCTTCCTTCCTGTCCACGATACTTTCACTATACTTGATATTACTTTTTTATTCCCCATATTTGTCTATGTTACATCTGTGTGCACATACATCACGTTCATGTGCATTTGCACACATGTACACAAAAAGACATACATAGGCAGTGCTTTTGAGACTGAACTTGATCATCATAACCCTGAGATCCCTGCTTATCCTACCAGAATTGCTGCTGTGTGCTACTTTAATCACAGCCATTATTCACAACACCTCGCACATTTCTGTCTTGTTGACAGTATTTGGGAAGCAGCAGCTGCTCTCTTACTTTCACATTGATTGCCACTGTTTTGCCTTGCAAAAGAATATTAAATATCGCAGTTTAACACAAATCTTCTTCAAGACAGCTTCTGTTTCAGCCACCCAGAGTCTTTGTCTCTCTCAATCAATTGAGCTCTGCAGAGCACTTTTAGATTGGCTTCTCTGCTTGAACCATTTCAAATTGTCTGGCATTGATGTGATCCAGCCCCCATTCGATTCCCCTGATATCTCTGCTGCTTCGTTTGCTGCAATCCGAAAATATCAGCCTTCCAAACTACTTCATTGTTATTGAAATAACCTTATTAGAAGTGCATTTCTTCACCCTGAAGGCTTCTAAGCAGTGGTTTATACATTAAAGCTCATGGACCTGTTGGATCTGATAGCATACAGCAGCATATAGTCATTATGAAAAAAATAGTTTGGAGGTTCTTAAAAATTAAGTCTAAAAAAATTAAGTCTAGAACTGCCTCCGGATACAGCAATTCTACTTACTGATATTTACCCAAAGCAAATAAAAACAGTAAATTGAAAAAAAAATATTTGCTCCCCTATGTTTGTTGTGTTATTATTTACAACAGCCCAAACTTGAAAATTACTTAAGTACTTCAATAGATGGAAAGATGGATGAAGGGACAAAGAAGATAGACTACTCATGGGTGAAAAAGGATACAATCTTGCCATTTGCAGCAACATAATGGGCCTGAAGTGTTCTGGGCTAAGTGAAATAATTCAGAAAGTGAAATACATGTACTTTAGGATCTTTTACTCAGGCACAAAACATGCACGACCTGAAGAGATAATACAGGAGTTATGGTACATTCCAGTCTGATCCCTGGCACCACATCTTCCCCCTGGTCCATCCAATACCAGGGGCAGCTCTAGAGGCCCTTACCACCAGATGTGAGCCTAGTGTTTCCTGGCAATGCAGAGCCCTTGCAGCACCACATTCTTGGGTCTTAGCATTGAACCATGTTTCCCAGTTTACTGGGAATCATCAGGAGTGAGCCTGGACCCCCAAGTACTAGTTGGGGGAACCCTGCCAAAAAATTAAAGCAATATACAAATGAAACAGCACACAACAGAAATGGTAGAATCAGATTGCTGCTATAACCAAACACTCCAAATATTTGCGAGTTTTGTGTTTCAAAATTTCAGCATTGGGGTTCTGAAAGCTGAAAGAGACTGTCCAGGGGTAATCCTAGAGGGTATACCAATCCTTCCCTGAGAGCATCCACATTGTTACATTGCTACATTATTACATTGTTGCATTCTTTTTTGCTTAGATTAGCCCAAAACAAAGCCTTACAAATCCTTTTGTACTGATAAGGATTCCAGTCCCTAATTGCAGAGATCAGTCGAGGCTGCAGAGTGGAGCTTACCTTGAGCTAAAGCCATGTATTTCATTAATATTTTAAGAAATAACCCCCTGCTGATGTTTTTCTATAATTTTCCATACATACTATGCATAGTTATATGTTCATTGTATGTTCCTCAACTGCATATATTCATCTCATCTCTTCATAAATATGGATAATTTCTTCTGTCAATTGCTAAATATGTATAGACTGTTACACTATCAGACCTCTACTCAGCATGAAAGTAGACCCTCACCCAGCTACTCCTATTTATAAAGGTTGTTCTACAACTTGTGCTGGATAAACACCATTCTCAACTTATAAGATGCCTCTTTGAAAAATATTCCTCCTTTTTAATTCTGAAGTTCCTGTGGCTTTTGCACAATAGTGGCTATCAGACTGGTGGAGGACTGTGGGGGGTGTGTTTGTGTGTGTATGTGTGTAATGGGTGAAGAGAATAAAAAAGAACAAACTTCCAGTTACAAAATAAGTAAGCTCCAAGAGAGTACAGTAGGTATGGCACTTGCTTTGCACACAGCTGTCCCAGGTTCTAAGCCCAGCACCATATAATAGATTAGATCAGAGCGATCTCTAAGTGGAGAGAGAAGAGTAAGTCTTCAGCACTGCTGGGTATGGCCCCCTACTAAATAAAACAAACAAAAGCAAATTGAGTCAAAGTGATGTAATTATAGGATATGATCAATGCAAAATCAAATATTATGTAAACAGCAAATGTTGTGATGATCATAATAATATATCAGTGTCAAATTATTATGATGTACACCTAAAAGTAAAATAATGTGCCAATTTTTAGTGGGGGTCACACCCAGTGGTGATCCAGGGCTGCATCCTGCTTATCCCACTGAGCAAGAGTGGGATACTGCTAGAGTGCTTGGGGGATTATGTGCCTAGATTGAACCCTGGGCCATATATCAATTTTATTCTGATTTGGTTTTGCTTCAGAGGTAAAGGGTGTGGCTCGGTGGGCTGAGAATGTGTTTTCAATTGTGTGTAATCCTATGTTTCATCCTGAGGCATTTATTTTTATTTCATGTTATTTTATTTTTGTTTCAGGGCTACAAAGGCAGCTGTTCTCAGGATTTGCTCCTGGCTCTGTGCTCAGGGATCACTCTTGGCGGGGCTTGAGAAGACCATATGTGGTGCCAGGGATCAAATCCTGGCTAGCCACGTGCAAGGCAAATGCAGTACACACTGTACTAGCTTGCTAGCCTCTGGTAAATGTGTGTATAATATAAAAGTTATAAAATATGTGGAAAACCTTTATTGAGATATTTGAATACTTTAGTGATTGAAGATAAACTATTAAAAAGAATCAGAAGCCCATTAACTCTCCGGAAAGTTATTTCACCACACTCCCTAGAAAAAAATCCTCACCATTTTACACACAATTTCAGGTATTCATGAATTTCCTAAAGGCCATTCATGTACCACTTCTCTACAGTACAGAAATACCAAGTGAAGTTAGCTGATGACACCAATCTCCCTGAAAAGGTCACTCTGCACCAGTGTTTATGCATATCAGAGACTTATTCCAGAAGCTTTAATAAAGTGGACAACATGAGATTCAGGTCAAAGTTTGTCTATGTGTATCATATGTTTTTTAACTATTTAATTGAGATTTTTTGGTTTTCAATATCATTAATGATGATTTCCATACACATAATTCCAACACCACACCCATCACCAGGGTACCTACCTTCCTCCCCCAAGGTATCCTCTCTCTTGCAACCCTCCCTCCAAACACAAATTAAGTTGTGTCGATCAGTTCTCCTGTTGTGTTGCTTTGGGCTCTCTGTTTCTACCTTCCTGTGTGTCTTTAAGTCCCATGTAAGAGTGAGATAATTTGATATCTATTCTTTTCCTCTGACTGACTCCACTCAGCCTGATATCTTCTAGTTCTATTCATGTTGCTGCAAATTGCATTAATGTATTCTTTCTTGGATCTTCATTATTTTCCATTGTGTGTATATACCATAAATTATTGATTTGTTTATTAACAGTTGGGCATTTGGTTGTTTTTATATCGTGACTATTATACTGAGCATAGGATGCAGGTGTGCTTAGGTGACTTATAAAGTTTTCCTGTCATAGTGCCTTAATATTTAAAAGCATTGGCTAGAGCCACAGAGATAGTATAGAAGTTAAAGTGCTTCATTTGCATGAGACTGACCCAAGTTCTATCTCTGGGAATTCATAAGTCCTCTTTGCCACCCCCATCAGGAGTTACCTCTAAACACAGATCCAAGAGTAAACCCATAATTTCATCTGAATGTGGCCTATTCCTTACCCCTTTGAAAAAAATAAGGGTTGAGTAGATTCAATGCTGCTTTCCTTCCCCCACTTGCTGCTTTCTGTTTTTTTTTTTTGTTCTGGAGCCATACCTAGTGATGCTCAGAGCTTATTCCTGGATGTGTACTCAGAAAACATTCCTGGTGGTGCTTGGGGGACCATGTAGGGTGTCAGGAATTGAACCCAGGTCGGCCTCTTGCAAGGCAAGTGCCTTACCAAATTCTACATTCTGACCAACACTTTTTTCTGTTTTTTCTTTTCTGTGATTCACACCACTCAGTGCTGACTATGTGATCAGGGATTTTTCCTGATAAAGTTCTGGAGGCCACTTGTTGTGCCAGGGATTGAACCAAGGTTGATTGTGTGAAAGGCAAGCACTCTACCCACTATAATATCTCTCTAGCCTCGTTCTGACCCATGCTTAGGCTCTTTCATCATTAGAGTCTTCTATCAGCGGTATTGGTGCTCAAGACATGTGCAACACACTTGGGTGGACACAAATCTTTCATTTCCCTATCCCCTCTTACATTTTGAAATCCCAGGCTAATTGTCAAGACTGGCCCAAGTAGCAGCACTTTTTGTTTGATCCCATTTTTTAATTTCTTCTTTTGGTTTTAGGACCACATGTGGCAGGCAGTGCTCAGGAATTGAACCGAGGTCTGCGGCATGCAAGGCAAATACCCTACTCCCTGTACAATTATTCTAGCCCCCTTTCCATTTCTGAGTTATGTAGGGTGCATTTACTTTTAACCTTGGGACAGACCATGTGGCAACAATGTTAGTAGACACTGGAATTAAATCGTCCATTTAATTTAATTCTTTAAATTTAATTCTATAGCAGACTTTAGAGTTAAATCTTATTACTTATTTGCACAGTTTTGGGACTCTTCCTGGCCAGGTTTTAAATCTTCTGATATTTCTCTGTAACTGATAAGCTCTGACAAATGGAAAAGATTAATATAGACAGAAAATTTTCACAAACAAGTGTATCTGGTATTCAATAGGTCTGAAGAGATAGTTCAGCTCTTAGGGCACTTGTCTTGAATGGAACCTACCTGGATTCAATCTCCAGAATGGCATATGTTCTCCCAAGCCCTGCTGGGAATGATCCCTGATCATAGCTGGGTTTGGCTCATAAAACCAACACATAGAATGACGGGCATGCATAATTAAGACAGAGAGGTTGAACTGAATTAATAAAGGGGGTATACTTTTGTAACCTTCTAATGTAAAGGAGTTGCAAGGTATGGACACAAAGATGATTTGGGGAGAATAGGAAGTGGTGCTGGAAAGGGAAGGAGATCTGGAGATTTTCCATTCCAGTATTATCTCTGGAACCTTGAATAATTCAATTTCCTGTCCTGAGACTTAGTTTCTTGGATGTTAAAATCTGGCAGACCAAGAACACATCAGTTCTCACATTGTCATACCCATGTTTCCTGAAAATTCTCACACAATCAAATATGTAATGTGGCTCCCTAGTTCAGAATTCACACACACACACAAACACACTCAACACACACTCATTCCTTTAGGGAGGCATCATATTATTGTACGGTAGCACAGGGTGAGGGTCTAGACAGATTGGCTGATGACTGTTAGGCATTGTGACTTTGGAGAATGCCCCTAAAACCTGTCTGTGCCTCAATTTCCTCATCTAGAGTGTGGTAATGAGAGATTACCCTAATTAGATTATTGTGACACTTAAGTAATGCAATGTACTTTAAGAATTTAGATCATTTTCAGGCATACAGCAAGCACTTAGAAGTGTTAGCACAGACAAGTTCTTGTCACCTGTCACTAAAGTATGAGAGAGATACAGTAGCAGAACTCAAAGTAACACATTCATTAAAGGCAAGAAAACAAGCAGGAAAGAAATAAGAGTGGTAATGAATGGATTCTTCCAGAATGAATTCCAGTGAGCAGTGGTTATTCTTCCTCTTTCATACTTTTCTAACTCAGGAAAAGGACAAGCAATTAAATATTTTCTCTTGGAGCGTAGATGCAGCTTGTTTAGTTCTAGGGTCATCCTGTGCCTCTCAGAAGCTGTATTATCTTTTGGCGTCTCTGGCTCTGAGACAAGCAGGATGGCTAACATCTGGATCATAAATCTGTGCTGCCTGACACTGCCTGACCCGACCTTGTAAGATACATTCTGCTTCTTGGTCCTTGACTCTCTCTCTCTGTTTAACCCTCTCCTACCCTCCATCTCAATATGTGTTAGCTGTAGCTATTATTTTCTAAGACTAACCATTTTATTGTAGAAAGGAAATCCTTCCCAACCCCAATCATGCTTAAAGTACATGCTTATGGCCCTCCAGCCATAGCTAAGTCTGAGATAAATACATGGTTCAGATTAGACCCATGGAATTTTGTCTCCAAGGAAAATAATTTTGAATAAAACAGAAAGACAGAAAGACAGAAATAAAGGCAGAAAGACATCTACTTTTTCCTATTTTAAACAATATTCAAGTTTATTAGACAAATTAAAAATTATTATAAAATGTTTAACTTTCATTCAGCTTCAAGATTTATGTTGCTTGCAAATTTTCCATATAATTTTGCTTTCAAATCTGCTAACACCCGCTGAATTGATTCTACTCAAGATTCTAAGGTGCCGATTTCTTCTTGCAAATTTCTCATTGCTCCCAACATGTCTTGTGTTTCCTCTTGAGAGTAGCTAAAGAAAATATCACCAATTTGATGAAGTATTATTAAGCAATTATCATGTACAAGCATAATGTCCTCACAAGTGTCTTCTAAATTCTGGAGCTGTTTCTTCTTCTTTTTTAAAAATTTTATTGAATCACCATGAGATAGTTACAAGCATTCATGTTCGGGTTGCAAATTACACAATGATCAAACACCCAGTGCATATTCCCCACCACCAATCTCCCCAGTATACCCTCCCTTCCCTACCCTCCCCCTGCCTCCATGGCAGACAATATTCATCATACTCTCTCTCTACTTTTGGGCATTATGGTTTGGAATCTGTTTCTTACTTGAGCTTTGCGATTCTACTTGTATTCCATGCAAATTTGTTTATCTTTTTTTGATCTTCTAAGGGCTGGAGCAATAGCACACTGGTAGGGTGTTTGCCTTGCACGCAGCCGACCCAGGTTTGATTCCTCCATCCCTTTCGGAGAGCCCAGCAAGCTACTGAGAGTATCTCGCCCGCACTGCAGAGCCTGGCAAGTTACCTGTGGCATATTCGGTATGCCAAAAACAGTCTCAAAATGGAGACGTAACTGATGCCCGTTTGAGCAAATCAATGAGCAACGGGATGACAGTGATACAGTGATACAGTGATCTTCTAAAATAACATTGAGGGGCTGGAGAACAGCGAGTAGGGTGTTTGCCTTGCATGCGGCTGACCCGGGTTCAATTCTCAGTATCACATATGGTCCCCTGAGTACAGCCAGGGGTAATTCCTAAGGGCATGAGCCAGGAGTAACCCCTGTGCATCGCTGGGTGTGACCCCACCAAAATATAATAAAGTAACATTAATAGCTTCCAAAGCTGCCTTCATCATGGTGGCCACCATCTTGGGACTAGATAATGGCCAAAGACAATTTTTGGAGCAGAGTCATTTTAAAAAAAAAATATTAGTGAATAACCATGAGGTACTGTTACAGACTTACAAACTTTCATGTTTACGGTTCAGTCATACAGTGGTTGAGTGCTCATCCCTCTGCCAGTGCCCATTTTCCACCACCAATGGTCCCAGCATCCCTCCCACCACCCCAACCCCATCCTCTCCCCACCCCACCCAGCCTCTGTGGCAGGGCACTCTCTCTCCTTTTGGCTGTTGTGGTTTGCAGTAGAGTTATTAAGTGGCCATCATCTTCTGTCTATAGTTTACTTTCAGCTCGCATCTCCCATTCCAAATGGGCCCACCTAGCACCATTTATTTGGTGGTCCCTTCTAGATCTGAGCTGCCTTTTTCCCCCAGCATGCAAGGCCTGCTTCTAAGCTGTGGAGTTATCTTCCTGGTACTTATCTCTACTATTCTTGGGGCTCCCATTCTGTTACTTTATATTCCACAAATAAGTGCAATCTTTCTATGTCTATCCCTCTCTTTCTGACTCATTTCACTTAACATGATACTTTCCATGTTGATTCACCTGCATGCAAATTTCATGACTTCATCTTTTCTAAGAGCTGCATAGTATTCCATTGTGTAGATGCACCAAAGTTTCTTTATCCAGTCATCTGTTCTCAGGCACTTGGGTTTTTTCCAGATTCTGGCTATTGTAAACAGTGCTGCAATGAACATATAATAAGTGCAGATGTCATTTCTACTATACTTTTTTGCATCTCCGGGGTTTATTCCCAGAAGTGGTATTGCTGGGTCAAATGGGACCTCAATATCTAATCTTTTGAGGAGCGTCCATGCTGTTTTCCAAAAGGGCTGCACCAGTCGGCATTCCCACCAGCAGTGAAGGAGAGTCCCTTTCTCTCCACATCCGTGCCAACACCGGTTGCTTTTGTTCTTTTGGATGTGTGCCAGTCTCTGTGGTGTGAGATGGTATCTCATGGCTGTTTTGATCTGCATTTCTCTGAAGATTAGTGATGAAGAACATTTTTTCATGTGCCTTTTGGCCATTCAGATATCTTCTTTGAGAAAGTTTCTGTTCATTTCAGCACCCCATTTTCTGATGGGGTTGGAAGTTTTCTTCTTGTAGAATTCAATCAGTGCCTTGTAAATTCTTGATATCAGCCCGTTATCAGATGTATATTGGGTGAATATCCTTTCCCATTCTGTAGATTGTCTCTGTATTCTGGTCACTGTATTTTTTGAGGTGCAGAAGCTTCTCAGTTTAAGGTAGTCCCATTTGTTTATCACTGTTACCACTTGCTTGGCCAATGGTGTGTCACCTTTTGTCACTTTTAAAGATATCTTTAGCTTCAATGTCGTGAAGGATTTTGCCATACTTGTCTTCAATGTACCTGATGGATTCTGGTCTGATGTTGAGATCTTTAATCCATTTTGATCTGACTTTTCTGCGTGGTGTTAGGTAGAAGTCTGAACCCATTTTTTTCATGTAGCCGCCCAGTCTTGCCAGCACCATTTGTTAAAGAGGCTTTCCTTGCTCCACTTCACATTTCTTGCTCCCTTATCAAAGATTAGATGATCATATGTTTGAGGGTGTGTGTCAGGATATTCAACCCTGTTCAACCCTGTTCTGCTCGGAACAGAGTCATTTTAATGGAAACACTTCAGAGTAGAAATTCACTACACTTGTATTTTTTTCCTACTGCCACTATAGTTATTGTCTTTGTGGGGTGCTCACTAAAAACTGTTTTTTCATTGTTGTGATCAAACCCATGTCATTGTATATAAAGCTTACATTTTACCATCGAACCACATTCCCAACAAATCACATTGATTTTTAAAAGTGATTTAATTATCAATCATTTATTTTATTTTTTACTCTAGGAATGAAACCTAGGCCTTGGACATGTGAGGTGAATTTTTGGATGAGCTACAGCCAGCCTTTCGACACTTTAAAACTCCACTTAGAGCAGTGCTTTTCAATAGTCTTTCCAAGAAAATGTGTCTGTCAGGAAAACTTCCTTCTTGGGTGCAGAAAAAATTATTGCAATTTAACTACTAAGCCCTGTTTGTAATAAAAGAAAACAGAGATAGCTGGAGAGAATGAAACTGGCAGAGCACTTGCCTTGTACACGGCCTACTTGCATTTGATCCTATAGAGTCAAGAGTAAGTTCTGAATACCAATGAGGGTGGAGGCCAAGCAAAACAAATAAACAATGACAATAACAACAAAACGAAAATCAAATGCACGTCATTGTATCGCTCATTCCTCTAAAACAGTATTGCAGACATTATCAAATATTCAAGCCAAGAAGAGGAGGGATGGGGCTGGAGTGATAGCACAGTGGGTAGGGCATTTGCCTTGCACGCGGCCGACCCGGGTTCAATTTCCAGCATCCCATATAGTCCCCTGAGCACCGCCAGGGGTAATTCCTGAGTACAGAGCCAGGAGTAACCCCTGTGTATTGCCAGGTGTGACCCAAAAAGAAAAATAAAAGAAGAGGAGGAATGTGGGTGTCCTGCTGTTGCATATGGTGGGAATGGATTGATACCCATAATTGTTCCAGATTTTATGCCAAACTTCTTCGCAAAAAATGTGTAGTACAACCACTTCATGCCTTCTTTGTGCTAGTGTTACTTTAAAATCAGAGCTTTTGCTTCTGATTTTCCCATGGAGAAGTCCACGTTTTCTCTTTTTTTTTTCCTTAACTTTATTTAGACAGTGGTTTTCAAAGTTATTTATGCTACAGTTGTTTCAGGCAATGTTTCAGCACCAATCCTACTATCAGTGTGACTTCCCTCCACCATTGTCCCCAGTTTCCCACCCACCCCCAAGTCTTAGGAGTCACAAAATCATTTATTTTATATTACTTGTTACAACAAAATAATAAGTGGGATTATAAAAAATAGTTCAGCAAAAGAAATTTTGTGAAAAATGTTGTATCTCATAATTGTGCTATTTAAGTCATTATCAAAAGATTTACTGAACTATTTGTTGCTAGTTGAGCCTTCTGTGTTATTGTTTTCACTTACTGAGCTTAGCTGGATTCTATATTACTTTCCCAGTTAATTTTCTGTACTCCCACTGGGCTGTCAGTCTTTTTCCCAATTTATTCAAACACGGTCATTTACAAAGTTGTTCATGATGATTTGTAACAGACATTCAATATTCCAACACCAACCCTACGATCCACCTTTCATTCACCACTGTCTCCATTTACCCAACATCCCCTTAAGCCTGGCTCCGTAGCAGGCCCACAATAATTTATTTTATATTGTTTGTTATCAGTAAACATATAACAAAATGATAAAAAAATTTCCATAGAAAAAATTGTGAAAATTTTTTCTCACAATGAGGACATTAAGTCCTTGTCTGAGATTTTACTAAGCTGTTGTTACAAGTTAAGCTTTCTGTGTTAATGTATTTTCCGTTGACAATGGCTGGCGTCTGTCTTCCTTTCAGTCTGGTGTGATACTACTGAAATGTCAGTGTGGTAGAGTTTGGGCATCTCATGCTATTGCAAATGTGGCTGCATAACCTAGAAAATCCAGAATATTTAACTGGGCAATTAACTGGGCATTTAAATATTTAACTGGGCATGGCTACTGGGTCTTCTAGAAGAATGAGGAGGTGGCGGGAGGTTTCCCACACCAACTATGAGAAGGCCTGGCATTTTCTGGGCTGTCAGTATTGTGGAATTTGGAGGTGTTGCTCCAGAAGCATAGAAGTGGAAAAATTCTCAGGACCGCCTTCCTCCCAAGGAGTCTCTGAAGTTTTAACCCCAATACTGGTGTACCTATGAGTTTCATCAGCTTGGGATCTCTTCTGAAATTAGTTGTGAAGCTGGACTAGCTATATTGCAGAGGATGTGGGGTGTATGTGTGAATGCTTTTAGCATTCACTTTTAGCATTCACTCTGTATCTATTATTGTCTGAGATCATGCTTTTAGCAGTATGTAGGTAGGGGGTTACCTGCACCACTCCAAGAAGGTCCCAAGAGTTTTTAGCTGAAAGAACTGATCTACCCGGGAGTTTCATTGACTTGGCTTCTCTTCTGAAATTAGTCAGAGGCAATGAAGCTGGATGTTTCTGTTTTCTCACTTGAACATTCATCTCTCTTTCACCTCACCTCTCTAAACTTCTTTCAAGTAAAAAACTTGCTTCACTCTGGAATAATATATATATATATATATATATATATATATTTAAAAATTGTAAAGGAGAGAGACAGAGATAGAGACAGAAGCAGAGAAGAAAAGTGCCTTCCACTGAAGCAGACTGGATCTGGAAGGGGAGGTGGGGATGATGGTGGGAAACTTGGGAAATTGGTGCTGGAAAATGTACACTGGTGGAGGGACCGGTGTTGGAACGCTAACTGAAACCTAATCATGAACAGCTTTGTAAGGGTCTAGGAGCAATAGCACAGAGGGTAGGGCGTTTGCCTTGCATGCGACTGACCTGGGTTCGATTCCTATGCCCCTCTCAGATTGTCCAGCAAGCTACCGAGAGTATCTCACCGACATGGCGGAGCCTGGCAAGCTACCTGTGTCGTATTCGATATGCCAACAAGTCTCATGGTGGAGACGTTACTGGTGCCCACTCAAGCAAATCAATGAACAAGGGGATGACAGTGATGATGACGGTGATGATCTCAGTCATTCAATAAGAAATTAGTAATAAAATAAAAATTGCCATGGAAGCATTGTGATTTTCAGTACTATTAATGGTAGTTTCATATATACATCATTCCAACACCGGCCAACCACCAGGATACCCACATCCCTAGACCAAGTTCCTAAATATGAAAAGTTCCTAAATATGAAAGTTCAACCCATTTCATATTTTCCAAAGCGATATTCTGTGGGCTAGCGTTCCAGTTCTTTTGAGTTTGGCCATTGGTTGCTCTCTGACTGTGTATCTTTCTTTATTTATTGTTTGGGGGCCCCACTTGGTGGTGCTCAGAGATTACTGTTGGTTCTGCGCTCAAGAATGACTTCTGTCAAGTCCGGGAGGCATAATGGGTGCTAAGGATAAAACCTAGATTACCTGCTTGCAAGGCAAGTGCCATATTCACTGTAATATCATTCCAGTCCCTACTATATATCTTCAGATACCACATATGAGAGAGATCACTCTGTATCTATTATTGTCTGAGATCATCTTTCTTATTTTGTTTTAATCCAGTCCCCTGGTATTCATGGTCATAAAAGTATTACTACCCCTCAGCTGTTTCCCAGCTAGTTTGTCATACAACACCCTCTGAATTAACTCTCCCCATTTTATAGGCATGAAAAGTTTCACTTGTATCACTTGTTGTCCAGTTGCTCATCGATTTGCTTGAGCAGGTGCCAGTAATGTCTCCATTCACCCCTGACCTTCCCAAAGCTGCCATATTGGGGACTCTTTCAGGGTCAGGGGAATAGGCCCATTATTGTTACTGTTTTTGGCATATCAAATACACCATGGGTAGCTTACAAGACTCTGCCATGCGGGTGGGATACTGTATCACTCTTTTCCGGGAGCTTTGTTTTATAGTCTCTGGATCTTGGCCGTTGATGAGATTACATGGCACCAGGGGCAGTTTGTGGATGACTGCTAAGCTACTGGAAAACTGGGAATCTGGGTGGAGGAGGCCTTGTCACTACCTGAGCAGGCTTGGAGATCTCAGCCACGGGTCCCGCATACCTGGGTTCCTCTGCTGGTTCCTTCATGCATAAAGTTCATCTGAGCATGTGGAGAGTGGCCTTGAGTATGTCTGCAGCTGGCTTCTAGAGGTTTTCAGCTGCCGGGGTTCTGCTTGGGGTGGGGAGAGAAACTCAACCTGCCTTCCTCTGAGGGAACCCTGGTGAAGACATCCTGGGGGCAGGAGATTCTGCCATGCAAATTTTATAGGCATGGAATTAGACAATGGGAGTTATTCTCCACAGTGATATGCCAAGATTTAATCCATGCTATTGGATGCTATAGATTTTTTTCAACCTCCATTCCATCTCAGTAAATTCATCTTCTGAAGCTACCCTAATCAATATACCAGATAGTAGCTACATGTGGCTCTTTACAGTTAAATGTCAATAACTAAATGAAATGAAAAATTTTTAAAAAGGAAAGCCATCTAGACTAGCTAGATTTGGTCATGAATGCTCCCAAAGATAGCTATGACTTACTCTCTGCTTCTTTACTAGTTGCTGTATCTTGGTAAACTTTTTTTTTTTTTTTGCTTTTTGGGTCACACTCGGCGATGCACAGGGATTACTCCTGGCTCTGCACTCAGGAATCACCCCTGGCGGTGCTCAAGGGACCATATGGGATGCTGGGATTCGAACCTGGGTCGGCCACATGCAAGGCAAACGCCCTCCCCGCTGTGCTATTCCTCCAGCCCCTATCTTGGTAAACTTTTGATTTTGACACATAGAAGGGTGACTATGTACACTGAAGGATTTACAAAGAGATTTTGCCATTTTCCTTGTCCAGTATACTGTGATTTCACACTCCTGGTAAATGTTATCACCATAATTTCTATCAAGTTGAATATATATAGCTGTTAACATTTACCATTTTAACACTACCATGTCAACTCTTCACTATATAAACCATTATGAAGGCTAAGATTATATACTATACAACTGGGTGTACTTTGAGATTTCCACCGAAATCAAATTTAAAGCCAAAAATTCAATGAAATGAGTGAAGTGAAAATGAAAATGAAGTTATTTTCTCTTTTAGAACAAAATTGCCTTATGGCTAATGAATAAAGCATCAAAAATGAATGCAGTAAAATGTTTTTACAAAGAACTTTTGGAGAAACAACTTAGAAACCTAAAATAAAATCTCAGTGTGAATGGTTCTAAAGAATTGGGAAATTCCATTAAAAAATTTTCAGAAAAAGTAATTTTTCCTCTAATTGTCAATGGTTATATTTATGCATTTCTCTACCTGGAGTGTCTCTATGCTGCTTAAAAGCTTGTGTTCTGACCTGATTTTCCCCGACAGATCCAAATTCAAATGCTAGACTTTATTATTCCCACAATTACAGATCATTTGTACTAATGTGGGGGGGAAATTGAAAATGCACTCTCCATCTACTTTAAATCCTAATATGTCCTTTTTATTACTTGAAGTGCCTTCGAAATATTAGAATAGAACATAATGAAACCATTTAAAATCAAGTTTTAAATCTTAGCAACATATTGAAGCACCAGGATTTGCAAGGTTATTCATAGTTGAGTTTTAGATAAACAATATGGCAGCACTAATCCCACCACCAGTGTCAACCAATGTTCACACATTCCCACCTTTACTCCCCCTCTACATAGCCTACCCTCTTTACAGAAACTTTTCCAAGTTCAATTTTTAAAGGTTGGGTCTCATGATTTCAGTGCTTTTGACTTCATAGTTTGGATATCTATCATTCCTTAATACCACCTTTGTGCCTTAATCCCCTTACCTGGCTCCCATTGCTTCTCAACTGTCTTTTTTCTCCTTCCTCCTCACTCTTTCTTTCCTTATCCTCCCTATCCTCTGGGGAGATTTTAAAAACTTTTAAATTTCTATTTGAATGTGAGTTTTCAACCAATACCTTCTTGGAGATGAATCTTATTTTCTTTGCCTAAAATACATTTTTACTGATATCCACAGGCAAAAATCCTAGTCAAGGCATCAAGGCTTATCCCCAAAACTTCCTTCTAGGTAAAATTTACTCTAATCACCTGTGAAGACTACTCACTTTCATTGTTGTTTTCCCCTAGTCATTTTATAGACTTTTATTACAACTTCTAAACCATGGTATTACAATGATCAGACATAAGAGCCCTTTAAAAGTAAAATTTATGACAGTCATCTTTATAACCCAGCCACCTAATCTGTGAGCACTTTAAAGGTAAAATTCATGTCTTGTAATATTTATACAATGGCTATATGTCTCACAGTAGATGCATCCCCAGTGCCTGCTGTATAGATGTTCATTATTAAGTGAATTAAAGTTGACCTAGAAAAAATCTGGGGCCAGAGCGATTGTACAGTAACAAGGCATTTTCCTTGCACATGGCTGATGTGGTTTCACTCTCTGGCACCACATATGATCTTTTGAACCCCACCAGGGGTGATCCCTGAGTGCAGAACCAAGAATAAGTTTTGAGTACTGTTGAGTGTGTCCCAGAAAAAAAAATCTGCGTAAGATGTTTTCATATAACTTTCTTTGAGATGATGAGCATGGAAGATAAATACCAAATTCCAATGAATAGCAGAAAATTTGGTGTTACTGATTCATAAAAACCAAACAGACATTATTAATAAACTTCACTGTAACAAATATTAAAGAGAATGTCATGCTATTGCAAATAAAGGAAGATATTAACACACCCAGCTGTGCTCAGGGCTTCCTCATGACTCTGTACTCAGGAATCAATCCTGGCAGACTTGGGGGAGCATATGGGGTGCTGGGGATTGAACCCAGGTTGACTGTATTCAAGGCAAGCACTGTACCCACTGTACTATGGCTTTAGCCTCTAAACAAAATATTTTTGTGATAAATATGCATGCACCTTCAATTGAGGATAACTGTTTAACAAAGTTAAGGTATAATAATATAAAGTATGGCTCAGAAGTGGAACCAGTCGTGGGTCAGAGGAACAATTTTCAATTTTAGAATTTTAGAATGGGAAAACTTGGCCCAGGCAAAGAACAGAAGTATGGGTTGCTTGAAAGACCCAAAGTGTAATCTTTTTTTCCTAGAGGTTGAAAAGTCAAAATTAAGACCCTAATAGTCTTAAAAACTAAAGCCGGTGGAATAAACCAGTTGAGATTTTTAGAGAAGCCTCTGGGAGAAGCTTGAGACTATAATTTTTCTCTTAGAACTTCAAAGTTCAGAACTTGAACAAAAGATAAAAATCTTTTATCTCCACCAGAATCACCAGAAAGGTGATGCTGGAGTTGTGGTGTATGGCAAGCCAGAGGGCAGCACCTTTCATTCTGGAGAAGAAAATTACCAAATCGGTGTTCTGTATTTCCAGATTATAGTCCAAGGGTGCTGGAAAGATAGTACAGTGGATAACTCACCTGCCTTGGACATTATTAACTTAGGTTTGATCCCTGGCACCATGTATAGTTCCCCACAGCCACTGGGAGTGATCTCTGAGCACAGATTGTGGACCAAGACAGAATGCCAAGACATTGCAACAGTAAAACTACTAGGCAGGTTATCTCTAAAACATATATGTGTAAATTTATAAGCATGGTGGAGATGTTGGCATGGGGGATTCGGTGGTCCGAGGGGAGATGAGAATGGAGGAAATAATTTTGTATACAGTTTCTGTTGCAGATATCAAATTATAATAAATATGATGGTTGAAAACATTTATTTTCTAGCTTTTGTGAGTCAGACATTTTGGAATAGCATCAGCCAGGGCTGGGATCTTAGTGGAAAGTTTTACTGGGAAAGAATTCATTTCTAAGATTTTATGATTGTTTCTTTGATTCAGTTCTTCATAGGTTTTTAGAGATCCCCCTTCTGGCTGTGGACTAGATGCCTCTCTCAATTCTTTACTATGTAGATCTCTCCAGTATGTTTTAAAAAAGAAAGAATCAACTAGCAATACAGAGCTAAAATCTTATTAACAACCATAATAGCGACTTCCTGTAGTCTTTTCTATTAGAAGTAAGTTACTAAGTCACAATTAGAGGTGTTTAGGGGTTACTTAGGGGTTACTCCAAGTGTGTTACAATTCTCAAGGGACCATGCATTGTCAGAGGTTTCCTGCATGAAATGCATGACATTATTCCTACAGTCTTGTGAGCTCTCTAAGATTGATTTTGATTGATTTTGAACCCAATTAGAATTAGATACAGGAGAAACTGTGTAGTTGTGTTATTCCAAATACAAAATGGGATGATTTTTTTTATTGAATCACCTGAAATATACAGTTACAAAGTTTAACTATAAATCAGTCATACAATGTTCAAATACCTATACTTTTAGCAATGTACATTTCCCACCACCAATGTCCTCAGTTTCCCTCCCACCCTAAGTCTGCCTCTATGGCGGGCACTTCCTTCTCTGTCTCTCTTTGTCTCTCTCTCCCTCCCTCCCTCTCTCTCTTTCTCTCCCTCCTCCCCTCCCCCTCGGTTTGGCATTATGGTTTGCACTACAGGTACTGAAAGGTTATCATCTCTGTCCCTTTACCTACTTTCAGCTCTCAGGTTGTGTCCAGTGTGATCGTTTCCAACTATCCTTGTCATAGTGATCCATTCTCTATCCCAACTGCTCTGCGTCCCACCAATAGTGGCAAGCTTCCAACAACGGACCAGTCTTTCTGGCCCTTAATTCTACTGCCATTATTATTAGTCTCATACTGTGCTTTTTTATATTCCACAAATGAGTGCATTTATCCAATCTCTGTCCCCTTTTCTTCGATTCATTCACTCAGCATGATGCTATTCAGGTTCGTCCATTTATAAGTTAATTTCATGACTTAATTTTTCCTAGTGGCTGCATAGTATTCTATTATGTAGATCTACCATGGGCTGGAGCAATAGCACGGTGGGTAGGGTGTTTGCCTTGCACGTGGCCGACCCAGGTTCTGTTCCTCTGCCCCTCTGAGAAAACACAGCAAGCTCCCGAGAGTATCCCACTCACACAGCAGAGCCTGGCAAGCTACCTGTGGTGTATTCGATATGCCAAAAACAGTAACAACAAATCTCACAATGGAGATGTTACTGGTGCCTGCTCAAGCAAATCGATGAGAAATGGGTTAACAGTGACACAGTGATACAGATCTACCATAGTTTCTTTAACCAGTCGTCTATTCTTTGGTCCTCAATTGTTTCCAGATTCTGGCTATTGTGTATTTTGCTGCAATGAACAATTGCAATGTAAAAGTGCAGGTGGCATTTCTGCTGTGTGTTTTGGGCCCTCAGGGTAGATTCCCAGAAGTGGTATTACTGGGTCATATGGAAGTTCAATTTATTGTTTTCTGAGGAATACCTTCATTGTTTTCCAAGAAGGCTGGACCAGTCAGTATTCCCACCAATAACGAATCAGTCCTTTCTCCCTGCATCTGCACCAGTTCTTCTTCCTCTTCTTCTTCCTCATCTCCCTCTTTCTTTTCCACCTCTTCCTCTTCCACCTCCTCTTCTACTTCTTTTTCTTCCTCCTCTTCTTCCTCTTCTTTCTCTTCCTCCACCTCTTCCTTCTCCTTTCTTTTTCTTCTTCCTCTTCCTCTTCTTTCTCCTCTTTTCCTCCTCTGCTTCATCCTCCTCCTCTTCCTCTTCCTCCTCGTTCTCTTCCTCTTCTTCAAACTCTTCCTCTTTCTCCTGTTCTTCTTCCTCTTCCTCTTCCTCCTCCTCTTCCTCTACTTCCTCCTCCTCATCTTCTTCTTTTTTCTCCTCCTCTTCCTCTTCTTCTTGTTCTTCTTCCTCCTCCTATTCCAATTTTTCTTTCTCTTCTTCCTTCTTCTCTTCTTCTTCCTTTTCTTCTTCCTCTTCTTCCTCTCTTCTTCTTCTTCTTCTTCTTCTTTTGTAGGAGTACTACTATTTATTCAGTCACTGATTAATCAGATTGAAGCAGGCATGGACTCACATTAATTTTTGAGAAAAATTTAAATATTATAATTTGATCTTCATATAATTTTTTCACAATAATTTTTACATTCAATATTTCAACACCAATCTCACCACCATTACACCTTACCACCACCACTACTTTGAATCTTACCACCACCACTCCAGCCATAAATAGATGCTAAGTAGTTTATTTTGTATTGCTTGCCATGAATAGTATGAGATGTCACACAGCCACAAAAGTGGATGCACACACTTGGAATTCTAAAATTTTAAAATGTTTGGGTTCTGGAGGCATCTCTGTGGTGTGCTGCTCTCTTCTGAGATTCATTTTCAAGTCTCTCAATCATGGCCATTAATGTGCTTAAATGGAGCCCAGAGGCAGTTCTTGGGTGTGACTGCCAGGAAACTGGAAAGTCAGGAAGATATAGGAAGGTCTCCCATTTCCAACTCCATGATGCCTGGAGTTTTCCATCACTAGTCCCGCGTACCTGGGTTTTTCAGTGGATACTTACTCATGCGATGGGGGGTGGGGGGGTCCTTGGGATGCACATGTGAAGGTCGGTCGTGAATGTGACAGCGATTGGGTTATGGAAGTTTACAGCTGTTGGGGTTCATTTAGGGCAGGCAGAGGGACTCACCTGCCCCCCTCTGAGGAGCTCTGGTGAAATCAGCCTGGCACAGGTAGGGAGATATCTCTGAGGCATGTTGCTCTCCTCCCAGATTCATTTGTGAGTCTTGAATCATAGCCATCAATGTGGTGAAATGTCCTGCTTTTGACCTCTTTTGGGATTTATGGGTCTCCGAAGCAAGGCCTATCAATGAGCTTGTATAGCTAAGCCAGAGATGGTTTGTGGACATTACTCCCACATACATAACTTTTGGTTGTTTAATTTCTTTGGAAACCTAGTTTCAAGTTGTAGGGGTCCAGGTAGAGGCACAGTGGCAATTTTGGGGTACCAGGAAGCCTGAAGTCACCATCAGGCTGTTGATGCACTTGCCCCGCAGGTAGAGGTTGACCTGCTGGGTGGCACCATACCCCTTCTTCTTATTATTTTTTATGTGTACCAGTCTCTATGGTGTGAGATGATATGTCATTGTTGTTTTGATTTGCATCTTCCTGATGAGAGAGCGAGTGAGAGAGAGAGGAAAGTGTTTACCATAAACACTTTCAAACTGGGTGGGGTGGGGGATGGCGGGAGGGAAACTGGGTACATGTTGAGTTTACAACCCAGTTTACACATAGCTGCTGCATTCAGAGATGTTCATTCCATTGAAAGCAAATGGAACATCAGGGACTAGTTCATTTTTCATGAACATTGTTTCGGTGAGATTCAGCTGCAATCTGACCTTTCCACACTCACAGTCAAAGTCGGGCAGCACTTTGAGAACAATGTCATCAGCGAAGTGAAGGTGGTGTAGTTGCCGACCGTCTATCTTCACTCCCATTCGTTCCCATTCCAGTCATCGTATGAAGTTCTTGAGAGTGGCATTGAAGAGTGTCGGTGAAATGGTATCACCCTGCCGAACCCCTCTCTTTACATCAATGATCACTTTTTTGTAGAATGGTGAGATTCTGGTGGTGGATCCATAATACAGTTCACAGAGGATCTTGATGCTCTGAGTTTGAACGCCCTGTTTGGCTAGGGCTTTGATGACTGCTTCAGTCTCAACAGAATCGAAGGCCTTCTTTAAATCGATGAAGTTAGACAGAGCAGCATCTTGAACTCTCATGAAACTTCGATGAGCTTGGTCACTGTGTGGATATGGTCGATTGTGCTGAATCCTTTTTGAAACCCAGCTTGATCGCATGGTTGTCCTTCATCTAGTGTTCTGCCTATTCTATTTAGGATGACTTGAGTGAACAACTTGTAGATGATGGACAACAGACCGATTGGAAGAGAGTTACCAATGTCGTGGATGTCTCCCTTCTTGTACAACAGAAGGGTTCAGATGGTTTTCCATAGTGATGGGACCTTGCATATGGACAGGTAGCATGTGAAGAGCAGATCCAGTGTATTGACGAGTACATGCGGCAGTTTCTTCAGGTGTTTGGGTCTGATCTTGTCTGGACCAGGTGTTGTACGTGTCTTTACTGACGAAGAAATGGCATGTCAATTTCAGAAGGGAGGACAGGGAGGACATTGGGAATTTCATTTCCATTCTGCGGAAGTTGGTATGTGGGCAGGTGTCCGTGGCTGTCGAAGAGATCCGAGTAGAAGTTGTGAATAATCCTCTCCATTGCCCTTCTGGAAGATGTGATAGATCCATCAAGACATCGGAGGGCAGTTATCTTGGTCTTGTAGTTGGCGAAGGACAGGAGAGCATTGCAAATACTTTTCCCAGCTTCTGCCACATCGGCCAACACTGTTGCTCTTCTCTCTTTGAGATCTTCCTTTATCGCTTTTCTGCACTGCTTTGCGAGCTCAGATGTTGGCTTGTGATTGCCTGAGGTTCATGCCAAACCACGTTGGCGAATGAGCTCGAGAGTTTCCAAAGACAGGCATCTGTTTGTGGTTTTCCCACTCGGCATTCCTCGCACAGTCATGGAAGTTCTGATCGAGTCAATTGTATTCCTCATTGGTGTTGTCAACAACAGCATCTTCTCATGTTGCTGCAATAGTGCCAAAGATCTCCCAGTTGGTGGTCATTCTGAGAGTTCTCTTCTTAAACTTTGCAGTCCTTTCTCCCTGCTCTGTGAGGTAGAATTTTGCACGAAGGAGACAGTGGTCTGATTCCGTTTGGAATTTTGGGAAAACAGCGACATCAGTCAGGCAAAACCTTTAATTGATATGATGTGGTCAATTTCATTGTGAAACTGTCCACCAGGAGACTCGCCTGTCCACGTTTAGATTCAGCCTTCTGGAACTGTGAGTTACCATGGATGGTCTTGGTCGACATGATGAATTCAGACAGTCTCTCACCCTGTTCGTTCCATTCTAGGCCATGGGACCCAATGTGGAGTTCTTCAAGTGAACTTCTTGGTCCTATCTTGGCATTAACATCACCAACAATTATCTTGTAGAAGGTGTGGTCTTCTTTATAGAGCTTCTCCAGCTCCATATAGAACTTCTCAATTTCTTCTTTATCGTAGTTGGATGTTGGTGCGTAGATGAAGAAGATCAAAACTCTTGGCAGTGAGCCACATCTATTAAAGTGTAATTGTCCAATTCAAGTTGTTAGGCATTCGAATGAGTCAATGCTCATGGCCAAGTTCGTGTTGACAAGGACACCGACACCACCAACGCCTCTGTTGTCACATGTTCCGAGGAACAGTTCTTTTCCAGTGTCAAAAATGGCATGATGTGATTGATGCCTTCTTGTTTCAACATACCAATGATGTCATGCTTGATCTTCTGCCCTGGTATCATCAGGTCCCCGATGGATGCTTCTGATGCCAGCGTACGTGCAGTGAAAGTACAGAAAGTCATTTTAGTCCTTTCTCGTTTTGACAGTCTAGATGGTCTCTGAGATTTTATCAGCCTCTCCTTGCTCATCCTTCTTAATACTGCCGTATTTTGGGGTTTTTCGGTGTCAGGCGAATGAGGCCCATTGTTGTTACTATCTTTGACATATCGAATACCCCATGGGTACCTTGCCAGGCTCTGCCATGTGGGCAGGGTACTCTCGGTAGCTTGCTGGGTGATCTGAGAGGAATGAAGGCTTTTAGGGCGGCCTCTAATTGCCCTTACAGGTGTTCCCATAGTTCACGCCTTATTTGAACCCCATCAAATATGGTGCGGAAATTATGGAAAATGGGTATTAAGTGTCCTGTGGTGTGTTGCGTGGCCACAGAGCAGATGGGTATTGGGTAAATAAGTAAAATGGGAGGTTGAATGATTCAAAGAACAAAGTGTGTTACAAAGTTTGGGGAAAAAAAAACGGCCCCTTCACTACAACTCTGCTGTACAAAACAGTTGTTTCCTGGTTAACCTTCAACAAGGACCGCTGTGTATGATCCAGGATTTTTTTTTTCTTTTTTCCCACCACAACCAGAAGTGCTCATGGTTTATTCCTGGCTCTGCACTCAGGAATCACTTCTCGCCATGTTCAGAGGACCATATGGGGGATGCCGGGGATAGAACCAGGGCAGGCCTTGTGAAAGGCATATGTTCTACCTGCTGTACTATCACTGCAGCCTCAGAGCATAGTTTTCTTATGGGGTTAGAATGAATGATTGGTGATTGATAAGAAAGCTAGAGTGAAAGGACTCTAAATGTCATGTTTCTGAGCATAAAGTAAATGTTCAGGGAGGTTCACAAATGTAACTGAGGAATCTTTGAGGGAACACTGAATTCCTCACTAGAAAGTATCTCTGGGAGTTTCTATTTTCTCTTATTTGGGGATTTGTCTTTTATTAAACTCTTGATGAAACTTTTCGTTATTTGCAACAACAAAATCATTGCTTTTAAAAAATAACCAACACTTCTGGCTGGAGTTGTGACTCAGTAGTGGAGAACTTGCCTTGTACATATGGTATATGTAATCCTAGCCTTACCAAAATAATATTGTTATTAATAATAAAAATACCACCAACAACAATGATATTAAGAGTTCAATAAACTAAGAGAACTTGATTGGTCATTAACATGTATGCACCAAAAAAGGTGGAACAAAGTTTATTCTTTTGAGTAAACAATTCTTGGTTTCCTTGACCCTTTGCATTATTTTCTTGATATTGATATCATTAAATTCTACTCTAACCTTTAAAAATTTTTCTTCTACTGACTTTGGGACTCATTTGTTGCTAAATCAACAGACCTAAAAAAGTCCATTGAAGGTAGCACAACAGCTGTGGGGAACTTTAATAATCCCACTCCTATTGTTGGAGATAGCGGGCAGTCAGGAAATTAGTTAGGAAACAAGAGCCTTAAACAAAGAATTAGAAGAACTGGGATTAATTGACATATTCAGAAGCCTCCACTCTCAAAGTGCTAAATAGTCTTTTCTAATGCACATGGAACATTCTCCAGGACAGACCATATGCTGGGGTACAATTAAGTATTAATAAAATTTCAAAAATAGAAGTTATATTTCAATGGCATTAATTTAGAAATTAACCATGAAAAGAAAGTGGAGAAACCTCCAGCATTTGTACACTGAACAACACACTGATTAATAACTAATGGATCATAGAGGATTCAAAGAACAAATAAAAAGATTCCTTTTGAAAAAAGAGAATGAATGAGAATGAATACATGTACTAGCAGAACCTGTGCGACACAACAAAAACAACTTCAGAGGCTGGAGAGATAGTCCAGCAGGTAGGGGTGCTTGCCTTGCACTTAGCTGACCTGGGTTCAATTCTCTTGGTCACCACAGCACTGCCAGGAGTAATTCCTGAGTGCAGATCCATGAGTATCCTCTGAGCACTGCTGGGTGTGGCTCCAGAACCAAACCAATGCCCCCACCAAAAAAAAAATCACCCAGTTCCAAAAGGGAAATTCATAGCAATGCAGGTTCACATCAGGAAAGAAGAAAAATCTTAAAATCAAGAACCTAACAGTACAGCTGGCGAAACAAGAAAAATAACAACAAATGAATTCCAAACTCAGTACAAGGAAGAAAATTATTTTTAAAAATAGAACAGAAATTAATTATATAGAAATCAATACAAAGGGCCAATAAAAGGAGCTTTTTAAAAATGTATTTATTTTTATTGAATCACCGTGAGATACACGTTACAAGGCTGTTCATGATCAGGTTTAGTCATACAATGTTCCAACACCCATTTCCTCTACCAGTGTACATTTCCCACCACCAATGTACCCAGTTTCTATCCCGCCAACCCCCACCCACCCAGTTTGTGTTTATGGTAAATACTTCTCTCTCTCTCTTTCTCTTTCTCTCTCTCTCCCCCTTCTCTCTCCACCCCTTGGGCATTATAGTTTGCAAAGCAGATACGGAAAGGTTACCATGTCTGTTCCTTTACCTACTTTCAACACCCAGCTCTTATCTAGAGTGATCATTTAGAACTATCTTTGTCATAGTGGTCCCTTCTCTATCTCAACTGACTTCTCCCCCAGTACTTAAGAGCTTTTTTAATAGTAAACAAGATTGACAAATCCTTAGCTAGACTCTTGAAGAACACAGAGAAAATCCACATAAATGGATCAGGGATTAAAGGGGAGAAATTACAACATACAACTCAGAAATATAAAAGATCACAAGAGATTATTAAGAACAACTCAATGCCACTAAACTAGAGAACATAGATAAAATGGATGAATTCTTAAAAACATTTAACTTCCAAGGTTTAATAAGGAGGAAGTGGAAAACTTGAACAAACCAATCTCAAGTGAGGACTTAAAAACTTAATTAAAAATCACCACAAGGACAAAAGCCATGCTCCAGATGGATTCACTTGTGAGTTCTAAAAATACCTTAAAAATGACTTCCTATCTATACCCCTTAAGTGCTTCCAAAACATTGAAGAAACATACATATTTCCTAAAAGCTTTTATGAAGCTAATATCTCTCTAATACCAAAGGAGACAGACATTACTCAAAAAAGTGGAGCAATATCCTCGAAGAATGGATATTGATGCAAAAATTCTCAACAAAATTTTAGCAAATCAATTCCAACAACTTATCAAATGAATCACATAATTTGGTCAAGTTAGATTTGTCCCAGGAATGGTTCAATATATGCAAATCAATTAGTGTAATACCACATATCAACAAAACAATGGACAAATATCACATGACTATCAGTTGATACTGAGAAAGCTTTTGACAAAACTTAACATCTTTTCATGATAAAAACTCTCAACTAAATTGGAATAGACAGAACATTCCTCAAGACAGTAATGGTCATGATTAACCCACACCCAATAGTATACTTAATGTTAAAAATAAAACTGAAAGCTTTCCCTCTGAAATCAGGCCCAAGGCAAGGACATTAACATTCACCACAACTATTCAATGTAATATGAAATGTCCTTGCCACAGCAGTTAGGCAAGGAAAAGAATTTAAAGGATTCCAATTTGAAAAAGAAGAAATCAAATTATTAGTATTTGATTATATATCAAATATACATATATAAACAACTAAAAATCTTAGAAACAATAAACCAGGATGGCAAGATAGAAGATCACAAAATTAATACAAAAAAGCTGTTTAATTTTTATAAATAATGTACTAGAAGAGATAGGGATCAAATAATGTACCCCATTTAAAATAGTATCCCAACTAAAACAATGGTGAAATGAAGTGAATGCTGAAGTGGACAGTGTAGCATTAAAATTGTGTGCATGAAACCTACCGTTAACAGTATTATATATCCTTATGCCTAAAAATAACAACTGTATAATAATATAACAACTACATAATAGTAATCCCAAGAATAAAGTACTTAAGAAACAACAAAAAATGTGATACATTTGAAAGACCAATAATATGAAAACTGTCACTTATGAAATAAATAGAAAAGGACAGCAGAGAATGTGAACATTTTCATGTTCATGGGCTCTAAGAATTTACTTTGTTAAAATGATTATGTAACCCAAAACAGTATATATTTTTGAAACAATTCTTATAAAATACCAAATGACATTACTCAAGAAATTAGATCAAACACTACTAACATTTTTATGAAAACATAAAATCCCACAAAATAACCAGAGTCATCATGGAAAAAAGAAGTGGGGAGATATTTATTTTCACTAATTTAAACTATGCTATAAAGCTATGGTAATCAAAACAGCATTATACTAGAAGAATAGGCTGACAGACCAAAGGATCAGAATTGAAATCCCAGTGATAAACACTTAGGTTTAACATATCATCCTCAGAGCACAGGACCCAAGGTAAGTCCTGAGCACTGTCAAATATGGTCCAAACCCCACCCCCAATATATATTTCACACTCAAAAAACTAGATTATATTATTGAACACTCATTTGATTTATTTCAAAATCTTTATGTCATATGCAATTTCTTG
This sequence comes from Sorex araneus, assembly GCF_027595985.1. NCBI lineage: Eukaryota > Metazoa > Chordata > Mammalia > Eulipotyphla > Soricidae > Sorex > Sorex araneus. The sequence goes on from NC_073313.1 coordinate 107,529,523, forward strand.
TTGAGTATGATTTAGAATGACTTTCTTTTTGCCCTAACAATTGTTAGTGAAACCAATAATGACTTTTTATTGCATAATCAATATTTTCCCTACACCAAGTTGAAATGCTACCTTTATTGTACCAAATTATTCCACATTCATGGTTTTACATCCATTATCTTTTCTTTCCTACTACATATACAGCAATGTTTTAATATCTATAGCTTTATAGGTTATTTTATATCAGGTAGAGCAAATTATCTTTTTGCCCATTGTTTACTTGGTTCATTTGTTTCTTTATCTAGATGAAATTGAAAATTAATTTTACTTTCACTTATTTTTATTTCATTTTATTTGAAATGGGTATTGGGCCATGCCTGGTTGTGTGCCCAGGACATATCCCATTTCTGTGCTCAGGAATCACTCTTGGCAGTGTTTGGGGGACTAAATTTGCTACATTTAAGGCAAATAGTTTAACTCTTGTACTAATTCTCTGGCCCACTGCATGTGGAATATGGGATTTGGGAAGGATCTTGGATACTATTCTTGCCCATAAGTCACAGAGGGTTGCCTATTTTCAATGATATGTAAATAGAAATATTTTGGGGCTTCTATAAAAGGTGCTTTTGCCCTTTCTCCCCCCTTTTTTGGAGAGAACACACTAGCTTCTCTCAGGGATTACTGCTGGTGGGGCTTGGGGTGACAGGTAGTGAACCTGAGTTGGTCATGTGCAAGACAAGCAGACTGTCCAATGTACTATTTCTCCAGCCCCAAAGATTTCCTTTATTGATGAAATAACAGGTCTGTAAGAGAAAAATAATTTTTTAAAGACTTTCCTCACTTTATTTAAGCAATACAGTTTATAAAGTTGTTCTTAACTATTTATTACAGGCATTCAATATTCCAACACCAATTCCACCATCACTGTCATCTTCCCTCCAATATTGTCTCCAAATTCTCAATCACCTCTCAAGCCTGTTCCCATAACAAACTCACAGTAATTTATTTTGTATTGCTTGTTACTACTAAATGGCTTATGGAATGATAAAAAATACAACAGTAAAAGAAAATTGTGAAAATTGTATCTCACCATAGATAAAATTAAATTAAATCCTTTTCTGGGAGTTAAAAAACACTTAGGTATAAAGACGGTAAACCTACAACCAAGTAGTGGAAAATCTATTCAAAGTGGATCAAAGACCAAGAGAATAGACCAGAAACAATAAAATACATCGATGAAAACATAAGCAAAAATCTTCAGGTTCCAGGCCTCAAAAGTGTTTTAGTGACCGAATTCCACTGGTAAAGATAACAAAAACAAAAGAAAAAAGACTAACTTTATGAAGTCAAAACAATTTGAAAAAATAAACAAGCAGCTGAATCGTACCATGTAGATCAATCTCACATGCAAAAATCTCTGAGGCCTTCTCAGAATGGGTGCAGGAACCTTCCCCACCTCCAGAGATACCCCGCAGTTGCCACATCTGACCTCCTCTGGCTTACTAACAGCTTAGCTCCACAGCTTCTGGAGCACACAGCTACAAATGCAGCCTCATGACACCTCCTCAGTATATTGCTATACAAACAGCTCAGTAGGACCACAGCAAAATTTATGGATAAGTTGCTTAGAAAATCACCAAGCTCAACGAACAACAACAAAAAAACCCACAAAAGGCTCAATCAGCTCCATCCAGCTCACTAAATTCTCAGACAATGTCTTTAGTAGGGGTTTGAGCAATAGTGCAGCGGGTAGGGTATTTGTCTTGCATGCAGCCGACCTGCATTCCATCTCTGAGCACTTCCAGGAGTAATTCCTGAGAAGAGCCAGGAGTAACCCATGAGTATTGCCAGGTGTGGCCCCAAAACAAAAAACAATAACAAAAACCAATGGTTTTAGTAACAACATTGTGAGATATAACAATTATCACAGATTGACTTTTATGGACCTATTTTAAATAATTATGTTTTCTATTTTTTTGTAACAAGCAATGTAAAATATTTTCATGTATCTGCTAAGGGGAAGGTGAGTGGGAAATCAAGGACTTTGGTGGATGGAAGCTCACATTGATGGTAGGATTGATGTTGGAACATTGAATGTTTGAATGCCTGAAGCAACTATATTATGAAAAACTTTGTAAATCATGGTGCTTAAATTAAAAATCAAACAATTAAAAAGTAAACAAAAATTTGTATGGCAAAGGAAACTTGTGTTAAAGTTAAAAGACACAATACTTCAGATAAAAGACAAAATTCAAAATCTGTAAAGCACTAATAAAACTTAGTAATAAAAAACAAATACTCTCCATAAAAAAATGGGAACAGAACAGACACTTCTGAGAAGAGGACATATAATTGGTCAATAAGAATATGAAAAATTGTTCATTATCACTTAGTTTCAGGGAAACACACATCAAAATGACAGTGAGATATCATTTGACACCTGTGAGGATGATGTTATTTTTAAAAATGAAAAAATCTAGTGTTGACAGGGGTGCAGTGAAAAGGAATAGTAATTTTAGTGTTGATGGGAATAACACGTGATCTGGCCTCTATTGAAAAGAATATGAATCTGTCTCAAAAAGTAAGAATGGAGTTCCATTTTGACACAGCAATCCCACTCCTACGCATGTACTCCCCAAACACAAAATCATTAATTATAAAAATATAAGAACAAATATATTTATTTCAGTTCCTAATATAATAGCCAGGATATGAGAGCTGCTCAACTGTTGAATAATAGATAAACAGATGAGTAAATTTTGGTACGTGTACACGATGAAACACTATGCACAAGAAATAAATGGTCATGCAGTTCATGGCAACTTGAATGGAATCATAAGTTATCATGCTGAACAAAATAAGCCAGAGACATAACTGAATGATTTTGCTCATATGTGGTATATAGAAAAACAAATCAGAGATGTGGAAAATATCAATTGATTATAAAACAAGGTCACTAGATTACAGACCTGATAGTCCCAGACTGGATATCAGTGGTCAGGAAGAATGATTAGGTTGACTGTAAGTAACACCCAAACATAGGTGGAGGGTCTGGAGCAATGGGTGGTGTTAAGTAACAGTATGCACATTGTTGATCAACAAAAACCAACAAATAATGGAGAGTGGGAAGGAGGGTCATACCAGAGGTGGTGTGGGGACAAGGGTGGAGGCATATGGGCACTTTGGTGGCAGCGGTATACAGTAACTTTCTGCATCAATAACAGAAAATAAAATACTACTGTAACCCTATTATCTAAACTATAATAAAATTATAATTTAAAAGCCACTCTACCTTCAACTTCCATATTGTTGGTAATGGCCATTCAAGCTCAAATTTTTTGAAAATTTGTGTCACTTGGGTTCAGGCTCTTTAAAGATACCAGTTTTAATGCAGGTTTAGTTGCAAGTGACATAGCCCAAAGTGACAGTGTATTAAGATTCATTTCTTGTGAATGTTAACACAAGAAGTCCAGGCTAGTGATAATTCTGCTGTCATTCTGATTTAGCAGTATTTTTTTTACCCAGCGTTCTATCATTTTGATCTGTACTCTCAGGCTTAGAACTTCCTTGTGTAAGCCAATATCACATTATGACTCCAAGTGGTTTCTTCAACTCTAGTCATCATCTCTACATTCCTTATAGGAGGAAGAAAGATAAAAACAGCCTTCTTTCAAGAATACTTCCTGAAAGTTGTGTTCACCACCAAAACACAGCTTATAGCTCATTGGTCTGAGTTAATAACCTTGGCTCTCATAAGCATACATGAGACTGGAAATACAATTTTTATTACGGTAGCCATATTCCCGGTTTTAAAATGTTGGCTCTGTACTAAGAAAGGAAAACTGATAGTTAAGGGATGCATATCTGTTTTAGACCGTCAAGCTAAACTGATTATAAATTTTCTCAGTTCTGTTAATTTGAACTTTAGACCTGGAACGAAGACCTTAGAGATCATGGTTTCAGAAGAGGAAGCTGTAATCCAAAGAAGAAGTAGTAACTAGTAAATTGGAGGTTAAAACCTGACAAATTTATTTTAGAAGTGTAAAGTCTCTTACACTTTTTGGAGCGAAGTAAATTATGGCTAAAAACCAGGACAAACATGCTTCAAGGCTTAAAGAATCTCAGCCATGCTATCAGCAAATTGTGTCACATTGAACAAGTTACCAAATTCTCTCTTGGCCTTAATTTTTCTCTGTAAGATGAGGAGATTGGACTATATATTATGTAGTATTCATTATACTTTATGATTCTTTGAGGCTATGAATAACTTATCATCCAGTTTTTTCAATGGTTGGTAGTTTACAACAAATAGGTACTTGAGGAGCTCAATAATTAAGCACTAAACTACCATTCCAGATATATCTCTTATCGCCCCATGCCTCAGAAGACACCCCATTCTTCCTTTTACCCCTTTACTCATGCTTTCTCCTGTTTGTCTGTTTGCAAAATAATTTGTTTCACCAACTCCACTCTGCAATTGTTAATAATCCTCACCATGTGTCAAGTTTCATTTAAAAATATTCATACATATATACATGCATTCATATACTTACTATGTACTAGGCATTGTTCTGAAAACTGAACGTGTACTAACTCTATATTTGCAAAATGTCTGTAAATATAGTCTGTTATTATTATTATTATTATCCTCATTCTACAGAGAAGTAGATGAAAGCAAAGAAAATTAAGTCACTTCCTATGGCAAACAAACATATTATAGGCTCATCAGATCTATTTCATCATTTCTCTTCCTGGGAACACAGTCCCTGTCCTCCTTGGCAATTAGGATGAGACCATGTGGTTGGATTCTAACTAACAGAATGTGGACAGAAATTACACAAGCCATTTCTAGATCCGACCCTTAAAAATAGTCAATGAACTGCTCCTGTCTTCCTCCTGCTGCAGCAACTTCAGAGGTCACATGCTGATATGGTGACATCACAAGACAGTATATTAAGCAGAGTGGTTCTGAACTCTTATTCATTTGCCTAAAGGGCATAGCTATTAAAGTTAGAGACAGACTACATACTGTTACCAACGTGTAATATCTTGACTTACAATTTTTGTGCTTTATTATGTCTATGAGTAAGATAGATGTTCGGTAGAAACTACTTATTTTCACTTTGAGGACTAAACCTGGTGGTTCTCAGGGCTTATTCCTGAATCCACATTCATTAAGGGATCACTCCTGGTAGACTCAGAGTTGCCAGTGATCAATCCCAGGTTTGCTATGCAAGACAAGTGCCCTACTAGCTGTACATGCACTATGTCTCTCATTTTATTAAAAGAATGATTGACACCATAGAGATAATTTAGTGATATGGAGCCTTGTATGCAGGCACCTGGCACCACATGCTCTGCCCACCCACACTGCTTGGAGGAATCCCTGAGCATTGAGGTGGGAGTAGCCCCTGAGCCTTGATGAATGTGGACCCGAAAAAAAGCAAAGAATTTTTTTTAAAAAATATGTGTGTGGCTCTGGAGGGCCTCACGTATTTCCAAATATAACCCTGAAGTCTTCTGAGGAAAGCAAGGTGTGGCCATGGAAGCCATCAACACCATTAGGGTGACCTTGCTGGTCCCATTACCACAGAACCTGAGCAGCGCCACATCCTCAGGCTCCAGCCAAGCATCAGCCTCGTTAGCTGATAATTACCAGGAGTTTCTTGGTCCCTCTGATCACTGCTTAAAATTCCCAAGCATATAACATATTTGTTTCTACACACAATGCCATTCTTCTCTGCTAAAAACTGAAACATAAACTACTTAATAGCATTAAATATCCTTTGTATATAATTATGAATCTATTTTTGTAGTTTGAATCAGAAAAAATAAAATCTATACATTTTAAGATAAGTTTCTATCTTTTTGTAGGTTTCTTTTGTAGTTGTTTGCTTTGAACTGTTTTTTATTGAATCACTGTGGGATACAGTTACAAAGTTGTTTATGGTTTAGATTTCAGTTATACAATGTTCCAACACCCATCCCTTCACTGGTGTACATTCCCCACCACCAGTGTCCCCAGATTCCCTCCCACCACCACCCTGCAGCCTGCCTTTATGGCAGACAATTTTCTTCTCTTGCTGTTTCTCTCTCTCTTTCCTTTTGGACATTATGGTTTGCAATATAGGTACTGAAAACTTATCATGTATATCCCTTAACCTGGTTTTTTGGATTTTGGGACCACACCCTGTAACACTCAGGGCTTACTCTTGAGTCTGTGCTTAGGGATCATTCCTGGCAGAGCTTGGGGAACCCTCTCTGATGCCAGGGATCAAACCTGGATCAGCAATGTGCAAGTCAAGCACCTTACATGCTGTCTTTTCTCTCTGGCTGCAGTTACCAGTTTTTAATGGGTGGTAACATTTAATACTTATTCTCTTAGCAGCTTTAAAATATGTTACAACTTTCAGTAACAATGTTGCAAACCAAAATGCCCAAAATGAGAGGAAGAGAGACAGAAACAGAGAAGGATAGAGAAGAAAAGCGCCTGCCATAGGGGCAGGCTGAGGGGTGGGGGTGGGGTGGGTGGTTATGAGAGGTAACCTGCGGAAACTGGTGCGAGGGAAATGTACACTGGTGAAGGGGTGGGTGTTGGAATACTGTATGACTGAGATCTAATCATGAACAGCTTTGTAAGGATCTATTTCACAGTGATTCAATTAAAAAGTAAAATTAAAATATATATGTTATATGGGCTGGCGCAATAGCACAGAGGGTAGGGCATTTGCCTTGCACGCGGCTGAGGCCGGTTTGATTCCCAGCATCCCAAATGGTCCCCCGAGCACCGCCAGGAGTGTGACCCAAAAAGCAAATATAGATATCTAGATAGATAGATAGATGTTACAGTATTTTTAATTATTTTTTTCTTTTTGGGTGATACACTCAGGAATTACCTCTGACAGTGCTCAGGGACCATATGGGATCCTGGAAATCGAACCCGGCTTGGCTGCGTGCAAGACTAAGGCCCTACTAGCTGTGCTATTGCTCCAGACCCTTTTTTTTAGTTTTTAGGCCACATCTGGCAGTGTTCAGGAATTGCTCCTGGCTTTGTGCTCAGAGATCACTACTGGTGGTGCTTGGCAGACTATAGGCAGTGCCAAGGGTTGAACCCAGTACTCCTCTGTGCAAGAAAAATCCCCTACCCGCTATACTATCTCTCTGAGTCTATAGTATTTTAAATTATAGATTCTACACCCATTATAGACATTAGATTCCAAGAACGTATTCATTTTTTAAATGAAGTTTGTGCCCTTTGATTATTATTTTCTAAGAATGAAAATATTGAGAAATAAAGATGCTCAGACTCAGGGTTGAAAATAGAAAGCCTTTGGGAAGTAGAAGAGAAAGGAAAATAACTTCCCAAGATGGGGAAGAACAGTATAGGACTGAGTTTGATCAATTATCTTTCCATTTCCCCTAAACTCCAGTCCCTGACAAGTGCCTTTCTATTCTCTGTTTCTATTAGTTTGTTACTTTTGAAGGAGGCGAAGGGTGGGATTTGGGCCACACTCAATGGCACTAATAGCTGTTCCATGCTCTGCGCTCAGTAGTAACCTCTGGCAGTTCTCAGGGACCATGTGTGTGATAGAACTATGTGTGGGATAGAACAAGGGTCAGTTGTATGCAAGTATTACTCCTTTACAAGCTGTATTATTTCTCTGGCCCAAGGCTTTCTTTTTGAGATTCCACTTATAAGTGAGTTTATGCAGTATTTGTCTTTCTTATCTTGCTTAGTATAATGTCCATTTTTGTCACAGACGTCTTTCTTTTGAGAGGGCCTCTCGAACAATGCCCATGCACTCATATACCACTGCAGAGATCAAAAGCCTTTGTGATCCTTACAGTTTTGTTCTCAGGCAGTTTTATACTTGGGCTTAGAAGTGTTGGGGCAACCTGGATTATGCCTGGCAGTCCCCCAGAAGGGTTGCTTGGTTCCAGGATGAAATACAGAGCCTCATAATTGCAAAGCATGAGTTCTGGCCCTTTGAGATATCCCCCTGGCCAATGATTTCTTTGTTTATGGGACTGAATCACATTCCCATGTGTGTATAATATATGCGAAATATTTCTATACTATCTACATATATATCATATTTTTCTCTCATTTTTGGGCCTCTCCCAGTGGTGCTCAGGGTTTACTCCCAGTTAAATGATTAAGGATCATTTCCACTGGCACTCAGAAGACCTTGCAGTGCCGGGAATCAAACGCGGCGGCTCTCACATGCAAAATTTGTGTTCCCAGCCCTTTGAGCTATCTCCCTTGCTCTATATCACTATTTTTTTAGAGTGTGGATTATGGTAAACATTAAACTTTTTTTTTATTATTTTTAAAAATATTTTTTTAAATTTTTTAATTAGTGAGTCACAGTGAGGGTACAGTTACAGATTCACACATTCGTGCTTGTTTTTCCCTCATGCAATCTTCGAGAGCCCATCCCTCCACCAGTATCCATTCTCCACAACTTATGAACCCAGTATCCCTCCCACCTTCCTATCCCATCCCCCCCACCCCACTCCGCCTCTGTGGCAAAGCATTCCAATTTGTTCTCTCTCTCTCTCTCTCTCTCTCTCTCCTTTTTAATGTTGTGGTTTGCAATAAGGGTATTGAGTAGCCATCATGTTTGTCTCTAGTCTACTTTCAGCGTATATCACTATTTTTTTTATCATTTATGCATCTATGGACTCTTCCACTGTTTTTTTTTAAATTTCTTGTCTATTGTGAATAATAATGAATAAATATAGGGGTGCAGATAACTCTTCAAGATAGTGATTTCATTTAGATTCATACTCACAAGTGGGATTTCTGGATCATATGGTAATTCTATTTTTAGTATTTTGAGAAGCTTCCATACTGTTTCCCGTAGTGACTGCACAAATTTACATTCCCACCAAGATTGCACTAGCAATTCCCTATCTATACGCTCTTGCTAACAGTTGGTATATCTTATCTTTTCTGAGGATTTTCATTCTAAAAGGCATGAGGTGATAGGGCAATGTGGTTTGGATTTCCTTGTCCCTGATGATGAGTCATGCAAAGGGTATTTTATGTCTCTTAAATATCTACTAATCTCTGGGTATCCCCCTTTTCTTTGATCATTTATAATTATTTTGAAGAAAATGAATATTTAGTTCGTTGAAAGTTTCCCATATTTTGGAATAATCTCATTCTGTTTGTATTTTCTTACTTTCCCCACTCGACAAATCTCTTCCTGCAGGAAGTCTACTACCCACAGCAAACTCTAACCCTTTCATAACATTGATCTTCAACCAACTTGAATTTCTTTTTGTTTTTTGTATTGAGACCACACCCAGCAGTAATTAGCGCTTATTCCTGGCTCTATGTTCAGGGTGCTCAGGGTAACTGTATGTGGTGCCAAAGGTAAACCAGGGTTAGCTATATGCAATAAATAAACCTCAATTCCTTTACTATCTCTCATTCTAGCCACTTACCATTAAAATTATGACTGTGTACTCACTTGTTTAAAAGGAAGAGCAACATTCTTTTCTTCTTCATGGCCACTTTCACATCTGTTTTATGTTTTGTTTTGTTTTGTTTTGTTTTGTTGGGGGGGGTTCACACCCAGCAATGCTCAGGGGTTACTATTTGCTCTACACTCAGGAATCACCCCTGCTGGTGCTCAGGGACCATATGGGACACTGGGGATTGAACCCAGGTCAGCATCATGTAGGACAAAGGCCTTACCTACTCTACCATCTCTCTGGAACCTTTCATATACCTTAAGAACATACAATTGTTTCACCTACCCTAAGAGCTTAGACTTGCAGACTAGGAACCCCATAATTTTAGTTTAGCTACTTATGCATCTCATCAAGGATGTGCTAGTCTTACTATGACATTGACCTATAAGTTTGTTGGACAGAGTGAGAGACTTGCTCTTTGTAAATAAATTCCTGCTTCAGACAGTAGTGTAAGAAGGGTTAGGCCCAGGAATCAGACAGACCCTCATTTGAGGCAGCGCAGTATAACTGCAGGTTGGATGGCTTTGAGAGAGGCATTTGACTTCACCATATTATTCAGGGTTGAAAGTTACAGGCAACAGAAACAAAATTTAGTTGACGTAAGCAGAAAATAGATTTGTCAAGGTAGCTTGCAGAATAATTGAGATGAATGAAAACAAGTTTTGAATCCAAGAAGCTGAGAACAATATTCAGAACACTACCCTGGACCTCATTTTTTGGTTCTGTTTTTTCACTTGATTTTATTATTAATTAATATTTTTGGTAGCACTGGTTCAAACCCAGGACCTCACACATGTGAGTCAAATCCCCAACTGACAAAACATTTTTGTGTTTTTTTTTGTTTTTGTTTCTTTGTTTTAGGGCCACAAGTGCTCAGGACTTTCTCCTGACTCTGTGCTCAGATCACTTTTGGCAGGTTTGGGAAACCATATGCGGTGGTAGTGCAAGGCAAATGCCCTACCTGCTGTACCATCACTCCAGCTCCCACAAAACTAACTTTGTACCCACTGAATAGTACTTTTCTTTTTCTCCTCACCCCACCTGCCCGAGCTCCTGGCAGCCATAAGTCTTCTTTCTGTAGTTAAACTTGGCTTCCTTTGGAGCTTCAGACAACCAGAATCCCATCAGCTTTTTCTCTTTGTGTCAGGCTTATTTTACCAGCATACCAGCATAGTGTCCTGAAAACTCATTCACACTGTAACATATGCTAGAGCTTCTTACATTTTTAGGTTTTTTTTGTTTGTTTTTTGGGTCACACCCGGCGATGCACAGGGTTTACTCCTGGCCCTTCACTCAGGAATTACCCCTGGCGGTGCTCATATGAGATGCTGGGATTAGAACCCGGGTAGGCCGTGTGCAAGGCAAACGCCCTACCTGCTGTGCTATCGCTCCAGCCCCTTTAGTTAATTTTTTAATTTGATTTTTGGGCCACACTCAGCAATGCTCAGGGGTTTCTCCTGGCTTTACACTCAGAAATTACTCCTGATTATACTCAGGGAAACATATGGGATGCTGGGGATCAAACCCAGGTCGGCCGTGCAAGGCAAATGCCCTACCTGCTGTACTGTCTCTCCAGCCCTGCCATAGTTTCTTTTTGTCTTCTTTCTTTCCTTCTTTCTTTCTATCCTTCTTTCTTTCTTTCTTTCTTTCTTTCTTTCTTTCTTTCTTTCTTTCTTTCTTTCTTTCTTTCTTTCCTTCTTTCTTTTTCCCTGCTTTCTAAGAATAATATTCTGCAGCAGATCTGTTCCACTCTTCTTAGTCCCCTCCACACCCCAGTTTTCTTGAAACATAAGTAGCATATAATTTTTGTCACACCTCATAGTACTTACTCCTGGCTGTGCCCAGAGATCATTCCCAGTGGACTCAGGGACCATTTGGGGTGTTGGGGATTGAGCCTGGGTTGGCCACATGCAAGGCAGGCACCCTGCCCACTGTACTATCTCTCTGGCCCCAGTGTATTATAATAATAATACCCAACCACCACCATGCTTCAGGCTATTTTCCACATGCTCAGGCCAAGCCTCATGCATGAGTGAGCATATTCCTGGACACATCATCATAAAGGGATATATATATATATGTATTGAATATGCCACAGGGAGCTTGCCAGGCTCTTCTGTGCAGGCAGGATATATCTTGAAGAGCCCGGCAAGCTACCGAGAGTATCCAGCCTGCACAGAAGAGCCTGGCAAGCTCCCCGTGTCATATTCAATATGCCAAATACAGTAACAATAACAGATCTCATTTCCCTGACCCTGAAAAGAGCCTCCAATAGTTGGTAAAAACGAGTAAGGACAGGCTGTTAAAAATCTCAGGCGTTACTGGCGCCCACTCGAGTAAATTGATGAACAATGGGATGACAGTGATGACGGTGATGATGATGACCCTGGACCTACTCTGGTGATGGAAATCACTTTGATCACTTCAAGAACCAGCTTGTACTATTTGGATTCCTTATGATTTCTTCCCACTTTTAGGCAATGTGCTAAACATAAGCTGTACTAGTTACACCTGATTTGAGACTGTATTTGAGTTTATTGTGTCCTGACAGTTCCATCTCATTGTGCCCTAATGAATCAGAGCACAGTCAATTCCAGAAGTACAATTTAGCAGGTTGTGGAATAAAAGTTGTTCCAAAGTTGTTCTGCCATTTCTCTCCCTATCAGAAAGAAGGCAAAATATTAAATACCTGTTCTCCTCTGTGAATCTTCAGGAACAACTGCAAAGATTTAGGTCTTCATAAAAATATTAACACTTTACACAGAGCCTGCCTCCATCAACGTTTCTGTTGGTGCCATTTGAATCCCTTCTCTATTTGGATCCCATTTATCAAAGTGAATTTGAGGCTCATTCTTCCAAGTAGCTCAATTTCTGGGCTGAAAATTCTGAGGCCTCTTAAAAATGAATTCCCCTCCCTTATGACTAGACAAGCCAGCTCCATCCATACTCCCTCTGTCATATCAGTGGGCCCAGCTCCACAGCTCCTGAAGCATGTGGCCACATATGCAGCTATGCAATAACTCTTCCAAATTCCACATCACTGCAGTACAGTAGGAGTACAGCAAACCCAATTGGGAAAAGGTATAGAAGCTCATCAAAAACAGTAACACAGAAGGCTAAACCAGCACCAACAATTTCAGTAAATCCTAAGACAATAGCTTTAGTAACACCATTGTTAGGATGAACAATAATGTTCGTTATTGTGAACTCAAACAAATCATAACACAGGTAGTTATCAAAGCCCAAGAAAATGGAAGGGTAGAAATGGAAAAAATACTACTATAATTAGAAATGACAGAAGTGAAGAAGATGGGGGTGATAAAGAAAACTCAGTAAAACTCTGAACAGCATAATAAAAGCAGTTGAGAAAAATATCAAGGAGCTCCAAGATGAGGAGGAAATAGCAGTAAGTGGAAAGTAAAAGTACAGCAAACCCAATGGGGAAGAGATGCAGAAGCTCACCAACGTCAATGAGAAAAAACAGTAACACAGAATGCTCAACCAGCATCAACCAGCAGTCTGAAAATAAATGAACAGCATACCAAATAACTATGGATGAGTTCAAGAGTAATAATATAATAAGTACTGGAGTCCCTGAAAAATATAAGAATCATTGGAGGCGGGCTACAGAGATAGTAAAATGGGTAAGGCACTTGTCATGCAGCCAGCCTTGGTTCAACCCTAGTGTCCCACATTATCCTCTGAGCCCTACCAGGAGTAATTCCTGAATGCAGAGCCAAGAGTACCTCTTGGCCATTGCTGGTTGTGGCCCAAAGACAAAAAAATAGAATCATTGGAGTCCCTGAAAAACAGGAAAGCAAATTTGATGAAGAAATAATAATTTAAAAAGTCATTGTTAGAGTTTCCCAAAGTTGAGGAATGAAGACACTAAGATCAAGGAGGCCTGGAGGATACCAGCAAAAACATTCAATTGGAAAAACTCCAAGACATGTTGCACTCAAAATGACAAAATCCAAAGACAGAGACAGGATATTAAAAGTAGCAAGAACAAAAAATTCTTACATTTAAAGTAAACCTATAAGACTCACAACAGATCTATCAGTGAAACTCTTCAAGCCAGAAGAGAATGGACATATAGAGGACAAAAATACAACAAAAATGAATAGCAGGGGGCTGGAGCCATAGCACAGCGGGTAGGGCGTTTGCCTTGCATGCAGCCGACCCAGGTTCGAATCCCAGCATCCCATATGGTCCTCTGAGCACCACCAGGGGTAATTCCTGAGTGCAGAGCCAGGAGTAACCCCTGTGCATCGCCGGGTGTGACCCAAAAAGAAAAAAAAATGAATAGCACATGGAGAATACTCTATCCAGCTAGATTACCATTCAGATTTCAAGGAACTGTATAGAGCTTCAGGCACAGATAACAGCATAGGTAATTCATATCCTCGAATCCAGTTGTTTTTGTCTTTATTTTTATTTTATGGGGGCCAAAAGTTTTTATGTAGTGAAGTAGACACAGTAGCTGCACTGATAAAGTCTATAGCTTGGTGGAAACAGATAAGCAAGCACACAATTACTAAAAGGTTTATGGTGGTTTTAAAATATTTCCATGGGTATTTAGGAGTTCAATACAGCCAAACAAGGAAAAACTGTTTCTGTTCTCACTGCAAAATCTACATCTAAATTTGGACTAATCCCAGAAATGCACTGAAAATGCCAATGAACAAGGTACAGGAGAGATCCCAGAAAGTTGAGAGAGGTTATACATTTGCTGCTGTTGTTGTTGTTAAATCACCATGAGATACACAGTCACAAGGTTGGTAATGATTGGGTTTTGGGGATACAATGTTCCAATACCCAACCTTTCACCAGTGAGCATTTCCCATCACCAGTGTCCCCAGTTTCCCACCTTCAACCCCCCAACTCCTGCCTGCCTCTATGGCAGGCACTTTTCTTCTGTCTCACTCTCTGTTTTTCCTTTTGGTGATTAATGGTTTGCATTACAGGTAACGAAATGTTACCATGTATATCCCTTTACATATTTTCAGCATTCAATTCTTGCCCAGAGTGATCATTTCCAACCAATCATTTTCATAGTGGTCCCTTCTCTATCCTAAGTGCCCTCTCCCCAGAAAGCTTCCAACAATGGGCCAGTATGTCTGGCCCTCATTTCTATTGTCCTTGGGTAATAGTCTCATGCTATTTTTTATATATCACAAATGTGTGTGTGAGAGAGATACCTTTGCCAAAAAAAAACCCAGCATGGAGCAACATACTGTAATTGAGAAGACAATTCTAAGGTGTAGAACTTTTCTTGGGCAACAGAGTGGGTCAAACTGAACATAAAACACTCCAATCCTACAATCCTATGCTTACATTGGAATTCAAGGCAACAACTCTAGGATACAAACAGAGGGCAAAGTCACATCCAGGTGCTGTCTTGTCATCTCTTGCAGCCTTGTTTTGTGGACATCAGATTATAACCCAGTTGCCATAGTAATGGAATCACTAGTAGATGTCATCTTGAAGACATTGTTTGTGGACACGATATTGAGTATCTCTTCCATGGGAGTAGTGCTGGGGTGGAGCACACACAGTTGTCTGAGAGCTTACTCCAAGTTACTTACTCAGGGAGCATTCCTGGTAGGTCTTAGGGGACCATATGTCAGGGATCAAATCGGGGCCAACACATGCAAGGGCAAGAGGCTTACCTGCTTTAATTTTTCTCTAGTCCTTGACTCTCTCTTCTTATTAACAAATCCTGGGAGCAAATTTCTGAGTGAGTTCTCCTTACCACAAGTTGAAAGCTGAATTAACTGGGGAATGAGAGAGTGTTGATTAAGCCTAGTTGACAAGTATACCTGACCCCTTCTAGTCCACATATAACTGCTTAGCAAGCTAACAGTGCTCGCATTGTCAGAAACCATCCTTGGACCTTCCGAAGCACAACAGATTAACAAAGGGAAACCTCATTGACTGCTGTGCGCCCAGTTTGCCACAGAGGGCAAGCTTCGTGACTGCGACCCTAGCATCCTTTGAAGATCATACCCTACATAGGTTTTCCCAATCACACAAAGGTCTATGTGATCACCGTAAACTAATATTGGGGCTGCAAGACACTGTTGACTTTGAACCTCCGATTGTCACACTGACCATCTAGGCCAGTGTTTCTCAATCTTTTCCTATTTGTAGTCTCCCTTCTAAATTTGTTTCCTTCCTGCATCCCTAGTCCTACCAGTTGACCCCCAGAGTTTGATCTATGATACCCCATTTATGTGATTTTCACCTGTGGCCCCCTTGGAACAGCCTGTGATCCCACAATTGAGAAACACTGCTCTCAATCTTAATGCATAGGTGCCTCCAGTCGCTTGATCTTGATTAATCGCAGGATCTTGATTACAGATGAACTTGATTACTGTTTGAACTTGGCACAAGGCTGGCACTGAGAACTTAAAATGTGAACACCAGATTGCCCTCCAGGTCTGCTCAAACTTGATGCAAAAGTATCCCCAAATACTCAAGAGCTTCAATTTCTGGTCCCACTATACTGTCTTGTTGTAACTTGGTGTACAGTAGCTCCCACACACTAGCAATCTTTGACCCCAGACTGCTCATCAAGCCTGTTCAAACTTGGTACAGAACAGCCAATGGGAACTTGTGACTCCTGGTGGCCATCCAGGTCTGCCCAAATATAGGCAATATTTAGACCGGGGTTGCTCCCAGACTTGTTTGAACTTGATGTCCAGGAGGCCTAGGCTCTCACGAGCTCAAACTCCTGGATGCTTCCCAATCTATATAAATTTGGTGAAGGGTACCCCCAGGTAACAGCAGTGATGAAGATTTATTTACGGTTCTGGCTTACTCATACTTGCTGCCCCCAAATCCTGAAAAATATTCATCCTATCAGGTTGTTATGCAAGTTTACCTGACCTTGAAACTACACTTGCTCTAAACATCAATCCCTTGGGCGATCTGCAAGTCAGCTGAGTGCTAAAGTTCCTCTGGGCTCTCCAGGCTATGGAGGCCATTAATTCCCAGTTACTGCCCACACCTACTTGATACCACAGCTGCTACCATGTAGTCACCACAAGTGCTACCAAGAATCTTGGTTAACAAGATTCTTTCAAAATCTTGCTTATCATTAGAGCTGTAGCTGCTGCAGGACACGCAAAAAAATTACCAGGGCCAGAACAATAATACAGCAGGTAGGGCACTTGTCTTGCACACAGCCAACCTGAGGCTCAATCCCTATAACTCCATATCGTCCCCCAATCCTGCCAGGAAAAATCCCCAGGTGCCTCTGGGTGTCCTTCCCACCAAGAAAAAATCCATTTATCAGCAATCATCCAAGTGTGCTGCCTGGATTGCAGACTGGTTTAAAGGAGTGACAGAAATTTTTCCAAGCAAACAACAGCTAAAGAAATTCATGGTTACTAAACTAGCTATGCAAGAAATACTAAAGGGTCTTCTATAAAAGAAAAAGTGACCCCACTCAGAAATAACAAGATACTTTAAACAAACAGGAACAGATAGATATTACAGTAGGTAAAATGCTTGGCTTGCACTTAGCTGACCCTGGTTCAATCCCCAGTACCATATGTAGTCCCTCTAGCATTGTCAGGACTGATTCCTGAGCAAAGTGCCAGGAGTAACCCCTGAGAACATCCAGGAGCAGTCATTCTTACCACCCACCAAATAAAACTAGAAAATGTGGAAGGTAAATTTGGAGTCTCTTAGAATGAAATTGATATTTAATAACTTGAAATTTAAAATGGAATCTGATCCACAAAAGGCTGACATATCCTGGTATAAGGGAGGAAGAATAGAAAACATAAAGAAAAAGAGATAAACTAAAAGCACAGAGGTACAGAAGCTTCTTAGTTTAATGTAGTCATATTCATTTATCTTTACTGCCACATGCTTGGTCAGTGGTGTTTCATCTTTGATAATACCTTTAGCCTCAATATCGTGAAGGATTCTGCCTACTTTTTACTCCATGTACCCTATGGATTCAGGTTTGATATTGAGGTCTTTAATCCCTGACTGGGCCAGCCTTTTTGGAAAACAATATGGGTAATCTTCAAAAAACTAGAAATTGAGCTTCCTTATGATCCAGCATTACCACTGCTGGTAATATACATTGGAGGCACAAAAATACAGAGCAGGAATGCCATCTGCCCTTTGATGTTCACTGCAGCACACTTCACAATAGCTAGAACTGGAAACAATTTTTTCAGTGCCTGAGAACAGATGACTGGTTAAAGAAACTATGGTATATCTACACAATGAAATACTATGTAGTTATCAGTAAAAAAGAAGTCATGAAATTTGCTTATAAATGGATGGACATGAAGAGTATCATGCTGAGTGAAATGAATCAGAAGGAGAGGCACAGACATAGCATGATTGCACTTATTTGTTGGATATTTAAGAAAAAATCATAGTACGAGACTAATAACCATAAAAACAAGGGCCAGGAAGATTGGTTCATGGTTAGAAGCTTTCCTCAAGTGCTGGGAAAGATGGCAGTTGGGATAAAGAAGGAACGACTATGACAATAATAGTTGGAAATGAGTTCTCCGCTGCTGCACGAGCACAATCCCAGAGGTCAACTGAACTACTTTGGACATGAGCAGCTCGCAAAAATGCCTCCAGACTGTGAACTGAGCCACTGCCCCATGTGGTGCCAGCAGGCAAGGGTTCCTCTCTCTCAACCCTTCCTTCCTGGGCACAGCATGGCGATCACTGCCTTTTGAACACAAAATGTAGGTACCAGCCCAGCTGCAGCGGGACACTCGCGAGATCCCAGGGGGCGGCGGGGGGAGTACCGGCCCCGCCCTCTGCCGATATTTAAGCACAGTGGCCATACATGTGCAGCCTCTCCGCTGCTGCACAAGCATGATCCCGGAGGCCACCTGAACAACTTTGGACATGAGCAGCTCGCAAAAATGCCTCCAGACTGTGAACTGAGCCACTGCCCCATGTGGCGCCAGTGGGCAAGGGTTTCTCTCTCCAGGCGTTTCCATCTTATGAGCACCACAAAAGGGAAGTAAAAGCTTTCAATGATGCAATTTCTGGCAGAATTTTCCCTGGACTTTATACAGAAATCCAAAACCGCGTGGCCGCTGTTGCGACCTAATATCTCTTAATTGTCAGCAATGTCAAACAGTTCCTTTTTAGCAGGTCTGACTTTGAGGGGAAGCTGCAAACAATAATAGTGAGTGTTTTGTTGAAATATTGAAGGTAATCAAAGTAGCAGCCATTTCTCTAGACTGTGAACTAAGCTATAGCCTCACGCCAGCCGAGGTACTTTTCCTTTTTGGGGGAGAAACGCGGAGTGGCATCCGCCATATTATGAGGTCTATTAAGCAGGCACGAACTTGGTGGCGTGAGTAGGGGGAAAAATTATGTACTTGGAACAGCGGGACGCTTGGGCAGTCTCAGGCTGGGGCCGATACCAGCGCACGCTCCACCGAGATTTGACCCGGGTGGCCACACATTTGTGTGGCCACTTTGCTGCTGATCGACCAGAATCTGGAGGCCAACTAGACTACTTTTGGTTCCAGAAACTGCTTGCAGCCATGCCTCTAGACTGTGAAATAAGTCATAGTCCCAAGCCAGCCAAGGATGGGAAATATCCTTCTTGCTCGGTTTTTTTTTTCCCTTCTCAGGCGGTGTGGCGTCAGCCATATCATGAGGACTATTAAGCAGGCATGAACTTGGTGGCATGAAAAGGAGGAAAAAATAAACAGTGATGAACTTGGAAGAGCGGGACTTCATATCACTTCATTCTCAGCAATGGAAAACTAATTATCAAATGCTTCCTTGGCAGTAGGGTTGTCTTTTTTTGGGGAAACTCCAACAACAATAGTGAGTTTTATGTTGAAATATGGAATTTAATCAAGGTAAAGAGAAAATGAAGTGAAATTTATCAGTTACGCAGGCGGGGGTGGGGGGTGGGGGATGGGAGGTATACTGGGGTTTTTGGTGGTGTAATATGGGCACTGATGAAGGGATGGGTGTTTGAGTATTGTATAACTGAGACAATATAGTTCTCAGCCTGAGAACTTTGTAATTTTCCACATGGTGATTCAATAAAAAATAGTTGGAAATGATCACTCTCAATAAGAACTACGTGCTGACTCATCTGTGGAGTATAGAATAACATAACATGAGGCTGACACCCAAGAACAGTAGATACAAGGGTCAGGAGGATTGCCCCATAGCTGGAAGACTGCTTCATGAGCAGAGGGGAGAAGGCAGATGGAATAGAGAAGGAATCACTAAGAAAATGATGGCTGGAGGAACCAGTTGGGATGGGTGATGCATGCCGAAAGTAGATAATGGACCAAACATGGTGACCTCTCAGTGTCTGTGTTGCAAGCCATAATGCCCAAAAGTAGAGAGAGAGAGAGAGTGTGGGGAATATTGTCTGCCATGGAGACAGGGGGAGGGTGGGAAAGAGGGGGTATATTGGGATATTGGTGATGGGGAATATTGGTGGTGGGGAAAGTGCACTGGTGGAGGGATGAGTGTTTGATCATTGTGAGATTGTAACCCAAACATGAAAGCTTGTAACGTGATTCAATAAAATTTTTTAAAAAAGAACTGCATGCAGAAAGTAGGCAAAAAAAAGAGCATGGTAACCTCTCAGTACCTATATTGCAAAACGTAATACCCAAAAAGAGAAAGAGAAAGAAGAAAAGTGCTCACATAGACGCAAGCTGCCGGAGTGGCAAGAGGGATACTGGGGACAGCAGCTGTGGGAAATGTACACTGGTGGAGGGATTTGGTGTTGGAACATTTTATGACTAAAACCCAACCACAAACAATTTTGTAGCTATATATCTTACAGTGATTCAATAAAATAAATAAAAATGAGTAAAATATAGAACATAAATGAATACCTATGGGTTATATGTATCACTGTATCACTGCCATTCCGTTGCTCATCGATTTGCTCGAGCGGACATCATTGTGAGACTTGTCGTTACTATTTTTGGCATATGGAATACACCACAAGTAGCTTGCCAGGCTCTGCCGTTCTGGCGAGATACTCTCGGTAGCTTGCCAGGCTCTCCGAGAGGGGCGGAAGAATCAAAACTGGGTCAGTCATGTGCAAGGCAAACGCCCTACCCGCTGTGCTATTCTCTTTTTTTTTTTTTGATTTTTGGGTCACACCCAGCGATGCACAGGGGTTCCTCCTGGCTCATGCACTCAGGAATTACTCCTGGTGGTACTTGAGAGACCAAATAGGATGCTGGGAATCGAAACCGGAGAGGCCGCGTGCAAGCAAACACCCTACCCGCTGTGCTATCACTCCAGCCCCGTGCTGTGCTATTCTAAAAATAGAATTCCTATAACAAATGACTATAAGTTCTCTTATGCCAATAATTTTGCTAGTTATCAAGTGACCTTAATTCACCAATGAAAACATGACAGAGTGCTAAAAAGGAGCAGAAACAAAACTCAAACTTCTATTTCTTTTTAGGAGACACACATGATCTTCAATAATAAAGATATAAATTATAATGGCAAAAGAAAAGTTTGGAAAATAAACAGGCACAAAGTAGTCTTAAAAGACAGGGGTAGTAATACTTGTATAATGAAGTCAGTGGGCACCCATGGGTGGTTTATGTGAAGTGCAGAGGAGTGAGACAGCCACTTTCTCCTTATCCACCTCTGCCAACCTGGCACCAGCTGGGAAGGCTAAGATGGATAAAATCTGCGATGAGCCTTTGAGTGGCAATGACCAGAGACCCGCCAGCCCCTCTAGGTGGCCATCAAGCTACACCTGATGCCCACTTGACCTCTAGGAGTTAATAATCCCCACGATCAGATTCCCCAGGGAGCCATGGATTCAGTCTGGAGCGAGGAATTGCTCTTTGCAGAATAGAAACCAGTCCTAGGCCTTACTCAGGCCTTACAGATCCTTGTCCTTCTCACAGAAAAGAATTTCAGGAGACAAGTTGTGAAGTAAAAAAACTATTATTTGGAGTCTTTTAGAGAAAAGAAAGAGAAAAAGAGAGAGAGAGAATGCGGGCTTCTCTAAAGGCAAAGAGAGCCCCAGTACACATCTCAAGAGGGGAGATGTGGGTGACACACGTGCTCTGGCACTACACATGTACACAAACAGCAAATGGTTTCCAGCAACATATGCACATACTTCCTTTGTTCAAGTTGACTTTTATAGGATTTTTCCCAAGCTTCCCCACGTGATGCTTCTAGGTAAGAGTCTATGGCTAGGATGGTTGCCAAGGGAGTATAGTTGGGAGTGGTTGATGATCTTCTTTCAAAGTCCTTTCCTTGTCCTTTGTTCCTGCTGGAGCTTCTCTTGGAGGGGTATTCCAGACTTTTCTGGGTGTGTTGATGTCAAATTAAGTCTTATCACACCTTAGTTCCTATGTCTCCAAGGTGGGCTTTTTGCAGCCTTGGGATATTGGTTTTATTACTTTCCAAGGAATCCCACTACAATGGAGGTCCTTCCCTGTCTACCTGCATGCATCATATTAGATCAAAATTACTGAATCTAAAAAGGTAATAAGAGACAAAAATGTACATTATAAGAGATCAATAGGAGGATCAAGAGGATTTAACATCAAGAACACTTCTAACTTATATGCACCAAATAAGGAGCATAAAAATTTCTAAAGCATCTACTAATGGCTTGAAGAAAGAAATTAATAGAAACATTTTAGTAGTAAAAGGCTTAAGCACCCCCACTCTTACCATTGGTCAGATCAATTGCACAGAAAATCAACTAAACAACAGCCTCAAATAAGGAGTTCAAAGAGTTCGGCTTAAGTGACTTTTAAAGGGTTCCCCAGAGGCCCCCCCAATATAAATACACTTTCTTCTCTAATTCAATGGAAGATTCTGTGTAATAGACCACAAGCTGGTAGACAAAACAAGTAACTATGAAAATGAAAATCTTGTCATATTCCATTTTAGATTGCAATATTTTAAAGTAGACTAAACAGTACAGTGAAAGCTGATAAAATGATAAATATGGTAAATAAACAACATTCTGTCGATTAATATTGGTCAAGTAGAAAATTAATAACTCCTAGAAACAAAGATAAAGACACACGCTAGCAGAATATATGGGACAACAGCAAAAGCAAGGACAGTTCAATATACAAAAATCAGCTAAGGTGATGCACCATGTCAATGAAAAGAAAGATAAAAATTGTATGATCCTATCAGTAAGTGAAGGGAAAATTTTCGAAAAGATATACATTTTTAAAATTTTAATTTTAACTAATTAATTTTTAAATTTTTATTTTTTAATTAAGTCACCGTGAGATACAGTTACAAAGCTGTCCATGATCAGGCTTCAGTCATACAATCCCCTGCGGAATCTGGAATGCTCCCTCTCCTGAATGACCTATCCTTGAACAATGCTGTGAAGGTCCCTATTAAAGAAAGAAGATGTAGGTTAGAGCTTTAGTGCGTTAGGGTAAGGCTCTTACTTTGTATGCGGTCAGCCCCAGTTCACTTCCTGGTACTATGTATGATCCCCTGAGCACTGCCATGGTTGATCCTTGAGCACATTATTCTATACTCATATCTCCACTAGTGTCCATTTCCCACCATCAATGAACTTAGTTGTTTCCCTCCTACAATTCCCCCATCCTGCCTCTATGACACTCTCTCTCTCTCTCTCTCCTTCCCTCCCTCCCTCGTACCCCCCTTTCTGGGCAATCTGGTCTGAAACACAGATACTGAGAGGTTATTGTGTTTAACATACTTTTATTTTAATTTGAAAAATCTCTCAAATGGGGCCAGAGAGAATGTATGGTGGTTAAGGCACTTTCTTTGCACACAACTGGCTTGGGTTTGATCCCTGGCATCACATCTGTTTCCCCACCCCACTCTAGGAGTGATCCCTGAATGCAGATCCAGAAATAAACTCTGAGCACTGCTGGGTATACTCCCGCAAATGAAATAGTATTATAAACACTAATTTTTCAAGCAACTATCTTTTGAAATAATTTTCTACACAACATTCAATAACTGATACAAGGGATAAGGGGGTAAAGGGAGCGTTATTATAGCATACTCTGAAAACATAATAGACAGTAAGGTTTACTGAAGAGTCAGTTCAACTGAAATTTAGACGGAAATGAGGAATTGGACAGGATGAAGAAATTACAGGGGACAGGAGGAACTGTTCTGGGCACTGAGAAACTTATGTGTGAGAGTAAAGAAAATAGTAAGCTTGATATTCTCTTCAATGACCGTGAAGAAAATCAGACAAGAAGATCAGTTAGCAGATGCAAGCTGCAATTCAAAGGTAGTGACCTCAAATAGCAAAGTAACTGCAGCAGTGGTAAAGAGAATGAGTTTGTTGGGGGAGTTCAAAGGGGAGAGATGATGCTTATATGCACAAGTCCTAACATAGCATGATCCCCTGGGAAATATGGAATGCCCCCACCCTTGAGCAATATTGTGAGGGTCCCTATTAAAGAAAAAAGATGAGTACTAGAGAGTTAGCACATTGAGGTAAGGCTCTTACTTTGTATGTTGTCAGCCCCAATTTAATTCCTGGTATTACATATGATCCCCTGGGCACTGCCACGGTTGATCCTTAAGCACACCCAGGTATATCTCCAAAACTGTACATTTATATTAATTTTTTAATTATTTTGGAGATAATATTCAGTTCCATTTTTTCTACCTAGAAAGAAGTAGAAATTTTTTCTGATAACAATTTTCTCCTTAGGAAGAAGTGGGGAACACAAGATTTTGAAGACTATAAAGATGGTTTGAAATGTTGGACTTGTGAGAGGAAATATGTTAATAGAGGAAACCTATCAAGAGAAATAGATAGTACGGAGGACCCAGTTGAGTTTGGATAATATAGATTTATGCAACACAAATGTGCACAATAATTTAATATTCACCATGTTCAACAGCCCACGTGCAGGGATGGGGAATAAGGTTACAGAAAAAATTAAGGTGGTAGTTGTGTCTTGGAAGATAATATAGAAAGACAATGGAAAAAATATTTAGCTTTAATTGGAATCATGTATAATATGCTCAACAGGTAGGGAAATTGGGGTAGTATGAAGGCTAATAGATAGCATCATAATTCACAATATGATGACTATGCCACTCAGATCACTTCCCAGCAAAGGACTTGTTGTCTTGGTTGCTGGGAACACTGTCACAAACTGGTTTCAGTGGTGCTACCAGGCTCTTTAGGGATTGTTTCAAAACCACAGAGAGCAAGTTGCCTTACCCAAAGCCACACCCCTTCCCCTAGTGGCCTATATTAATGACTGAATAAGATATAAAGGCCTGATAATTTTACTCAAACTCAGAACTACACGTAAAGACTTTTGTCACTTCCTAGTTTTCTTATGGGACTGGTGCAGGCACTTGCTAGAATTTGATTATATTATCATTTCTGCCCCAAATTTGCCTCCTTCTCATTTCTCCAGGCACTGATCCTATGGGACTGCTTAATGAACATCCTGCTCACTAAAATCCCTCTGGGGATACCAACCTGTGACACAGTGCCTTTGTATTCAGTTCCAGTGAGGTAAAAGGATAATTGAGTGAGTTGGAAGGATGGTAAAGTGTGGTTGCAGGTTGTGATGTCTTCATTTATTATTGCAGAGATGGAGCAATTCTGGATGGTGGCGAAGTCAAGGATGTGGCTAAGATAGTGTGTGGAACATAAAGGAAGCCAGGCTGTTGAGGATGACATGGTGACTTGTACATAGATGTGATCAAGAAGCCAGCAGTTCAATTTTGTGACAATCCCACTGTAATAGCCATTTATTCATGTGCAATAACTTGTTTCAAATTTTAGTGTCTAAAAATAGCAAGAATGCATTATTTTATAGTGTATATGGGCCAGAAACCTGAGCTTGGCTTAATTGCTTTGATCTCAGAATCTTACATAAGATTGCACTCAATACATTGGCCAGGACTACAACTTGACTTACGGCGAAAGAGGAGAACAGTGGTAGAGCACCTACCTCCCTTATATGTATATGTCAGGCCCTGAGTTCCATACCCAGCACCAAAACATACAATAACTTGACTGGGGGAGGACCCATCTCCAACTCCCTTTCAAGCTCACTCACATAGCTGCTGGCAAGTCTCCTGGATTCTCTGGGTATAATCAGAAGTACCAGAGCCTTTCTGTATGGATCTTTCTCCAGAATAGTCTGCAATATTGCAACTAGTTTCCCTCACAGTAAGAGAGAAAAAGAGTGAGAGACTACAATCAATATAGAAGTCACAGTCATGTGTAACCTATTCCCTGAAGTGAAATCAATCATTTAAGCTGCCTTCTATTTGTTATTTGTTATTTGTTAGAGTTTACCTTCTAGTCAAGTAGGGGAGATGACAGATAGGTATGAAAAATAGGGATAGTCGTTCAAAAAAAGTCACCTTAAAGGCTACCTATGACACCTACTATGTGCAGGGGATTATTTCAGGTGCTAGGGCTAGAGCAATGACTAATATGGACAAATTTTTCTCCAAAGCACCTTCATGTTAGGGGAGTCAGACAAAATCAAGCCAATCTATAAGATCCTTTAATGATATGGGACCAAATAGATAGTACTGGAATCAAGACACCTGCCTTGCACATGGTATACCCAAGTTTGATTCCCTGCACCACATATGGTTCCCAGAGCAACACCAGGAATGATCCCTCAGCACAGAGCCCTGAGTAAGCCTTGAAAACCATTGGTTTGCCTCAACACCTACACACACATACATGCATGTGGAATGTGCTATGTGCTGGAAAAGTAATGAACTAGATAATGTCGAAGAGAAAGTATAGATGTAGTGGTTGCTTATTTTATTATTAAGGTACCATGATTTACAAAGTTGTTCACAATAGAGTTTCGTGTATAAATTATTGCAGCACCAATCCTACTTCCAGGGTGTACTTCCCTCCACCAATGTCCTCAAGTTCCCTCCCACCCAAAGTATGCTGCCTTAATAAATACATTTTAAAGTTTGTTACTGTAGTTTGGGTCTCCTACTTACAGTGTTGTCGCTTTGGTTTAGATATATAACTATGCACCCCTACAACATCAATGTGCTCTTGACCTTGCCCCCTGACCATGTTATTTCTTGTTGTCTCTCTCTTTTTTGCTTTGTGGGTCACACCTGGCGATGCACAGGGATTACTCCTGGCTCTGCACTCAGGAATCACTCCTGGCGGTGCTCAGGGTACCATATGGGATGCTGGGAATCAAACCCAGGTTGGCCACGTGCAAGGCAAACACCTTACCCACTGTGCTATCACTCCAGCCCTTGTTGTCTCTTCTTAATCCCCCTTCAACTTATTTCCTTTCCTGTAGTTCTTATTTCTATCATCTAGGGACCAGGGTAATGTAGGCATCTAGGAGGTAACTTTATATAAAGTGATAGGGTGATACCTCTCTGAAGTGACATTTCCACTGTCAAATGAAAGGAGAATTTTTCTCTTAGCACTGCCAGGAGAAAACCCTAAGAACCACCAGGTGTGTCACCACTCCTACATCTATCTATCTATCTATCTATCTATCTATCTATCTATCTATCTATCCACAACACATATAGGTTTAAATTATATATGTATACATATACATACATATAAGACTGCCTGCCATACAGGGAATATGGATTAAATTTCCAAAGTGCTAAGCAGAGATCCTCCAAGAGGGCAATTCTTGGAGTGGAGAGCAAGATGTAGAATGACCACATATTCATAGAAATTGTGGAAACTTTAGTAGATGCACGAGGAGAAAATATGGTGGTATTTCTGAGTGAAAGATTCAAAGGAGTTGAGGTTCTGACAAAAAAAAGTAATGAAGTAGTGGTCTAGTGAAAACTGTGGGGAGTGTATACCCTGCTTTCTATCTTGAAATTCTGGATGTTGTGAGGGTATGAGCCACTTTCTCTAGAAAGGCCTGTTCAAGAAACTGAATATCAGTTAATGAGTAAAGAATGTTCCGTGCGGAGATTGACACCTGAGTCAAGTGGAGCTCTTTTGTTATCTAGCATCACTTACCCATGGGAAAGACCATTCAGGTCCCTTCTAATTTGAGGTTGAAAGAAACACAATAACTTCTAAGGTTTTTAACGATAGTCTTAGCAAGATAAGCTGCTTTTTGAAATTAATTTAGACTTGAGGTTTCAGTCTTTGAAATTCTAATTAGATTATTAGCAGTCACACTTCACAAATCCTCAACTGCTCTTCATCCTTCAACATACTGCTTCTTTTGAAATGGCACAACTAAGACAATCTGTCTAGAAAAATGTCGTTGTATGGATTACTATAGGAGTAGCAGACAAATAATGGACCAAGCTAAAGATAAATGGGCAAAAGTCCTGATTGGGTCCTGGAGTTGTAGGTTCCTTATCATGCACTTAGAATAGCTTTACCAAATATTTTGTTTGGAATCATTATTCCACTAAGGAACACTATAATATATTCTACCCAATATGTTTCTCTATGTAATACCTTCATACCATAGAATTAGTGTATATCTCTTTATGTCCTTTTGCTCTCCAAGAGCCATTCACTACAGTACTAGCTAAGTTCCTTCCACCCATAAGAATCATTTGTCCCTTTTTTTCTTCTATCACTCTCTTTGAGAATATATCTCCTAATGAAAAGAAGTAACTCCAATGGTGAGTATTTTAGGCATAATGGCAGAGCTTATGGTAAGACATTTTATTAGCTATTTCATTAAAATAATGCTACATTATAATATTATCTAAGTTTTAGCCATGCACCATTGAATATCAAGAATATTTATAGTATTAAGTTCTCCACCAAATGTTAAAATCCATCCTTTCCCCTTCATTTCCACTTTGTCCTAATTACTTATCCCCATTCTCCTTTGCTTTTGATAATGACTAATGCAAATTTTATTTTTGTTTTTTTATTTTTTATTTTTGTTTATTTGCCCCATCTTTTTTGTATTTACATACAAAGCGAAACATGCAGTGTTTGTCAGGTTTATTTTAGTAAGCTTAATACCCTTTAGATATATCCATATAGTTAAAAATGGAAGAATTTTATGTTTTTTAGAGGTAGCTTAAGAACATTTTAGTGTATATATAGTGCATCTTCTTTATCTGTTCATCTGCTGACAGATACTTGGGCTGTTTCCAGTTGTTGATTGTAAAAAACTGTCAATAAACATAGCTGTGCATTTGTTTCTTTGTATAGGGTGTTTGTGTTATTCAGATAAATACATAGAAATGGGATCCATTATCGTGTGAAATTTTTATATTTAATTTAATTTTTGAGGCATCTCCATATTGATCAACATAATGCTGACAACAAATTACATTTCCAACAACAATGTGTAAGTGTTCCCATCTCTCCACATACTGCCCAACACTCTTTGTTTCTTGTCTTTTGGAAAGTAGACATTCTCACTGGTCTGAGTTGACATGTGAGCAATTTTACAGTTGGGATATGGGATTAGTTGGCTCTCAACCCAAATCATTTGACCAAGGGAATTTATTGCTGTGATAGCTAGAACTGTTACTGGCACCTAATACATAAGAGGTGGAGTTTAGAAATCAGTCTTCTTGGCTTATTTATGCATCCATTTTTTCCATTATTATTTGACCCATTGTTGTTACTGGATTCCACGGGACATCAAAAGACCGCGTGGCCACCCACCAACAAGATGGTCAGACTTCTTTGTCAAAACCCTGAATGAGCGAATCGAGGCTCTTCCTGTTCCTGGAGCGAGCAGATATCATTGGATTACACTAGCACGCGACAGGGACAAATGGAGACATTACTGGCACCCACTCGAGCAAATCTAGGATCAACGGGATGACAAGTGATACAAGTGGTTATTTGACCCTTCTTCTTCAGACTTCTGGTGAGGCAGAATAGACCCCTACACTGAAGAAGACCAATCACACACTATTATTTAATGAAACAAACCATGACGTGTATCTCTTGCTGTAAGACCTGAAAGTGGCTTTTAGGTGGAAGTTCCCAGATTTTGTGTGCATACAAAACAGCCTGTACACCCCAACCTCCTTCTCCTTGCTGGGGCAATGCAGCCATCTGACAGTAGTATGTGTAGCTCTCCAAGAGTGCCGTCTTTCCCCACTCCTCAAGGATTGCTTATTAGCTGAAAGTTGTACAGAGTGGAGGAAAGGGTGAGCTATACTGAAATGTTAAGAGAACAACCTATATATGAGCTTTATAAAATAGCTGTGAGCACTAGATTGGGAAATGAAACTGGAAAACAAATGTCTTCTCACCCCTCCAAAGGCAAACCTCTCCACTCTCTCGGGCTGCCAGAAACCAGGCTGTGTTGTGCAACCTGGTGCTTTTGTTATCAACTAGGCTTCAGTTCACCTGAACCTTCTTTTTCCACTGAATAGTTTCAAGCTGTTCACTTCCATTTTAAGCCTATGTTTGTAGTGTAGAAGGCTTAGATACACTGTATTTATAAGAAAATCATTGAATAGCTCTCTGACTGAACTAAATTATTTTCTCTTATGCATCCATTGTTTTTTCCATTGTTATTTGACGGTTCTTCTTCACTTTTCTGGGGAGGCTGAATAGACCCCTGCATTGAAGATGATCAATAGCACACTGTTATTTAATGAAACAAACCATGATGTGTCTCTTTTGCCACAAGACCTGAAAGTGACTGTTAGGTGGAAGCCTAACAGTGCTATGGAAAAAATAGCCAAAACATGCTCAAAACAGTATACAGGCCTGGCCAAATAACAGGTGCTTACCTATCATCACTCTGGGAACAAAATATATTTCTCTCTTAGAGACTCACATGATGTGTCCATGTAAAGATGCCAGTATCTTGCACTTCCCTGCCCTCACTGATTGCTCTTGGCAAAGACTTCCCTAGCAAAAAAAAGAATCCCACCAGAGAAAGCAATAAGGGACCTTCAAGCAGGGTTCTTGACGCTAAGCTATCATGACCCACACTAGGATCCATCAGATCCAGAGGGGAAGTTTGTCTAATTAGAATCCCTACCTCACGACATTTGTAATAAATTCCACAAATGAGACAGATGAGCAAGAGTACAGGACTAGAGTTTGGAAAGGACCATAGGAAACACATGCAAGGGCTTCAAGAAGTCTGTTTCCCTCCAGAATTCTATGCAAATAGTGTTTGGTGCTTTTGTGGAGGTTGAAAGAGGTCTATGCAATGACCAGTGCTGTGGAAAAAGTGGTCAAAACATGCTCTGTTTTGTGGGAAGAAATCATTTGGCATACATTGAGCAGTAGGTTCCTGGCAGAGGCAGTTTACAGGCTGAAAAAGTGGTATCACAAGAAAGAATGGCCTAATGGCCCCAGAGAGACAAAACTGAAGTTTTTACAGCCACACAACCACTTTCCCCCTTAGTACACTCTTTTGTGAACAAACAAATGCTCCTCAAATTACCCTTCTCAATGGCCGCTTAACAGCAAGTCTGATACCTCTATGACAATTTGTACATCAATGATTCAACCTTCAATGGCACATTTTCCTCCTGGAGTGAGAAATTGCTTCTTTTGTACATTAATGGAAAAATCTGAGAGAGAAGGGTGGAAGGTTGGGGGAAATATATGACTGCAACCCAATCATAAACAACTCTGTAACTGTGCATCTCATGGTGATTCAATTAATTTTTTTTTAATTTTCTTATTTTTTTTCCTTTTTGGGTCACACCCGGTGTTGCACAGGGGTTACTCCTGGCTCATGCACACAGGAATTACTCCTGGTGGTGCTCAAGGGACCATATGGGATGCTGGGATTCGAACCCGGGTCGGCCGCGTGCAAGGCAAATGCCCTACCTGCTGTGATATTGCTCCAGCCCCAAAATTTAAAAAAAAATTTAAAAGGTCATTTTTGATCTACATATAAAAAGAGTAAGAATTCCACATGTAATTCTCCCTGTATTTCATACCTGTACACATACACACTGACAGAGACACAGATACATATGCAGTGGGACAGTGTGATAATAAATATACCAAGTGGTATCATTGAAGAGAATATTTCCCAAATGTGTCATTTTACCCAACGGTCACTCCACCTTTATGGTTTCATTTAAGACTTGAATCCTGAGGGATTTTTTTCCTGGAAGAATTCAGATACCTAGTTAGGAATAGAGACTTAAGTCAGAAGTTCTCAACAGGGATCCTGGAATGGTTGTAGGATGCATTCATGTAGTTCAAGATTAGTGCGATATATTTATTTATTTATTTATTTATTTATTTATTTATTTATTTATTTATTATTTTATTGAATCACCATGCGGAAAGTTACAAAGCTTTCAGGCTTAAGTCTCAGTTACACAATGCTCGAACACCCATCCCTTCACCAGTACATATATTTCACCACTAAGAACCACGGTAAACCTCCCCCCTCCCCCCTCCCCCACCCAGTGCAATATATTTAGATGCATAGTGCCATCTCTAGGCAATAGTCTGTTCTTTCCATGTCAGGGTGGGCCCGGGAGTCTGTATGGTTCCAAATATGGTTCCAAAGAGATTCCTGTAAAGGCATGCTTCAGGTTCTACTAAAAATAGCATTATTCAGAAGAGCTGTGAGTTCCCTGAAGGTAAATGCAAAGTTGTAGATGTGTTTTATGTGAGGACAATTCTAGGAATTGGGCTCACAGCTTTAATCAGATTCTGAAAGATTCCATAAGTCTAAATAGACAGATTTGGGGGGTTTCTGGGAGGTGTTTATGTGTATGTGTGTTTATAAATGATTTAATTTTAGTTTAGGTAACATGGTTACAATAGTGTTAATGTTTATGGTTTTGATATACATAGTTATTGCCCCTTCACAACAACCTTAGTGTCCATGGGGTAGCAGGGGTTGGTGAGATAGTACAGTGCTTGCCCTGCATGCAGCTACCCTGAGTTCAATCCCAGGCACCCCACATGGTCCCCCTGAGCACAAACAGGAATAATCCCCAAAGTGCAAATCCAGGAACAAGTCCTGAGCACAACCAGGTGTGACCCAAAACACAAAATAAAAAAATTGCCCATGACCCTTCATCACTATCCTTTAGAATTTATCATAGAGTTATATAAAATTATTCCGACATGTGTAAAGATTATTCATTCGAAAAAACATTGAGGCAAATCTAAATGTATCTTAATAGGAGGCTGGTTAGAAACTCCCAAGGCATATTAAGGTATAAAACGCAGCAGGTTTGGGGATTGCTCAATGGTAGTGCAACTGCTTTGTAGGTGTGAGAATGAGAGTTTGAACCCTCACACTACTCCACGTGCCAAATATGAGCCCAGTGACAATACTACTTGGTAACATAAAAATGTGTGTAATCCTCAACAAGCACTACAACCAAATGTGAAACGACTAAACATCATCATCACCACCACCACCACAACAACAACAACAAAAGTGAAGGGACAGGGAGGAAGAAACAGTCTCCATTTCTTTGTATCTTAGGACCTTAACCAGGCCAAGCACCCACTATGGTTGGCCAAGAATCACCAGGAGTGGCCCCTAGAGTCTCTGGAGCACCATTTGGGAGACTTCTCCTAAAGAAATAATATGCAACTATGTAATGGGTAATAGCTTTACATGTCAATGTAAAGTATGACAAAAATTGATGGATCTGAATAAAAAGAGCAAAACAATGTCCCTGTTATGCTGTCATTTATGCTGACAGTAAGTGAATGTTAGCTAGTGTTTATATGGATTCTTCCCTGCCTGAGCCATAAAGACTTGTTAACAATGATGTTTCAAGACAAGATTTGGGGGAGGAGAGAATTTTACTTTTCATGTACACTCTTTTTAGTCAGTTGCATGTATTTAGAATTAAAGAAAATAAAATGCTTAAAATCATAAATTAAAACAAACAGGTAGTTTCTGATTGCAGTGTGAAGAATGGGTTAGCAGAATAGGAGTTTGGAACGGAGAGTCTCTTCTCTGTTGTATGAGCAATGTATGATCCCCTAGAGAAGAGGCTAGGCCAGAGCTCTAAAGTTAACCAGATATGCTGGAGGTGCTCGCAGAACTTGACAAATGATAGATGTGATACATCATATTCCTTGAGTGTTGGGTGTAAATACTGAGAACCACTGAAGCACAGGTAATGCGGTCTTTAAAGAAACTCTTTCTCAATGTTCTCTCTACAACCTTTAAATCTATTTCATCTTTCAACACCTCGCTCATAGATTAATTTATCCACTGGGACTTCTGTGATCTTCTTCTCTGAGGCCCCAACTCTATCTTCCATGGGGGAAAGCTTCTTTCTTTGCTCTGTTTCTAAAGACGTTTCCTTCTTTAGAAACCTCTTTAGAAGTTTCCTTCTTTAGGTCATCTGTTCTTAAAGGATGTATTTCTTTTTTGAATTTATTTTATTCTTTAATTAATGACTCACCATGAGGGAACAGAGACAGATTCACACATATTCGAGCTTGTTTTCTCCTCATACAATGTTTGCAAACACATCCCTCCACCAGTGCCAATTCTCCACCACCAATAAACCCAGTATCCCACCCACCCTCCAATCCCATCTCCCCCCAACCCCACCCTGCCTCTGTGGCAGGGTATTCCCTTTTGACCTCTCTATCTCCATTTGGGTGTTGTGGCTTGCAATAGGGGTATTGAGTGCCATTGTGTTCAGTCTCTAGTCTACTTTCAGCATGCATCTCCCTTCCCGCGCGGGATCTCCAACCACATTTTACTTGGTCTTCCCTTCTCTATCTGAGCTGCCTTTTCCCCAGCATGTGAGACCAGCTTTCAAGCCATGGAGCCAAACTACTGGTACTTATTTCTACTATTCTTGGATATTAGTCTCCTACTCTGTTATTTTATATTCCACAGATGAGTGCAAACTTTCTATGTCTGTCTCTCTCTCTTTCTGACTCATTTCACATAGCATGATACTTTCTATGTAGATCCACTTATATGCAAAGTTCATGACTTCATTTTTTTCTAACAGCTGCATAGTATTCTATTGTATAGATGTGCCAAAGTTTCTTTAAACAGTCATCTGTTCTCAGGCACTCGTTTTTTTCCAGATTCTGGATATTGTAAACAATGCTATGATGAACATATGAGTGCAAATGTCATTTCGACTATACTTTTTTGCTTCTCCGGGGTATATTCCCAGCAGTGGTATTGCTGGGTCAAATGGGAGTTCAATTTCTAATTTTTTGAGAAGCGTTCATATTGTTTTCCAGAAGGGCTGAACCAGTCGGCATTTCCACCAGCAGTGTAGAAGGGTCCCTTTCTCCCCACCTCCTCTCCAACAGCGGTTGCTTTTGTTCTTTTGGATGTGTGACAGTCTCTGTGGTGTGAGGTGGTATCTCATGGTTGTTTTGATCTGCATCTCCCTGATGATTAGTGATGTAGAGCACTTTTTCATGTGCCTTTTGGCCATTCATATCTCTTCCTTGGGAAAGTTTCTGTTCATTTCTTCGCCCCATTTCCTGATGGGGTTGGATATTTTCTTCTTGTAGAGTTCAACCAGTGCCTTATATACCCTTGATATCAACCCCATATCTGATGGGTATTGGGTAAATATCCTTTCCCATTCTGTAGACTGTCTTTGTATTCTGGTATCTTTTGCGGTGCAGAAGCTTCTTAGTTTAATGTAGTCCCATTTTTTTTTATCTGTTTCCTCTTGGTTGGTCAGTTGCGTGGCATCTTTGAAGAAACCGTTATCTTCAATATCGTGGAGGGCTTTGCCGACCTTGTCTTCAATGTACCTTATGGTTTGTGGTCTGATGTTGAGATCTTTAATCCATTTTGATCTGACTTTTGTGCATGGTGTCAGGTCGAGGTCTAAGCCCATTCTTTTGCATGTGGTTGTCCAGTTGTGCCAGCACCATTTGTTAAAGAGGCTTTCCTTGCTCCACTTAACATTTCTTGCTCCCTTATAAAAGATTAGATGGTCATACATTTGGGGTTGTGTGTAGGTATATTCCACTCTGTTCCATTGGTCTGAAGCTCTACCTTTGTTCCAGTACCATGCTGTTTTGATTATTACCGCTTTGTAGTAAAGTTTGAGATTGGGGAGGGTGATGCCTCGCATCGTCTTTTTCCCAAGAATTGTTTTAGCAATCTGCGGGCGTTTGTTGTTCCATATGAATTTCAGGATTGCTTGATCCATTTCTTTGAAGAATGTCCTGGGTATCTTTATAGGGATCGCGTTGAGTCTGTATAATGCTTTTGCGAGTATTGCCATTTTGTCAATGTTGATTCTCCCTAACCATGAGCAGGGGATATGTTTCCATTTCCTCATGTCCTCTTTTATTTCATGGTGTAGCGTCTTGTAGTTTTCTTTGTAGAGGTCTTTTACTTCTTAGTTAAGCTGATTCCGAGGTACTTGATTTTATGGGGAACAATTGTGAATGGGATTGCTTTTTTCATGTCCCTTTCCTCTGTCTTATTGTTTGCATATAGGAAGGCCATGGATTTTGGGGTATTGATTTTATAGCCTGCAACTTTAGTGTACAAGTCTACTGTTTCTAAGAGTTTCTTAGTAGAGGATTTAGGCTTCTCTAGATATAGTATCATATCGTCTGCAAATAGTGAGAGTTTGATTTCTTCCTTTCCTATCTGGATGTCCTTGATATCTTTTTCTTGCCTAACCGCTATCGCAAGTACATCCAGTACTATATTGAACAGAAGTGATGAGAGTGGGCATCTTTTTCTTGCCCCTGATCTTAGAGGAAAGACCCTTAATTTTCCCCCATTGAGGATAATGCTTGCCATAGGCTTGTGGTAGATGGCTGACTTCGACTATCTTGAGGAAAGTTTCTCCAAACCCCATTTTGGTGAGAGTTTTCATCATGAACGGATGTTGGATCTTGTCAAATGTTTTCTCTGCATCTATTGATATGATCATATCGTTTTATCTTTACTTTTGTTGATATGATGGATTATGTTGTTTGACTTCCTAATGTTAAACCATCCTTGCATCCCTGGGATGAATCCCACTTGGTCATGGCATATGATCTTTTTGATGAGTTGTTGGATCCTATTTGCTAATATTTTGTTGAGGATCTTCGCATTGGTATTCATCAGGGATATTGGTCTATAATTTTCTTTCTAAGTTTCTTTGTTTCTTTCTTTCTTTGTTTGCTTTTGGTACTAGGGAGATCTGTGTCTCATAGAAACTATTTGGGAGAGTTCCTGTTTTTTCAATTTCCTGGAAAAGATTGAGAAGTACTAGCAACAGGTCTTCTTTAAATGTTTGGAAGAATTCACCAGTGAATCCATCTGGACCTGGGCTTTTGTTTTTGGGGAGACTTTTGATTACAGTTTCAATTTCCTTGATATTAATGGGTCTATTCAGGTATTCCAAGTCTTCTTGGTTCAGTCTTGGGAGATTGTAGGAGTCAAGGAATTCATCCATTTCTTTTAGGTTCTCTTGTTTCGTGGCATACAGATTTTCAAAGTAGTATCTGATGATCTTTTGAATTTCATTGGTTTCTGTTGTCATGTCCCCCTTTTCATTCCTGATTAAGTTTATTAGGGTTCTCTTTCTCTCTTTCTTTGTGAGTCTTGTTAGCAGTTTATCAATCTTGTTTATTTTCTCAATGAACCAGCTCTTGGTTTCATTGACCTTTCAGATTGTTTTCTGGGTTTCCACGTCATAAATTTCTTCTCAAATTTTTATTATTTCCTTCCTTCAGTCTGGTGTGGGTTCCTTTTTCTGGTCCTTTTCTAAGGCCTTGAGCTGTGAAGTCAAGATATCTGTGTAGGCCCTTTCTTTCTTCCTAAGGAATGCTTGCAGAGCTATAAACTTCCCCTTAACACAGCTTTAGCTGCGTCCCATAGGTTTTGGTAGGTCGTGTATTCATTCTGATTTGTTTCGAGGTATCTCTATTTCTTCCTTGATTTCCTTCCTGACCCACTCACTGTTCAACACTGAGCTGTTTAATTTCCAGGTGTTTGCTTTGATTTTCTCTGTCTGTGTGTGGTTATCTTCTATCTTCAGCGCATCGTGGTCTGAGAAGGTAGTTGATACAATTTCTATTTTTATGATTCTATTGAGGTATGTTTTGTAGCCCAGTACATGGTCTATTTTGGAAAATGTTTCGTGTGCACTGGAAAAGAATGTGTATTCTTTCATTTTGGGGTGTAAAGCCCTGTATAGGCCTATTAGGCCTCTCTCTTCTACTTCTTCCTTCAGTGTCTGTATTTCTTTGGTGAGTTTTATTCTTGTCGATCTATCCAGAGGTGATAAGGCAGTGTTGAAGTCTTCGACTACTATTGTGCTTCTAGCAATGTCCTTCTTAAAGTCTCTTAGGACTTGTTTTAAGTATTTAGCCGGTCGCTCATGAGGCACGTATACGTTTAAGAGTGTGATTTCTTCCTGTTGTACATATCCCTTGATAAATAGAAAGTGACCTTCTCTGACCCTTCTAATCTTTTTCAACCTGAAATCTTTGTTGTCCGATATTAGTATGGCAGCCCCAGCTTTTTTGAGGGAGTTGTTTGCTTACAGGATTGTTTTCCATTCTTTGACTTTAAGTCTGTGTTTGCTCTGACTATTCAGGTGTGTTTCTTGTAGGCAGCAGAATGTTGGGTTTTGTTTCTGAATCCATTTTGCCACTCTGTGTCTTTTAATTGATGCATTTAGGACATTGACATTGAGAGAGATTATTGTCATGGGGTTTTGTGTCATCTTTCTGCGGGGTTTGTTGTTCTTGTAGGCTTTTACCTTGTCTTACAAAAGCCCCTTTAGTCATTTTTTTAAGTTTGGTTTTGAGTCTATGAAGTTCCTTAGTTGTTGTTTATCCATGAAATTGTGTATGGTTCCTTCAAGTTTGAGTGAGAGTTTAGCCAGATAAAGTATTTGTGGTGAGGTGGTCATTTTATTGAGCTTTTTCACTATATCCCACCACTGTCTTCTGGCTTGGAGGGTTTCCTCTGATAAGTCTGCTGTGAATCTAAGGGGTGCTCCTTTGTATGTGATTTCTTTTTTTGACCTTGCTGCTTGCAGTATTGTGTCCCTATCTGTGGCATCCATCATTCTGACTATGATATGTCTTGGAGTCTTTTTATTAGGGTCCCTTCTAGCTGGCACCCTTCTGGCTCCTAGGATCTGAACATCTGCATTATCCAGCTCTGGGAACTTTTCAGCAATGATTTCTTTAACTGCGGCTTTCTCATTAGGGTTGCCTCCCTGTCCTTCTGGAACTCCAATGATTCTTATGTTATTCCTCTTGGCATCATCCCCTATGTCTCTGATTCGCCCTAGAGCTATTTTAAGATCTTTTCCAATTGTTTGTTTTAGCCTGTGGGCTTTCTGTTGCTCATCTTCAAGCTCACTAATTCTCTCTTCAGCTGTAGCCATTCTACTGTTGAGGGCTCCAACTGTGTTTTTTATTTCATCTACTGTGTCTTTTATTCGTGACATTTCTGAATGTAGCTTTCCTATTTCTGCTCTCATTTCTTCCCTTAGTTTCTTCGCTGACTGCTCCACCGTTTCTTTAAGTTCGATGAACATTCTCAGAATTTCTTCTCTGAATTCTTAATCAGAGAGATTGCATTTGTTGGAAAACCCTGCTGAGGCTTCTGGATTCTTTTCTTCGTCCTCTACTTGCTGTGGGGATTTGCGCTGTTTTTTCATGCTGTCACGGTTGTATGGAAGTGGGACCTTCCAGTTCACTAGAGCTAATCTCTCTTTTCATGAATTTTCAATATTTTGGTGCAAATGGAGTAGGCTAGTGGTTAATTTAGTCTTTTGCGTTTGAGGTAACTGGGGAGATCTCCACAATGTCAATTAATGGGGATTGCGACGTCTGTCAAGTACACTAGAACAGAAGAAAATAACTGCGGCCGCCCCTGGCAGGGTCCCTGTCCACTGGGCACTGGCTGGAGATTGGCTCTGGGGGCCATGCGTGCAGCACAGGCACCGAGGGCTGGGAAGCTCCTTAAAGGATGTATTTCAATTTGATTAATTTGATTGATAGATTATGCCATACATATATGTAAAAACATGTGCCTTCATCTCCTCTTTCCTCATTTCTGTCTGAACCTTTCAATTTTAGCACAATGAATATACATGATCCAGAGTTAAGTCAATACAGCCCTCCTTACAAGAAGCATAGGGAAGAAGTTTGCTATATTTCAATGATTCTTAATTGAGGGCCATATGGACCATTCTGGGACCCCAGATATTTCAAGGGGTTACAGATGAAAAGTTCACTAGTTAGGGCCCATGACACAATAATAGAGGGGCATAAATAGAGGGCATGATTTGGAAAAGGTTAAGAAACATGGCTCTAGATTGTACCACAGTGGGCAATTATCAACAACAAAGAGTCCTTAATTGGGCAACTTCCCTTAAAAGTCACTTGAATCTCTCAGATGTTTGAAGGAATATCTCCCATCAGTCGGCAGGCCACTAGCAGATAGGACTCAGCAAATCATCTGCATTTCTTAGATATCTTCTCCAGCTCCCCATGTTTGGAGCAGCACTAATCCCCTTAGGCATCCTTGCAGACCTTCATCAAGCCGACTCACTTCCCTAGTCACCACAGAGATGACCTTAAAATCCCTTGCACAAGACAATAGCTACCTACCAATCAGTTGGGATGGGCAGACAAAGCAAAACATATCTGTCATATCAGACCCCAAAGGAGAAATATTCCTCTCCTCCCCGCCACAGGACTGAGTATACTGCCAGCATATTGCAGCAGCTGTCCTAGAGACATTGAGAGCCAGGTCTCTTCTACGCCAACAAGAGCTGTGATGAGAAAATCTCTTTAACAAATGGTGTTGGGAAAACTGGATAGCCACATATTTTAAAAAACGAAATTACAGTTGTACCTCACACCACTCACAAAAGCAAATTTAAAGTGAATTAAAGATCTTGAGATCAGACAAATACACAAAAATCCATTGAAGGAAACAGATAAAATTCTACAGAAAATTTACTGCAGAAGAGCCTTAAGCAAGATGATAACAGTAGCAAAGACAACAAAAATATAATAAAAAATTGGGACTACATCAAGCTGAAAGGCTTCTGCACAGTGAAGAAAAAGCCACCCTACTGAATGAGAGAAACTATTTGCCCACAATACATTAGATGTTCATAGCCAAGATCTATAAAGCATCCACAAAAATCAACAACAAATTGCAACAACTCCATCCACAAATGGGGCAAGGAGATGAACAAATATTATCTCACTATCTCAAAGAATACATAAAGATGGGCAATAAGCATATGAAAAAGTGTTCAGCACCACTCCTGACTAGGAAAATGCAAATCAAAACAATGAGACACCATCTCATGACAATGAGAATGGCTCATATCAAAAAGTCTGGAAACAGCCAGTGTTGGTGGGGTTTTGGTGCGTAAGGAACTCTCATCCATTGTTGGTGGGAATGTCATCTGGTTCAGCCTTTATGGAAAACAATATGGAGATATATCCAAAAGTAGGAATAAAACTGCCATATGACTCAGAAATAACACCTCTTGTCATTAACCCCCCCAAAACACAAAAACATTAATTTGAGAGGATATATTTACACCTACGTTCATCACAGCACTTCATACAATAGGAAAGATGTTTAAATGACCCAGATGCTAGGCTACAGATGAGTGGACAAAGAAGTTGTGGTATATATACACAATAGAATACTATGCAGCTCTAAGAAAAAAACAAGACTGTATAACTTGAAGCAAAATGGATGTAACTAAAGGTTACATGCTGAATGAAGTCAGTAAGAAGGAAAGGGATAGATAGTGTGATCTCTCACATATGCAGGGTTTCAAGATACATAGCAAGGTAACAACAAAGTGTCAAAGGCAACACAACAGGATAACTGATACAACTGAGTTAGAGAGGGACTGAAAGAGAGTGGGCTTGGGGGTGCTTGTGAGAGGTAGATGGGTACACCAGTAATGGATGTGGTATTGGAGTTATGTACATGAAAAAAACATCATTAAGAGAATATAATCACAAAATCTCAATTTAAAAATCATTGAAAAAAATGCTGCGATCATATTACACTTGCACGTGTAATATAGAATAAATGACTAGACATAGGAATGCAATGTATTAGAGGGTAGATTCCTAGATCATCCTTGATCTAAGAAATAAGAAGGAGAAGTTTAGAGAAGAAAAGAAATTGAAGGAAGAAGCAAAAGGAGGAGAATGGGAAATAATGAGTGGCAGGGCTCAAGGGCCTCAAACACATACATTGATTGTACAAAGGAGTGGTATCACTATATACGCAAACCATACAGTCAACAACACTGAAAACACGAGATCCAAACACAGCAACCAAACTTAATAATGTTACAGACTGTGGTGTGGAATTGGGGCAATGTGAAGGAACCTGGGCACACTAGTCAAAGTTGACACTGGTGTTGAGATTGATACTGGAACTCTCTGTATGTCTAAAATTCAACTATAAATAACTTTCTAAATCACAGTGCTATCATAAAATAAAATTATAAGAGAGCTGTGATAAAGCTGCTTAGATGCATTAGTATCCAAGTGCTTAACGCTGATGGGCAAGTGCTTAATGCTGTCCTGTGAGTAAGTGTGCTTGCCTGCTAACATGGAAATACCTCAAGAAGATGCATTCCAATTCATTGAAACTGAAACCTCATCACTGATGATCTCCTAGCTTCCTTCCTTCTTCTCCCTCCTTACCCCCAAGAAAGCAATGCATTTTAGTTTTCAGGGGAAAATAAGGAATACAGCTGTGATCAGAATGTGTTTTGAAATAGAGCTTCCAGAGAATGCCTTGAGCTTGGGTCACATCGACCAAACCCCTTGTGCCCTTCTCCTGTATGATTTCCACTTCCATATCTGAGTAGAAACAAGTGGTATTCATAGTTCTGGCCTGAGATCTTTCAAAACACTTATCTTGACATTAGAGTGGGTCAAGAGACTGCAAACTACAGCTTGAGGGCCAAAGGCAGTTCTTTGTTTCTTTTGATAAGTGAAATTTTATTGCAACATATTCTGGCTTGTTTATTATCTATGACGACTTTCAAGCTCTAATGGTAATGTTATGTAACTGTGACAGAGACTATGGCTAACAAAGTCTAAAAAGCCTTCAATCTTCAAGACTGGAGATATAGTAGAGGACTTAAGGTGCTTGCTTTGCACATAGCTGATCTTGGTTGATAACCAACACTGTTTAAGGTCCCCCAAGAGTTGTCTGAAGTCATCTCTGAGCATAGGTCCAGGAGTAAAGCTCTGAGCACCAATTCTGTGGCCCCAAAATACAAATCAAATCAAATCAAATCAAATCAAATCTTACTGTGTAGAAATTTATGGCGAATGTTTGCAGAGAACTGGCTTCGACAATGTTTGAAGCTAGTCCTAATCTTGTGAGTGATATCTCCTCCTTCCTTCTCTTCCCCTACACCTTCCCTCCATTAATCCCCTAACAACACACACACAATTGAAGGGAAGCCGAAACTGGCTGAGAAAAGGAGTGGAGTGCTTATTTAAAAATCACATTTAAATATGGTTTGTGGACCAAGCCACGATAATATGGAACAGAGCTCTGCGTGCTTCTGAGTGTATATTTGAGGGTGAGGGTGAGAAAACACATTTGAAATGTTTTTTAATGTGCATATAACAGGTTATATATGGTCTACAAATGCCACTAAAATTTAGACTGAATTTGGAAAAACACCTGTACTTTTCCAACTCTAAGCCACAGTCAAGACCACCGGAACTCCAGGGGCTGGCGTGATAGCACAGTGGGTAGGGCGTTTGCCTTGCACGTGGCCGACCCGGGTTTGATTCTCAGCATCCCATATGGTCCCCTGAGCACTTCCAGGAGTAATTCCTGAGTGCAGAGCCAGGAGTAACCCTTGAGCAACGCCGGGTGTGACCCAAAAAAGAAAAAAAAGACAGGAACTTCATATTCAGTTCAAGGCTAGGGGTTCGCCTGGGAACGATACAGAATACAATGTAAAATGAGAATTACTTGAATATATCTCCTCTGTTCCCTCTTTCTGCTGCAACCCCTCTCTTTTTCCATGAATGAGTCTGACCAGCATTGCAGAAATGTAAATATGATTGAAGTCTGAAGAGATAGTACAGCAGATAGGGTGCTTGCCTTGCATGTGTCCAACTGCGTTTGATCCCTGGCACCTCATACGGTCTCTGGGACTCACAAGGAGTAATCTCTGAGCACCAAGCCAGGAGTAAACCCTGAACACAGGCAGGTGTGGCCCCCAAATCAAAACCAAAATTAACTTTGTCAGGTGCTAGCTGATTTGCCTAAATAACCCATCTGTAAACGTTCTATAAAGAGGAATAGAGGTGCCAGAATGATAGTATAGTGGATAAGGTGCTTTCCTTGCACATGGATGATCTGGATTTGATTCCTGTCACTGCATATGGTCTCCCAAGCACCACCATGAGTGATTCCCTGAGCACAGAGCCAGAGGTAAGCTCTGAGCACTGATGGTGGTAGCCTAAAAACCAAAAAGTAGGAATAGAGAAGAAATGGATTGAAGTTGAATACAATGATTACATTCTACCTTCATGATACAGTGAGATTGTTTTTGTTTATTTGGTTATTGGTTGGGGTTTTGTTTTTTGGGCCATACCCAGTGTAGCTTAATACTTACTCCTAGCAGTGCTCAGGGGACTGTATATGTTGCCAGGGGTTGAATTGTGATCAGCTGCATGCAGGTCGTGCACCTTTTACCTCTGTACTTCAGCTCAACAAGATGATTTTCAAGGTAGTTCATGAAGTCAGCTTGTGGACACCATTATGATCCATTAACATGCAGATTAGAATGTGCAGAAATCTTCAGATGATAAGAACTGAATATCTGCCTAGACTAGTAACTTTGGCAGTTGCTCAGAAAAACATATCTGACTGTAATAAAA
The DNA here is from genome assembly GCF_027595985.1 of Sorex araneus. Classification (NCBI taxonomy): domain Eukaryota; kingdom Metazoa; phylum Chordata; class Mammalia; order Eulipotyphla; family Soricidae; genus Sorex; species Sorex araneus. Next base: position 107,573,759 of record NC_073313.1, read on the forward strand.
GAAAGCTTCTTGGAGGAAGAAATAAGATGAAGAAACCTTAAGGAAAACTTGATTTTCATGAAGCAGTAAATGACAACAGGGGTAGGGAATTGCCTGGTACAGAACCCAAAAGCAGGTTTGGAAATGGAAATAGAAACAGACTCTGTTCTTAGTCTCTCCTGGATACTGCAAAGGAAATATCAGAGGACGAGCTTGTCTGGGTCTTCTTCACATTATATTAGTAAGCAAAGTTTGTTCCCTCCTGAATTATCTCCTTTCTCTCCAATTTTCTGCCTGTTAAAACCAATTATTTAAATGGAATTGAGGTATGTTTTTACTGGCGCGATAGCACAGCAGGTAGGGCTTTTGCCTTGCATGCAGTTGACCTGGGTTCAATTCCTCCATCCATCTTGGAGAGCCCAGCAAGCTTCTGAGAGTATCCTGCCCGCACGGTAGAGCCTGGCAAGCTACCCGGGGTGTATTCTATATGCCAAAAACAGTAACAAGTCTCACAATGGAGACGTTACTGGTGCCCGCTCGAGCAAATCGATGAACAACAGGATGACAGTGCTACAGTGCTACCCCCACCTCAGCCGACCTGATCCGTGGCCACAAATCAGCAAAACTCGTGATGAAGGGCACAATCCCACAGCAGGGTTCAGACCCACTCTCCCCACCCCTCACCCCGGGATTTTGCCAGTCAAGCCACACTGTACACCTAGGAGAGCATCTATGAATGGGGACCTGGATACCTGGTGCCATCTCCTCCCTGCACTGGTGAGAGGCAGCCTCCAGGGGCCTGGGGTCTGGAATAAGTTGTAAATATTGTTCCTGCAACAATAAACAATGGGAAAAGACCTCAAAATAACTCTAAGGCAAATCAGAGAACTAGGGCATGATTCCAAGAGGAACAACATTAGAATCATCGTAGTACCAGAAGGACAGGTAGGCAGCCCCAATGAAAAACCACAGTTAAAGAACTCATTGCTGAAAGTTCCCAGAGTTAGAGAATGCAGGCATCCAAATCCAAGGAGCCAGAAGGGTGCCAGCTAAAAGAGACCCTAATAAAAGTACTCCAAGGCATATCATAGTCAGAATGATGGATGCCATGGGTAGAGACACAATACTGCAAGCAAAAAGGTCAAAGAAGGAAATCACATACAAAGGAGCACTCCTTAGATTTACAGCAAACCTATCAAAGGAAACCTTGCAAGCCCAAAGACAATAATGGTATATAGTGAAAAAACTCAATGAAATGAATGCCTCACCACAAATACTTTATCCAGCTAAACTCTCACTCAAACTCAAAGGAACCATACACTATTTCACAGGTAAACAACAGCTCAGGAACTTCATAGACTCAAAACCAAACTTAAAAGAAGGACTAAAGGGGCTACTGTAAGACAAGGAAAAACCCTACAAGAGCAACAAGCCCTATAGAAATATGGCACAAAACCTCATGACAATAATCTTTCTCAATGTCAATGGTCTAAATGCACCAATTAAAAGACACAGAGTGGCAAAATGGATTCGGAAACTAAACCTAACATTCTTCTGCCTACAAGAAACACACCTGAACAGTCAGAGCAAACACAGACTCAAAGTCAAAGGATGGAAAACAATCCTGCAAGCAAACAACTCCCTCAAAAAAGCTGGGGTGGCCATACTAGTATCCGACAACATAGATTTCAAGTTGAAAAGATTAGAAGGGACAGTGGAAGTCATTTTCTATTTATTAAGGGGTATATGTACAACAGAAAGAAATCACACTTCTAAATGTATACGGACCTAGTGAGGGACCAGCTAAATACTTAAAACAACTTTAAATATTGTTCCTATATCAAGTACTGCCCTGCTTGGCAAGAAGTGTCACTGGTAACTTAGGCAGCTGGAAACTGGAAATTCCCCTTCCTGGGGCACTGGGCAGGAAGGGGAGGGCCTGCTGAAGAAGCTGCTATTTGCTGGGCCAGGAAGACAAGCTGTGGAGATGGATCTCAGCCGTTTCCTGCAGCAGAAGGACATCTTGCATCCATGGATGGTTCTGAGTTTCTTCGAAGGACGGCCAATCAGATGGTCTAGGGGACAAGTACCATCTGATGAGATGCTGACCCTTGAAGAAACCATTTGTCTGAAGAACACTCGGCCCTTGATGATCTCCTCATCGTGCTCAAAGGACTATATCGCACATCAGGATCCCCAGGGACCAGACCGCAGCCATCCTGCCAGTGTAGCGATGGTAGCGGATCCACTCAGGAGGACTATACACTCGGGTCCCATCGAAGTCCGTGTAGACCGTGTCCTTGAGCAGCGCCCCCAAGCCGAAGTCGATGAGTTTAAGCTTGCCACAGCGCCAGGTCGATGAGGATGTTCTCATCCTCGATGCCGCAGCGCAGCACCCCGCCGCTGTGGCAGTGCAGCACAGCCTCCAGCACCTGCCACAAGAAGCTGCAGGCCAGCTCCTCTTGCAACGCGCCGCGCTCCGTGTGAAGTTGAACAGGTCCTGCACCAGCTCGGGCCGCTCCAACACCAGCACGAAGCTCTTTGGGCCGCTCGAACCAGTCAAGGAGGCGGTGACGCCGGGGAAGCCCGAGCCCACCTTCCTCAGCAGGAACACCTCCATGGGCACGCGGGTGCGGTTGGGCAGCTCACCCAAGTTGGAAATCCGGTCCTTCTCCACGTGCTTGATGGCCACGGCAAGTTGTCGGGGACGCGGACGCCTGAGTAGACGGAGCCAAAGCCGTCACCACCCAGCAGCTGGCCCACCTTCACTAAAGAGTGAAGGGTTTGGAAGTCTAAATACATTACCTCCTCCAGGGATATTTTCACTTTTTTCAATTGAACCAGCATGAGATACACAGTTACAAAGTTGTTCAGGATTGGGTTTCAGCCCTACAATGTTCTGATACCCAAATCTTCACCAGTGTACATTTCCCACCACCCGAGTCCCCAGTTTTCCTCCTGCCACTACCTCAGCCTGCCTCTATGGCAGACACTTTTCTTCTCTCTCTCTCTCTCTCCCTCTCTCTCTCTCTCTCTCTCTCCTCCTCCTCCTCCTCCTCCTCCTCCTCCTCCTCTCTCCGTTTAGGCATTGTGGTTTGCAATACAGATACTACAATACTGGAGATTATCATGTATATCACTTTATCTGCTTTCAGCACTCAGTTCCTGTCCAAAGTGATCATTTCCAACTATCATTGCCATAGTGCTCCCTTTTCTGTCCTAACTGTCCTCCCTTCATTCGTGGCAAGCTTCCAACCATGGGCCAGTCCTTTTTGCCTTCGTTTCTTCTGTCTTTGGGTATTAATCTCATATTATGGTTTTTTTTGTATTCCTCAAATGAGTGTGGTAATTCATGTCTGTCCCTCTGCCTCTGACTCATATCACTCAGTATGATACTCCCCATGTCCACCCATGTATAAGCAAATTTCATGACTTCATTTTTCCTAGCTGCTGCTTAGTATTCCATTGTGTAAATCTACCATAGTTTCTTTATCATCTGTTCTTGGGCACTTGGGTTGTTCACAGAGTCTGGCTACTGTGAATAGTGCTACAAATAACATAGAAGTGCATGCCATGGAGACTGGCATACATCAAAAGAACAACTAGTATTGGCGCAGATGCTGGGAGATAGGGGCTCTCATTTATTGCTGGTGGGAATACTGACTGGTCCAGCATTTTTGGAAAACAATATGGGCATTTCTCAAAAAACTAGAAATACAACCTCCATATAACCTAGAAATACCTCTCCTTGGAATATACCCTAGGGGCCCCAAAACACAATGCAGAAAAGCTATCTGCACTTTGATATCTGCACTTCTGAGAAAGTTAGCACTTCTTTACTAATAGCAATTCAAGCAGGAAGGAAGATACTTAGAAATGTTTTGAGGAGCAAAAATGCTTTCTCCAACTCTTGAAGTCACAGCAATTCTGCCAGAGATCTCTTTGTTTCTGATGTGTCATCTCTGTGTTTAGATTAAATAATAAAATGCATAAAAGTATTTTGCACATTACTTGGTACATAGTAAGAATACAATAAATCTAGATGTTTCTCTTGATCACACTTCAACCTCATAGCACCAGCTTTGAAAAACATATCATGTTACTCTGAATGTTGCCTGTTCTGGAAATATTGTATGTAGCTTGCACAGGCTGATAAATTGTGCAGTAGGCAGAAAAGGTTCAAAAAGGGAGATTCTAATTATCTTGGAGGTAGGGATTGCTGCATATAAGAATTCTTAATAGATCATGCATTTTACATGAGAAAAGGTGAAGGGAGTGCCATAAAAATGTGTAACTTGAGAATGTCTTGAAAGTATGTGTGGGGAGACAGTAGAGTATGCTGGTTAAAGACTTAAGACTTGGGGCCAGAGATAGTACAACAGATTGGTTGCTTGCCTTGCCTGCTGCTTTCCCAGGTTTTATTCCCAGCACCCGATTTAGTCCCCTGAGAATTAATAGAGTGATTTCTGAGCACAGAGTATGAGCAGTTTCAAGTATACACACCCCCTACCCCCCAAAAGAACTTGATATTATATAGCATGATGGATCAAAGTTGGAATCCTAGCACTGCCACTTATTAGCTTTGTGACCCTTGGAATGTTAATGTGACATAAATGAAAGCCAACTATGTGAGTACAAGAAAAGGTGATTTACTCCAAGCCTACTGTAACAGGAAAGTCAGTTACAGTCACTCAGGTGTAAGTCAGAGATTCAAAGGCAGGCAGATGGGAGAAGCTGTATGTGGCAAAAATAAAGGCTTCACATCTGCTGTGGTTGGAGGTTTGGGGCGTGGGAAGATGTAGACAGGCTGACTGGAAGCAAGATATTCTTTGTGATTGATTGATCCAAAGTTGAAAGCAGGGATGAAAATTAAAGAAGTGATGAATTAGTGTTCCAGCCCTAGTTCTTTGGGGGCAAATTGCTACTGGAATTAAAACTTGGCTTTTAGATTGTCACTAGAAATGGCAGGCTGACTTTCTTTAAGTCTGACTTCAAGCAGGTTGGCTTCTTGACTGTTTCTGGTTGCTAAGGGTTTAGTTTCCTGCACACTTTTAGCACATTGTAGGTCAGAGTTCTATTTTATACATGGTCCGGTCATTGTCCATTTGTGTATTCAGTTTCTTACCACTTAACTTTTCAGAGTCTCAGTTTTCTCTATTTTAATGGGTTATTAAGGCTTGATTATATCAAAATGCACAGATTGCTGTCCCTGGCACAGCAAAGGCTGCTCAATCATTGTCCAATTAAGAAACAAATGCTTGATGGTGTATTATTGATGAGTTTAGGGAGAGCCTGACATTTGTTTATGTCCTTAAAAAGGCAGAGAAATTTAGTTTTACTATATTTGCATTTATTTTATGCCTGGTTTCTTCAAGCCATAAATAAGTATAACCCTGAGCCATAAGTTAGTGTTTTTTCAGTCTCTTCTGTGATATCTTCTGCTTACATGCACTCTTGTCTTCAGGTTTAGGAGTAACCAATTCTTTCTCAGTAATAATCCTTTCTGTGTATCAGGAAAAGCTCATGTAGAGATTTGTCCAACCATGAGCACTAGAAGTTCTGTGGTACACTTTGGGGTGGGGAGCTTTGTTTATCTGGATAAGCTCAGTGATCTAAGAATCTACATGCAAACCCTTTAATTCAGCATGAATCTCTTCACTTTGAGGGATCAGAAGTAATAATTCAGTCCTTTTAGACAACTGACTCTTTGTCTAAGTACCACTCTTGCTCTCTGTACTCCTATCAAAGTCACCATTGTAACAATGAGCGGCATACTGTGCTTCTAAAGAGTGACATCTTGCAGGACTTGGTTGGCTTTTTGCATACACATGCTTTTGAGATCCTGTACACTTTCCAGGTGTTGATAAAGCAAACACAAACACTTGCATCTTTTGATATATATGGGTTTGTAGGGTGTTCAGGATCAACTTAATAGGAAACTATTTGGATACCACCTAAGGCTACTAATGAAAGAGGAAAGTGATGGCTCTTGGGAGAACAGTTGAGCAAGGCAGGAATTTTTTGTGAAAGTTTAATTTTGAGGACTAATTGAGATGTGTCTGTAAGCATATTTGCATACATATTATATAAATAGATATGAGTTTTTGTCACCTCAGTGCCTTGATAACAAGTCCTGACATAAGAAAACAGTGGAGTAGTTTTCCTTGAAGTATGAAAGAAGCAGTTAACAGGAAGGAAAAATACAAAGTGTAGTATTCAAAAAGTAGCAAACCAGACTGAAGAGACAGTGAGGAGTTAAGATGTTTGTTTTGTAACTCATCAACCCTAGTTGAATCCCTGTCACCACATATGATCCCATTATATCACTTTGGAGTGACCCCTGAGCACAGAGCCAGGAATAAGACCTGAACGCCACCAAATTTGGCACGAACAACAACAACAACAAAAGATATCAAACATAATACATAGCAGTATCAGGAGATAACATATTGCCACTTACCATGAGCCACTCTTTCAAGTAGGTTAAATTTATTGTCTCAGTTAATGCTCATAACCACACTATGAGGTAAATACTAGCAACATTGTCATCCTCATCTGACAGACAGAGAGAGGGTAAGGTTACACAATTAGTACGTGGAGCCAGGCAGTCTGAGACTAATGTATACACTTAACCATTATGCTATTCTCATAAGATATTATGTACACTAAGATTAAAAATAGCTTTAGGAGGTTAAAGTGCTACTACAAGGCATTATGATGCACATCTTGCTTGTGGCTGAGCCGGGTTCACTCCCTGGCAACAAGTGGTCTCCCAAGCATTCCTGGGTACATCCCTGGAAGTCCATGAGCACCCATAGGGATAGCTTCAAGGACCCCAGTACTTCCAGGATAGCTCAGATAACTCACAGGGCCTGAGTTACATTACATTCATGGACCCTTACATTGAACTGCTACCCAGTTAGCTGAGAATTGCAAAAACTAGCTTTAGGAAAGGTTTGGAGAATAATAATAATTATTTCTCCACAGATTTAATAAAGAATAACATGGGGGATATTCAGGATGTTTAGGACATCTTTAGGTTTGGAGGGTGATGCCAATGAAGGTTATCTAACAGATACCTTGCCCCATGCCTCCGTTCACCTATTTAAGTCTGACTTTTTTTCAATTGGAAACTATTTCCTCAGAAAAACAACTTTGTGATCCTCCAGAGTAGGTTATGCCTAGCTCCAACCCACACCCCCCATATTTACTATGAGGAATGCAATAATTTATTATGTCTTCCACCTCAGACATAACAATTTAGTGGGTCTGTCTTGCTTGCCATTGAAATCCTCTTTTCTAGCAGAAAGATTAGCAGTCTATGATCTGTGGGCCAAATATAGCCCAAAGCCTGTATTTTTAAATAAACTGGTGATATCCAGTGACTTAACTTCATCTCCATATCATCAATAATTGCTTGCTTAAGAATTAAATTGCCAAGCTGAGTAGTCAAAATAGATATCATGTGGCCTGAAAGCCTAAAATATTTGCTAGGTTACTGTCCAGACTTAGTGCCAATTTTTGTTAGCCTACACATGCTCAATAGATACTTGTGTAATGAGTGCATAGGCGCAAACTTTATTTATCCAATCTTTACATAACACTGAATATAGTCAGACACTGTTCTAAGTGCTTTACCCATATTGACTCATTTATTTCTCCTAATAATTCAGTGTAAAAGGTGGTATTATTATTATTATTATTATTATTATTATTATTCCCATTTTGCAGGGGAAGAAAGTGGGAAACACAAAAATTGTCCATGACTACGTAGGCTGTAGGTATCAGGGATAGGATTCCAAATTCAGGTATTCTGCCGGAGTCATAGTACAGTGGGATGGGTATTTGCCTTGCATGCGGACAACTTGGGTTGTATCCTTGTCATCCCAAATGGTCCCCTGAACACCACCAAGAGTAATTTCTGAGCATAGAGCCAGGAGTAACCCTTGAGTATCACCTGGTGTTGCCTCCCAAACAAAAAAAAAGTAACAAATTCAGGTATTCCAGTGCAAGAGCTATCTGTGTTGTGGGTTCCATGGGTGGGACCTAATTTTTCTGGTGTTCTAATGAGAGAAGTGCTGAGCGAGCTTGAGAAGGGGAAGGATGTGGTCAGAACAGCAGTAAAGTGAGATAAAGTCATCTAACTCCATCTAGCCTCTAGAACTTGAGTTGTGATGAGGGGATGCTAAGTGACATAAATGGATGAGAAGCTACAAATGAGCAAAGATCACTTGAAAGTAAGAGAATTGAGCTGGTGTTGCAATTTGTCTCCTTATCTGAAACTGTTACCAACATTAATAAGAATTTGCAGTTTGTTCTGATATTGGACCAGTGTATTTAATCATGGTAGATGACCAAACACTCCACCTCACTCCTACCACATCCAACTGTCTTCAGATACATCCCACTCTGGAATATGGCAAACCAACTGATTGGTTTGCTACAAATTTGTCCTCACTCCTAAAAATACCAAAATGCATGAACTATTATTATTGTATTAGAAACTTTCTCCACAGTGCCTGAGTTGTAACCGAGCTCCTGGGGAGAGATAAAAATACCATCAAATGCAATTATAGTATAAAGCACAATTCTTGGCCACCAGTAAGTCAGTGCTGCTGCCTCATCTCTTTTCTGCTATACTGGAGGATGAAACCTTGTTTACGGTGCTTAAGAGACCTTGCTGCACATGATCAAGGGTTTAGAGTTCAGCAAAAGCAGCTAGTTGCGAGCAAACATATCTGAGAGTGTCCAGAGTACCTATTCTCTTCCTGGAAATACAAGCAGGATATTATACTCATGCTAGAACCAGGGCTAGGGACTTATGTTGGTCTTGGGGTTAGACGAACCAGAAACTTCAGGGCTTAAAGCCAAAACAAACCTGAAAGTCAGTGTCCAAGAGAAATGCTGAAAAACGAAATCCAGACAGACAATCAAACTGAAGTACCAATATCAATGGGCAGGCCAAGGGGAGAGAATCTATGCTTAACATAGTAGCAAAAAATCAGGTACAGATGACCAAAGCAAGGAGGTTCAGAATGTGAATCAATGACAGAGCTCGTGGAAATTCCCTCTGCTCCTCGGGCAGAGTTTTTCTTGGCTTCCATGGACCTTATCTTTGAGCAAGGATGACTTGCCTTATCATGACCAAAGAAAGAGAGGCAGGATAAAGAAATGATTGTGAGTTTTGACTAAATTGTGCTGCTTATTGGCTGTATTGCTGTTGCTGGTCACTTAACCAAATTAAGCTTCATTTTCCCTATCTATGAAACTAGGGAAATAGAAACTTTATAGTACTTACCTTGTGGGGCTGAAAAACTTAGTCCAATAATATGGCAAGGACATAGTGCACTACACAATATGTGTTGTTGAATAGAATAGTATGTTCAGAAGGGCACCAGATTGACTCAAAGGGTAAGCCAGTTGCAGACAACATCTGCAGATTGCTCACACTTGAAGTCCATACACATGTCCTCTTACCACAAGGCAGGGCCCGGCTTCATAATGTAGTTCCAAAGACTGACTTTTCAAAGGGCTCTGCTGGCAGCAGAAATATAAGGGAAGTAAAATCACTCCGAGCACTTACTTCTGAGGGGGAATTCTCTTTTGTAGCAACCTGTATTCCTCCAAAGGAGTAGATTCTAGAAATCTGATCCTGTGAACGAGAAAAAACACAAAAACACAGGTACTCAAGTCATAAGATTCTCCACTGAGAAGAAATATCAGGATGGGGGCTGGAGCGATAGCACAGCGGGTAGGGCATTTGCCTTGCATGCGGCTGGCCAGGGTTCGATTCCCAGCATCCCATATGGTCCCCTGAGCACTGCCAGGAGTAATTCCTGAGTGCAGAGCCAGGAGTAACCCCTGAGCATCGCCGGGTGTGACCCAAAAAGCAAAAAAAAAAAAGAAATATCAGGATGTCCCAAGGTAGTCTGGGTCACATCATTGGCATATGCTAGATGCCAAGTATGCCTTTGAAAAGCTTATAATCTTAGGGTGTTTGTGGGCTGTTTGGTAGAGATATTCCTACTCTGACCCGCCAGCATTTGTATTGCCCTTCCTGTTTTTCAAAGTGTTGAGAACTATGTTTTCCAAAGTCTATTTTTCTCACCACTTGCATCAGAATCTACTGGGGGAACCTGCAAAAAGGTAGCCTCTAAAGCCCTGAATTTTAATTCATTAATTCCGATTCATTTTATAATGAGGTGAGGGTTATATATATAAATCAGTGCTTGGGGGCTTTGAGCTCTGTGCTAGGGGAGTATTTCCTAGAAGTGCCTGTGGGACCATATAGTGTTGAGGATAAACCAGCTTGGCTGCATGCAAAGCAAGTGCATTAACCCCTATTCTATCTCCAGCCCAAGGTCAACATTTTAAACTTGATACCAGGTGGACCTGTTTTTTCTGATTTTAATTTTTATCTTTGTAACTTATTTTTTTAAAAATGTGATTTGTATTGGAATTACATTGGTTTATATCATAATTATAAAAATTTTAATGTATGCATTTTAATTTAGCACCTGCATGTGCTACATTATGATTGCTATCAAAAAGCTAGTATTTTAAGCATATTCAAATGTATTTAATTATTTAAAATGCATAGAATAGATGTCTCTAGTCCCTGATTTCTATATTCTCCTTACCCATCTGCCATATAAATTTAAGCAAGTACTGGTGTTACTGTTTGAACCACACCCGACACTGCTCAAGGAATATACTTAGCTCTGTGCTCAGGAGATACCCCTGGCAAAGCTGGCAAACCATGTAGTGCTGGGGATTCAAATCAGGCGTGTTGTGGATGCAATTGCCTTATCTCTTGCACTATCTCTCCAGCTATACTATTCATGCCTTATGGATATTTGCAGAGTCTTTTCATCAGATACAAGCAAATACCTATATTATTTTTTATTTTACCTCATAAAAGTAATCACTCTTTACTCACTTTTATGCTTCTAAAATGTAGTATTGGGGCTGGAGCTATAGCACAGCGGGTGGGGCGTTTGCCTTGCACGCGGCCGACCTAGGTTTGATTCCCAGCATCCCATATGGTCCCCTGAGCACCGCCAGGGGTAATTCCTGAGTGCAGAGCCAGGAGTAACCCCTGTGCACCGCCAGGTGTGACCCCAAAAAGCAAAAAAAATAAATAAAATGTAGTATTAACTAAAGATCATTGCATATCTGCTATAAAGAACTTCTTTACCATTTTCACAGTTGTGTAATATTCCATTGCATGGATGTACTAGATCAAACATTTTATATGGACATAGACGCATGGATCATTTGCAGTGCTCTATTAAAAATACAATAAACATATGCACATATGCAATGAAGTGGTACCTGCATCATTTTTCAGGTGTAGATAAATTTCCCAAATAGAGCTGACTAGAGAGATAGTATAAGGAGTTAGTTGCTTGTCTTGCAGGCAGCTGTTCCAGGTTCGATTCCTGGAACTACACACTAAACACTTCCAGGAGCTATCCCTGAGCACAGTACCAGGAGTCAGCCACAAGCACAGCCAAAGCAGCCCCCAGTAAACAAATAATTAATAAGTTTCCCAAATTGAAATTTCTTCTTTGGTTGAAGATTAACACCAGGTACTCTGGGGTTCCTGATATCATAGGATTATTTTATATTTGATTAAAACTTTATTCTGACTTAAGTGAGACAGTTTAGGAAAAACACAGAGTTAGAGCTTCTGCCTCATTTTACAGAAGAGGAAACTGATTCTCAGATGGAAACAGGGTTTGTTAAACATCACACCACATGTTAAAAGCAGACCTGAAACCTAGACCAATACAGTGCTGTCTGGATTATCATCATCAAACCAATGTAGAGTGTTGTAAGTAATGCACTATGGTGTCTAGCGGTAGAGATAGGACCAATATTAGAAAGATAATGGAGTGTGGCTTTTGTAAAAAAACAGACCTCTATGGTCATGGAACTGTGAAATTGTAGAAAACATCAGCACTCATCAGGAAAACCGAGACCTTCTAGGAAGAAACTCCTGATTTTCTAAAGACCCCCTACCCCAGAAACTCTTTCCCAACATTATATATTTATTTTCTCAGTTATGGGCGCTCACTATTTCTGACCCTTTTAATTGCACCTGGAGGGCAGGTAAAACAGTATCATAGTATATACTTCATCAATCCTGAGACTTTATCAGATACTTTTTTTTAACAATTTCAACTTTGTTCTCACTATCTTAGCCAAATAAAGAAGGAAGAATGTATGTGTGTTAAAACAACGTAATTATTTTGAGGTGTCCTATGCAAAGAAGTCATGGTTTATTGTTCTTATGTATGGTTTTGGCATACATAATAAGTCCCTCATTATCTGTGGGAAATATGTTCTAAGACCTCCGCCCCCAGTAGATGCCTGAAACTACAAACAGTACTGAATCCTGTATACACTGTTTTTACCCTATATATACATTCCAATGATAAAGTTTTATTGATGAATTAGTCATAGTGGGCAGTGGAGATGGTTTAAAAGACTGAGCACATAAGTTGCATTAAGGAGACCTAGGTTCAATCCCAAGCCCCGTGTGCACTACCAGGAGCAATTCCTGAGCATTGAACCATGAGTAGGCCTCAGCACTGCCAAGTGTGGTCCCCAAACAAAAAAAAATTAGACACGGCAAAAGAATACCATCCATAATTAAAAATGAAATCACTATATCACTGTCATCCCATTGTTCATCAATTACTCAAGTGGGTGTCAGTAACGTCTCCATTCCTTCTAGCTCTGATATTTTAGCAGCCTCTCCTTACTCATCTTCCCAACACTGACGTATTGGAGGCTGTTTCAGGGCCAGGGGAATAAGACCTGTTATTGTTACTGATTTTGGCATATCGAATATGACAGAGGGAGCTTGCCAGGCTCTGCTCCAGATGGGAATTCTCTGGAAGGATGTGGGAGAGGGAATGCCCATTTGTTCTCCAAAAGAAGGTAGATTTCCAGAACACTGAGTTGGTCTTTTGTTTTACCTTCTGATGTGGGCAGGTAGACAGGGAAAGTCTCTGGGCAATGAAACTTAAGTCAACAAAAATTCTAAGGCTGATCCACCCTGTGGATACAGAAAACAGACCCGATAAGATCTTCAGCAGCAGCCGATCCTAAGGAGATTGGACCCCTCCCCAAGAAATTCCTCCAACCCTCAGACATTTTCCTTAATCTGATTTAACTTTAGTGATTCAGCCCCGAAAGATTCCAGAACTTTCTGGAACAAGACAACCCGAGAAGAGCCTATAAAAACCACCTTGGAAAGAGGGAGGGCACGGATGCTGTTCGAGCCCATGTACTGCTTGTGCCCACATGGCCTAACATATGTGTCAACCACAACTTTCATGCTTTCCTGTCTAATGCTGGGGTATGTGTAGGGGTCTCTCCATCTGTGGAGAAGCCCAGGTCCATGTTCTCTCTCTCTCTCTCTCTCTCTCTCTCTCTCTCTCATTCTCTCCCCCTCCATACTTTCAAAAAACCCTCCAAATAAAATCTGTTTCACTTCACTGCACACCTACTCCTAAAATTATTTTCTGCGAGGCGAGACAAGAACCTAGTCCAGTGGGTCCAAGGTGGCAGAGGTGGATGGAGAGAAGGTGACCGTCTTTCTATCCTCCCAACTCACATGAGCCACCAGTGGAAGTGATGTAGGTTCACCTACATCACTTCCAAAAAATAGGTGGCTGGAAATCGCTCAGGATTGGAGATGTGTGCTGAAAGTAGATAGTGGGCCAAACGTGATGGCCTCTCAATGTCTGTATTGCAAACCATAATGCCCACAAATAGAGAGAGAGTATGGAGGAAATTGTCTGCCATGGATGCAGGGAAGGGGTGGGGTGGGATACTGGAGACATTGGTGGTGGAGAATGTGCAGTGGTGGAGGGAAAGGTGTTCCATCATTGCCTGACTGAAACTCAAGCATGAAAGTTTTGTAACTGTAGTTCACAGTGATTCAATAAAATAAAATAAACTGGGATGTTTTTTTCTCAGACGGGGAAAGACGGACAGCTTGGCTCTTCTTGAGCTCCTTTTTTTTTTTTAAATTTATTTATTTTTAATTAGAGAATCACCATGAGGGTACAGTTACAGATTTATACACTTTTGTGCTTATACTTCCCTCATACAAAGTTTGGAACCCATCCCTTCACCAGTGCCCATTCTCCACCACCCGTAAACCCAGTGTCCCTCCCACCCTCCCCAATCCCATCTCCCCCCCCACCCCACCCTGCCACTGTGGCAAGGCATTCCCTTCTGTTTTCTCTCTCTAATTAGCTGTTGTGGTTTGCAATAAAGGTGTTGAGTGGCCGCTGTGCTCAGTCTCTAGCCCTCATTCAGCCCGCAACTCCCTTCCCCCACATGGCCTTCGACTACAATGTAGTTGGTGATCGCTTCTCTGAGTTGACCTTTCCCCGGAACGTGAGGCCAGCCTCAAAGCCATGGAGTCAACCTCCTGGTACTTATTTCTACAGTTCTTGGGTGTTAGTCTCCCACTCTGTTATTCTATATACCATAGATGAGTGCAATCTTTCTATGTCTGTCTCTCTCTTTCTGACTCATTTCACTCAGCATGAAACTTTTCATGCCCATCCACTTGACTACAAAATTCTTGACCTCCTTTTTTCTAACAGCTGCATAGTATTCCATTGTATAGATGTACCAAAGTTTCCTCAACCAGTCATCCGTTCTGGGGCATTCGGGTTTTTTCCAGATTCTGGCTATTGTAAACAGTGCTGCGATGAACATACATGTGCAGATGTTGTTTCGATTGTACTTTTTTGCCTCTCTGGGATATATTCCCAGCAGTGGTATTGCTGGGTCAAATGGGAATTCAATATCTAATTTTTTGAGAGTCGTCCAAATTGTTTTCCAGAAGGGCTGAACCAGTCGGCATTCCCACCAGCAGTGAAGAAGGGTCCCTTTCTCCCCACATCCTCTCCAACAGCGGTTGCTTTTGTTCTTTTGGATGTGTGCTAGTCTCTGTGGTGTGAGGTGGTATCTCAAAGTTGTTTTGATCTGCATCTCTCTGATGATTAGTGATGCAGAGCACTTTTTCATGTGCCTTTTGGCCATTCGTATTTCTTCCTTGGTAAAGTTTCTGTTCATTTCTTCGCCCCATTTTTTGATGGGGTTGGATGTTTTCTTCTTGTAGAGTTCAACCAGTGCTTTATATACCATTGATATCAACCCCTTATCTGATGGGTATTGTGTAAATATCCTTTCCCATTCTGTGGATAGTCTTTGTATTCTGGTCACTGTATCTTTTGCGGTGCAGAAGCTTTTTAGTTTAATGTAGTCCCATTTGTTGATCTCTGTTTTTACTAGATTGCTTAGTTCCGTGTCACCTTTGAAGATACCTTTATCTTCAATATCGTGGAGGGTTTCGCCGACCTTGTCTTCAATGTACCTTATGGTTTGTGGTCTAATGTTGAGGTCTTTAATCCATTTTGATCTGACTTTTGTGCATGGTGTCAGGTCAAGGTCTAAACCCATATTTTTGCATGTGGTTGTCCAGTTGTGCCAGCACCATTTGTTAAAGAGGCTTTCCTTGCTCCACTTCACATCTCTTGCTCCCTTATCAAAGATTAGATGGTCATACATTTGGGGTTGTGTGTAGGGATATTCCACCCTGTTCCATTGGTCTACGGCTCTGCCTTTGTTCCAGTACCATGTTGAGCTCCTTTTTTTAAGCAGTTAATTCTCATTTCTCCCTGGGTGCTCGGCATTGCGTTCTCCATGAGAGATATCCAGGGCATTGACGCAGTCATCAAAACCCAACAGCTTGAGAGATTGGACAGCAATGATTGGTGCTTCCTGGGCACACAGACATCCTTTATTTGATTCTGTTCCCCACCCACCCACCCCCAGGGATCTTGAGCACCACCAGGAGAGATGATCCTGTGACCTTCTGATTCTTTCTTTCATACTCCCCCTGACAATGTTTTCAATTGCAGGATCACAAACTTATTTGGCATACCAACCATTTTTATTGAATCACCATGAGCTACAGTTATTGTAAAATGAAATAGAACAATTATAACAATATATGTACCCTTCTATCTGATATTTCCAAAATGCAGTTAACCAAAGGTTACTGAAACCACAGAAAGAGAAACTCTGTAAAAGGAAGTGGAGGGTAGGGGGATGTGACTGTAAAGGGAGCCATTTTCCTAGCTGTAGAACTGCACATGCATCAAGGGAGCCTGGGAGTTTGAACTGCAGACGTGGTGAGCACCATCCAGAGGAGATGTGTCCTTTATCCCATTATCAGATACTCTACTGTTCTAAGTTTGATGAGAATGAGACCATTGTTAAGTAGAGAGCTCCACCGTTAACAGCTTAATCAACCATGGCTGTAACAGCCTCACTTTAGTCCAGTCAGCAATCACTTGTGTCTCCTGAGAGAGGGGAGTGGGGGAGGGAGAGTCTACAAAAAGTAGCAGGTAAAAGCAAGAAGAAAATTAAATGGTGGGGTGGTAGGTTTTTATCCTTTCTTCAACTCTGAAGTGTATGTGACCTAATGGAACCAAGTAAGTTCACAGCTGGCAGCCCAATCTCCCCCTCCCATTATCCATGAAAGGGTGAAAAAGAATTTTGCCCATTGTGCAGTAGTTAGGACTGCTCAGCTATTGAATCCCCTAACAGCCTTTCCCCCAGGTCCTCTATATATATATTCCTGAACCAAAGGCCACTCTGTCTCAAAGAATAGTACTTAAAAGATATCTACAGACTCATCTGAAAAGCTGACTAGAAAAATAGTTCACCTCCAATGACAGAATCAGAATCTCTTGCAGTGGGATTCAGGCAGTTTCCTGGATAAATCTGTTACACTAGGAATGATAAGGGTTGCTGCATTTACTCTGAGTACCCTTTGTTTTACAATTATGTTTGTTATTATTTTTGTTTTGTGGGTCATACCCGGTGAGTTCTCAGGGTTTACTTTTGGCTCTGTCCTCAGGGATTACTCATGGTATTTGGGGGATCAATATCATGTTGGGAGTTGAAGTGAGGACAGCTACATGCAAGGTAAGCATCTTACTTACTGTAAAATATCTCTGACCTCCCTCAAGTAGACTTTGCTTAGAAGTTCCCAGTCCTTCTCAAATGGGTTTTAGGGCTGTTACCACAAACAGCTAGTTAAGTGTGAGCTGGAATTTCTAACTATGTCTATCTATTGCCAAAGGTGTTGATCCAAGCTGATCCATGCCCTGTCTTCTACAATCATTCTAAAACTGGTTTCAGATAAAATGAGTTTTTCTTAAGCGACACCCCCAAATGGAAGATGGGGGAGTTGTCCTTGCTGTGGAGGAGTGTGACATATCTGCATTAGTCTTCTTTTCATATGTTTCTCTGTCCTTGGCCTTCCACCACTTTGGTGCTATCCCCAATGGCTGAAGGTAAATCTGACACTTTGGTTTTCCTGATCGCTCAGCATTCTGTGCACTGATATCTGTTCAAGTCAATGCTCGATTGCAAAAATGAGCTAATTCCAAGCATGCTTTTCGTGTCATTGATTCTTGCCATCACTTGCGATGCTCACAAGCTGTCTGTTAGTTGCTAGACAACTGTTAATATTTCCTCTGCCTGATGCATGTGGCCAAGCGAAGCACTGCTCCAGATATTCTATAGCTGTTTTGTTGCTGAGGGATTTGGAACTCTGTCCCACTACCAGAGGGAAGCATAAAGAAACTTGTATATGACCATAGAGAGTTGACTAATTCCTCAGTCACACTGGGAAAGACACAAAACTAGGGCCCCTTGGTTATCTTTCACACTATCCAAACTGCTATCCTACTGTATACACTCTCTATAGACTCAACTTTGTCTTCATGGACAAGAGAAAGGAATGCCCAATGTAATGCCCATGTACCTGACAGAGCCCTGTGAGGAAAGTCTTCGAAGATGGAATCTCGGTCTAGGCAAATACAGTAAACTACCAAGCTCTATTTATTGTTTAAAATTTTTGTACACAATTTTGCTGGTTCACGACTAATCTCTGCAGAGATGCCAAACTGACAAAAATTCCAGGCACACAGGTTTTCAGGCTGAGCACTCTGGGGTCTTATCATAGTGGAGGTAGGCAGCCTCCCTTTACCCTCCAACACTTCTGGGAAGCCCCAGCAGTCACACCCACATCCCATAATCACCACTATGTAAATTTATGTCAGCCCAGTTTTATAGACTCACGTTTAAATCTCTGAGGATTTGTAAGACAAGCTGCTAAAATTCATGAGTACAACAGACTCTCAGGTATAAATTCTGGGTGCCTTCGGAAGGGGGTTGGGCTGAGTCTCTGCCCTGCTGAAGGCCTTGCAGTCACACCCACACCCTCACAGACCACCATGACAATGGTCCAACTCCACTGCTTCACAATTAATCTCTGCAGAGATCCCAGGCTGAAAATTTCAGGGTCTTCCCGGAGTGGGGATGAGCAGCCTCCCCTTATTGCTCCCATACCACCAGAAACTCTGGAATTCATATTTGCATACCACAGCTGCCACCATGTAAAACTTTCCACAAGCCCAGCTCTACAGATCCTTCAAATTCCACAATAGTAACATCCCACTTTAGTAAGTCCTCAGACAAGGGCTTGATGACCCCATGGTGAGATATAATTTTCACAAATTTTCTTTTACTGAAGTACAGACTGGAGTGATAGCACAGCGGGTAGGGCATTTGTCTTGCATGCAGCGGACCCGGGTTTGATTCCTCTGTTCCTCTTGGAGAGCCCAGCAAGCTACCGAGAGTATCCTGCCCACACTGGCAAGCTACCCCTGGCGTATTCGAGATGCCAAAAACAGTAACACAAAGTCTCACAATGGAGATTAACCATGTCACGGGATTCCGCGCCAGGCTGTTTTCACTTGGGGCACCGCAGAGTGGCGAGGGTGAGAACCCTTCCCGCCTCAAGGGACCCAGGCCTGGCAGCCAAAAACCTCCACAACCCAGCCACCACAATGCTCAAGGGCACTCCTGACTCCCGACTTGCTCAGACCAAGCCTCACACCTGAGTGAAGTCCTACGGAACCCAGATAATGCAGAACTTTGTGACCTTGGACTCTGGGCT
The DNA here is from genome assembly GCF_027595985.1 of Sorex araneus. Lineage (NCBI taxonomy): Eukaryota > Metazoa > Chordata > Mammalia > Eulipotyphla > Soricidae > Sorex > Sorex araneus. The sequence continues at coordinate 107,592,804 of NC_073313.1, forward strand.
TAATGGGACCAAGACCAGAGATCCTCTTCCCGCTTTCCCCAGTCTCTGGTGACCCAGGGGTCATGTTCATAAGCCACCTCCTGCTGGCGCCAGATAATCTCGTCATCGGCCACCGTCCAGATCCCACGGCTGCTTCTCCGAAAGGGAGCAAAACATGAGGCCCCCATAACCATGCCACTGGACTCTGTGCCAGGCTGTTTCACATGGGGTGCCCCAGAAGGGGATGGGTAAGCGCCCTCCCCGCCCCAAGGGACCCAGCCCCGGCAGCCAGAAACCCCCACAACCCAACTGCCACCACGCTCAAAGCCACTCCCCATGCGCTCACATGAGTAAACTTTTTCCTGGACCACACGACTGCCTTTGCAGCCACATGATGCATCATAAAAACACTCCCTACCCATTCTCCATAATTACCACACCACATTTGATGAGGTTCAGATGGCAGGCAACAAATCATAGGGGGAAATATATATACATATGCATACATACATATTTTCAGATACATATACCAAAACTCATATCACCCGAACTTTTATCAACATGTTAGTGATATTATATAGGATGTCTTAATGGCTCCTGTCAAAATAGAACAATCTTCACACAGTTTCCTATATGAACACTTTTTTGCAAGCATGTTCAGCAATTCTTCATTACAGACAATATGAAATATACTATTTTGGTTGTGGTTTGGGACACTGATTGGGGCTTGGGATGGAAACATCTCAAATTTGGTGGTGGGAAGGTGTAATGGTGGTGGGACTGGTGATTGAATATTGAATGTAATCAAATATTGTGAACTAACTTATACAATTAAAAAATTTTAAAAAGTAATGTGGAGTTCATGCTCAATTCAATTAGTTTAATCAATGACTGAATAAATATCAGTGCTCCTACATTTAAAAAATAATAAAAAATTTTTTAAATAAAGGGCCAAGTTGGTGGGGGGTGGTTGGAAAAATGGGAAAATGGTGGAAGGAAGGCCACTCTGGTGGTGGAATTGGTTTTGGAACATAGAATGCCATAACAAATGTGTTATGAACAGCTTTGTAACCCCTAGTGTTTAAATAAATTAAAATAAATAAAAATTAAAATGTGGGACCAGAGCTCTCAGAATCATTCTGTTCAGTCCTCACTGCTACAGCCTCTGGGGCTTTCAGCCTCAGACAAGCAAAAGGGGAAAAATATGCATAGTTTCTTGCCCAGTACACCCCTTGAGATGAGCAGAAAAATGAAAACAAATGCCAACCATAAGGGAAATCATTCACATCCAAGCTGATCATGTGACAACCAAGATAGTGCCAAATTCTAGGAAGTGGTCAGTGATGAGCACAGCATGGACTCCACCAGCACCTACTATGGTGACAGTGACCTTCAGCTGGACCAAATCTCTATATACAATAAAGCCACAGGTGACAAATATGTTCCTCATACAATCTTGGTGGCTCTAGAACGTGGGACCCTGGACTCTGTTTGCTCAGGTCCTTTTGGTCAGATTTTTAGACCAAAAATTTCATTTTTGGTCAATCTGGAGAAGGCAATAAATGGGCCAAGAGGCACTATACAGAGAGGGTCAAGCTGGTTGACTCAGTGCTAGATGTGGTATGGAAGGAGTCTGAGAGTTGTGACTGCCTGCAGGGCTTCCAGCTGACCAACTTGCTAGGCAGGAACACAGGCTTTGTAATGGGCACCCTACTCATCAGCAAGATCAGTGAAGACTATCCTGACTGAATCATGAACACCTTCAGTATAGTGTCCTCACCAAAAAGTGTCTGACGCAGTGGTCAAGCCTTATAATGCTACTCTTTATATCCGTCAGTTAGCAAAGAACACTGATGAGACAATGAGGCACTTTATGATATCTGATTTCACATCCTGAAGCTAATAACGCCAACTTACTGGGACCTGAACCATCTGGCTAAGCCCTCATGAGCAGTGTCACCACCTGTCTCCACTTCCATGGCCAGCTCAATGCTGATCTCCATGAGCTGGCAGTCAATATGATGCCCTTCTCACATCTCCACTTCATGACTGACTTTGCCACTCTAACAAGTATGGCAGCCAGAAGTATTGAGCCCTCATCATGCCTGAAGTCACCCAGTAGGTCTTCAACACCAATAACATGATGAATGCCTGTGAACCCTACAGTGGCTGCTGTGTATTATGAAGAAAAGTCCATGAAGGAGGTCGATGAGCAGATGATAAATGCACAGAACAAGAATAGTAGCTGCTTCGTAAAATGGATCCCCAACAATGTCAAGACTAATGTCTGTGACATCCCACCCCGAGGCCTCAAGATGGCAGTCACCATTGGCAACAGCACCACCATCAAGGAGCTCTTCAAGAGTATCTCAGAGCAGTACACTGCCATGTTCTGCCATAAGAGCTTTCTTCACTGGTACACAGGTGAGGGCATAAATGAGATGGAATTCACTGAGGTTGAAATAAACATGAATAACTTCATCTCTGAGTACCAGCAGTACTAGGATGCCACTGCAGAAAAGGAGGAGGATTTTGGTGAAGAGGTGGAAATGGAGACCTAAAGGCAGAGCCTATTGCCCGAGGCTTTTCAGTTTCCTCTGCTTTTTCTAACCTGTTCCACTCCCTCAGATTTTATTTTCCTTACTTCCATCTTTTTTTTCCTGTTTCAAGATAGGTGCACAAGATAGGTGCTCAAATAATACTTGTTTGTTGAATGCGTTTTTTTTTCTACTCCGGGAAACCCTGTGTTTTCTTCTGGCACCACTTCTCATCTGCCTAGTTAAAATTTCCCTTCTGTTTTCAAGATAATTCTCCAAGAATCTGGGTCTCATCCAGATCCCACACTGTAAGTCAAGCAGAAAACCTAAATAGCCACCATTCACAGCCCCCATGATAGCTAGAATGAAGAGAAAAGTAAGCTACCTGGAGGAAGTATGCTTGAGGGAATGGCTGGAGTTCTCCTTTCATAGAAGTTCTGAGAGCAAGAGGGTGTTTCAGGCTCTCCAGGTCCAAATAACAAGTGACAGTATTATCTCCATTATCACTCTCCAAATTCTGTCCTGTGCTATTTACTCTACCCAGTGTCTGTCCTGCTGTAAACTGGAGAATTCTGGACAATTCTTCTCTCCCATTTAACCTGTGAGCATTGATTGAATTCCATCCGCTGATTGGAGAAAAAATAGGTCATGAAGGGGAAGACATAGATCAGTCTTGGTCATTAAGTTTCTAGTTTCCCATCTTTAACTTTTCTTAAACAGCCAGCCTTATTGGGGCTGGAGTGATAATACAGCAAGCAGGGTGTTTGCCTTACATGCTACCAACCCAAGTTCATATGGTCCCGGCATCCCATATGGTCCCCCCCACCCAAAAGCATGGTCAGGAGTAATTCCTGAGTGCAGAGCCAGGAGTAACCCTGAGCATCATCGTTGGGTGTGACCCAAAAAGAAAAAAAAAGAACCAGCTTTGGTGTGTGTGTGTGTGTGTGTGTGTGTGTGTGTGTATATATATATATATATATATATATACATATATATATATGTGTGTGTGTGTGGAAAGGTACATACTACACTTAATAGTTTTTGAGTCACTGCCTAGAGTGGAGGGGACAGGAGACAAGAGACCCTCCCACCTTTTCCTTTTCTACACCTTTCACTTCTGGTTTGGTCCTAGTATACATTTCAACTTTCCAGCAAGCTACTGAGTGTATCCCTCCCACACGGTAGACAGAACCTGGCATGCTACCCATGACGTACTCAATATGCCAAAAACAGTAACAATGACGGTCTTCATTCTCCTGATCCTGAAAAATCCCCCAATATGCCATCGGGCTACACTAGCATGCAACAGGGATGAATGGAGACATTACTGGCACCCGCTTGAGCAAGCTGAATAACAACGGGATGACAGTGACAGTGATTTTACGTTGAACTTGCTTTTTCCATATTGAAATGATGAAATTGCCCCACAAGTCAAAAACAAATGGGAATTGAAAAATCCAGGGAGCCAGAGAGTGGGTTTTGCATGTAGCTGACCCAGGTTTAGTCTCCAGCATCCCATATGTTCTCCCAAGCACTTACAGGAGTGATCCCTGAACACAGAGCCAGGAGTATGCCCTGAGCAAGGACAGGTATGGCCACCAAAGGAAAAAAAGTTTGGGCCAGACAGATGTACAGGGCTTAAGATGTACCACACATGGTTCCCTGAATACTTCCAGGTTTGATGCCTGAGCACAGAGTCAGGAGAAAACTCTGCACACCACTGAGTAGGTATCCCCTTCCAAATCCAACAAATTGTTGAGCACACTCTCCTTTTCTCCGAAACTACAAAAACTACTCCAGGGTTTCATACTGGTGGTTTTGCAACTTAGTACAATATAAAAGGTATGCAGTCCCTGCTTGGTTGAGATTTGGTGGGGTTTCTGGAATTTTTTTTCTCCAGAATTCTACACCCCCTGCCTTTTTTTCTGTATCATTGGGGCTCTAGGTTCTAAGAAACAGAAAGCAACAATAGCTCACCCAATCAAATAAAACAAACCCCCAAGGGAATTTGTTGAAACTAGATTGGGGTAGACACCAGCCAAAGTCAAAGACTTCAAAGATGACAGGACCAGAAACTGCCAGGAAGCTTGCCACCTTCTGTTCACAGGAACAGTCTGGCCAGCAAACTCCTGGTTGAGACTGGGCATTGTTCAGTGTATGCTGACTTGAAAATTCATCATTATCTCTTGGTTAGTGCCTACAAATTCTTAGTTTCAGGAGAGGCAGAGGAAGGAGGGAGAATCTCTACCTTTTATCTTATGGGCTTACATCAGTGTCACATCTTGGGAGCTCCTCCCTCAAATATTAAGAGCAGGAATGGAAGACAGCAAACAAATAAACTGACAAGCAAAACACTGTTCTGTAGAGCCTTCCACATGGTGTTTTTTCAAACTGCAGGTGAGAATACATTGAGTTGTGAAATTAATTTTGTGGGTGTCGGGTTTGCTTTCTGTTTTAATGCTGAACAGCTTTGTTGAGGTATAATTCTCATAATTGCACATATTCAAATTTTCAAGTTTGATCAACTTAGGTATGTGTACACATCCCTAAAAGCATCAATAAAATAAAACATGAATATGCCAATTAACCACAAAGCCTCTTCAAACTTTTTGGTGGTCTCTTGCTCCTGCTCCACTCTGCCCTCTATCCTTAGGAAACTGCCAAGTATTCACTTTCTGTTACTAAAAAATAATTTGTCTTTGCTAGGATTCTATATAAAAAAAGAAATGTGCAGTTGTTCTATTTTTATTTCATTTGATTTTTGTTTTGGAGTCACGCTAGGCAGTGCTTAGGATCTAGTCCTGGCTCTATGCTCAGCGGTTATTCCCAATGGATCTAGAGGAGCATGTGGTACTGGGGATTGAAATCAGGTCTTCTTCATTCAAAGCATTCCATCAGCCTATTGAGCAATCTCTTTGACCCAGCATTTATTCTACTCCCTTTTACTATGCTCTTTTAGTCATCTTAATTACTTTCAAGATAATTTCTTGTTGCATGTATTAATAGTACATTGGTTTTTGTCGATGCAAGTATTCAGTCTGACTCTCCTAGACATTCACCTATTAATGGATATTTGGTTTATGTGTAGTTTTATGTGTCAAGCTTGGCTAGGTAATAATTTCCAGTTATTCGATTCAACACTAAATCTAGGTGAAGATATTTTCTACAGGTGAATAATGTTCCTAATCAATTGACATCAGGTTTAAGAGATTATCCTGAATAATCTGGTGGGTCTGGGACTGGAGCGATAGCACAGTGGGTAGGGCATTTGCCTTGCACGCGGCCAACCCAGGTTCGATTTCCAGCATCCCATCCCCTGAGCACTACCAGGAGTAATTCCTGAGTGCAAAGCCAGGAGTAACCCCTGTGCATCGCCAGGCATGACCCAAAAAGCAAAAAAAAAAATCTAGTGGGTCTGACTCGATCAGTTCAAAGGGCTTATGAGCAAAACCGAGGTTTCCTTGATATTTTGCAGTTCTAGAGATTAAACCAGGGACTCACATATGCAAGACAAAATGCTCTCTTTCTGAGATAGATCCCTAGTCTTGAGGAAGAAAAATATACCCGTGAAAAAAACTTCAATCTCTCACATAATGTGTGATATTATTTTATATTTTCTTTATCAAATTGAGGACATTCCTTTGTATTCCCTGTTTGCTTTTGTGTTTTCTATGTTTGGGGGGCCACACCCAAGTGATTCTTCAGGATCACTCTCTATGGGAGCTCAGGGGACTATATGGGGTGCTGGATCCAGCCCAGGTTGGTAATATGCAAGGCAAGCACCTTACAAAATATACTATATTTTCAACCTCTGGCTTTTAATATTTATTACATACAGTTGTTGGATATTTTCCTGTTTTGGTTGAAATGATCATGCTTTGTTGTTGTTATTCTTAATATGGTAAAGTAGGTTGATTTTAAAATATTCAATAAATCTTACATTTCTGAGATAAATTCCGGTTGTCATAATTTATTACCCTTTTTCATTTTATTAGATTCAAATAGCTAAAATTTAGTTTAGAATTTTTGTATCTAGATTCACAATAGATAGCCATAGCTTTCTGGAAATGTTGTTCTCATAAATTTGAAAGGATTCCTTCCCTCTTCAACTCCTGGAAAGTTCCCAGAATCTTTTATTTATTTTAAGGTTAGAACACTTTATATTTTTCATCCTTAAATGTTCAGTCAAAATGACCTGTGAAATCTGTGCTTTAAGCTTCCTCGTGGGGAGAGTTTTAACTCAGATTCCATTTTCTTTAATAAAGAGAGTTATTCTTTATGCGATGCATAAAAATGTGGGAGTGGGAATACAGAAATAATGAAGGGGGCTTCGGCATTTTTCTTGCATAGTTCTGACCCTGGCTTGAATATCCAGCCTCACAAATGGTCCCCTGAGCATTATGGGATGTGGACGAAACATAAACAGAAAATGTGTGAATGGCTTTGAATCCTGGAAGCAGGAAACTTAAAAGATATTTAGGAGAGAGAGAGAGAGAAGAAAAAAGAAAACTGCCTGCCATAGAGGCAGGCAGGGAGTGGGAGATGTGGGGTGATGGGAGAGAACCTGGGGACACTGGTGCTGGGAAATGTACACTGGTGGAGGGATGGATGGGTGTTGGCATACTGTATGACTGAAATCCAATCATCAACATCTTTGTAATGGTCTATCTCACAGTAATTCAATAAAAAGTTAAAAAAAGATTTTTAGAACTATGTTAAATATTGCCAAGGTTTAAATTACCTTGAACAGACCAGCAAAGAACAAATTATTATACCGTGAAAGGAGAGAGAGGGTTCTTATTGTGTAGTGGCAGCAAACTTAGTGGCATTTGTTTGTGGTTTCATGGAAAGCAAAATGTATGCATAATAAAATTGATGACCTAACAAAACCAAGCAAAATTTTGAAGGTATTACTCGATTTCTTCTTGCCGCTTAAGTAAAATGTAAAATAAGAGATAAATCCAGAAAATAATTTCTTTATACAAAAAAGGAACTAGGAATTGGTGTTTTTGAAATACCCCTACCTCTTTGTAAAGTAAAACATACAAAAATGAAGAATTAGCTTTCAATGACCTGTGGTAGAGTACTTTGACAGTGGGTATGATGTGGTGTGGAACTCCTAAGACATACACAGTTTTGTAAAGAAATGTTACCTCAATATTTAAAACAATGGCTTCCTGGCACTGCCAGTAAAAAAATACGTAAGCCTGTGACTGTAAAACCTTTTGTTAAGATCTCAGAAAGTTAAAAGGAGTAATACTATTGTTCAGTAACACCAAGAGCCCAAAGCCACAATTAAGAGTGTGTCTCATGGATATTCCAGTTGAACAATGGGTTCTTAAGGAAGCTTAAGGGATTGCCTCTCAGCTGGCTGAGCAGTCCCAAGGTAGAAAAGAGATCATTTTAAAGAGATTTCTGTATAACTTAATAAACCCCATGAGCTTCACAGAAGTCTCACAACGTTTCTGAGAAAACTCTACTAGCAGAAAAACCACTAGGAAGAGACATAAAGAGACAAACAGATAGACATGGCACTAAAAAAGTGATGAGTTCACAATTACCTTGACTATAAGTAAGCTGCAAAAATCTAATGTGAAATTATGCTACCTTATATTTAAAATAGAGATGAATCAGTAGCTAGTGACTCCAGTTTGCATGCCATTTCTTCCCGTTTTGAATAGGGATATCTATCGCTGTTATGCTATGTCTATTCCATCATTGTCTATTGAGTGTTTCTGTGGGAGTTATGGGCAGATACATTTTCTCTGTAGTTTTAAATATTTTCATTTTGAAATTGGTCATTATTCACAGGAAACTAGATCTGAGGGCCTTAAATTCCACATATACTAATTAGAATAAAAAGTCCAGGCTTTGAATTTATGCTACAATGAGAAGAATTTTAAGCGACATGCAGATTTACATACTATACCTATATATAGGACTGGAGCAATAGCACAGCAGGTAGGGCGTTTGCCTTGCACTCGGCAGTCCCGGGTTCGATTCCTCCATCCCTCTTGGAGAGCCCAGCAAGCTACCGAGAATATTTCGCCTGCACGGCAGGGCCTGGCAAGCTACCCGTGGCGTATTTGATTTGCCAAAAACAGTAACAACAAGTCTCACTTACAGTGGAGACATTACTCGTGCCCGCTCGAGAAAATCGATGAACAACAGGATGACAGTGACAGTGACTTATATAGGTTTGTATACTATACTTATGAAAAGAACATGGATCACTGTGGGCCTGAGAGCAGACTGAATCAGATAGTTTCAGATCATGATCCCAACATCTTGTTATCTATCGTTCATGTAATAACTTGTTTTCATGTACCACACCTAGTGTATTTCCTCTAAAAATGGAATTCAGAAAAAACATGGTGAAGGAGTATCCCATCCAAGATCAGTTTATAAATGGTTGTAACATTGACCTCGCTTCCAACTTTTGTACTTACTCTGATGAAAGAAACAGACTGTGAGCTTCCACATGGAGAAGCTTTGTATCAAGAAACTAGGGAGGCTTTCGTTCCATAGCCAGCAAATAAACAATTTCCTCCATACAGAAGCCTATGATGAAATGAATTATGACAACTAGCGATTGGTCATTTCAGTGAATTTTGTCCCAGTTGAACTTGAGATAACTCTGGTCCCAACCTTGATTACAGCTTTGTGGAAGAACCTGAGATAGATGTCTTAGTAAATCACACTTGGATTTCTGATCTACAGAAACTCAGATAATGAAGACATCTTATTTTAAATCACTAAGTTCGGAGTAATTTTTACATAGCAAAAAATAACTAAAATACAATTGGTATGTCTTCCAATTCACTATTTTTTTGAAATGTCATTCTATTCTTCTCATTCAGTGTAAATTTCCAAATTCTCATTTATTTTCTTATATCTATTCACTCAATTTTTCCTATTCAAATTTACAGTCATTTACTTTCTGTCTTTTGGGGAGAGAGGTTTGGGCCATATGCAGCCCTGCCCAGGGAGTATTCTTGTCTCCATGCTCAGAGGTCACTCCTGGAGTGCTCAGAGCCATATGTGGTGACAGGGATCCAACCAGAGTCTTTGCATGCTAGACAAGTGCCTTCATCCTCGTATGATCATGCTGGCCCCACAATCATTTACTTTCTTTTTAATGCAAAAACTCTCCCACTTAAGCCAGTGCCAATTTCTTTAAAATGGCATTTATTTCTTTTGACTTATTGCTATCATATATAAAAATTTTCCTTGCTTATGAAAAGTACGTTAAGATTTTCCAGGCTCATGTTGTACTTTTCCTGCATTTTGTAAATAGCCATTTAAAAAATCGGGGGTCTGGGATCACATCCAGCAGTATTCAGGGCTTCTGACTCTGCACTCAGGGATCACTCCATGTCCCTTATGGGACTTAGGGAACCTTATAGGTTGCCAGGGATTGAAACCAGATTGATTGCATGAAAAGCAAGCACGTTACCCACTGGAATTTCTCTCTAATCCCTTATTCTATTTCCTGGGGCTGGAGAGATAGCACAGCGGGTAGGGCGTTTGCCTTGCACGCGGCCGACCGGGTTCAAATCTCAGTTCAAATCCCAGCATCCCATATGGTCCCTTGAGCACAGCCAGGGGTAATTCCTGAGTGCAGAGCCAGGAGTAACCCCTGTGCATCGCCAGGTGTGACCCAAAAAGCCAAAAAAAATAAATAAAATAAATAAAAGCCCCAATTCTTTTACCAGAGAATAGTATTTGAAAGTCTAAATCTAACACATTGTTTTGCTACCACCACCGCTGCTGCCACTGACACCATCAAGCCAGCGCTTTGGGTCTCCACAAGGCTGGGTGATGCTCCAGAAAAGGAGAGACAAGATAATTTGGGGGCAGATAAGATCCAGCCTCATTCAACATTAGTTATTTGACACATTATTCCTTACATGGGAATGTTGCCATCATGGAGAACTTGTGTAGTCTCCTGTTGTAGAAAATCCAGCACAGCCTCAGGGTTCAGATGATCAGCCCAGCTGCATCATCATTTGTATGGTTGAAGGCCAGCTCAATGCTAATGAAAATCGTATCATAGAGTTCTACCAGATGTTTCTATTAAAGAACATCTGCAATGCTTGGGTTTGCACCAAAGACATGTTCAAGCTTGCTCTGCACAACTTCTGTTCCCCTCTTCTCATCCAGATACTCACAGCTGTTTCATCCTCCCTTTAATTTCCCATATTCTTCACACTTTTCCAGATGTTCTAAATATCATACACATGTCATAAACAGAGCTGTGATGTGCATGGGTTCAGTGTGTTGCTGCCACCAGTGTATAGTGTGTCGTGTTTTGAGGATAGACTAGTTATGTCTAACAAGTAAAGGTTGTGTTGTAATAGTGTACACCTTGGAAAGACTTAAGTAATGAAAAAGGTTATCTTTTTTTAAAAAAATCTACTGAAAAGTTGCTTTAGTAACTCAAAGAAGTAAAGGACAAAGCAGCTGCCTCACACCAAGATATTAGTTTGTTCAGAATTTTCAGTGCTTCTTGATACAGTAAAACTAGAAAACTTTTCTAAAAACAGCATAATAGGGACTGGAGCGATAGCACAATGGGTAGGGCATTTGCCTTGCACGCGGCCAACCCGGGTTCGAGTCCCAGCATCACTTATGGTCCCCTGAGCACCGCCAGGAGTAATTCCTGAGTGTAAAGCCAGGAGTAACCCCTGTGCATTGCCAGGTGTGACCCTCAAAAACAAAAACAGTGATAAAAATAAAAACAGCATAATAACCAACTATCTGTGTGTTCAGATATTTCAGTGCTTCATGATACTCCAAAATCACATAACTTTTTTAAACAGCAACAAAATAATCATAAAACGTCAATATTTCTTTTTGTGGTGAAGCAAGGTATTTTTATTGAACAAAATTTAATTAGAAAGATGTGAGGAAAGAGAAAGGGGGGAATATATGTTTAAAAGAGAACACTAGCTTAAGAGAGCAAGCCCAAAGTCAGTATTTCTATGTATACATATACAAACACATATAAGCACATGCTTAATTCTATTTCTGTACCTAGTCATGTCTATATTTACACCATGGGTAGATAGGATGACCTTGTGGATGCAAACCCTTACATTAATAAAAAGGAATTTTGCATAATGTATTGTCTTAAGGGGAGTTTATTTCCTGGGCTTTCAGAGTAATTACAAGTGTCCTTACAAAAGGGAGGCAGAGGGAGTTTTGACTGCAAAACAGAGATGTGAGGAAACCAGAGACTGGATTCTGCTCTTTGAAGATAGAGGAAGGAAACCATTAAAGAAGGAATATATGCAGCCTCTGTAAAAATCAAGGAAACACATTCTCCCCTGAATATTTCAGAATAATTCTTCTCAGTGGATGCAGTTGGTAAGTGTTTTATGTTTGTTTACTTTAAAACAGGGTCCAGGACACTCTGTGAGATTTTTTTTTGTTTTGCTTTTGTTTGTTTGTTTGTTTTGGGGTCACACCCAGCAATGCACAGGGGTTACTTCTGGCATGCACTCAGGAATTACTCCTGGCAGTGCTCAGGGGACCATATGGGATGCTGGGATTTGAACTCCAGGCCGCGTGCAAGGCAAACGCCCTACCCACTGTGCTATCGCTCCAGCCCTTCTGTGAGATTTTTTAATGAAAAGTGGGGACAAATTTTCTATATAAATTTGGGGACCTATGCTCTAGAAGTATGCAGCCATGCTGACCCCTAGATGTTAGACTTTTGACCTCTTGAATATAAGAAAAATATAAGGTGTGTTGCTTTATGTCATTTAACTTGTGGTCATTATTACGGCAGGAAACCAGTAGACCATGACTTTTTCTCAATACCTCAAAGTTCAAGACAGTACCAGAAAGTTCATTTTGGTTTTGTCCTTTTCTTCATTTGGACTTCCCTTCTCTGACAGCAAGAAACCTGAACCCTCTCATCTTTAATCTTCTCATATACAGAAACTTTAATTTCTGCCATCATTGTTCCTCCCTGCAAAGATTCCCTTCTCTTCCCACACATGACAGCAGGGATGAATCTCACAAACATTGTTTTGAACAAAAAATTCAAATACTAAAGAATATAAGCAACCTGATTACATTTAAACGAAAGTCAAGATAAGGCACTGGGAACTGAAATGATAGTTCAATGACCCAGGTTTGATCTCCAGCACTGCATGATCCCCAAGTATCACTGGGAGTAGGCTTTGAGCAACAGCAGTACCAGGTGGGGCCTACAAATGACAAATAACAAACAAACAAAATAAGCCATTTGGAATATGGCTTAGTGGTAGAGCACTAGACTCGTATGTCTTAGGCCTGGATCCCTGACATGAGAGAGAAAAAGAGAGAGAGTGAAAGAGAGAGAGAATGAATAGATCATAATAATCAATGGAGATACAAGTCAGAATGTTACTTCTTATGTGGGTGTGTAGTTAGGAAGGAACATGAGGAATGATGAAAGAATTCAATGTCTTGTTCTAGGGGGTGATTATATAATCACATTCATAAATAAAAATTAATTGGCTTATTTACTCATGCTTAAGACATGTGATGATTAATGCATGTGTCAGTGTAATGCTATTTTTAAAGGCAACCACCATGTTTCCTTTCAGAAGCATTTTTATTATAACACATGTTTATATTCCAAAGATTCTTCCTGAAGATTTGATAAAAGTTAAAATTTCAGAAATTTAGGTTCAGGAGATGGATCAAAGAGCAGGAGGACATACTTTACACATGGAATACCCTGGTTTGATCCCTGGCAGCTCATGGAATGCACCTTCATGAGTGGCCAACACACAAAAAAATCAGTAACTCTAAGTGGCCTGGAGAGAGCTCAGTGGCAAAAATGTCTGCCATGCAAAGGTCTAGGGAGAACAATTTTCAGCACCATCTCTCACGGATCCTAGTGTGACCCCAGTAACTATGGCTTGGGATCCTCAGCCCTACAAGAAAGTGTGTGGCAGGGGCCAGAGTGATACTACAATGGACAAGGTGTTTACCTTGCATGAGGTCAACCTGGTCTCAATCCCCGGCATCCTATATGCTCCTTAAGCACCACTAGGAACAATTCATGAGTGCAGAGCCAGGAATAACCCTGAGCATCACCGGGTGTTGGATATTAACCCTAAGTGTTTTAGGCTTCATCAGTGAATTGCCCCATTTTCTCTTCCCAGAGAAGCTTACAGTGCTCTTATGAACACCCTTAATCCCCTGAGTTTATCTTTAACCTTTCCTTTGTGCTTTACCTCTCATTATTACACTCCCCAAGTCAATCTTGGTTACTTATGTCAAAATTTCTGGTGATTCTGGACTTTGCATTTGTCGTGAAGTACTTGCTTTTCTATTTCCCTTTTAACCTTTTCATATTTTACTATAGTGCAATGTTCTTTATTTGAACATAGGAAGACCCTTGATGCTATGCTATTAATATTGGGAGTTGATTGACTTGAGATGTTTCTACTTCTGGGCATTTGTTGTAATTACTTGACTAGGGCTCCAGTTGTCATAGTTCCTAACACCCCACAAAGAGAGGTCCTGCTGTGAGAGTGGGATGGAAATGTGGAGAGCGGCAAAGCTAACCCAGAATCGAAATGGTACAATCTAGAAAGCATAAAAGTATGGTTTAGATGCAAATTATTATGACTTAAGATACAGGACCCCCATGGAAGACAAGCTGGACCTACTGGAGGAATAAGTCTGAGATTTACGGTAAAAGCCTTACTTGCCCTCGGAGCCCAGAGAACTAAGTTATGGAGCCTATATTCCTTATTGTGTTTATCCAAATAACTGAAAGCATTAATAAGAATTGAACTTAATTGTTTAATACAACTAAAGGGAACTAAAGGGAAAGAGGAAAGCAATATAGATGTCTCTGGGAAACAGTGTCTCCTTGAGTTAATCCCCCCCAAGAGAATTGCCTCCACTGAAGCACTTTACTTCTATAAATGACCAATCACACATACATGCAGTTCTATACCTCAATCCCCCTCAAATGTTCTATAAGTATGCTAAATGCTCTGCATTAAACAGGCTGTTTTGACCACCAGTCTGTGGTCCCTTGTCTCTTTGTTCCTCTGCTGGGGGTGCCTAGGGAGGCAGCGCTCGGCCACTGAACGCACATGTTGTGCACCCACATTACGAATTCACAACCAATTGTGAGTCCCTACCCCCCAAACATACAGTGTGTGCCATCTCTGGTGCTACACAACCAAGTGTGAGCATCTCAAATTTTAAGTGCCACAATTAAAATGTGTGAGACCCACACACAAAGTGTGGTTTAAAATGTATGTAGGCCTGCAAAGACAGTAACAGCGGGTAATACGCTTGCCTCTCATGTGGCCCACCCAAGTTAGATCTCTAGCACCCCGTAGCATCCCCCAAGCCTTGCTGGAGCTATCCCTGAGCCAGGAGTGATCCAGGCACAAAGCCAGGAATAAATCCCTGAGCACAACTGGGTGTTCCCTTCAACCAAAAAAAAAAGCCACATTCCATGACTTAAATTTTTAATTACAAACTTAAACTGTTTTAAATTTTTCATTTGACTTTTAATTTTTATTTTATTTTTTTATTATTATTATTTTTTTTAATTTTTTATTGTGGAAAGTTACAAAGTTACAAAGTTTTCAGGTTTAAATCTCAGTTATACAATGCTCGAATACCCATCCCTTCACCAGTGCTCATATTCCACCACCAAGAATCCCAGTATAGCTCCACCCCGCCCCCTCACACACCAAACCCCCCCACGCCCCTAGCCCCCCCACCCTAAGCTCCCCCCCCCCGCCTGTGTAACTAATAAATTTCACTTTACTTTCACTTTGATTGCATACAATATTTCAACAAAAACTCACTCTTATTGTTTGGAGAGTCTCTCCCCTAAAGTCAGACCTGCTGAAAGGAAGCATTAGATAATTTGTTTTCCATTGCTGAGGATGAAGAAGTGTGAGGTCGAGTGACCACACTTAGCGGCCTCTCAGTTTTGGGTTTCTGTAATTTAGTATTTTAGTAACTAAGTCCAGAGAGATATCTGCCAGAAGTTGCATCGTTGCCAACTTGTACTTCTCAGTTACATTATATTCCACATATGAGTGCAATCTTTCTATGTCTGTCTCTTTCTTTCTGACTCATTTCACTCAACATGATACTTTCCATGTTGATCCACTTGTATGCAAATTTCATGACTTCATGTTTCCTGACAGCTACATAGTATTCCATTGTGTAAATATACCAGAGTTTCTTTAGCCAATCATCTGTTTTCGGGCACTCTGGTTTTTTCCATATTGTGGCTATTGTGAACAGAGCGGCAATGAACATGGAAATGCAGATGTCATCTCTACTATACCTTTTTGCCTCTCCGGGATATATTCCCAGGAGTGGTATTGCTGGGTCAAATGGGAGCTCAATTTCTAACTTTTTGAGAATCGTCCATATTGTTTTCCAAAAGGGCTGAACCAGTCGGCATTCCCACCAGCAGTGAAGGAGAGTCCCTTTCTCCCCACATCCAGGCCAACACCGGTTGCTTTTGTTTTTGGGGATGTGGGCCAGTCTCTGTGGTGTGAGATGATATCTCATTGTTGTTTTGATCTGCATTTCCCTGATGATTAGTGATGTTGAACATTTTCTCATGTGCCTCTTAGCCATTCGGATTTCTTTTAATTTTTAGTTAAAATGTTTTTAAATTGTTTATGCCTGGGGCAATAGAATAGTGGGTAGAGCTCTTACTCTGCACGTGGCCGTATAGGTTCCATCCCCGGCATATGGTCCCCCAAACAATGCCAGGGGAAATTACTGAGTATAGAGCCAGGAGTAACTCCTGAGCATCGCTGGGTGTGACCCAAAAAGCAAAAAAGCAAACCCTTATTTTGGATTTTGGTCTACATCTGAAGATGCTCAAAGATTACTCCTATCTTTGCAATCAAGGACAACTCCTTGAAGGGCTTGCGGCCCATATGAGGTGCCAGGAATCAAACCTGGGTTGGCTACATGCAAGGCAGATACACCACTGGCTGTCCTGCAATTTTAAAAAGTTGTGTGATTTCCCCTAGAGATCACTAAAAAATCCCCAGAAAGCACAACAGTCAAGTGTGTGAGATAGTACCAAATTCATATGCTCTCTGGGGATCACAAAACAACACAGAGGGGATTAAAAAAAACACTTTCATAACTCGAGAAAATGGAAAAAATATTATAGTGATTTTTACTGACTTTTGTTTTAGGGCTGCACCCAGCTCTACTCAGAGCTTAATCTTGGCTCTGTGTTCAGGGATCACTCTTTGTGGTGCTTGGGAAACCAAATGCAATGCTGGGAATGTAACCAGTGTTGACCATATTCAAGATAAGTGCCTTAATCCCTGTTCTCTCTCTCTCTTTCTTTTTTTCCCACCCTCACGTACAGTCTAAAATTCTCTCTAGGGTCCTGATGCAGTGTGATTTGGTGGTAGAGTGCCCATCTTGCACGCGTAAAGCTGGGAGTTCAATCCCCACCACTACCTTACAGCAAAGCTGTGTGTGATCTCTGTTTTTGCCAGTGTGATCTTTAGTGCCCCAACCAAGTGTGCAAACCCCAATACACCATAAGTGTGTGATCACACAATAAGTGTGTGTGCATAAATCTTCTGGCATACCTCAGCAGCAACAGTAAGAAGAGAAATTTTATTTAATGGAGAAAATTTCCTTTAACCCATTTTTAAATATGTGGTGCAGGAGATAAACTAGGTTCAGGCATATGCAAAACAAGTGCTTTACTTCACCCCTTTATTATCTGGGCCCTAAAACATATGTCATTTTAAGTTTCAGTTCTGTAGTCAGTCTAAGAGTTTGTTATCATTTAGATAACTTCAAACCCCTTCACTAATTCCATACATGCTGTAGCAAACTGTAAGTGTTTGACATACCTTAAGTTAAGTAGTTTTCCATTGTGTATATCTTCCATAGCGTATTTATCCACTCATCTGTTTGGGGGCACTTTGTTTGTCTCCGGATATTGGCTATTGTCAGTAGTGACATTGAACATGGGTGTGCATATATCTTTTCCAGACATTGATTTTGTATTCTTGGTATGGATGCCAAGAAGTAAAATCACTGGGTCATATGGATGCTCTATTCTTACTTTTTTGAGAATTTTTTACTTTGCCTTTTATAGAGGTTGAACCAGAGAACATGTCCACCAACAGTAAATGATGGTAACAGTAAAAGAAACCTTTTTCTTTCACCTTTCTTTTTGGCTTTTGAGCCACACCCGGTGGTGTTCAGGGCTTATTCCTGGCTCTGCACTCAGGGATCACTCCTAGCATGGTCCAAGAGACCAAATGGAGTGCCAAGGATTGAACCTGGTGGGCCCACATGCAAGCAAGCACCCTAACCCTCTATCCTCTATCCTATATCTCCAACCTCATCACTGGGCCTTTTCTATTACATTTTACCAGTACTAGTTACTTCTAACCTTTTCTATGTGTGCCATTCTCCCTTAGTGTGAGATGTTACCTCAGTGATTTTTTGAGTTGCGTTTCCCTAATAGTAAGTGATGATTGCCTGTACACCATCTCATATGTCTTTTGGCCATATGTCTGTCTTCTCTGAGAAAAAAATCTGTTCATCTCCTCTCCCCATTTTTGGATGGGGTTGTTTTGTTTATTTGGTTGAGATTTATGAGTGTTTTATAGATCTTTGAAATTAGCCTTCATCATATACATGGTGTGGAAACATTTTCTCCCATTTGGGGGACACTTACCAAAAATTTTAGCCTGAGTTTCTTACATAGTGCAAAGACACTTTAGTCTGATCATACCAAGCTGTGATAGGGTGGAGAGTGGGGGCTGGGGAATGAAAAGGTGAACTAGAGGCGACTTAGTGGTAGAGAGCCTCGGGTTCTTCAGTGATGGTGAAGGTGCAGAGACTTTAGCCATCAAAACCTTGGCCAAAGCATAAATTTTCACACTGTTGTAACCGTGTTATCTCAATTACAATAAAAATGTCATTCTTGACTACCTTGCCCATTCCTTCCCCTCTGTTTCGGTATTGTTGTTGTGATAATCAGGTGTTACATACCAGGTTACAGTGCTAACACACTTGGTTGCAGCACCTGCATACTTAATTGTGGTGCTCAGGCACTTAGTTTCCAAGCTTGCAAAGCTAGTCACAGTACTCATCAGGGACTGCACACTTGAGTTGCTGTGATTGCATACACCTGGTCACTGTGTGCCTGAAATCGCATGTGTTTTGTCTTAGCAGTGGGTATTAAAAACAGCAGTGCTATAGATAAGTATTAGATTTGGTGAATTCACCAGAATTCACATTGCTGGTGAATATGTAGCCATTTTCAAGCAGTTTGGCAGTTGTTCAAAAATGAAATATAGTTAACTTCTGATCTTGCAAGGCCATTCCTGGATGTACAGTTAAGAGCATAGGAAAAATATGTTTACACACACTTTTGTGCATATGTGCATTAACATACAATTAATTTGAATAGCTGCATTATACAAAATATCTCCCCCAAAAGAAATAATTTAGAAATCCTTTCATTTATGAATGGGTAAATAATATGTGGTTTATCCGTATAATGGGAATTTTCAACCCTGAAAAGTATATGAAGTACTGATAAATGCCAAAACATGGGTGAACCATAAAAAATTAGGCAAAAATGAGAAAATCTAGGCATGGAACCATAGATTATATGGTTCCATTAATATAAAGTGTCCAGAGTAGTCAAATCCACAGGTAGTTTTTATGTCTTTGTTTTGTCAAGAAAAATACGCATGTGTGAGATTTTTCCATCAGCATACATAGATCTGCTTTATTCTTTCAACCTTGATATAGCAATATCATGCAGCAAAGCACTATAATAACTCATTCCATTAATTAAAGCCTTGTTTCTCTTTGGGTATAAGTCTATATTAGTATGTATCACTAAAAATGCAAGAAGGTTATATTGTTGGACTGAATAGCTAGCTTAAAGGGATGGAATGAGTTTGATCCCTGGCACCGCCTGTTCCCCCAGCACCTCCTACATAGCCCTGGAAGTCCCTAGCACTGTCAAGCCTGAGCACCAAACCTTCAGGTCCATGTTGATGACTGGCTGGCTGGATGATTGATGGATTTAGGTTTTGAAGAACATAATAGTATTAATATAATATGATGGACTATTTTCTGCCAATTTTGTGCCAAATACAGATATATGTGTTGTTTTGGGAGGTTACTCTGCAAACCATATAAGTGATCTCAGAAGTTGAGAGAAACTCCTTTTAGAAGGGAATGTTGTGGGACAGGAAGTACATTCTGCTTTGGAGGCCAGCTTTCTGTTCTTAGCCCAGTTGTGAGCTCATTGGTTGTGACCTGGAGCAACTCCCTACTTTTCTCTGGCCCTTAACATCCTTTTCTGGCAAATGGAGGAGTTGGATTGTCTTTCATGTCATGTTCAATTCTTCCCTTTTGAAACAATAGTTAATACTAACTCCTCCTAAGCAGTAGCAAGGTGCCAGGTATTGTTTTGAATCTTGTTCTCTGTATAGAATAATTTCATTGTCACCACAGGTCTGTGTTGGGGAATTTTATAATCAACCGAATTTACAGAGAAGGCAAGTGAAGTACAGAGAAGTCATGTGACATACCTTGGAAATGGAAGTCTTTCTGATTCTGGAAGAAGTCAGATTCTCAATCAGTAAAGCTCTTGGTATGCAGCTCTGAGTCAGTGGGGTTACACTGCCTTTCTGGCTCACTTTGAAAGAGAGATGTCAGGCTCTCTTGGCCACTGTGCTCTGTAAGTTTCCAGGAACCTGGGGTTTTAGTGACCCTTCTTTGTTAAGTTCGCTTGGAGCACTCAGGCTTCTCTGACATTTACTGTGTTAGATTTGGACTTGCCCTGAATCCTCCTGCATTTCTCTGCCTTATGAAGGAAATTTAAACCTGCGTATCGTCTCAGAACCAGGTTCTCTTTGTCCTCTCTTGTCAGTTTCTTCTATCGGTTTGCCTTTACAGATCTCTCTCCTATCTCTTCCTTGGTAATATTAGTTTAATATTCTTCATATCCAATGCTTTCTATCTCGACAGATAAGCAAGGAATAAGTCATTTTTTAAAAATGATCTCTGGCTAATCATCAATATTAAATTTCTCCCTTTGTGTGCCATTCAAAACAGAACCCAGTATACATTCTTTCCTCTTGGTGAGTTTCAAGGCCGTGAGAGAAGCAGTATGGCTATGTGCTTGATTTTCTGTCCCTAAAACCTTCTTCTTTTCATAGTAGCCCCCTTTGGGCTACATGATCCCCAATCTATAGGCTCAAAGATCTCTTGTCCTATATCTAGGAGCAGCCTTGCCTTCTGGCAACTTAAGTGCCTCTCATTCAATGCTAAGGTTTAAGCCATATCCAGTTACAGTATGGTGGTGACAACTTCTACCTTCATCCTAAAGTCCAAGTTCCTAAAATCTGTCTCTGTTCTTAATCTGGCCTTTTGTTCCTGCGTTTCTGTTTTGGCCTTTGTAGTCTTTTTAGGTTGGGAGTCTATTCTGTTGCCCCCCACCCCCAGTCTTTCTTCTTTGCTTTCAGGAATTGCAATTCTCCAATTGTTTTGGGAGCTTCACGACTTACTTAACTAAAGCTGCCTGACCAATGGCACCTCTGAACACCAGCTGCTTTTGGAGATCCCAGTGCCCAACTCAGCATGCCCGCCAAGAAATCCCAACTCTAGATACCTTGAAATTTGCTACCTCTGCCTGCCAAGAAATCCTAACTCTAGATACCTTGAAATTTGCTACCTCCAGACTCGGTTACTGACAAGACAGGAACCAAATGGGTATTTCTATTCTTTCTATTCTTTTGATCCGCATTCAAAATGCACAAATAATTTTCTTTGGGTTTTCAGATCACACCTGGTAGTGTGCAGGGCTTAATCCTGGCTCTGAACTCAGGGATTATTCTCGAAAGGAATCAAGGGACCATAATACAGTAGGAGGTGCTCTTGCCTTGCATGCAGATGATCCCAGTTCAATCCTCAGCACCCTTTATGATCCTACAAGCACTGCCATGAGTGGTGCCTGAACTGAGCACCAGAAATAAGCCCTGAGTATCACTGTGTGCCCCCCAAATAAGAATAAATAAAATTACGTCTATCCCCAAGGGCCTCAAAACTCTACTCAGAAAATATATTTGCATTCCTATGTTCATTATGGCATTACTTACAATAGCCAAATTCAGAAAATAACCATAATATCAAGGAAAGATGACTAGATAAAGAAACTATGGTATAGATACACATAGTGTAATGATACTCAGCTATAAGGAAAGATGAAATCATGCCATTTACCAGTACATAGCTAAAACTGGAGGGTAAGTGATGTCAGCAAAATGAGAGAGAAATAAAATTTATCTCTCTTTTATGTTGGACATAAAGCCCCACAGTATGGAAACAACAAATAACCGAAAGCATCAAAACCTAAGATCTGGTCTGCAGAACTGAGCATACCAGGGCAGTGAGACTTGGGGAACAGAGGGAAATTGTTGATGATGAGGCAGGAGAAGGGACAGGTGGCTCTCAGGCAATGATGAAGAGAAATAGGCGCTATGGTGGTATATCTGGTGTTGGGATGATTTGTGCATGAACCCTTATCCTTGACAGTATTTTAAAACTGTAACTCATGGTTGCTAAAATAAAAAAGTAAAATAATGGTCTGGAGGAATAGTATAGTGGGTAGGGTGTTTGCCTTGCATGTGACTGATCTGAGTTTGAGCTCCAGCACCTCATATGGTCCCCCAAGCAAACCAGGAGTGATTCCTGAGCAGAGCCTTGTATGGCCCCAAAAGGAAACAAAAAATATTTAAGTAAAATGTACAAGGGGACAAAGAGAAAGTTCAAAGGGCTATTGTGCATGTTTCACATGTAGGCAGAGTTCCTACGAAATTTATAACATCAGACAGTCTCCTTTTCATCACCAAGATCAACCCTCAAGCCCCCAAGCACCAAGTCAGGTTTAACCCTGTTGTTGGACCCCCAAACCAAAAGAAAATAAAGTGTGAAAAACTCGGCCCATTTCCAAACTATTTGAAGGAAACTATTTTTATTTCTTTATTGTTTGGATGTCATATCCTGAGATGCTCAGGGGTTACTCCTGGCTTTACACTCAAGAATTATTGCTGGTGGTGCTCAGGGGACCATATGAGATGCTGGGAATTCAACCCAGGTTGGCTGCATTTGAGAAAAGTGCCCTACTCACTATACTATCTCTCCAGCCCCATGAAATCTATGTTTTAAAAAACATTCAAAATAAAAAGAAAACAAAAAGGAAAAAAATAGACTTGTTACAGAGCATCAGATGATCCATTACCTGATAAAGTTAATTAAAGAATATGTAAGTGCCTTTTGCTCATGTTATCATTTATTGCACTGGTTTTAAGCTGCATGCCAAACAGGATATTCACATGCCCCCTTCAATGTTATATTTCTAGTGCCTAGAACTGTGCTTGGTAGATGTTAAGATTTTAATGAGCATTTAAAAATGACTTAAAACACTTTTTAATGAAGGGATAAAAATAAAATAATGAATCTTAATCAATTAGGTGGTCTTGAAAAAATTCTCATATTCCCTGATTTTTGTTACTTTTTTCATTTCTAAAATAAAGATTTCACTTCCTTATTTCCAGTTTTAACAATCAAAAGTAAAAAGAAGGTGCAGAATTGCCACTTATTCTCATACAGAGGTGATTCTTCACTTGTGTAGCAGATGAGTAGCCATTCTGTTTGAGAGTGAGCAGATCTTTTCAGCTTCTTTGCCTAAATATTACTAAGGGCTTGTTCTATGTAACACTGATTTTGGAAGAGGCTTGTCAGATTCATTCATCCATGCATTCAATTAGTTAGCAAATGTTCTTTGAATGTCATGTGTCAACCACTAAGTGCTGGAGAGTAGGCAGTGAATAAAACCAAATATCTACTCCCAATAATTTTACATTAATCAAATAAATTATAATACAGCATTTGGTGACATATCTCAAGGGAAACAAAAAAGTTAAGAACTCTCTGAGGAGATAGCATTTGGGCTGTAGGAAGTGAATACATGATTCCTGTGAATATCTAGGGAAAGAATTTTCCAGGAGGGGGTGGCTGGAACAATAGCCTCAAAATTGGAGCGTGTGTGACATGTTTTAAGAACAGCAGGTAGATGGATGTGATTGGAGCTGAGCAGGAAAATAGCAAGAATGGTGGGGGATGGGCGTTAAATTATGTAAGGACATGGACTTTGGCTGAGTGAAATTGGGAGTAAGAAGAGAATATTTATTGGGGGAATAAGTGATATAAATTCTAAGCAAGCAATTCTAGCTCCGGTGCTGAGCAAGAATAGAGTTTAAGAGATTAGAGGAAGAAGCTAGGAGACCAGCTGGGAGGCTGCTGCAGTATTCTAGCTGGGAGATGATGATAGTTACGATTGAGGGTTGTGCAGAGATGGGGAAAGCTAGTCAAATTCTGACACATTTATTATTATCATCATTATTATTTGTGTGTGTCAGGGTGGGGAGGGGGGTTATTGCTGGTGATTGAACTCAGGTTCTGCCTGTAAGGGAAGCACTTTACATCCCTAGACCTTCTGAAGTTATTTTGAAGAAAAGTCTAATATGTTTTGCAGATGTCTTGAGAGAAAAGGAAGTTTAGAATGATACCAATATTTGGCCTCAGCAATTAGGATGGTGTTGCTGAAAAGGAGGCTATTTAAGGGTTAAACAGAGAAAGAGAAAAAGCCCCAGAAGCAGGATGTTACAAAGTCGAGCAGCACAGATTTACAGTCCAGATGTTAGTCATCCTGCCTGCCCTGAGATCAGAAGCAAAGAAAAATCCTGAAGATAAAACAGCATCAGAGAGGCAGTGCCTGCCTAACAAGCAAAATGACCCTGAAGTTATGGCATCTGAGCTTAGCAAGAAAGTAAAAGGAATTGCACATAAGCTTAGATAGAAAATAAAATATTGCTTGCCCCACTCATTAGTTAGAAAAGTATGAAAGAGGGAGAGGGGCCAAAGAGATAGTATAGCAAGTAAGGTAATTGCCTTGCATGAGGCCTTGCATGTGGCTGATCTTGTTTAGATTCTTGGGACTGCACATGGTCTCCTGAGACCCTCCATGAATGAACACTGAGCACTTCGGGTGTGGCTTGCTTCCCCAAATAATAAACAAACAAACAAACAATAAACAAGACAGAATAACCACTCCTCACCGAAATTCCATCTATGAAGACCTGTCCCACTATTTCTGGGACCCTTTCTTCTGTCCTGCTTACTTTCTTGCCTTAAGTAAACATGTTATTTTGAGCTCTGCTACTGTGCCTTCTGTCTCTCAACCTTCAGTGACAAGTGACAAAAACCTGTCCTTAGTGATACTGCCTGCCATCAAGAGAGGCAAGCAGCATTGAAGGAGAAGCAACTTTATGGAGGGATAATCAGTAATTTTGTTTGAATGTGAAACATTTTAAATGCCTGTTAGATCTCCAAGAGGGAATGCTGAGTCAATACTTGAATAGGTGCAACGAAATTTGAAAGAAGTATGAACCTCAGATACAAATTCATAATTCTTCAAATATGTATGCATTTAAGGCCATAGAAACTAGATGTTATTACCTCAGGAAGAGTGTAGAGAATAAAAATAAAACATTTCTAAATCCCGGGGCTATTCTATTGATTAAAGGTCAGAAATAAAAGGACAAATAAAAAAGGAACAGAGTAGGAACAGTTAGTGAGAGAGTTGGTGTTTTCGAAGTCATGGAGAGAGAGTTTTAAGAAGGAAAGAGGTTTCAACTGTTTAAGATGCAGATGAAATGTCAAGCAAGAGGGGGCCTGAGAATTGACTATTTTATTTGACAACATGAAGGCTCATTTGTAACCCTGAGGGGAGCTATCTTGATGGAAGGATACAGACAAAACCTGATTGGAAAAGAGTCAAGAAAGAGGCAGAGAGGAACTAGAAAACATGAATATAGAGAGTTCTTTCAAAGAATTTTGCTGTAACAGGGAAAAGAGACATGGAACTGAAGCTTAAGAATGAGAGGTGAACGGAGAGCTTTATTTTTATTTATTTATTTATTTATTTATTTTATTTATTTATTTTTTTGCTTTTTGGGTCACACCTGGCGATGCACAGGGGTTACTCCTGGCTCTGCACTCAGGAATTACCCCTAGCCCTGCTCAGGGGACCATATGGGATGCTGGGATTTGAACCCGGGTCAGCCGCATGCAAGGCAAACGCCCTACCCGCTGTGCTATCTCTCCAGCCCCAAGAGAGCTTTATTTTTAAAACGGTAGCTCTTGGGACCAGATAGTACAGGGTTAAAATTCTTGCCGTGCACGCAGCTGACTATGATTCTATTCCCAGCACTGCAGATAGTCCCCTCAGCAACACTAGGAGTGATCCCTGAGCATATCTGTTGTGCCCACAAAATAATAAAAACGGTCATAATCATTATAATTTTTATTGAATCACCATAAAATACACATTTACAAAGTTGTTCATGAATGGCTTTAAGTCATACAATGTTCCAATACCCAACACTCTACCAGTGTACATTTCCCACTACCAATGTCCCTAGTTTCCTTCCTGCCACCCCAACCCCCTGCCTATCTCTACAACCTCTATTATTTTAAATTGTAGTTATAGAGAGAAAGAAATTATTTGCGTAAGAAAAAGACGAGAATTCCCAAACCATGTTCTGCAGGTGGAAAGAGTTGCTGAGGAAAGAAATGGAGCTAGTATGTTAATCAGTCAGGATTTGAACCAATTCTCTCTTTTTTTAAATGAGGCACTGTGATTCACAAAGTTATTCATGATTGAGTTTCAGGCATACAATGCTCCAATACCAGCCCCTTTACCAGTTTCCACCTTCATCCCCTAATGTCCCCAGTTTTCCTTTCACCTCCTACCTCTGTGGAAAGTACTTTTTTTACCTTTTACAGACTGTGATTTAGAGGAATGTTACTGATTTGGTTTTATGGGTAACACTTTGTCACCCTTAAATTTCCCTCCAATGTTGTCATAGTATTCCCTTCCTTGTCCTATCTCTGCTCAAAAGGCATGCTAGTACTGAAGTCCAGTTCTCATGTTCTTTGTTTCTATTGCCTTTGGACATTTGTTATTCCATCCCCCTACTGTGTTCTTTATGTCCAGTGTATTAGAAATCAATCTGTGTTTGTCCCCCTCCTTCTGACAAATTTCACTCAGCATGATACTCTCCAGGTGATTTTATCTTTTTTATGATTGAGTTTCATTATATATATATATATATCATAGTTTCTATACCCAGTCATTTGTTGAGCATTTGGTTCTCTTCAGATTTTGGCTATTGTGATGGTGCTGTAATGAACATAGGAGTGCAAATTTCTTTTTCTGCACTGTTTTGGGCCCCTGGGGTATATTTAAAGAAGGAGAATTTCTGGATAATATGGAAGGTTAATTCCTAGTTACTCAAAAAGTGTCTATATAGTTTTCCAGAAAGACTGGACCAGTCAGCATTTCAACTAGCAGTGAATATAGGTCTCTTTTTCCCTGCATTCACACCAACACTGGTTGTTTTTGTTTGTTTTGATGCATGCCAGTATATTTGGTGTGAAATGGTATCTCATTTTTATTTGTATTTCACTAATGACTAATGCTGCAGAGTTCTTCTTCATGTTATATATCTTGGTCATTTTATATCTTTTTGAGGAACTTTTCTTCATCTCTTCTGCCCATTTTTTTGGATGGGGTTGGATTTTTTCTTATAAAGTTCTATCAGTGCTTTATATTATTCAGTATTTCAGTATTAACTCTTTATCAGATGAATGGTGGGCTAATATTTCCTCCCAGTCTGTGCGGTGTCTTTGTAGTTTGGATATTATTTCCTTTGAGGTACAGAAGCTTCTTAATTCAATGTATTTCCCATTTTTTATCTTTGCTTCCACTTGCTTGGTCAATGGCATTGAATTCTTATGTAAGCCTCTAGCTTCAATTCTGCCTATGTTTTCCTATATGCACCTTATAAATTCAGGTCTGATATTAAGGACTTTACTCCATTTTCATTTGACTTTTGTTCATGGTGTTAGGCATCGGAGTTCATTTTTTTTAATGTGGCTGACTAATTTTCCCAATACAGCTTGTTGAAGATGCTTTCCTTAGTCCACTTCATGCTTTTTCCCCCTTATCAAAGACTAACTATTCATATACCTGATGATCTATCTCTGTATTATAGATTCTATTCTATTGATCTGAGAATCTGTTCATATTCTAGTACCATGCTGTTTTAGTTACTACAGCTTTATAGTACAATTTGAGGTTGAAAAATGTAATTCCTCATCTTCTTTTTTACCCCCTAGTATTTGTTTGTCTGTACTGGAGGGGGTAATTATTCTGTATAAATTTCAGCAGTGCTCAAATTTTTTCTTTGAAAAAATGTCATGGGTATTCTTATAAGAACTGCATTGAATCTGTATAAAGCTTTGGGAAGTATTGCCAATGGGGGGCGGGGGAACCACACCTAGTGGTGCTCAGGTATTACTCCTAGCTCTGCACTGAGGAATCACTCATGGTGGGCTCAAGGTTCGATATGGTATGCCAGGGGTCAAAACTGGGTTAGGTGAGTGCAAGGCAAGCACCCTACCCACTGTGTTATCTCTCCAGCCACAGCGCTGCCATTTTAACAATGCTGTTCTGTGAATAGGGGATGTGTTTCCACTTACTCATGTTCTCTTTCATTTCTTTTAGTAGTATTTTGTACTTTTCTTTGTTGAGGTATTTCACCGGTTTTATTAAGTTGATTCCTAGGCACTTGAATGTCTGAGTCACAACTGTGAATGAAATTTTAAAATTCTCTCTCTTCTATTCCATTATTTTCATATAGAAAATTCATATATTGGCATGTTGATTTTGCAGCCTGCCACTGTACTAGAAACTACTGTTTCTAGGACCTTTATTGTAGAGTCTTCAATTCTAAGTATATCATATCATCTGCAAATAGTGAGAGTTTTGCTCCTTTTTCTACCTGGATATATTTAATATCTATTTCTTTCCTAATTGTTATGGTAAGGACTTCTAATCTACATTGAACAGTAGTGGTGAGTTCGGGCAACCTTGGTTTTTGCTTGATCTTAGAGGGAAGACTTTTAGATTTTCACCATTGAGTATAACGCTTCCTGTAAGCTTATGTCAAATGGCTTTAACTATTTTCAGGAAAGATCCTTTGACTCCTATTTTCTTGGAAGCTTTTATCATGAATGGGCACTGGATCTTGCCAAATGCTTTCTCAGCATCTATTGATATGCGCTTATGATCTTTAATTTTTCCTCGTGTTGATACGGTTTTTTAATGCTGATTGATTTGTGTATGTTAAGCCATCCTTGCATTCCAGGATGAATCCCACTTGATTATGGTGTAAGATCTTTTTGATGTGTTGTTGGATTTGATTTGCTAGTATTTTGTTCAGAAATTTTGCATCTGTGTTCATCAGGAATATAGGTCTGTAGTTTTCCTTTGTTTTGGTGTCTATGTTTGCTTTTGGTATCAGGATAATGTCCCCCTCATATAAAAGGTTTCAGAGAAGGGGCCAGAGAGTTAGTACAGTGGATAGAGTGTTTGCCTTGCATATGGCTGACCCAGGTTTGATCCCTGGCACTATATATTGTGCCTCATGACCTTCCAGGAATGATCCCTGAGTGCAGAGCCAAAATTAAGCCCTGACCAATGCTGGGTATGGCAAAATGGGAAAGAAACTTGGAGGATTTTTGTTTTTTCAACTTTCTGGAAGAACCTGAAAAGGATTGGAAATAGGTCTTCCTGGAAGACCTTTTGCTTCCCATTTATATTTCTTCATTAATAATTGGTCTGTTATCTTCTTTGTTCAAACTTGTTAGATTGTAAGGATCAAAAAATTATCCCTTTTTTCTAGGTTCTCAGTTTCATGGCATAATGATTTTCAAAGTAATTGCTAAAGATATTTTGAATTTTTGTGGTATCTATTGGACATCTCCCCTTTCATTTATAATTTGGTTTACTATGGCTCATGGCACTCTCTCTCTCTCTCTCTCTATCTATCTATCTATCTATCTTTATCTCTATATATCCCCATCTATCTATCTATCTCTCAGTCTTTGAGTCTTGCTAGTGGTTTGTTGACCTTGGTTTAAATAATCTTTTGGATTATTTTGGGGAGATACAAATTCATTAATTTCTGCTCTAAATTGTATCCTTCCCTCTACTTGCTTTTGGCTACTTTTGTTGGTCTTTTCCCAATTTCTTAAGCTGGTTATTTATGTGGGTCTTTTATTCCTTCCTAACCAACACTTGTGTTGCTATGAACTTTGCTCTTAACACCAATTTTGCTGAGTCCCATAAGATTTGTAGCTCATATCCTCATTCTGTTTGTTTCCAGAAATCATTTGATTTCCTCTTTGACACATTGCTCAATAGTGAGCTGTTTTATTTCCAGGTGTTTTAGGTTTTCTCCATTTCTCTTTGTGGTTGACTTCTATTTTCAGTGCATCCTGGTCTGAGAAGATAATAGATACAATTTTTGCCTCTTGATTTATGGATGTATATTTTGTGGCCTGGTATGTTGTTTCTCTTGGAAAATGTCCAATGTGCATTGGAGAGAATGTGTATTAGACTTTTGGGTGATAAAAACCCTTCCATATGTGTGTTTGTGTGTGTAACCCTTCTCTTTTATTTCTTACTTCAAAGCCAGTGTTCCCTTTTTGAGATTTAATCTAGTTGATCTATCCAGAGGTGATAGAATGATGAAGTCTCCAACTATTATATATTACTACCAATGCCTGCATTTAAGTATATAGCAGTTTAAAATATTTTATTGACTCATTATGTATGTAAATATTTAGGATTGTGAGTTCTTCCTGATGTATATATCCCTGGATCATCAAGAAGTG
The DNA here is from genome assembly GCF_027595985.1 of Sorex araneus. NCBI lineage: Eukaryota > Metazoa > Chordata > Mammalia > Eulipotyphla > Soricidae > Sorex > Sorex araneus. The sequence goes on from NC_073313.1 coordinate 107,623,187, forward strand.
AATATCTTTGTCTTTTATCACTTTAAAGCTTGAAGTCTATCCTGTATAATTATGGTTGATACAGCCTTTTTTGTATTTTTATTTATTTATTTATTTATATTTTATTGAGTCACCGAGATATATCACTTGTATCACTTGTCATTCCGTTGTTCATCGATTTGTTCGAGCAGGCACCAGTAACGTCTCTGTTCATCCCTGTCGTGTGCTAGTGTAGCCCAGTGGCGTCTGCTCGCTCCAGGGACACAAAGAGCCTCAAATTGTTTATTCAAAGTCTTGACGAAGAAGTCTGATCATCTTGTAGGTGGGTGGCCACTCGTTCTTTTGATGTCCTGTGGAATCCAGTCTGTAACAGCTCAAGTTCAGTGGTCATCTCTAAATTACATTATGTGTCTGGCCCATCTGATTTTCGACACCTTGGCAAATGATACATCGTCCCTGATTCTTGATCGTCGATGGGGTTAGGAACTTTGTTTTTTTTTTTTTTTTACTTTGCTGCTTCTGTTGTTTTATTTTATTTTATTTTTTTTTAATTTATTTATTTTTAATTAGAGAATCACCGTGAGGGTACAGTTACAGATTTATACACTTTTGTGCTTATACTTCCCTCATACAAAGTTTGGGAACCCATCCCTTCACCAGTGCCCATTCTCCACCACCCGTAAACCCAGTGTCCCTCCCACCCTCCCCAATCCCATCTCCCCCCCACCCCACCCTGCCACTGTGGCAAGGCATTCCCTTCTGTTTTCTCTCTCTAATTAGCTGTTGTGGTTTGCAATAAAGGTGTTGAGTGGCCGCTGTGCTCAGTCTCTAGCCCTCATTCAGCCCGCAACTCCCTTCCCCCACATGGCCTTCGACTACAATGTAGTTGGTGATCGCTTCTCTGAGTTGACCTTTCCCGGGGGTTAGGAACTTTGAATTCCTTCTTTCACTTGAGTGAAACATGATACTCCAAGCATAGCTCTTTCAATTCCTCTTTGGGATACCCGAATGGCATTCTCATCTTGTTTTCATAAGGCCCACCAGGTCTCTGAGACGTATGTTAGTGCAGGAAGAATGATGGAGTCGAAAAGATGTGCTCAGAGCCAGAGGTTCTCCATCCTCTTAACCACTTCTTCAATGTTCTTGAAGGCGTTCCATGCCGCTCTCTTCCTCCTGCGCAGTTCAGGTGCCAGGTCATTTGTCATGTTGTGTTCTCGACCTAGGTACACATAACTGCTGCATTTGGAGATGCTCATTCCATTGAGGGCAAATGGAACATCAGGAACTAGTCCGTTTCTCATGAACATTGTCTTTGTGAGATTCAGCTGAAGTCCATCCTTTACACATTCATGGTTGAAGTCGGGCAGCATTCGTGCCACTTGGCTCATATTTGGTGTTATGAGAACGATGTCATCAGTGAAGTGGAGGTGGTGTAGTTGCCAACTGTTTATCTTCACTCCCATTCCTTCCCATTCCAGTCATCACATGATGTTCTCGAGGGTAGCACTGAAGAGTTTCGGTGAAATGGTGTCGCCCTGCTGAATCCATCTCTTTCCGTTGGTTGATGATCACTTCGTTGTCGAATGGTGAGATCCTGGTGGTGAATCCATAATACAACTCACGGAAGATCCTGATGTATTAAGTTTGAACACATTGTTTGGCTAGAGCTTCAATGACTGCTTCAGTCTCAACAGAATAAAAGGTTTTCTTTAAATCAATGAAAGGTAGACACAGCGACATCTTGAACTCTTGTGAAACACCAATGAGCTTGGTCACCGTGTGGATATGGTCAATTGTGCTAAATCCTTTCCGGAACCCGGCTTACTCGCATTGTTGTCCTTCATCTAGTGTTTTGCCAATCCTATTCAGGATGACTCGAGTAAATAACTTGTAGACTGAAATATAGATCATTATAAAATTGTTTATGGTTGGGGCTTGAGTGATAGCACAGCAGGTAGGGCATTTGCCTTGCACACGGCCAACCCAGGTTCAAATCCCAGCATCCCATATGGTCCCCTGAGCACCGCCAGGGGTAATTCCTGAGTGCAGACCCAGGAGTAACCTCTGTGCATCGCTGGGTTAGACCCAAAAAGCAAAAAAAAATATTTCCATGGTTGCATTTAAGTCATACAGTGTTCCAACACTGATCATTTTGCCAGTGTAATTTCCAGCACCAGTGTCCCCAGTGTCCCTAACACTCCTTCAAGACACATGCCCCATGTGCTCCTCTATGGCAGGAGAATCTCTACTCTTTATCTCTTTCTCTTTCTATCTCTCATGTTAGGCATTATGTTTTGTGACTCAGATGCTGAAAGGTTATCATGTATATCCCTTTACCTGCTTTCAACACTCAGTTCTTGTCCAGAGTGATCATTTCCAACTAAAATTGTCATAATGAATTCTCCTCTATCTTAACTACCCTCATCTCTCACAGCAATGACCAACCATTGACCAGTCTTCCTGGCCCATTTTCCCCGACCTTGGATATTAGTTTCAAGCTGTTTTTTATATCCGATAAATAGATGCAGTCATTATATATCTGTCCTTTTTCCTCTGGCTCATTTCACGTAGCATAATGCTCTCCAAATCTTTTTATTTATAGGCAAATTTCATGACCTCATTTTTCCTAACAGCTGTGTAGTATTCCATTGTGTAGATGTACATAGTTCCTTTATCCATATATCTGTTCTCGGGCACGCTGGTTGATTCCAGATTCTGGGTATTGTGAATAGTGCCACTGCAGCCTTTTAAAGAGAATTGTTTTCTTGAAATATTATCTTTTTGGGAAATGCATGCCAAAAGTAGATAATAGAACAAACATGATGACCTCTCAATGTCTGTGTTGCAAGCCATAATGCCCACAAGTAGAGAAAGAGTATGGGGAATATTGTCTGCCATGGAGGCAGGGGGAGGGTAGGACAGGGGGAGTATACCTCGGATATCGGTGGTGGAGAATGTGCACTGGTGGAGGGATGGGTGTTTGATCATTGTGAGATTGTAACCCAAACATGAAAGCTTGTAATTATCTCATGGTGATTCAATAAAATAAAAAAATAAATGTTATCTTTCAGCCTTTGGCTTTGAATCTGTGTTTGCTTTGACTATTCCAATTTGTTTCTTATAGGCATAAGAAAGTCAGATTCAGTTTTCGAATACACCCTGCTACTCTGTTGCTCTTAATTTGTTTATCTAGGCTGTTGACATTGAGACTATTATCATGGAGATTTTTGCCATCTTCCTGTAGGAGTTTGGCCTGTTTCTCAGGTTTGTCTTTTCTTAAAGAAGACCCTTTATTTCTTCTTGCAAGGTTGGTTTTGTGTCTATGAAGTTCCTGAGCAGTTGTTTGTCCATGACGTGCTGTATTGTTCATTCAAATCTGAGTGATAATCTGGCTGGGTAAAGTTTTCTTGATGAGGTGTTTTATATCCCACCATTGTCTTTATACCCAAAGGATCTGAAAATTTACCTAATTTGATAAATCTGCTGTGAATCTTTAGTATGCTCCTTTGTATGGATTTTTCTTCTTTGATCTTGCTGCTTTCAATATTCAAATTCTATCTTTGGTTTTTGTCATTCTGTTTAGGATATATCTAGCCTATTTTTTGAGTCTCATTTACATACATTTTTTCATTTTATTGAATCACCGTGAGATAGTTATAAGCTTTCATGTTTGGGTTACAATCACACAATGATCAAACAACCATCCCTCTACCAGTGCACATTCCCCACCACCAATATCCCGGGTATACCCCCCCTTTTCCTACCCTCCCATGCCTCCATGGCAGACAATATTCCCCATACTCTTTCTCTACTTGTGGGCATTATGGCTTGCAACACAGACACTGAGAGGTCACCATGTTTGTTCTATTATCTACTTTCAGCATGCATCTCCCATCCCGCATGATTCCTCCAGCCATCATTTTCTTATTTATCCCTTCTCTATTCCATCTGCTTTCTCCCCTCTGCTCATGAAGCAGGGTTCTAGATATGGGGCAATCCTCCAGGCCCTTGTATCTACTGTCCTTGGGTGTCAGTCTCATGTGATGTTATTCTATACTCTACACATGAGTGCAGTCTTTTTAGGTCTGTCCCTCTCTTTCTGACTCATTTCACTTAGCATGATATTCTTCGTGTCTATCCATTTATAAGCAAATTTCATGACTTCATCTCTCCTAACAGCTGCATAGTATACCATTGTGTAGATGTACCAAAGTTTCTTTAACTAGTCATCTGTTCTAGGGCACTTGGGTTGTTTCCAGATTTTGGCTATTGTGAGCAGTGCTGCAATGAATATATAGGTATAGATGTCATTTCTACTGTGCTTTTTTGCATCCTCGGGATATATTCCCAGAAGTGGTAGGTGGGGTCATATGGAAGCTCAATTTCTAGTTTTTGAAGGACTGTCCATGTTGTTTCCCAGAAAGGCCGGACCAGTTGGCATTACCACCAACAGTGAAATAGCGTCCTTTTTTCCCCATATTCACGCCAGCACCGGTTGCTTTTGTTCTTTTAAATGTGTGCCAGTCTCTGTGGTGTGAAATGATATCTCATTGTTGTTTTTATTTGCATCTCTCTGATGACTAATGATGTGGAGCATTTTTCATGTGCCTTTTGGCCATTTGTATTTCTTTTTTGAGGAAACTTCTGTTCATTTCTTTCCCCATTTTTGATGGGTTTGGAGGGTTTTTTCTTGTACAATTCCACCAGTGTCTTTTATATCCTGAATATTAATCCCTTATCATATGGGTATTGGGTAAATATTCTTTCCCATTCTGTGGGCTCTTTCTGTATTTTGGTCACTGTTTCTTTTGAAGTGCAGAAGCCTCTTAGTTTGATGTGGCCCCATTTGTTTATGTTTGCTTCCACTTGCATGGTCAGTGCTGTTTCGTCCTTAAAGATGCTTTTAGCTTCAATGTCATTAAGAGCTCTGCCTATATTTTCCTCTATGTACCTTATAGATTCATGTCCTATATTGAGGTCTTTAATCCACTTTGATCTGACTTTTGTGCCTGGCATTGGCCAGAGGTTAGTGTTCATTGTTTTGCAGGTACCTATCCAGTTTCCCCAGCACTTGTTAAAGAGGCTTTCCTTGTTCCACTTCACATTTCTAGCTCCTTTGTCAAAGATTAAGTAACCATATAGTTGGACGTCTGTGTTGAGTCTCATTTAGCTGGTACACTTTTTGAATCTGGATTCATGCACCCCTCAATTCTGGGGATCTCTCAGCTATAATTTCTTTGACTGTTACTTTTTTCGAATTTTCTTCTTCTTCCTTCAGGATTCTGATGATTCTTATGTTGTTTCCTGTTAAATAATCCCAAAGCTCACTCATCTCCTGGTCATTTATTTTGAGGCTTCCCCCATCTTCTGTTGTTTTCTAGAGGTTGTTTGTATCTCACCTTGGAGCTCTGGAGTGATAGCACAGCGGGTAGGGCATTTGCCTTGCACGCAGCCGACCCAGGTTCGATTCCTCTACCCCTCTCAGAGAGCCTGGCAAGCTACCCAGAGTATCCCGCCCAAATGGCAGAGCCTGACATGCTACCATGGCGTATTCTATATGCCAAAAATAGTAACAACAAGTCTCACAATGGAGATGTTACTGGTGCCTGCTCGAGCAAATAAATGAACAAGAGGATGACAGTCCTACAGTGCTACCTTGGAGCTCACTTATTATCCTCAGCTGTAGGTACTCTGCAACCAAGGCCTTTCATTGAGCTTTTCATTTCGTTACCAAACTCTTTAGTTCTGTCACTTCTGATAGTTGTTTTCTCATTTCTACTCTCAAGCTTTCTTGTATTTTATTGAAAACCTGTACCATTGTTTCTTTGAACTCACTACACAGCCTCAGTATTTCCACTCTGAAGTCATTACTTCCAAGGCTATACAACTGTTTGATACTGGTTGAGTCATTGTTCACTGCACATGATGAGGTTCTGTGTTGTTTTCCCATTTCGAGTATTGCTGTATGAAAATGTGTCTTTTTAATTTGCCATTTGTGCACTCCCATGGCCTATGATCTCTCTGGAAGGACCGGCTGGATGGTGCTCTCTTCCCTCCTGTTGAAGCTATCTTTCAATCAGATTTGTTGTTACTAAATCGTTCTGCATATTTTTGTGCACTGGTTCCAGTAAGACTCAGTGGCATTTATACTGCCACTACTACTGCTGTAATTTAATTCCTTACTACCACAACTACTTTTTACTTCCATTTTTTATTTTATTAATTGAATCACTATGAAATAGATCACCACAAAGTTGTACATGGTAGGGTTTCAGTCACACAATATTCCTACACCCATCCCTCCACCAGTGTACATTTCCCACCACCAATGTCCCCAGTTTCCCTTCCACCACCACCCCAGCCCACCTCCCCCTGCCTTCCTTTATGGCAGGCATCTTTCTTCTTTCTCTCTTTACTTTTGTGCATTATAGTTTGCAGTACAGGTGCCAAGAGTTCATTGTGTTTGCTCAGGGTGTTCAGCATTCTTATCAGGAAAGTACATCTGGAGCAGCTTTTTTTAACTGGGTGGCAGCTTTGCGGTGTGGACGTGACTGCAGGGGCTTCTGAAGATACAGGGAGTTGGGCTGTAGTAGCTCATCCCAACTCAGAGAAAGCCTGGACATTTCATTCACAAAGGCTGCATACCCAAATTTTCAGCAGATTGATATCCCAGTGAGGTCCATTCCAAGATGGAGGAGTCTGGCCAGGGGCGTGATGGTGATTTTGGATTATGGGAGCAAGAGGCTGCCAGAGGCTCTGCTTAGGTGGGCCCTAGGCAGAACCGTCCTCCTCTGATCTACTTTGGTCTGTTCAGCCTTGCACGGGTCCAAGATTAACTGTGGCTTTTGATCTCTTTTGAGATTTATTTATGGGTCTCTGGAGCAAGGCCGATAATTGAGCTTGTATGACAGAGCTGGAGATGGTTTATGGGCATGGCTCCCATATACCTAAGTTATGGCAGTTTAAATTCTCAGAAAACTTGGTCCTGCCTGAGATGTTGGAGTCCAGCCAGAGAGGCAAAGCTGCGATTTGGGGGTATCAGGTTGCTGATGCCGTCTCGCCCCTTCTCCCATGTCCAGGTTGACCCACCGATGGTTCTGAGCCCTCTGGGCCACTGTGGTGGCAGCACATGTGGGAAAGTCCAAAGTGAAGGCTGTTACCATTCATGGCTTGGGCACTCTGGATGTGCCGTAGCCACTAGTCCAGCAGGTCCTGCCTAGGGCAGCACTGGAAGCACAAGTTGATCCGAGGAAGAAATAGTGGTTGGGGAAGCCCTGCTGCCAGTGTGCTGCCTGACACAGACTTCTGTGGTAGGAACCCGCGTGCCCTCTCAACTCCAGGACCCTCGCTACAGCAGTGCCAGTTGGACCCGAACAGCGCCACTCATTCACGCTAAGCGTCTGTGGCCATGGCCACCAGCTGACCCTCGCGCCGAGAGCTATGGTAGTGAGGCCGTGAGAATGCCACCACCATCATGCCACCGCAGGTGCGTGCCAGTTTGGTTCCAATTAAGCCGCTAATTTTTTTTTTATTTCAAGTCGTAATTTACTTTGAAGAGTTGGTTCACAGTGCTTCTCAGGAGTCAGCACCTTGAACTCATGATACTATAGTTGAGAGGATTCAACATAATAGAATAAACATATGTATAAACATAATGCAATAAACATATGAGGTTTATTTACAATAAATGATATCTTTTGCCAACAATCCTCTGCAAAGAAAATTTTTAAATTTTAATCATTTTTAAAATTACATAGAAATTTAAAACCTTAAAAGTGGTTTATTTGGAAATCTTTTTACCTGATGTGTTAATATACTTTTCTCTTTTTTAAAATTTTGGTGAAAAAAATTTTAATAGAATCACTGTGAGATACAGTTACAAAGTTCCATGTTTGAGTTTCAGTCATACAATGATCCAACACCCATCCTTCCACCAGTGCACTTTTCCCACCACCAATGTCCCCAGTATCCCCCTTTCCCAACCCTCCCCTTGCCTCTATGGCAGGTAATTTCCCCCATATTCTCTCTCTACTTTTGGGCATTATGGTTTGCAATACAGATACTGAGAGGCTATCACGTTTCATCCTTTATCTACTTTCAGCACACATCTCCCATCCCGAACGATTCCTTCAACCATCATTTACTTAGGATCCCTTCTCTATTCCAGCTGCCTTCCCACCCAGCTCATGAGGCAGGCTTCCAACCTTGGAACAATATTCTTGGTCCTTGTGTCTACTCTCCTTGGGTGTCAGTCTCATATTATGTTATTTTATATTGCACAAGGGGCTGTAGCCATAGCACAGCGAGTCAGATGTGTGCTTTGCATGCAGCCAACTCGGGTTCAATTCCCCTGCCCCTCTTGGAAATCCCAGCAAGCTACCGAGAGTATCTCGCCCACATGGCAGAGCCTGCCAAGCTACCCGTAATATATTCAATATGCCAAAAACAGTAACGACAAGTCTCACAATGGAGACGTTACTGGTGCCCACTCGAGCAAATCGATGAGCAATGGGATGACAATGATACAGTGATATAGTGCACAAATGAGTGCAGTCACTCAATATCTGTCCTTCTCTTTCTGACTCATTTCACTTAGCATGATACTCTCCATGACCATTAACTTATACACAAATTTCATGATTTCATCTTTCCTCACAGCTGCATAGTATTCCATTGTGTAGATGTACCAAAGTTTCTTTAACCAGTCATCCAGTTTTGGGCACTCGGGTTGTTTCCAGATTCTGGCTATTGTGAATAGTGCTGCAATGAACATACGGTTGCAGAAGTCTTTTCTATTGTGCTATTTTTGCACCCTAGAGATATATTCCCAAAAGTGGTATTGGTGGATCATATGGAAGCTTGATTTCTAGTTTTTGAAGGAATGCCCATATTGTTTCCCAAAAAAAGTCTGCTCTTATTGAGAGAAAATATTTAAAAGGTACTTACAGTCGTCCACACAGAAAGTTTCTGACTCCATGGGTGCTGCTGTTGAGAGCGCTGAGAGCTCCTGCTGCTCTGCCAGCTCTCATGCCTGTTGCCACACTGCCGCCATCTTCTTTTTCTCCCGCAACCATTTTTACGTGCTGTTGTTTCGAAAGGTTTCTGGAGGTCGGATATCCGATGTATGGTCCCTATAAGATACAAAGGAGTGAATTACTGCGCAGCTACATTCGTGGCCTTGTGCTCCACAGGTTTCCTGACCTGGGTGATAAAATATGGTAGCTCCTAAGGTGAGCGGGGAGTGCTAGGTGGGACTTTGTCATTCTGTTCCTGCAACCATGGACTCTCCATTCCCCCTTACTTAAATGTCCCTTATTCTCAAATGCCATGCCACAGTGCTACACAGACAATTCCCCTTTGGCTGTTCATGCACTTCACACTATTTTTTTTTTTCATGAGCTAGTCTGGCAACTGCTTTCCTTAGAATTCAGGCCACCACACCACTCCTTCTTGCCTTTGATTAGGAGAGCTATCGAACCTATGAAATGTGACTTCAACTTACCTTATACATCCCCCCAAGCCCCGCTTTTCATTTGTCACCATGGAGTGACGAAAAGTGACTCCGTAAGAGTCCAATGCCTGCTTGTTCTTATTTGTGTAATGCTGACCTAATGGGCAACTTCTCTGCTTTCCTCCTCTCTCAGCCTCTACAGCAGCATTCTTCAACCACCAGCTTGAAGGTGCAGAAAGTTTAAAATCTACTGGTCTAGCACCTTGGTTATAATTGTCAGTCCCCAGACCAGCATGCAGGACAAGTACTGGTCTGTAGGCATCAAATGGTTGAAGAAAGTTGTTATTCAGACCTCTTCTGCTGCTATTGCTGATTCTTACAGCAATACAAGAAGCAGGTGGGTGTTATTTTTCTTTCCTAATCTGTCCAGAGGAATAGGCAAGAATCTTGGCAGGTAGGAGTAAGAAGGATGGTGAAAAGCAGGGAAATACCGAGGCCACATTGTTTCACGTGTGTTCCTGTGCTGGGTGTGAGACTATCCAAAGAACACACACATACACACACACCCTTGAGTGTGAAACTTATGACTTTGAATGTTTGAATCTGAGCAAGGAGAAAAACCAAATCATTCATTTTTTTGTAGCTAAGTCTGAGCTATTCCTCTTGTCCTCTTCCTAGGTGTGCTGGGCCTTTGACCAATATCACTCTCACCATCTGTTTCTAAGAACCAACTTGGCTCACTTCCATTACAAATATCATAAATTAGAAAGCTCACATCGTGCAATTGGAGCCCAGCGTATCATGTTATTCATTTCTTAATCTAATCCTCTGTCTTTAGATGCTGGAAATGAGAATTAGTTGGAGTCTAATCTCTCCAGGGATGTTTTCTTTCCAGGCAAGCCTGGTCTGTCTTCTTTAGAAAACAAGATGAAATTCAATCTTCTGTTGATGTGATGGGAAAGGAAAAGAGGCCATCAGGGCTCAGAGTGCCCCAGAGAATGTAAATGGCCCAAGAAAAGTGTTTCCCAAAGTGGCCAATGGTGGAGTGGGGGGGAGTTAAGAAGCTGTAGGTGGAATTTAAGGTGCTTTCTATTTGCTTTTAAGAGATATATTTGGGGGATGGGAAAATAGTACATAGGTTAAGGCATGTGCATGCACAGCAAGCCCTGGTTTGATCCCTGGTACCCCATACGGTCCTTCAAGCCCTGCCAGGAATGATCCCTGAGCACCACCAGGAAGAAGTTCTAAGTACTACCAGATGTAGCCCCTCCAAACAAAACAAAGAACATAGATTTCTTGTGGATGGGTGCTGATTAATTCTAGTCTGGAAAGGATTCCAGTAGTCCTAATAAATTTTGAGCCTTTGTTCTAAAAAGTTGATAAATCCTTTTTCATAGATTCATTATTTTGGGGAGTTCCTTTCTGTTTTATTGCTGACTTGAACATTTAAATCAGGTGATGTGTGTAGGCTAAAATTTAGCTTCAGTTATGTCTGTCTACCCAATTGTGGTTAAAAACTATTATGCTGAAGGTAAAAAAGAAATCAACATTATGAGAACTTATTTCTCTCAATCTTCCCTTGGTAATTTTGTTCTTTATTTTTTTACTTTACAGGTGTCTTCAAGCAGGGCCCATCCCAGTTTCTGTACCCATAATCAGAGTTTCTTTGATGTTTGAAGGGAACGGAAATTTTTGACTCCAACTACCTACTATGTCTTTCACTTAGAAATTTCAGACTTTTAAAAAAATTTTATTGAATTACCGTGAGATAGTTACAAGCTTTCATGTTTGGGTTACCATCACAATATGATCAAACACACATCCTTCCACCAGTGCACATTCCCCACCACCAATATACCTGGTATACCCCCTCTTTCCCACCCTCCCTCTCCCTCCATGGCAGACAATATTCCCCTTGCCCATACTCTCTCTCTACTTTTGGGCATTATGGCTTGCAGCACAGAAATTCCAGACTTTTGAAGGAATACAGTTTGTTTTTTTTATTTATAAATTATACTCCTTCTATGGGCCAAAAATATTTTATTTATTAAAAACATATCAATCATCTATAGTGTGACCAAGAACACATATAGTAATTCCATGGAAATAACACCTGACATTCATTTTTTTCCCTTTTGTTTTTATGGGGAAGAGTGTGAACACATTCCCTCACTACCACAAATTATGCAATCAAGTTCCCATATTTGAGTAAATTGCACAGATCAGTAAATCCAGAGTGCAATGGATAAGCCTTGCCCTGGGAAAATCACTTTTATGATTATGGTATCTGCCCATTCCAGGTAAGCATGTGACATTCATTTTAAAGCTGCATCATCATTTTGGATTAAATGTGTGAAGTGCCACACTACACGACAGGAACATTAGAGAGAGAACCATGCAGATGGATCCCTGAAAGGGCCCTGCTTCAGGATCCTCTAGACACAGGAGAAGATCACTAAGCACTGTACACTGAACACACAGGAGAACCTTCAAAGTCCAACATAGAAGCACCAGCCCTGTGACTGTGTTCAGTACCTCTATTGCAAACCATAATGCCTATGTGGAGAGAGAGAGATAGATAGAGAGAGAGAGAGAGAAGAAATGTGCCAAAGTACCTGTCATAGAGACCAGCAGGCTGGGGGTGGGGGACAAGTGGGAAACTGGGTACGTTGGTGGTGGGAAATGTACACTGGTGGAGGGATGGATGTTGGAACACTGTATGACTGAAATACAACCATGAACAGCTTTGTATAACTGTATTTCAGGGTGATTCAATAATTTTTTAAAAATCCCACTTGGGCCTTAGGCACCAGGTAGGGAGGCCATGAATCCCATCACCCACCCCCACAGAGCCCCACCAGCCGAAAACCTCCAGAACCCACTCACCACCATGCTCACAGCCAATCTCCACAGGGTTGAGATGAACCTCATCCATGAGAATGAATCTGATGAAAAACTCAGGTAGAGGGTTTTATGACCAGAATCTCCTAGCTCTCACAGAGAGGAATGGAAGACCTCCCCTCCACCTCCCTGTTCTTCTGGGAACCTGGCAGTCATGCCCACAAACTGCCTCTGACACCATATTAGCTCATTAATGGCCATGATCCAGAGACTCACAAATAAATCTCGGAAGAGAGCCACAAGCTGCAGAGATGCCTCCTGATTCCAAAGTCACCATACAGTTAAAAATTTAACTTCAGTTATATCACCCTGTTTTTAAAAATTTAAAATTTTAAAATTTTAAAATTCATGGAATGACGTCTCATACTCTACACCACTGATGTACAAAGAGTAGCACACTGCATTTCATGGAATCTAAAGTAGAAGACAATTGATCTAATCTTAATAAAAAATTAGGACACAAAGACTCAACCTGTAACAACATGTTAGTAATCTCTTATACAAGGATTTAATGGCTCCTGGGTGAGATACAACAACATTCACACACTTTCCCCAAAGGAAATTCTTTTGGATGATTTTTAGCTGATTTTGTTCATAACAAGCAATATAAATAAATTATTTATGACCTGCTTTGGGGGCAGGTTTGGGTGGCGGTGGGAAAAATTCAAAATAATGGTGGTGGGAAGGTGTAATCGTGGTGGGATTAGTGTTGGAATATTGAATGGAATATATTATTCTGAACAAAACAATACCAAAAAATAAATAAATAAAACATTGCCCAAAAAAATCTCACTTGTGTCTTAATGATAGTACAGGGGTTAAGAAAGTTTCTTTGTATGAGGTTGATTCTAGTTCAAACCCCAGAAATGTATGAATGGTTCCCCCAAGAACCACTGGAAATTGTGTTCCCTGAAGAAAAAAACAGAAATAGCCCCTGAGCATCTCTGGGTGAGGCCCCCAAATAGGGGGACACTGCTTTATTGAGCTCTGGTTGACATACAAATGTATACATATTTAATGTATGCAACATTATGAGTTTGGACATACATTTGAGATAACCATAGCCAATACCATATATTTATCTATCACTTCCAAATACAATATCTCTCAGTCTATTGTTTTTCATTCACTCTCTTTATTGTCTTTCATTAAGAATATTTAACATACACTTTATCTTCTTAGCAATTTATTTGTTGTTTTGTGGCCACACCAGTGGTTCTCAGGGCTTACTCTTGGCGCTGTGCTCAAGAATTACTCCTGACAGGGTTCAGGAGATCATATGTGGTGCCCAGGATTGAAACAGGGTTGGCTGTATGTAAGGCAAGCACATTGCATACTGCCCTGGCCCTTTCTCCTTCCAACATTTAAAGTATAAACACACTATTGCTCACTGTATGTGCAATATGATACTATTATATTTTACTTGATTGGCTCCTCCACTCTTTATTCCACCTCTCTCCATGACAAAGTTCATATTACATTATGCCTTACAATCTCTGGAGAACAGAAAATGTCATGGGTGATTGACTTTTGGAGGCGTCCCATTCCAAATGAGAAAACATAATGTATGTCCAGTAGAGTCCTAGGCAAACACTGAGGCTGATAATTCATCTGCCTTGATGATGAATTATATCTTGCTACCCACAAAGTCTATGCAAACTGTTTTAAGCTAAAACAAATGGAATATAAAATATGAGAAGAAATGGTATCTATAATTGTGCTGGAAAGAAATAGTATCTATAAATGTGTCCAGAACAGTATCATGAGAAGGGTTACACCTATGCCTAGCTGCATATCTTTTTCAGAGGATGGAGGGCCCCTGGAGAAACAATCAATTTTTTGGTTTGTGCCAAACAATAAATGTTCAGGGATCACTCCTGGAGGCGCGCAGGAAAGTATATGTGATGCCAGGAATTGAACCCAGCTTGGGTTCATGCAAAACAAGTGACTTAATCCCTGTACTGTCTCTCTAGCCCAGCCAGGAGCAATCTGACAGAAAGAGCAGATGGTCGGTTGAGAAATAAATGAGATGGAGAAAGGAGGCAGGAAGTAGCTCTGAAATGAAGTCTCCATCACAAAAGGTATGCCAAGTGGGGGAGGCTCTGGCAAGAAGCTGGGATACACGGAGATAAATGAAGAGTGAGTAGAAATTGTTCATTTTTGGAGACTGTCATATATATGCAATGATCATGCTCAAGGCCAACTCAGAGGAAAATGAAAAACCAATATCTTATTTTATGTTCTTTCTGTCTTCATTTGTTTCCTTAGAGAACAATCCATCAATATCCAGAGAACCCCATCCAAGAGCGAATGGTTCAGAAGATATTCAATCCTCAAGTGTTTTGAAAGCAGATGCCAGCTGTGCCAAATGAGTTCGTGACAGAGTTAAATTACTTCTTGATTTGAAGTGGCTAGTCCAAAGTGCCTACCTAGAAAGGACGAGCACTGGAACATTCTATTAAAGAAACTCAATCATGAACAACCTTGAATCTCATAGTGATTCAATTATAAATAAATAAATAGAAGTAAACCTATAATAATGTGGGAGAAATAACCTATCTTCAATGGTACTTTAATCATCTAACCACTAAGCCAGTGGTCAGATGATTAAAATTAACCTCTGTGTGGGAGGGAGCGATATTACACCAGATGAGACACTTGCCTAGCAGGCAACTGACCTGGGTCTTTTCCCCTGGCATCCCATATGGTCCTCCAAGCCCCACCAGGAGTGAACCCTGAGTGCAGAGCCAGGAATAAGCTCTGAGCACTGCTGGGGGTAGCCCAAAAAGAATAATTAATTAATTAATTAATTAATTAATGCACCTCTGTCTCAACCAGTCCAACCAACCTCAGATGGGTCACAGATAGAAGCATCTGTACTAAATATGTACAGACATGTTTTTCTTAATAATATTCCCTACACCAGTATTTCTCATCCAGGAGCCAGGATATTCCAAGGGGATCACAAATAAAAATATAAATTGGAAGTGGGACACAGCATGAGATTAGGGAGTCAACAGGTAGGAAGAGGAGATACTATAGGAAAGAAATGTTGCAAGGACAGAAGGGACCATGATCAGAAAAATGTTGACAAAAGAACACAGTATAGTAAGCATTTATACAATGTTTACATTGTATTAAATATTACAAGCACTCTATAGGTGATTTAAAGAATATGAAGAATATGGGAGGTTCATGGATATAGCTCATGGTAGAATACATGTTATTCCTACATGCAGCCCTAGGCTTGATATTTTGCACCACCCCTCCAAAAATATATGGGAGAATTGCATAGATCACATGCAACAACTGGACCATATTTTTCCAGTCTTGCTCTTTCACCTGTATTTTTATATCCTAGGGGAGATCTGTAAACAATCCCTCTGTGGATATGGAGAGTTTAATACATTGTGATGATAAAGCTGAGTTCTGGACTCAAACACTGCATGACCCACCTACTTTTTGACTACCCAGTTACAAAGGGTAAAGATTGTGCTTCTGGGCCGGAGAGATAGTACAGGGATTAATGTGCTTGCCTTATATGTGGCCTTTCTTGGTTTGATCCCCAGCATTGGGTATGTTTCCCTGTGACCTGCCAAGGGTGATCCCTGAGCACAGAGCCAGGAGTGGTCCCTGAGTGGAGCCAGGAGTAAGAGCAGTTGTGGCCCAATTCCTCACCTTCCAAAAAACAAATGTGCTTCTGTGCACAAATGATCATCCAGGCCTTGTCAAGCATGGTGCAAGAGTGAGGCACAGGACATATGAGATTCTGGGCAAGAGGCAGATTAGTGAGCCGGTCAGGCTCTACATTCAGATACATCTAATTTGAAAACTTGTTTTTTTACTTACTACCTGCAGCACCTGAAGCCAATTTCTTATCACTCCCATCTCTTGCCTAAAAGCTTTTGTATTCCCCCAGGGCTGAGATAGTTTAACATAATTTCTTAATAAATGATAGTTGTTTATAATTTCATTTTCTCTAATAAGGTTTCTATTTTTGGGTGTAGCTTGAGATGAGTGTTCATTTGGGAGCTGATTTCTACTGCCACACTTTACAATAAAATTTGGTAAAAATGCTAATTTACCTGGACCTGAACACATTTGAATGCCAAGAGTGGGTGCTTTTATCAATATTTCTCAGAAACATGTCAAATGAAACTTACCTTCTTTCCTTGGGGTTGGCTTGTATGTGGCATACCCAGGTTTATTTTTTTAATTTTTAAAAATTTTATTGACTCACTGCAAGATAGTTACAAGCTTACATGTTTGGGTTACAATTACACAATGATCAAACACCCATCCCTCCACCAGTGCACATTCCCCACCACTAATATCCCCGGTATACCCCCCCTTCCCACTCTCCCCCTGCCTCCATGGCAGACAATATTGATCCCTGGAACTGCATATGTTCATCTGAACACCTCCAGGTGTGAAATGTACTTTTTTTTTGCTCAATCTGACTGTATTTTTGGAGGAATGAATCAGAGGCACCAGGGAGATAGCTCAGGTGGGTGTAATTCATGTCCTGCATGTGCAAGGTTCCAAATTCAATCCCTGAGCACTATTTGGTGTGTCCCTGGTGGCCCCTGAAATTTCTAGATCTGAGAAGTACAAACTTGCCGGACTTTACCCTTTACCAAATTGATAGTTTCCATTGGTTGTCTGGCTTAGTATCCGAGAGAGAGAGAGAGAGAGAGAGAGAGAGAGAGAGAGAGAGAGAGAATTAATCTGAGCTCTTGGTCTCTCCACCTGGAGCAGCTAGTGTTAACATCTCTGTCTCCTGTTTAACAGGGTAACAGGGAGAAGCTAGAGTGCTGCTGACTTAGAAAGTAGAAATCTGGGGGTTGTGGAAAGATAGTACAGTATGTAAGGTGCTTGCCTTCAATGTAACTGACCCGAGTTCAATCACTGGCATCCCATATGGTACCCAAAGCACAAAGCCAGGAGTAAGCCCTGAGTATGACCCTAAAATGAAGCCAAAATAAAATAGTAGGTTAGGATAGGTATCTTACCTAGAACTAGAATGGATGGAACAATAATTGTCAGAATCTTCCGGGGGCATGCTAACTAGCGTTTCAAACCTTCTCTCTGCATATTGACTTCTGACAGCATTGCACTTCAGGAAAAGAGCAACTGCAAACTGCCAGCTTGCCCACATCTCAAAATCAATTACATGATTACCAGATGCTTGGTTTTCTTTCTTTTCTTTCTTCTTCCTCCCCAGCAGGCAAGAGTGCAGTCTCTAATAACACCTCTGGTATGCTGTGTTGGAACAGGCTGTTAGTACCACCTCAGACTACAGAAGTGAAAGGGTATTCAATAGAAAACTGGCTTACTTGACCCAGTGATTTCTACCTGCATTTAAAATAGGAGGATTTGAATTTGAAAACTGGGAACACACACTAAGACAAAGTTATTGAACTACTTACTTATCAGATAGGGTTCTAGCTTCCCCACACCCCAGATAGCCTCAGGAATCCTGCCAACAATCCTAGAGTGAATATTGTGAATAGCATATCACTTCTGATTTAAAAAAAACAGTGGGAGTTACGGAGTCTAAGAGGTTAAGTCTCTGGTCTGTTGGCAAGGAATTGAATTCATGTCTCTCTGAGTTCATGTACGATTTGTTCATTTACTCCTGTTACTCAAATATTGGCTCATGCAATTAAATGAATACGTGCTTTTAGATGAATTTCAGCATTGGTAACTTAAAAGATTGCTGCTCACATTCAACTTCTGCAAAAAAGCAAGGATGTGCAGTTTTGCTTTAAACAATTTGTCTGTGAAGTTTCAACTAATAAGTCCCTGTTTTCAACATATGACCTGGTACATAGTAAACTTTAAACATTTTGTTTAAAAAATGGCATGCCAGGAGATAATGCAGTGAGTAAGGCTCTTACTTTGCATGCAGCCAAAACTGATTCAATGCCTGAAACTCCATATGGTTCCCCAAACTCCACCAGAAGTGATCCTTGAGCACAGCATCAGGAGTAAGTCATGAGTGTGCCTAGTGTGACTTACCTCCAATGAAAGAAAATAAAGGTAATGAGAAGAAAGGTAAGAATTACTATTACTAGAAATGAACCATGGGCAGGAAACGTATTAGCTTCCATCTTTCATGTGCCCTTAGCTAGCTGATCTTGGAATGAATTTGTCTCTGTCTCTATTCAGTGGGGCAATTATTTATTGACTCCATCATGATGTGGATTAAAATGAGACAAAGGAACTAGAAATACAGAAGTAGAAACTGCAGTCTGAATTTGTAAGATCAGTTCTTTCACATCAACGTGCCACAGATTGGGAGAATATTAAAGCTAGAAGGGAATTTAGAAGTGAGCATTTGAAATCCCTTGGAATTCCAAAAAGAAAGCTGACTCCCAAAGAAAGGAAGCAACTTGCCCAAGCTAGTTAAATCCAACCCAGGTGTCCAGGTTGCCCCAGGCTGTGACAAGAAGGGGGCAGGGAGTAACCCCATTCCGGAGGAGCAGTATGAGCTTTTCTCTGTGTCTCAATGCAAGTTTTTTGGTTCTTTTCTGAGTCTGTGACATTAAACACAGATCTTTCTTGGAACCCCTGAAAAAAAATAAAATTGCCTGACAACATCATGATAGAAATAGCCAAATAACGCCAAACTAGATTTCTGATGACAGAGTTTCTGGTAGCTTAGGACAACAACCCAAAATAACATCTCTCTTTTAATAGTCAATGAAGGGGATAAAGAGATATTTTTAATTTGGAAGCTTAAGGAGTATTTTGTTAGTCTTGAACTTTTTCAACAACTTGACTTGGGCTTCTAGATTGTAAAGCAATGACATAATGATTTCAGTTTCTATTCAATAGTAATATACCACAAATCAAAAACCTGCATTTTTCAAGGGTGGTCACTTAGGTATTTATTTTCATTGCATATACCTAATTTATAGATTCTTTGGTGGCTTCACCTATGTGAAAGCATGGCACCTTCATTATTTTCTCCATAAGCCTTGCAAATTTCTGTAATCAGCAAGATGGTAAAGAGCCTCATATGCCGAATCCTCTTGGCCCTGCCTGTGAAGATGAGGGAAAAGTAGAGATGTGTTACCCCTTTCTACCAAATAAAAGGGAAATGAGGAATGAGCTTGTTTATGCAACAAATCAAGGATTCAAGGTCCTGGGTGGCTTTTGCCTCCTCCCTAGATGATGTTTTCCTCAATTCTTGGGTCAGATGTCTCACAAAGCTATCTAGTGGGGAGTAAGAGGGCTAGCAGTTAGAGTGCCAAACTATTAAACCAACCATCAAAAAAATACTTGGGAACCATATATAAAAGTTGGCTTATGCCTGGAGATGACAGGAAACTTACAAATCAAGTCCAGTGGCCAAGGTTACGGGGAGGAAGCACTTAAAACCAGGAAGCAGAACTCAAGGATTTTGATCCTCTACCTCTCACAGCTGGGATGAAAGGGCTTTGCGCATTGTGAGAGCTTTAGCTATTTTCACCTCTTGCTGGAGACTGTGAATGGAAACAGAAAGCCAGAGAGAAAAGCTGTAACTGCCTTAAAGTCATTAAAACAACGGTTATAGGGGTTTCTACTATGTGGAGAAGAACTAGCAGAAAGTAATAGACTTAGAAAACATGAAAACTTGGAATTGATGCAAAAATAAGGAAAGTAGCAGTTAAGGGTGGAGGAACGAGAGAAGGAGGAGAATAGTTGAGTCCATTTTGCATTATTCAGGGGTCAGCCAAGGCACTGCAAGTTTATCTCTGACAGAGGCACATAGGAGAATATGAGGACTTTTACCAAACATTCCTAAAGTAGTTTTGCATCAGAAATGCTCTAACCCTTCCTACCAAACATCAGTTGGGCTTTAGGAGGAACTTTCCAAACCAGCTTCCCAGATTACATGAGATTAATGTATTCCAAGTGTCTTGAATAACTCAGTCAAACAACGATATGGGAGGTCTATTGTTAATAACAGCTGTGGAAGCATGGCTGGAACTATTGCAACGGGAGGGCAGAGAAGAGCTTCTGAGAAAAAGCAGCTTTCTGCTCAGCAACAAAAACACTGAGGCCCGTCAGTCCTCAGTCTGATGGATTTTACTAAACCTACATGCTTAATATTCTTTTTCTGATATACGATGTGATCTGATGGGGCTGGAGAGATAGTACAGTTGATAAGGTGCTGGCCTTGCATGTGGCCAACCTGGATTCTCTCCCCATATGGTCTCCTGAGCACCAAGCCAGGATTAAGTCCTAAGCACAGTCAGATGTGCTCCTTTCCGCTCAAAGAGCTGTGATCTGATAAACCTCCCAGACAGAATGGTGAGCAAGACTAGCCAGACTAAATAGAGCACATGCTGTATGATTCTGTTTATATGGCATTCAAGAATAGGCCCAACGTGGGTCAGAGACTTAGTACAGAGCATAAAGCACCTTCTTTGCATGTGTCTGTGACACTGGTTGGAATTCTGGCACCACATATGCCCCCTGAGCACTGCTAGGGGAATTATAGGGGTAGTGACTTATGAACATAGAGCCAGATGTGGCCACTGAATATAAAGTGAGGGATTACTCCTGAGCTCAGTGCCAAATAAAAGAATAGGTCAAAAGAATTCGTTAATCGATGTAATAGAAATCAGAACAATGTTTGCTTCTGGAGTGGAGAATTCACTGGAAGGAGGTTTCTAAAATGGGTGGTGATTATAGGGGTGTATATACCTGTCAGACTCATGGGGCTAGGGCAGGAGAAATAGTAGAGTGGGTAGGACATTTGCCTTGCATGCAACTGATCCAGAGTCTATCCATGGCATCACATATGATCAATGAGCCCACCAGAATTGATCCATGAGATCAGAGACAGGAGTTATCCTTGATTACTGTCAGATGTGACCCCTCCAAACAAACAAACAAACAAACAAACAAACAAAACCTCATGAACTGTATACTTGGGACTAATAACAGATGTCAGTGTATCTAAGTTCACCCTCAGTAAGAAAGGCAAGTAAAGAAAGAGTATTTGAAAAACAATGATCTCTTTATAGACAGCCAACTCATTTATAGAGAGTTTCTGCTTGTGTTCCTCCAGTGACAAGTCATCTTGTATGTGGGTTTAGGTCACTGACTTTGGAACAAACTGATCTAGAAAGAATTCTCAATTCCAGAATTTAAGGGGAATATGATTTGGGCTTCCATTTTCTCCTCTGTGAAATGAGAATCAGAACAATGGTACTGACCTCACAGAGTTTGTTCTGAAACTTAAATGAAAGAGTGTCTGAAGAGTGCTCAGCTTCTTAATGATGTGACATTGGTCTTAGTTTGATTTTTTTGCTATAGAGACCACAGTGTTCTCAATGTTGGTTTTAAAAAAGCCGAAAGTCCTACTTGCATTACCTCTAATTGTGTTGATCTAGCATAAGTCCCAAAGATCAGGTTTTTAAAAGCTATTCTAAATTGTAGCTGGAGTTAACAATCACTGGACTAGATTTATTAATATTGCCAATAAAAATGCTCCCACTTTCTCCATTAAGATGTTCCTGCTAATTCTGTATAGCACCACAGTTTTCTTTTGGAGGTAGGAGTCCTCAGCCAGCTGTGCTCAGGGCATACTCCTGGCTCTGCACTTAGGGATCCCTTTTGACTGGGCTTGGGGGAACTTATTGGGGGCTGGGACTGAAATTGGATTGGCTGCTTGCAAAGCAAGTGCCCTATGGCTGTTCGCTCCCCAGTACTTTTAAAAATTTATTTTGGGGGGCTGGAGTGATAGCACAGCAGGTAGGGCATTTGCCTTGAACGCGGCCAACCCGGGTTCAAATCCCAGCATCCCATATGGTCCCCTGAGCACCGCCTGGGAAAATTCCTGAGTCCATGAGCCAGGAGTGACCCCTGTGCATTGCCAGGTGTGACCCAAAAAATAGCAAAACATAAATAAGTAAGTAAATAAATAAATATAAAAGGAGCTAAAACGTTAAAAAAATTGATTTTGGGGTCACATCTGACTGTGATCAGGGCTTTCTCCTGGCGCTTAGGTTTCACTCCTGGAGCTTGGAGGTCATATGGGGTACTGGGGATTGAACCCAGGTTGGCGGAGTGCAGGGCCCGAACCATTATAGATGTAGGTGCAAGAACCCAATCTTCCAGTCATAAATGCTGGGCTTTAATCTTTTATCTGAAATTTTTTAGGGAGGGGGCGGCTCTGTGTCACTCCTAGAAGTGCTTGGGGGACATGAGGTACTGGATATTGTACCTGAGAATCATACATTGAAAACGTGCTCTAACCTTATGAGCCATCTCCCTGGCCTCACTGAACTATTTTTAAGTTGAGAAATAACTGATAAAAAGTACAGAACTTTAAAGTATGCAATTCTATGAATATTTATATATGTGTGCACCCATATAACAACTAGGATCAAAATTCAGTGGATTGTCACCCATGCTCTGAATCTTTGTTTGGTATTTGGGCTACACCTGGTAATATTCAGGGCTTACTCCTGGCTCCTTGCACAGGGATCGCTCCTGGGGGTGAACTCATGTCATCATATGTGGCACTATGTAGTGAACTGGGGTTAGATGTGTGCAAGGCAAGGACATTAACACCTGGGCTGCCTCTCTGACTCCTGAAAGAAGAATAGCTTCTTTCTCCTTCTCTGTCAGTATCCCCAGGGGTAACTGCCATACTGACCTCCATCCCCATAGAAGAATTTTTCTTGCTGTTCAGCTATCCTTAAATTTCTCCTTCCCTCCTTACCCTACTTGTCTGTGTAGTTCATTTGCCATATGCAAGATTTTCAGTGTCAGCAGCTCTTGTTTTCTTGGTTTGTATGTGTATTCCCCTCATATGCTATTACCTAAATTTTCTTCTTTGTGCCATCTCCTTAGCTGAATATTAAGCTCATTGAAGGTAAAAATTACACATGTCTCATATATTTGTATGCACATATCAGTAAATATTTGTGGAACGAAGGTTAGTGTTGAATGAATTAGTGTGTGTGAAAGAGAAAGTAGACACAATACACAGAGACTTGGATCAAGAAAAATCTCTCTCTCTTCATTTACCCCCATAAACAGTTTATTTTGACTGATAGTACTTTGTGTAATTTTGGGATTGTGAATTACTTTTTTGCTTTGAATGATAATGCACTTGACTTTGGGGACTAATTATAGGTAGAGAGGCAGGAATGGACTCAAAGTATATAAAAATGCAGAAAGAGAAAAGGTCAGATGGCCAAGTCTAAGAGAACAAACATGCTCTGATCCACGCTACTGAGCCCCATGTTTCAGTCCTCACTTTGCAGCTTACTTGCAGATCATAGGCAAGCGACATCACTTTCCTGAGCTTCAATGGGATAACAGTGACAGTAATTTCGGACTCCACTCCACAGGAGATCAGTTGGTTCTTTGTTTTGCGATGCTCTTGATAGAACCCAATGGGGGAGCCAATCCAGGGGGGATTGATTGGAATTTGGGAATAGAATGCATGTGTGGGGGAGGCAGGGGGGAACCTAACTGAGGGAATGACGGAAACTGAGATGACTAGGATGGAGCTGGAACCCATGAAGGATGGAAGAGGGAGGGAGGTGCATGAAACCCAGACTGGAAATAGATTCCAGGACAGCCCATATGCAACATGTACTCTATCACTGAACCACATCTAGATCCTGAGGTCCCTAACTTGGTCCAAGGACTTTAGGGTACTGCATCTATAGGTAGAAAGGGGTTTTGCAATACCATGCCAGTTAATCCCCCTTCTTCCTCAAGGTTTAAAATCACTTAGATGAAAAGGCAAATCGGTGGATTTCCTAAGAATCAGAGAATATTAGAGGCTCCATATATTTTAGAAACAAGTCTAAAAAAGAGCCTAGTTCAATGCACTGTGTACACTGAAGCACGGAGAGATGTTTTTTTCCCCCAGGGCTGACAGAAGGGACCATTTTCAGATTCCCGTTACACAGTATTGTAAGGCTTGACTTCTACAGCAAGATTCATTTACTCTTGTTACTGTTTGGAGAAAAGAAGGCTCTGGTCAGGGCCCTAGCTAGCAAATAAGAGAGACATTTGTTGGAAGCTTTTTTAGTTTCCAAAATTTGACACACAGTTTTCAACTCAATTATCTCTAGTCTTTTACCTATGGGATTAGCAATCTCCTCCTGTTTGTCTACTCTGTTTGCCTTTCTGCTAGGTGCTGGCTGGGATGGGGGATTAGAAAAGATTAAGCCCATCCCTCCTGCTGCCAAAGATCTGAGGAGATAGGGCTAAGAAGGAGAGAACAATAACAGACAGTAGGTGAATCCGAATAAAGTGAATAGTGCAGGCAATGAATGCGATAGAGGTGGAGAGAGAGAAAGAGGGAGAGAGAGACTGTTCAGGGAGCTGCAGGTTGGTGTTGAGAAGAGTACAATTTCATGTGGGATTTGAAGGATGTGTAGGATTGTGGATTGTTTATGCAGATGTGGTGAATGACACTGAATCTGAGTGCCTATGCACATGTGCATGCACACACGCATGCAGGCATACACAGTTGCAGAATGGTAGCATGTATTGAGCTCTTATATTGCAGATACTTCATAATGGTCTACCTAATTTGACTCCCTTAAACAAACACAATCCTAGAACTAAGATAGCAGATCACCAGTAACATTTCTATGAATAGATTGGAAATTGAGGGGCATGCAGGGGGTTAAGGGTTAAACTGCATAAGTGACACGGTTAGGGTAGTGAAAGCAGACAGGGAATTAGAATCCTGGTCTTAAACACGCGTGGCCATTCTGCATATGAGAAAAAACAAAAGGCATTCCTAGCTAAGTGAGGATGTTGGCTTGGTTACAGTCATTAAAGCCAAATTTCCAATTGAAGTTCAGCATGGAAATCGGAGCCATTAATGAAGCCATTTAATGAGTGCTATAACTTCATGCTTCCTTCCTTGAAGAGAGTAACTTGAGGTATCCAGATGTTGCATTCCAACACCAGAAGCTGCACAGCCACATCCTGAATGTTCCTGGGTTTTGTTGTAGACGATTTAGCAAGAAAACCTCAGGAGAAAATACAAGCCAGTGTCTGAATCAATTCCTGCCTCTTGTTGGTCCTTATTAATTAACACTTGAAGAACATCATGCCAAATGCTGTGCAAGGCTTGGGATTAGATAGGCTGTATTTGTCAGGAAAAGCAGAATTGGAAAGGGTGTGAGGATGACAGTCTTATAATACAGTTCTACTGTATTTTATGTTGTTAATCTGGCAGGCAGCCAACACCCAAAAGTGTTTCCTAGGCAAGGTGCCTAAGCGTATTTTGCTGGATATTGTCCTAAAAGCATTGTGAATCTCCTATATGTTGAAACCAACAGGAGATGGCTTCGCATAAAGGTCCGTTTCCTATTTTTCCTATCCCAAGGAAAGCAACCTACAGTCTCTAGACGGAAAGCAACAGGGATGAAAGGACCTGGTCTCAATCAGCAGAGTTTATCTGATTCTTGGGTCCCTCTGCACCCAGATGATCCTGCCTGCTAGGAGCAGGTTGAGAAGCAGCCGTTTCCTTTCAGGGTGGGAGGGTGGGGGCAAGAGATCAGAGGAAGGTTTTATTTTTCTTTCCTTTCAGCGAGTCTGCGAGGGAAGGCGTGGCTGGGGAAACGAAGGAGGGCCTGAGAGGGTGCGTCAGGAGTGGGCTGCGTGGCCGGAGGTAAAGAGAGACACACACAGGAGCGGAGCGGGGGAGACAGAGATCAGCACGAAGATGCCTCTGACCTAGGCATTGAAATGGGAAGTGGGGCTGCGGCCAGATAGGTAAGAGAACGACGCCCTCCCGCTCTCACACTTTTTGCCTGGTGGTGCTGGTGGGGTCGGGGAGGGGGGGGTCGGGGTAGAAAAGAGGAGAAGCGAAGAGCAGGGCATCGCCAGCAATTACCCCCAAAGCAGAGCTGGTGCCTCGACAGGCTTATTCATCCCCCCCTCCACCCACCCAGGAACTTCGGGAGGGCTGGCCAAGTGCTTCCCCGGTGCCTGGGGTGCAGATGCGTGCCAGCCAGCTCCTGGAGCGGCTCGGGTGGAGTCCGTCGTCCAAGCTCCGGAGGAGGCGAGTGGTGCACGGGGCTGGGGAGGAAGGTGCCCGTGCACGCGTGCAGGCTCAAGAGCACAGAAGGCGAGGCAGGCCGGGGGTGGGGTGGGGGGGGAGGAGATTGAGGACGCGGTGGTGTGTGTGTGTGTGTGTGTGTGTGCGGGGGGCGGGGGTAGGGCCCGCGGAAAGGAGGGCGGGTGAGGTGCGAGGCTGAAACGGGAAGGAGGCGAGGCGGGGGGAGTTGTGGTCCGAGGGCGGGGGGGGGGGCCCCGAAGCCGCGCCGGCCGGCCGGCGGGAGGCGGAGGCAGCGAGGGGGTGGAGAGAGGGAGGGGAAGAAGGAGGAAGCGAGCGCGGCCGCTGCAGGGGGAGGAAGAGCGGGAGGAGGAGCCGGGAGCGGCGGCGGCGGCTGCGGTCGCGGGGAAGGCGCGGCGGGCGCGGGGCGCGCGGGAGCCGGGCCGCGGGCTGCGCTGCCGGTGAGTGGAGCCCGGCGGGCCGGGCAGGGGTGGGGTCGGGCAGCGGGAAGATGCGGCGCCCGCGCGGGCGGAGGGACGGGGCGGGCGGGAGCCCAGCCCCTGGCTGGCCGGGCCTCCCGCCCGCCCTCCGGCTTCCTCCCGCCCCGGCTGGCCGGCGCGATGGGGGCAGGTCCCGGGCGGGCCGGAGGGCGGGCGGCCCGGGCCGCGGGGTGGAGCTGGGGGCTCGGGGGGTGCAGCCGGCGGCGGGCGGCTGCCCCGGGACGGCTCTAAATTGGCCGAAGGGCCCGTCGACGGCGAAGTTGCTCGCGGGGGGCAGAGGCGGCCACGCGGTTGCAGGAGTAAGCGAGTCCCCTGTGGCGCGCGCGTGAGACCAGGAGCCCCTGCCCTCCCCGTCGCCCTCCCCGCCTGCCCGGCCCCTGGCCCCTCTCCTGGCCCCCGCAAGTCCCCTCCGCGAGGGGCCACTCTCCGCCCCGTTGCCCCCACCCCACCCCGCTTCCCCGGGCACCTCTTCCCACCTCCCACCCCCCTCCCCGCTTCTCCCCGCGGCACTGCGGGGTCCCTTCAGGCCTCACCCTGACCCTCCCTGCGCCCCGCTTGCTTGCTTCACCACTGCCCCTTTCCCCGTTTCTTCCCTCCCTGCTTGTTACCCTTCCCTGCTTCGTAATTCCCGATGCAATTGCCTCTTTGAGACCTTTTTTTTTTCCTCTCCTTCCTTTTAGATTGGCCAACGGCTCGTTTCCACCCTTCCTCGTTGGTGGCCACTGGAGAAGCGCGGGGGGCTCCCCAGACAGCCGTGGGGACAAGTTAGAGCCAGCACTTTGCCCCGGGCCTCGCGTGTAGCTTCCCGTTGGCTGGGTGTCGGAGGGGGTTGCCGGTGCGGGGGTGTGCCCTCTTTTCATGTCCCATCCCCCGGGCCACCCTCGGGGCCCGTGTTCCAGCGCACTCTTGCGGACCACACGGCGGTGGTCTTGGGGAGCCAATCGGCGTCATGTCCCGGTATAGCTACCAAAGTCTCCTGGACTGGCTGTATGGGGGCGTGGACCCCAGTTTTGCAGGCAATGGGGGCCCCGACTGTGCTGCCTTCCTGTCTTGGCAGCAGCGGCTGCTGGAAAGTGTGGTGGTCCTGACCCTGGCCCTGTTGGAGATCCTGGTGGCCCTGCGGCACATCCTGAGGCAGACGAAGGAGGACGGTAGGGATAGCCGAGGCTGCCAGCCAGAGCAGGTGACCCAGCGGCCAGAGGAAGGCAAGGAGAGCCTGAGCAAGAATCTGCTCTTAGTAGCCCTGTGCCTGACCTTCGGGGTAGAGGTGGGCTTTAAGTTCGCCACCAAGACCGTCATCTACCTGCTCAACCCCTGTCACCTGGTCACCATGATGCATGTGAGTGCGTTGACTTTTTCCTGGGCAACCTTAACGCTAAGTCAATTCTGTGCTCAGGACACTCAGCAGGGTAGAGCACCTCTGCTCCGGGGGAAGTGGGATGGGCAGAAACCATTTGCAGACGCGGGCTGTCTTTGCGCAGAGTTGCCTTTCCTGCACCTTTGCACGAGGCATCAGCCCCACAGTGGAGGTGGGGAACGTACTGCCTAAGCCCAAGGAACCACTGGCACGCAGGCCCATGACCCTCCACAGACCTGCCCTGGCCTCTCTCAAGCAGAATGTCCATCCCCAACCAGGTGACCCCTTTGCAATCTCATGCCTGCCCACCGTGCCCCAGTCCTCCTGCCAAAAGTGAATTACTCAGAGGCCTGTTGACACTCTTTCTTGGAGGTGGTCACGTAAGGTTCCTTGTCTCCACTGTGGGACTAGGGGAGGGAAATACTTTCAGGGGTTTCTCCGAATAACAGTTCCATTTGGGGGTGAATGCTCTGAGTGGGTGAGGTTTGCCTCTGAATGCCACCGAAGCAACCCCCAGTTCCCGCTAGTGCACTCTGAGCCCAGGGGCGGGGGCTTGCTTTGAGGCTGGTGACCTCTATCTGTGGTGAGAGGGCATTTATTTTATGCATGCCTCCCTGTCTTATCACTCTTATTCTCTCTCCTGTGGTCATGGTTCAGGGGCGCTCAGAGAGCTGCTTTCTTTACCTCCTATTAGTGGTGCTAAGAAAAACAAATGGGATCTAAAAGGAAAGTTGCCAGATACATAAAAATAATCTGGGTGAGGACCAAGAGTGAGATTGTCTTTCTGTACTCAGCCTGTGTGGAGAGATGTTCTAAAACTATAAAATCATGGAGGAGGAGGAGGAGGAGGAAGAGGAAGAGGAGGAGGTAGCGGAGGAGGAGGAGGAGGAGGAGGACGAAGAGCAGGAGGAGGAAGATGAGAAAGAGAAAGGGGAAACAACCTCTTTTTTAAGATTTCAGAGCTGGTGTCTTTGCTGGGCAGTTTTGAAACCTGTCATTAGCATCTCCATTGCTTTTGTATATAACAAAACCTGTGTTGGGGCAGGAGGTTGAGGTGATTAGCTCTGTTTTATAGGCCTATTGGGGCCTGGAGAGGTCATTTGCCTGCAGCCAAAAGACAAATTAGCAGCTGCCCTCTGCCTCCCCCCCCTTTTTGGATTGAAGGCTGTCGAAGGCTTGGCTGGGCAGGCTGATCAGCGCGGTGCTGGCTGTCTCATTGGAGCTCAACTCTTCTGTGTTCCCCGCATTTCACTGGATTGTTAGGATCCTGGCCTCAGTTTCCCAGTCTGGGAAATGTGTTGAATAGCTTTAGTCTACTTCTCTGGAAGTCCTGCAGATGGGCAGGAAGGTGCGGATTGCTTTGAAATAAGGAGCCTCTTATTGATTGGCATCGAGTGGGACTGGAGTGCGCAGCTTTTTTTTTTTTAAGAGCAGGCTTCTTGAGGAGTGGTGGTGCCTTTCACAGGAAGCCTAGGGCTCTCCCAGCTAGATCTTCTGTCTAAATTTGAGCCAATCCTCTTTCTTTCTTTCTCTTTATTTATGAATGGGCTTTTTGTTAATGAGAAGAAACAACACATCTCAGCCACTGTTCTTGGGACAGGAGTGCTTTTTGGGGATGGCAGGTGGTGAGGGTCAGAGGGGGCCGCTTTTACAAAGGGGTCTTGAGGCCTCTGGCACCCATATATCTCGAAGGTCAACAAAGGACTAAATTCAGCCCATCTGGGGCTGCTGCTGGTGTGATGACGTCACACCTGGCAGCACCAGACTTTTTAGTAGAAAGGTTTCTAGAGGCTTTTAGAAGATGCAGGAGATTTAGTCCTGGCATTAATGAGTTGTGTGACTTTGGGGAAAATACACTCCCTGGGCCTCAGTTCCCCCATCTGCAGTGAGAGGCGGTGTCTTCTAAGTATTGATGGTATGTGTTGTTGGGGATTCTTGGGAAGTATATAGCCCAGGGTTAATCTAGAAATGCTTTTGGACAACTTGTGTAGGAAAAGGAAAATAGTTTCTTCTCAGCTTGCGCTTTGAGCCCGTGTTCTCTGTTGAACATGAATCTCGCCTGTTTGTCTGTTTCTTTGCTGCGTATTTCCACTTATTTCCACTCTGGAGAGGCCTGTGTTCTCTCTTGAGCACAGACTTCCCTCTTTCCTCTCACATCTTTCTCAATAAATTTCAGTAAAAACTAACTTGCTTTATCAAGAAAAAAATAGTTTCTTCTCTGGCAAGGTCATGTAGCTCTATCTTTTCATCCTTGTTCATCTTTGTTCCCTCTGTGACCCCAGGAAAGTCAGCCTGACCAAGTCACTGTTGGGAACATGTGCAGAGGATGATGAAATCATCTGCCAGCTTTGCATCTGCGTGCTGTTGCAGAGAGAGATGAATGTTTAGGGCCGATGGGCTGATATCCTTTTCACCTGTGCTTTCTTCTGTTGTCCTGTGCTGAGCCAGAACTCTGAAGCCATAGGGAGGGCAGAGAAGACACGCAGGCTGAGAATTTTTGTGTCTCACTTGGATCAGGCCCCTTTGCCCTTGACTCCCAAATTACAGCCTTGGTTCATTTAAATAGGGACCTTTGACCTGCATGGGCACTTTGCTTCAGAGACATCTAACATTCTATGCAATCCCTATGCTTCTTCCTGGGAAGCAGAAAGGTATAGCTTTTAAAAAGTTGCTGTGAGTCCTGAAAAACAAAATTGAACAACAGATGGTTGCAACAGTTTTCCGACTTGGTTGCCGCAATGACTAAGGATAGTAAGGATGGTTAATAATACCTTACATCTATCTAGGATGTTACTGTATATAAGGCACTTTCATATGCTTCCTCTTGTTTAGCATTGGATAGATTTACTGGTGCCCAGAGCAAGAAAATTAAAACGTTTTCTGTGGCTGTAAACTCGAAAGGGCAGAGATCAACTACGAAGTCATGCTTTGGCAAGTGAATTAGGGTTTATTATGCTAGTAAGTTCTGTGGATTTCAGGGGTCCTGGTAAGGAAAGAGAAGCTTTAGCTGAAGCGAAAGAGCTAGTTTAGCAGTAATAACGTCTCTGATGTGTCTCTTCGACCAGCATAAGTTGATTTTGACTTCATAGAAAGGTTTTGTTTCTCCGAGTCCCGGTAAGTTTCAAACAAGGGTGGTATTGCTTTGTGCCAGGAAATAGAAGGGTTGGTGGGAATTAGTAACTCAGCCTCAGCTCCCATTTTTTAGTTCGTTAAATATTTATTCCCAAGGCAAGTAAACAGACCCTCATCATGGCCATTCTGCTTTTGGGTGACCGCCAACATCAGAAGCATAAGCACCAGGAAGGGCAGTGATGGGGTGTGGGGGAAGAACAAAGTGGGGAGCACTTCTAGTGGTGCTTAGGAGCAGAAGAGCAGTTCTTGTGCCTATTTTCTGTTCTTGAACAATATTCTGTGTCTTGGGCTTCTTTTTGGTCATGTCTGTTCTCTCCAAGGTCTCAGGACTGTGGATTAAGAGAGCCGCTCCATCTCACATCTGAACTCAATGAGGTGTTTGAGGGTTCTTGGGCCCAGCAAGCACAGGGTTTATTAGCGCAGTACTATTAAACAACCCCCCCTGCTGTATGCATTGTGGCATTGCCAATGACATGGTTAAATGTTTCTTCCCGCACGGCTTGTTTCTGTGTACATGGTATTTAGGCAGAGAGGGGTGACTGGGAATGAATTTGATTGAATGATTAATTAGGTTGCTTACCAAAAAGCTCTGCAGAAGTTAGTAGTTGTTATGGCTTTAGAAGTGAGAGGCCACTGTGGGAATTGGGGCTTTAGCAGGAAGAGATTCTCAGAGCTATTTACGTCTGAAAATCTGCAATTCCTCAGCAGACTGCAAAAATTGCCAATTTGACTGATTGCATTCACACAGACTGGTCGTCTTAAATGAGTGGCTCTTTCTCACCCTTCCATGCAATTATATTGTCTCTGTTTTAGGAACTTAACACATCCATTTGGGATGTCTTCTCTAACGACCCAGTTCCTTTTGGTTCTGTATCAACATCTGCATCAACATCTTCTGATTAGATGCCAAACTTAGTGACTAGAGCACATGACAGTGAATGCTGCTTGCATGTCTCTCTGTGCATAAGATACCCTGGATTCAAGCTATACATTTTGGCAAATACTAAATGATTCTTTCTATCCCAGAGCCCCAGACCACTGGTTTTTCTCCAGTAATACTGAGGAAGCCCTGCCTCTACTCGAGTTGCCTTTCTATTTCTTTTCTGTCTTCTTTTCAAGATGGTAGAAGTCTGACTTCCATCAGAGATGTCGTACTTGCTTTTGCTTTACTGTTTTGAATTTTTTAGTTTCTCCTAGATGAAAGCATGAAATGGCAAAGATTTAGGACAGTTTGGAACTTTTGGTGCTATCACTTGAAGCTCACTGAATATATCTGATGGAGTTCCACTTGCTCTGTGTCAGCTTTGTTGTAAAGAAAACCTGATGGATTTGAGAACTAGGCTTTCGGTCCCTCCACTCCACTGACTTTAGACCAGCCACATCTCCTCATTCCCATCTGTTGTCTGGAGTGCTGATAACTGCTCCTGCTTGGAATTTATGTCCATGGGTAATGAGTACAATGAGGGATCCAGCCATCTGCTGACAGCTTATCAGATGGACTGTGTCTTGTGTCATCAGTCCAAAGGGATACATGGGAATGATGTTTATATGGGCCTCGAGAGTGAGGCATTATATTATACTTCTACAGTGGGCATGACAGTGCTTTTAGAATTATTTTACGTCTCTCCCTGTCCTTGCCCACTTAGGAAATTTGCAGGGAATTTTTCCATCTTTCATTGTTATAGTCTTTTGGGGACGTCCATTATAAAGAAACGTGGTATGCATTTGTGGATTAAACAACACACAGACAGCCTTGGGATTTAAATATATGATGCTAGTTTTGCTCATGGCTTGCTACAGAAACCAGAGCTAATGATTTAACCTGTTCCTGTCTTGGTCTTCTCTGTGAAATGGGCCGTGTTGGAAACAAAACATTATAATCTTGTGAAAAATTATGTGGTCACTTAAACAGAGAAGCTGGGCAAATTTGACCAAAGCTGCCAGGCAGCCAGTAAATTTTTACCTCAGATTCAGAAATTGCAAAACCTCAGTTCCTTTTCAACTTTCTTTGATAGCTATTAGAATACATTCCTCTCATCATTTCTGTTACTTTGGTTTGGATCCTGGCCCATTGTTCTTGCCTTTCTAATGCATAGCCTAGAAAACTGGATGCAGTGATTCTCACCAGTGCGAAGCCACATCTAGCAGAGAGGAAAGATTTACTTCCCAGCCTTTCCCTGCCAGGCACCTGTTAATACAACCCAGCATGGCGCTTGCTTTCAAATAACAGTATGTTGCTGGCTCCTACTCAGGGGGTAAGCCACAGGCTCTCTGAATTTTTGTCCCTTTGCCATGCATGATGTGCCACTTTTGTCAACTTCATGAGATTTGTTTTTTTTCCTGCCCTTGGTAGATACGCCTGAAGGGTCTAGATCCAAAACCTTACTAGATGACCCTGACTTCTGAGATTGTTCATCCTCTTTTCCCTGAGACCATTTAGCCCCTTAACATAGACCTTTGTGTAAATGTGAGTGATTCTGTAAGAGCTGGGCTGGGGCACTGGGTTTTGTATGTTGGTTCAGTCTCCATTTGTGGGAGCACTTTTGAAAGGAAAAGAGTGGTGTTTTCCCCCTCTTCTCCCTTTATAACTCCCTGCAGAGCTTAATATCATACCGTAGTGCACATTAATTGGTTAATGTGTGCCCCGATGATGATGGCTGAATGATTGACATAGTGGAGCTGCTTCTTTCTTCCCTTTTTCCTTTTCCCTCTGGTGGCCCAGTCTATATGCCTTTGAGGTCTCCTAGGCACTGTTCTTGGGTCTCTTGTGCCCATTAGCACACTCTCCAGCCTGTTTTCTGAAATAGCTAGATGAGAGAGATGGTTTCAGATCCAGCTCACACTTCTTTTTTGTTGAATTTCCATCACAAAGAGCTGGTTATTAGAACTGTGGCCTGTTCTCTGCCCAAAACTATCTGCCTACTTTCATCCCAATGAGGAAATTATGTGTCGGATGTGATCTTAATTCCCTGGTAGACATTTAGACGTGTCTACTTTCTTCTTTTGTTTCTTTGATTTCATATAATTTGAAAAAAAGAAGTTATTAGGCTGGTGACTCACTTTTTATCTCTTTCTCCCTTTCTGTATTTTGCAGTGGGAAGCATATTGGTTCTCAAATGAAAGTGTATTTTTTTTTTTGCTTTTTGGGTCACACCTGGCGATGCACAGGGGTTACTCCTGGCTCTGCACTCAGGAATTACCCCTGGCCGTGCTCAGGGGACCATACGGGATGCTGGGATTTGAACCCGGGTCGGCCGCGTGCAAGGCAAACACCCTACCTGCTGTGCTATCTCTCCAGCCCCATGCAGTGGGAAGCATATTGTCACCTGGTTTCACTTGAAATGTCCTCTGCAAGAAGAGCCAGGTTTCTCAACTTTTCTTGTTCTTAAAGTGTCTTTTTAAAAAACTTGTTTTCTAGCTTTCTTGCAGTGCAATTCACAGAAAATTGTAAGGTATTTAGCATGTACAGCATAGATATCTGTAATGCAAATAGATAACCCCACTGACTTAACAAAAACATCTATCTATGGTCATTCTTCGCATTTCTTAAATTGAAACTATTTAGGGGCCAATAGATAACTAAATGGGCTGAGCACATATTTTGCATGCAGGAGGCGTGGGTTCCACCTCTGGCACCACATGGTCCCCTGAGTACCACCAGAAGTAATCTCTGAGCACTTAAGGGTGTTGCCCCAAAAGAAAGAAATAAATACTAATGATAAATTGAGAGTTTCTTGTCTCAGGTGCACTTCATTGCCAGTTTCTGGGTGAGTGGAAATCAGGAGACTGTAGATGTGGTGAGTAATGATTCTTTAACGTTTTGAGTCTCTTGGAAGCTTGTAATAACGCAGATGCCAATTCTCTACAGAGTCTGAGTAGGTGTAGGGCAAGGATGAGGATCTGCAGTTATTATAAACGCCCGAGTTATTCTGATGCCAGACTCATCTGGACCCCACTTTCAGAGACTTTATTTAGTGGATAAGATGTTAGGTGGGAAGTTGGTTCAAATGCTCATTATTCTGCTTGGGAATCTGGGTGCCCTATGTCACCCAGATCCCCAGTTCGGCATCTAGTTTTCTGGTCGCATGCCCATCATCTATCTGTATTTATGTAGGTGTTAACATGGCAAAGATTATAGAATGAGGGTCACGCATTATTGTGAGGTGGATTTTAAGGCTGCTTCAAAAATAATTCAATGCCTGGTCCTTGTGTCAGTTGAGTATTTCTACCAGTGCATCTAAATCTTCCATTCCCTTCACATTTCCTCCCTTCTTTCTAGTCTCTTGAGGTCTTTAGAAAGTAACAATAGGAAGTATTGACTCAGTGTTGCAGGACTCTTGCTTTAAAGGCTCAGGCAAATTTATTCATCTTGAATCCATTCAAGAACCATTTCCCCCCCAAGGGCTTATTACATTTTAAAAGCACGAAAGATGCAAAGGTAAAAAAGGAAAAATTCCTGCCCCTCACAGCCCCACCCTCATGTTGCTCACAGTGTAGGTCAGATAGGCTAGAAAACAGACTAAATGACAGTCTGATGTACAGGAACAGATTGAAGAAAACATAGAGAACAGAGGGTCTTTTCTCCCTAGGACAATTAAGGAAAGCTTCCAGGAGAGATGGGTGATTTGTGAGCTGGCTCATGAAGGAGGAAGGAGACTTCTGCAGAAGTGGGACACCTTGTTTGTCTCATTTGCTTCAGCTAGTGTCTCTAACGGGATCTGGCTCACGGCAGGCACGTCTGTGTCAGTGAATGGGTAGGAGTGTACTGGGTGCTGCAAGAAGCAGGGAACACGAGGCATAAGAATTAATATGTGCACAGGCACGAAGTTGGCTTCCTTTTTACAGGAGCATGTCTTAACTGTAACTTGGAGTGGTTTTACATTTTATTATCGAAGCAGACTTCTATTTGGGGGCCAGGGTCTGAGATTTGGGCCCACACCTGGTGGGGCTTAGGGATTACTCTTGGGTCTGTGCTCAGGGATCACTTGTGATGGGTCTTGGGGGCCCCTAGGAAGCTCTGGGGATGGAACCCGTGTTGGCCCTGTGCAAGGCATATGCCTCAGTTGCTCTCTGGCCCGCTCAGAGGCACATTTTTTTCTTTCTTCCCTGGTCTAGCAAAGAAGACTCCCATCTCTACTGGTCAGGAAAATTGCACTCACTCACTCACAAGCCTCCCCCTCTCTGCCCCACCTGAGCGATAATGGTATTCTCTGTGCTGTGTCAAGAAGAGCCTCTCTGTGAATCGCCGACACAGAGATTGCTGATGAGAGTGTGGGGACATTCAGTCTGTGAAATGAGCTAACAGGCAGCCTACCTGTGGCTAGAAGGCCATTTTTCTTTTTAAGTGGTACTGGGTGTTTAGTTGCTGCCTCCGCAAAGGACTGCAGCAGAAGTCTGCACTCTGAAAATGTCATGCCGACCTTGTTTCTTTTATCCTGATTTTCCTCTCCTGTTTCCATGTCTCTCCACTGGCCCACGCCTTGCAATCTTTGTCTCCTCCCAGAATGTCGCCAATTCCAAAAGGACCCCTCCCCCAATTGGAAAATGCCCCTCCCATCCAAGGGAGTGAGAGCCAGGAGGGAATTTGACAGACACATTGCCCCATTTAAGAACAAAGATCACTCAGTACCCTTCTGGAAATCCACCTTCTTTAAGTGAACAAACAGAAAGCGCCCCACAGTGGCAGGTGAAGCTACTACCACCCTATTCCCATTGTTAGAGTCCCCCGCGGAAGGAAAGGGTATTGCTTACTTTGGGAACCGCTGGTTTAAAGGGGTTCCTGTGCAAGTGCTTATAGTCTCAGTTGGGTGTGGGGGGGAAAGGATGAGTTTTAAAAAGGACCTTGTTACCTTGATCTCTAATGGGGAGCATTTCTGTCTACTGTTGTCGGCAGCTGGCCTCTCTCCTGTCCCTTGACCTTTTGGGGCCTTTTCCCCATCCCTTGGCTCCCAGCCAGATAAGCAGGGTTCTCAGGATTTGGCCACCTTACTTGTTGATCTCCAGAGGGAGTTGCCCTCTAAGAGATTTGGAGGCAGCAGTTCAACTCATAGACCCCCGGAGACTCCTGTTCTTCTGGGTGCCTTCCTCTCCCTGCACGCTCTCTGCTCTTTCCTGGGGAAAGCATGCTGTGTCTTACTCTTCTATCAGGGTCTGGTGGGCGGAGGGGCTCAGGCTGTTAGCAATCTGAGAGCCTTGCTAGGTCAGTGAGGAGGGGCAATCTCTTGCTTTCTGCTGTTCTTCCCAGTAGAAGCGGCAAGGAATCCCCAAAGGAGAAAGCAAATGGCAGGTCTTACCTGAACCAGGTGGTTCATTAGGATAGGAATTTCTGGCAGGAACCCAAAGGAGGTTGGAGAGGCTTGACCTGTTTGGTGGCAACAGTTCAAGCTGTGCCCTCTGGGCGTGTATTTAGGGGGTAGACGAGGGCAAAGCCTTATTATCTGGAGAAATAAAGGAAACACAAGCCCATTCCAGTTGTATACTGATGCTGCCAGCATCACTATCTCCATCATACATCAGTGGTGGTATAAACTCAGGGTTTATTTGGCTTGTGAATTGAATGGCCTTTGCCAACCAACCAGCTGTGTTTGCAGAAAGACTCAACAGATTGTGCTCTGGCTGATGCTTGCAAAGAGACATTTCATTCAGGTGCTGATTAAATAAGGTCCGGAGCCAGATCGCACATTAAGGCCCTTAACTATGGCTCTGGGAGCCCTGGGTAAATACTTATTAGATGCTCTGGGTGGAACATTAGCAGAGTCTTCTACATGTGAAATGCTTTCTACAGGTTGAGGGGAAATGTGGGTGAAGGAAGACTGCCAAATAAGAGTTATTTGGGGGGATTTATTTTGGAGTCCCACCTGGTGTTGCTCAGCATTCACTTTTGGCAGTGCTCGGAGGACTGTGTAGTTCCAGGGATCAAATCTGGGCTTCCTGCACACAAAACATGTGCTCTAGTGCTTTGAGCCTCAGAAAAGAATCTTGATCCTCTTTTCCTCGATTAGACTGGTCTGAGTTACTGGCATTTACATGAAGAACCAAACCGGCTTCCGCATTGACTTGGTAACTTCTCTCCCGGGTCCTGTAGGTTTGGATTGGGATACAATAGGGAATCTAAGTAGGGCAGAAGAAATGCTTGCTTTTCCTAATGCAGGCTAAACTTAGTTGTTCAAACAGTTGCACCATATTTCTTGGAGAGATCTTAGGGAAATGGGGCTCCACAAATCTTGTTTTCAAAACTAGCCATTCTCTTTCCACTTTTCTCTGAGGACTAAACTGTCAATCTTACAAGGTGGGCCCCTTAGGCTAGAGAGATAGGCCAGCTGGTAAAGCACTTTGCTTGCCTTTCACTTGCCTGACCCAGGTTTCATGCTCAGCACTTCATAGGGTCTCTTGAGTTCTACCAGGAGTGATCCTGAGCTCAAAGCCAGGGAAAGTCGTGGGTACTACCAAGTGTAATTCCAAAACAAAACAAAAAGAGGTAGGCCACTTGGAAGTGCAACTTTCAAGGCCCTCACCCCCACCCCTCTGATAGCATCAGAGGACCCCTGGGCATCTTTCCAGACTTGGTGGGTAAATGGAAAGTTCCTTGGTCTTAGAATGGAGAGACACAAGAAAGTTGAAGGTCATGTTTTCTGTAATCTGGTTCCCTGGGAGGTGTTGGCTTGGAGGGCATTTCTAAAACAAACAGCAGCCCCGGAGAAACAACAACCCTTCAACCCTTCAACACTAGCTGTGGAAGGTCACTCCTTCCAAGACCTAAGGGAGATTAGAACAAAGGTCCTCTTAGGTCCCCACATGTTCCTTGTCAGTTTGCATTTGTTAAGAATTTCCTTTCTTATGTTTTAAGCACTGGAGTGTGCGAGCTCATTCCTGTCTTGACACTCTTTATTCTCTCCACTGCACTTTATTCTCTGCGCCCTGCAGGCACGTTGCTGAAGGTCATGTGTATAAGTGCCTAATTATCTTCAGCACTTTTACACTTAGCCCTTTGGGTCGTCATTGCCGATTGTGTTGTGTGGGTATTTCTCCCTTATTTCCAGGTGGGGAAAGCAGGGATATTAGCCTTCCCTCCTCAGGAAAGGGAACTAGTTCTACCTTTGCAATTTCCATTCCAGTCACTGGACTTTCCAGTTCAGTTCTCCAGAGAATAGCTTTGCATGCTAGCACCACCCCAAGGCAACATTTCCATGTTTGCTTGTGGAGTTTTTGGCAGGTGAGCAAAGAGATTTGATGGACACCCCTGCCCTGTGGCTTTTCTCCCTGGGCAGGGCACGCATCAGGGGGCTGTCTTCAGCATAAGAGGTCAGGGATAATTTTTAGGCCAGCACAGTCATAGATTTGTGGAGAAGAATCCAAAACCAACCACGTTGCAGGGCCTTCTGACTGGCCAAGTAGTGTTTGGCCACAACTCACAGCCAGTGCTGTGTTTGCTCAGATGGACACAAAGTGGAAAGTAGGCTAAGTATCATCTTCCCAAATTTCTTCCTCCCTGTTTGGGTCTCTCCTAAAAACAATGTGTGAAGGACATGATGGCCTACACTTGTTGTTTTTATTTTACTCTCCCCACTACCCTCCACAGCCAGTTTGCAGCTGACTCGGGATGAATGCTGACTTTTTCCACTTAACATTTTCTCTTGATCTTCTTCCCGGGGGATTAGGGTCTTTGCAGTCACAGCTGTCTGTCAATCTGAAAGACAGTTGGTGCCACTGCTCATTTTAGGCCTTCCTAAGATGCTGTAATCCTGGAACATGATCCAGTGGTCCAAAAATTCTGATTCAGCAACAGGAACTCACTGGAATTTTGGGTTATCACATACCCTGGTTAAGGAATTCAGAGAAGCCATCACAATATTCTTAATATTTTTAAAGCATATCTTGTGCTCTGGGCTATGTATTTTGCTTATATACGACTTTCTTTACAGCTTCCCACTAAGGACATTCATTTTTGTTTTCATTTTCTTGGTTCTAGATGATTTTTCCCTTTATTTGGCTACATCTGTCTGTAGCACTGTCGTCCCATTGCTCATCGATTTGCTCAAGCAGGCACCAGTAACGTCTCCATTGTGAGACTTGTTACTGTTTTTGGCATATCGAATATGCCACCGGAAGCTTGCCAGGCTCTGCCGTGCAGGCAGGATACTCTCGGTAGCTTGCTGGGCTCTCTGAGAGGGACACAGAGTTGGGATAAAGTACTTTCATCATTCTTTATCAGGCTATTAAAAAGGCAGTGATGGCAGGTTAGAACGGAAAGAAGCTTCAAAGATCATCTCCTCTGTGTCCTCCCTTGTTTCTCCAAATGGAGAAATTGAGACCCAAAGGGAAAGAGACTCACCTAAAGTCACAGATAAATTGAAGCTGCAAAAATCTGATTAAACAAATCCCTCAGCTCGGTGACAAGAGGCAGATTGTGAGAATCGGGTTGAAGGGTATTTTTCCCCTTCTCACAAGCAATACTTAGAGGTTGGGTGGGGGTGTACTCCCAACAATACTTGACTAGCTGGACAGGCTAATTCTGACAGCTCAGTGCTTGGGTCCAATAGTAGTGAGGGCCACCATGGCCATACCTAGTAATTCTAAAGGCGGCCAAGGCTACAGCTTGTAGCACTTAGGGTCCATATGATGCAGGATCCCAACTTGGTGATCAGCACATGCCAGCTCTGCATTCAAGTCCCTTGAACTCTCTTCTAGGCCTGAGAAGGATGTTTCTAGTGGCCTCTTGGTGGTAGAAGTGGGGAGTCACATACATCTACGAAGGTATATAGTTAAACCCCTCAAATTCCATCATGTTCAAAACCAGGGGTAAATCAACGAAATAGGTCTCATAGAGCAGAGCTGGATTCGGTGTCTCGGTGATAGCACATATGCATGTTTTCCACTTTTAATCATTCTAGCATAAAAGAAGCTAAATTTGGATACCTCACTAATAGAGGGACAGAGATCATGCATTTTGAACATCAATGTCAAGCACATTCTTGAAAATGAGGGGCCATAACTACCGGGCACCTCTCTGAGTGGATAGCAGCCGCTTGTTCGATGTGCTCTTCTGGCCTTGCTTCCCCAGTTCTCCTGAGCAGGAAAATGGGTGTGCTGATCAAGCCTGTTCCTAAAGCCACGTATGATCTACTACAGGCTATTTACTGGACATGGGACCCATTCAGCTAGGGATGTGACTAAGGTTACCACTTCCTCTATTTTTTAAGGGGGCGGATGCCTTACCTGGTGGTGCTTGGTAATTCCTACTGGCTCTGAGCTTAGGGAAATGTGTATTACAGCGAACTTAACCCCAGCCTCCTGAATGCGAAGCATGCATTCAGCCTTTGAACTCTATCTAACTTCACAAGCAATGTAGCACTGTCTTCCCGTTGCTCATCGATTTACTCAAGCAGGAACCAGTAAGGACTCCATTGTGAGACTTGTTGTTACTGTTTTTGGCATATTGAATATGCCACGGGTAGCTTGCCAGGGCCTGCCCTGTGGGTAGGATACTCTCGGTAGCTTGCCGGGCTCTCGGAGAGGGACCGAGGAATCAAACCCAGGCTGGCCACATGCAAGGCAGACGCCCTATCCGCTGTGCTGTCGATCTCTAAAATAGGCCTGCATTTGATTGGAAAAGTTCCATGAGTTTCCATGGCAAGGGACTAATATCAGAGTCTTGGTATAAGATGCTCCTCGCCCCTCCCAGCATCCTCGGATGTGGCTCCTCTCTGCACAGCAATACACTGGTTAAAAATGGAAAAACTGGAGCTGGAGAGATAGTGTAGGAGTAAGGCATTGCTCGCACCACATACGGTCTCCTCAGCATAGACAAGAGGGATCCCTGAGCAAATTCGGTAGTAACTGCTAAATACCCATGGATGTGGCCCCCAAACACAGACAAACAGAAAAAGAATATGCATCCAGGACCAGACTGGTCAAATTCAAATTCTACCTAAGCTATTTCCTAGCTCAGACAACTGACCTTAGGCAAGCTACTTGCTCTCCCCGAGCCAGTGTTCTTTTCTGTAAAATGGGGGTTATAATATCTTTTTTGTGGGATGCATGTGAAAATTAAATGACATTTAATTTTTTGTGGGATTCATGTGAAAATTAAATGATATTTACATGGAAGGTACATAGTAAGGTAATTAGAAACTGCTATCTAAATGGGAAGGATGGGAAGGATAATTTTTTTTTTTTTTGCTTTTTAGGTCACACTGGGCGATGCACAGGGGTTACTCC
The DNA here is from genome assembly GCF_027595985.1 of Sorex araneus. Taxonomy (NCBI): domain Eukaryota; kingdom Metazoa; phylum Chordata; class Mammalia; order Eulipotyphla; family Soricidae; genus Sorex; species Sorex araneus. The sequence continues at coordinate 107,665,759 of NC_073313.1, forward strand.
TGCCTCTGCTCTCAGGAATTACTCCTGGCAGTGCTTGGGGGACCATATGGGATGCTGGGAATCAAACCTGGGTTGGCCGCGTACAAGGCAAATGCTCTACCTTCTGTACCATTGCTCCAGCCCCGGGAAGGATAAACTTTTAAAAATATTTATCTATTTATTTATTTATTTATTTTTGCTTTTTAGATCACACCCAGCGATGCTCAGGGGTTACTCCTGGCTTTGCACTCAGGAATTACTCCTGGCGCTGCTTGGAGGACCATATGGGATGCCGGGGATCGAACCCGGGTTGGCCGCATGCAAGGCAAACGTCCTACCCGCTGTGCTATCGCTCCGGCCCTAAAAATATTTATTTTATTGAATCAATGTGAGATCCACACTTACAAAGCTGTTTCTGGTTGGGTTTCAGTCATACAGTGTTCCAGCACTTATCCCTCCACCAGTATACATTTCCTAGCACCATTGTCCCTAATTTCCTTCCCACCACTCCCTCCCCAGCCTGCCTTTATGGCAGGCACTCTCTCTCTCTCTCTCTCTCTCTCTCTCTCTCTCTCTCTCTCTCTCTCTCTCTCTCTCCCTTTTGGCCACTGTGGTTTGCAATACAGGTACTGAGAGATTATCATGTTTGTTTCTTTACCTACTTTCTGCATGTAGTTCTTATCCAGAGAGATCATTTCCAACTATCATTGCCACAGTGGTCCCTTCTCTATCCCAACTGCCTTCTCCCCCAGCACTTGAGGCAGTCTTCCAGCCTGGGAGCAACTCTTCTGACCCTTGTTCATACTTTCCTTGGATATTTGTCTCATGCAATTTTTTAAAAAAAATTATTCTACAAATGAGTGCAGTCATTCTATGACTGTCCCTTTCCTTTTGACTCATTTCACTCAGCATTGATGCTCTCCATGTCTATTCATTTGTAAGTGAATTTTGTAACTTATTTTTCCTGGTGGTTGCATAGTATTTCATCATGTAGATGTACCATAGTTTATTTAACGAGTCATCTGTTTGCAGACACTTGGGTTGTTTCCAGATTCTGGCTATTGTGAATCGTGCTGTGATGAACATAGAAGTGCAGATGGCATTCCTGCTGTGTGTTTTTGTGCCCCCGGGTATATTCCCAGAGGTGGTATTGCTGGGTCATATGGAAGCTCAATTTCCAGTTTTTGAGGAATGCCTAAAAGTTTTACAAAGAAGGCTGGACCAGTCGGCATTCCACCAGCAATGAATGAGAGTCCCTTTCTCCCTGTGTCTGTACCAGCACTGATTGTTGTTCTGTTTGATGTGTGCCAGTCTTTGTGGTGTGAGAGGATATCTCGTTGTTGTTTTGATTTGCATCTCCCTGATGGTTAGTGATGTAGAGTATTTTTTCATGTGCCTTTTGGTCATTTATATTTCTTTCAGGAAATTTCTGTTCATTTCTTCACTCCATTGATTGATGGGCTGGATGTTTTTTTCTTGTTAAGTTCTACCAGAGCCTTATATATCTTGGATATTAAGCCCTTATCTGGTGGGTGTTAGATAAATACTTTTTCCCATTCCATGGGTTGTCTTTGTATCTTTGTCACTACTTTGAGAACATAAACATTCCAAGGTTTATTGTCTATTATTACTAGAATGAAATATTATGGCTGTTTCATTGGTGATTTGGCAGTATGAATACCGAGTGTGCCAGTTGGATTCTATCTATAAATGCTGGGGTTGTCCGTCAGTGCATAGCTTGCCTTTCACCCTTAAAGTAATCAAAGGTGCTTGAAAGTCTTGCCAGGTGGTTGGAGGATTTAGAATGAAAAAGCCTTATCACGAGACTCATTTCTCAGTGCTCCCATTTTGGTTTATGTCCCTGCAGTCTAAGGTCCCAACTTAAATTCCTTGAAACTTTGACATATTTCCACCCTCCCCACATATTGCTTCCTCCTATATTCACAGTCTGAGCGGTCGTGTTTTTCTTTCATGATTTTGTTCATCTTTCTCTTACTCTCCTTTTTCCTCATTCATCTGTTCATTATCACAATCAAACATAAATTCCATCAAGCAGTTTCATGTCTGATCTTCCTTTCTGTATTTTTTTTTGCTCAAGGGAAAGAGTTGCCTACCAAGTAGTGCTTAGGAGGCCTAGAGGCCCCTTACAGTAATTCTCAGCCAACAGCGCCCTGGGTGGGGTGGCTGCTTGGGCCTTGCACCAGTGTACTTGGATATTGAAAGATTATGTGGTACTAAAAGATGGAACTGCATGGTCAGTTGCATGCAAGAAGACATTTACCTTAACCCCTGTACTATTTCTGTGGCCCTGATCTTTGCATCTCTAGTTGTCTTCCTGCTCTGTCCATCCTTTACATTTTGGAATGATGCTAGTAATGAATGGTACACATTGAAATGCACGTAGTGTCATACTGTCCACTTGCTCCCGAATCTCTAATAGTTTCCTGTTATCCTTGGCTTTCTGTAGACACCTTCTGGTTACCTGTGCTGGCTTTCCTCGGGAAGGCCAGTAATAGACCTGCTTTTTCAGTGAGTTGCCATGTCGATTCAAAAATATTTTTTGGGCTGGAGTGATAGCACAGCAGGTAGGGCGTTTGCCTTGCATGCAGCCAACCTGGGTTTGAGTCCCAATATCCCATATGGTCCCCCGAGCACCTCCAGGAGTAATTCCTGAGTACAGAGCCAGGAGTAACCCCTATACATCACCGGGTGTGACCCAAAAAGCAATATATATATATATATATATATATATACATATATATATATATTTCTTCCTGGTGCCAGAGAGGTTAGAGAGGTAAGTACTTGCCATGCATGTGGCAAACCATAGTTTGATCGAGAGCACCACATATGTCATCCCCCCAAGTCCTGCCAGGCAGGAGTGAGCCCTGAGTACAGAGTCAAGATTAAATAGACCCTTAATGTTTCTGTGTTTGGGCTAAAAATCCAAAGGAAGGAAAGGAGGGGAGGAGTGAAGGAAAGAAGGAAGAAAGAGATGAAGTGAGGGAGGGAAGGAAAGAAGTAAGAGAGGAAGGGAGGAAGGGAGGGAGGGAGGAAGTCAGGCAGACAGGCAGACAGGTAGACAGACTCCTTTTTTTCCTGCTATCAAGTGCTGTTTATCATTCAAGGCTCAGTCTGAACACTTGTTTTTTGTGGTCGTTTCTTCAAGCATCCCAGCCAGATTTTTTCATCCTCATTTTATTGAAGCATTTCATCCTACCTGGCATTACATGTTTAAGTGTTTCCTCATTCTTTAGAGTGTATACTCCCACAATACAAGAATCTGTGCTTTTATTTTTTATCCCCTCCATCATTTAGTGCACATAAAAATCCAAATTTATAAAATTTGTCATGGAAACTAGTTAAGTCTTTTGGACTTTCAGATGTAGAAACAGGTTTAGAAGCAAAGGTCATGAGTTTGTGTGGGGATTTGTTGAATTCCAGAAGATTGAGGCATCACAGGTGGAATATATAGAAATTGAGATGTAGTCAGGACTAGAAAAAAATAACTTGGGGGGAGCATTTGTTTAGAAAATAAAGGCTGAGAAGACAAGAACATTCTACAGGCTAGGAGAAGAATTTGTTGAATGTCTACTTTTGGAAGGCGGTTGTACAGCAGAAAAAAGACTCAGTGTCACATTCTGCAAGGCAGTAGAAGGAAGACCCAAGAAAGGGAGGAGTTTCCAGAAACAAGAACCGTGTCCCTTATGTCACCTGATGCAAAGCCATCGAGATCAAAGAGTACTTCCAAAAAGGTAACTGAAATTGGTGAGTGCAGGCTGGTCGTGTGGGAAGTTGCCCACCCATCTACTTCTAAGTATTTTGCCCACAGAATGTTCTTAGGGGAAGAGGCTCCTGAAAGGACACGCATGGCTTCAGTGCTGGTGAATGTTTGGAGTCAGTCTGCTGGAGCAGATTGTAAATCTAGTTCATATTGTCCAGTGCAGTTTTTTCAAGACAGGCTGATTTCTGTATTCTTTTTGAAAGATGATCACAACATATTGTTAAAATGTTTTTTCAAAGCAATTTTCTGAACAATAGGTATGACAGAAATCCATTTCCCAAGACAACAAACAATCCCTTTTATTGGCATATGTTTATGAGCACCTCATAAAGCATAGAAGAAAATGTACCAAACACTGCTTGCTTTTGAACAATTAGGGTACAGGGGGCACTCACTCACTTTCTACTTAACACATTTCTGTGTTGCTTGATTTTAATGGAAGAGCGTGTTCCTTTTTTAATTAGGAAAAGGATTTTTTAGGACTGGCGCCATAGTTCAGCAGGTAGGGCATTTTTGCCTTGCATGCAGCTGACCTGGGTTCAATTCCCAGTACCTCATATAATCCCTGAAGTAATCTCTGAGTGAAGAGCCATGAGTAATCCCTGAGTACTGCCAGATGTGCCCCCCCACCCCAAGAAAAGATTTTTCAAGGAAAGAAAGGTGATGACCAACAGCCAAGGACATCAGTTTTAGGAGAGGTTTAGTGGCTGACAACTTAAGAAAGAAGGTTTGGCAACAGAACACATCATGTGCCCCCAGAGCCTTACTTCCCGGTGCTGTGTGACAGTTTTGGCTATTGAAGGGGGTCTAGGAGAGGCTGCCTCTGGAATAAGCAGCTTTCCCACTGCCAGGAGGTCCAGCTGAAAGAGGAGAGAGATGTGTAGAAAAGAAATAAAGTTGCCAAGAAGCTGCAGAGGCTGATTAGGAAGGGATTTACAAAGTGAAGAGTAAGTGGAAGCCAAAGCACATGTGTGTGTCTGTAGAAGAAAAAAGGGGGGTGGTGCAGACGGAGAGGGAGAAGAGAGGGAAGTAGTGGGAGTGGAATAAAATAGAGTATTCATACATGATGTGAGGCATTTGGAAGCAGGGAGTAGGGCAGCTAAGAAGGGGTCAGTTTTAGCAATAGAGAAATTTCAAAAAGAGGGATAATACATCTGGCCATTGAAGCATCCAGTAAATTGCTTGGGACACAGGCTGGAATAACTAGTAGCCTTCAAGAACTGACCAATGGTTAAGAAAGCCCCTTTTATTTATATTTTGGGTTTTCTTTTTGGTAAGGAGGCACACCTAGCTGTGCTTAGGGCTTACTCCTGGCTACGCATGGGGCACCCTTTGTGGTAACAGTGATCCAACCATGGTTGGCCACAGGTTGTAGAACAAGAGCCTTAATCCCTGTTCTGGTTCTCCCAAACCTTTTGTTTAGGTTTTGGTTGCCAAATATGTTTTTGGCAGTGGCAGAGATCTCTAATGGCTCAAGAATACTCTGGTGCATGACTGAGATGGAATGTTTGTGGCTCTTGAAGATTCTGAGTTATCTGTCACTGTGTTTGTGGCTAAGGGTGGCAAAAACTGAAGCCAGAAATACTCATCCATAGTCACACTTTACAGTTATCCAGGAAAGCATTTGCAAAATACTTACCCTTCTTCCTACCACCCCATTTTTCTTTTCCTTTCTTATTTTTTTTATTTCGGGATCATGTCTGATCATGCTCGGTGCAGCTTCTAGTTTGGTGCTCAGGGACTCATGGGTGTCAGGGATCGAACCCAGGGAGTGATCCCTCATGTAAAACCTGTACTGCAGCCCTCTAAGTTGACTGTCCAGTCCCTACCACCCCATTCTTTTTTTTATTTTTAATTTTTTATTAGAGAATCACTGTGATGTACAGTTACAAACTTATAAACTTTTGTGTTTTCATTTCACTCATACAGTGATCGTTTACCCATCCCTACACCAGTGCCCATTCACCTCCACCAATGACCCCAGTATCCCTCTCATAACCCCCACCCCAACGCCCACCACCCCACCGTTCCTCTGCGGCAGGGCATTCCCTTTTGTTCTCTTTCCTTAAGGCCACGCAATAGAGGTATTGAGTGGCCTTCATGTTCGGTCTACAGTCTACTTTCATTTCGCATCTTCCAACACAAATGGGTCTTCCCAACATCCTCTACTTGGTGTTCCCTTCTCTATCTGAGCTGAATTTTCCCCCAGCATGCGAGGCCAATTTCCAAGCTGTGTGGCAGACCTCCTGGTTCTTATCTCTAGTACTCTTGGGTGTTAGTCTCCCACTCTGTTATTTTATATTCCACAGATGAGTGTGGTCCTTTCTATGTCTGTCTCTCTCTTTCTGACTCATTTCACTTAAGATAATAATTTCCATGTTGATCCACTTATAATGCAAATTCAATGACTTCATCTTTTCTAACAGCTGCATAGTATTCCATTGTGTAGATATACCAAAGTTTCTTTAACCAATCATCTTTTTTTTTTTGCTTTTTGGGTCACACCCGACAATGCTCAGGGGTTACTCCTGGCTCTGCACTCAGAAATCACCCCTGGTGGTGCTCGGGGGACCATATGGGATGCTGGGAATCGAACCCTGGTCGGCCACGTGCAAGGCAAACACCCTACCTGCTGTGCTATCCCTCCAGCCCCGATCATCTGTTTTTGGGCACTCTGTTTTATTTTCCAGATTTTGGCTATTGTAAACAGTGCTGCAATAAACATAGAAAATGCAGATGTTATTTCTACTATACCTTTTTGCCTCTCTGGGATATAATCCCAAGAATTCTTATAGAATTATCTGTACTAGGGCCTATTATCATAGCATTTTTAGAACTCCCCAAGTGTTTCTGAATGAAATTGTTCTTAACCCTTGAGAGAGAGTTTACTGGTATCCTGATATACGCATTTCCTCTCAATATACGTATTTCCTCTCTATTCTCAGAAGCCTTGGGTGGATGCATTGCTAGTAAAGTTTTTGTTTCATTGTATACTAGTTGTTGGCTGGTCTCTCTGGAGAGAGCTAAGATTTATGAGGTAAGATTTAGGTGTCCCACAGCAACAGTAACTGCACTTATAACTGACTTTCCCCTAATCGTACAGCTCAGAGGCCTTGTGCCAACACTAGATTTAGGTCTGTCTCTTTGCCACAGCAGCACAGAGTGCCTGGAAACTGGGTGTTCCATCATTGTCACCCAAAGTGGAAAAGAGCCTTGTTTTCTTATGCAGGGTTTGGTTTTTATTAAAAGGCTAGGAATGGTAAAATCTGACATATTTGCAAAATCTGTGGGGAGAGAGATTTATTTGAGTAGAATGCAGACTATATGACAAGCTTATGACAGAAGCTAAAGATAGGCTATGCTTTGGAGGCATATCTATTCACTGTAGCACTGTAGCACTGTCATCCCGTTGTTCATCAATTTGTTCGAGCGGGCACCAGTAATGTCTCCACTGTGAGACTTGTTACTGTTTTTTCACATATCAAATATGCCACGGGTAGCTTGCCAGGCTCTGCCATGCGGATGGGATACTCTTGGTAGCTTGCCAAGCTCCCGAGAGGGACAGAAGAATCGAACCCAGGTTGGCCGCATGCAAGGCAAATGCCCTACATGTTGTGCTATTGCTCCAGCTTTCCAAACTTATTATGCAATTGCTGTGGAGCTAGGGACTCTGAGTGATAGAGAAATATCAGATATGGTTTCTGTTCTCCAGGGAACTTATTATGAAGGCTCATTTATAGTCTAATCACACCACCACACTACTGCCTTTTTAGATGACAGGTTTATATACGGAACTTATACCATGAAAATCTAGAGGTCAGAGGGCCTTTGAAGTTCCTACCAGGTCTTTTATCTTGTTTCTCAGTGACTAACCCAGAGTGGGAAGCTACTCACTTAGGGGTCAGACTCCTTGGGAATTACAGAACTGACACCACTAAGTTGAGGTACTCTCCAACCCCCAGGCCTTTTTACGCCGTTCTGTTCAACAGTTGCAGGACAAGAGAACTTAATGGCACCTGTTAAATCTTTAATGAAAAATTCCATTTTGCACTTTATGTTTCCAGGCCTTTTATGGCTGAGGGAAGGGGAAGTTTGAATTATAGTTTTTGTTAATACCTTGCATGGGGAGGGCCAGCACTGGTTACTGCTTGAATTATAGCTCAGGTGCAAAATGTCTTAAGCAGGTCTGGTTTCCCCCTTTGCTAAAATAGCCATTGAATCTGACTTGCTTGTGTCTAATTAGGACAGTTTTGACTCTTGCTGAGGGGATTTCCCAAGCTTAGTGTGTTTATGGCTGTTCCACCTCCATCACTCCTTTTCCTCTCAACCAAACCCTGAAGTGAAATTTACCTTCGAGGCAGGTGTTGCCTGTATGGGCTTTCTGTGGGACTGAGAATTTATGCAGTGAGATGGGTTCCTAGTGGTCAGGTCGGATCTCTTCACTGTTTCCTTGCCAATGCCCATGTGGGAAATGTAATTCCACGTCTGGGGCTTTCTCTGATGTAATTCAAGGGTGTTACTCAAGGTAGAGAGTCTTGAGTTGTTCTTCCCAGAATCCTTATCTCACTCAGATGGGATTTAGAACCTGGAAACTCTCTATGTGCTAGGGTATAGCACATACAAGCATCTAGCAATCACTTCCCATGGGGCTGGCACCTTATGGGATCAGTGATATTTAGACCTTCATATTTTACAAATGAGGCAAGTCAGGTTTTGAGAGGCCAAGTCACTTGTCAAACGTCACACAGCCAGATGCGGCAAAGTTGGTAGGACTGAGTCTTCCGTCAACGTTGCTAACTACTATGCTAATAAAGCCTATCTTATAAAGAAATAACGAATTGCGTTTTTCAAATTCATGAGGAACAATCTGCCGGGTTTCTGCAAAGTCTATTTAAAGAACGAGTCAGAAGAATTGTCTGCAGAGTTCTTTCCCACTCTGGGGCGGTTTGTGTCAGAGTATCTGCCAGTCACCAGGCCTGTAGGGTCAGGTAAGTGACCTTCCATGGGATTATTTTCTATCTCTGGAGATGAGGGTCCGAGCAGCTGATAGCTATGAGCCTTGCTAGCGCTGACATTTGGCGACACTTTGTTTCTTTTCTCAATTCCTGGCAGAACTGAAAAATCAAAAGAACTAGATGAAGAACAAAATGTATCAGAAGTGCAGAAAGTGGGGAGAATCTAATAGTCTTCCCCAGAGCTTCCTGCATAGGTCAATTAACCCCAAATAGCTTGCCCATGATTAGGCTGTTCCACACTGGTTCTTTTTTCCTTTGGGGATTTATAAAGAAATGGAATTTTCTTTTAAGCTGGCGCCTTACTCATTACCAGAAAGTACAAGTTTTCTTCTTTAATTTCAGAATGCACCGTCTTTAAAAGTGGCACTAAAGATCAAACAGAAAACTGTAAAGTAACAGGGCACTTAAATTTGAGGTGTTTATATGCTCTGTTAAGAATTTTATTCTGTTTTGCAGGCAAGCTTTAGAGAGAGTAGTTCAAAAGCAATTGAAACAGCAGGCTATACCTGCCACTTTTGTCTCCCTTCAGAATTTAAGAGGTGGTAAAACATCACCAGTCTGCAGTGTAATTTACTTTTCAGTTATCTGTTTTGTTAATACTAATCTTGTATTCAAGAGCTGTGATGAGGTTAATTATTTTTACAGCCTCTGTGGTGCTGTAGTTAGAAGAGTTGCTCTGATTTTTAAAAATATGTTTATGTTTTCCTTGGCATGTGTAGGTGTATACTCTCAAACCTGGAGGCCCTAAATTTGGATGGCAATATGTATCAAGCAGCTTAGAGCATGCAAGGTTCTGAGCGGTAGCTCCGTAAGCCAGGTTCTGTTTTGCTTCTGCACGCTTAGATTAAGTTCTACCATTTGGACGAAATCATCTCACCTGGGATAGAAAGGGAAAGCCTTGACAGCTGGGCTGTACGATGGCACTGGGACTTGCCATATAGTCAGTGCTACACATGCAAAAATATTTACGTTTGGCTCACTGGTTCCAGTTAAAACACTGGGAAGACTTGCACTTGTGGGCAGTCACATCGGCAATCCCAGTGGTGCAGCTAAACAGGAGCTCTGAACATGGTGGCATCAGAATCCAAGCATCAGAGCTGGGGAGATTAGTACAGGAGTTAAGGCACTTGCTTTTCATACAGCTACCACCCCGGTTTGAATCTCCAGTACCACATATTTTCCCCTGAGCACCAGGGGTCACTCCTGAGCACAGAGCTTGGATTAGCCCCTGAGGCTCTGGGTGTGGCCCAGTCACTGCCTTCTCCCTTGCCCAACGCCCTCCCCGCCAACCAAAATGAACCCAAACAAACAAAAAACAAGCTTCACAAACATCCTGTTCTTCAGCGTATGTCTTTTTCCTTAAGTGATTTTACTTTATTTTTACTTGGATCTGGGTAAGTGCATATGAGTTTATGTTCTGGCCACCAACAGTCTGGTTTTCAGGAAAATAATGGGTAAAATAAGACCACATAATCACTGTATTTCTGTAGGTTTAAATATATATATATACACACATATACATATACATATGTATAATAATATATTAGGACCTGGGACTGGAGCGATAGCACAGAAGGTAAGGCATTTGCCTTGCACGCGGCCTACCTGGGTTCGATTCCTCCGTCCCTCTCGGAGAACCCGGCAAGCTACCGAGGGTATCCCACCCGGATGGCAGAGCCTGGAAAGCTACCCATGATGTATTTGATACTCCAAAAACAGTAACAACAAGTCTCACAAATTGATGAACAATGGGATGACAGTGCTATATTAGGAACTGAGTGATAGTGGTAGGGTGTTTGCCTTGCACGTGGCGGACCTGGGTTCATTCAATCCCTTATGGTCCCCCGAGCACTGCCAGAAGTGATTCCTGGGTACAGAGCCAGGAGTAACACCTCAGCATCACCGGGTGTGACCCCAAAAGCCAATAAATTGTATTGCTCTGCCATGCCATTAAATGGCTTAAGCATTTCATCTGACTTTGTCATAAATACTGAGGTGGATACGCTGCTGGTTTGGTGATTTTCAGTCTTTGAGTCAGTTTCAGGTAATGAAATTTCCATCCTAATTTTGGCCTCTGGTCTTAGAAGGAGAATAGAAATGCATAGCTTCATACATGTAGTATCCACTTCATTTTAGAAACTAACGCCCTTTATTCTATCTTGGCATCAGGCTTTAGAATTGAAAAGATTAGGGTTTTTTGCTTTTGTTTTTGGGCCACACTTGGCACTGCTCAGGGTTTATTTACCTTTGACTCAGTACTCAAGGATCACTCCTGCTGGGACTCTGGGGACCATGTTTGGTGCCAAGGATTAAACCTAAGTACCCTACCTCCTGTACTCTTTCTCTGCCTCCCAGATTGGAGTTTGAAGCTGATTCTCTTTAGTAAGCTGTATGCCCTTAAGCAAGTCACTTAATACTGTCACTGTAATTCTCTTTCGTAACATGGGTCTAATACTTCTATTTTCTCTGTCAAATTCAGGAGAGGATGCATGCAACAAGTTAATATTTGTGAAGCCTGAGAAAAATGTGTGGTACATAGCAGGTATTCCAAAAATAGGGGTTACTGTTTTCTTCTTTGTTGCCAAAAACGAGAGCCAGTATCAGCAGCCTTTCTTCTTATATCTCAGAAAACTTTTCCAATATTCATTTGTGTGCTGGAATTCACCTTTTCTTTGGTGATAAAGAATAACTTTCAGGTGCACTCTATTTCATCTTCACAGGAAGTCTGAAGCTGTTGACTTTTGCTGCCAGTTGAAGAGTTGGTAAGATTGGGCTGGAAAGCTCTAGAGAAAGGGTGTGTGCTTCTGCTAATTGCTTTGGAGACAGCAGGGTGTGTGGGGTAATGAGCTGTGTGTTGGGTGTAGTAGTTTGGTGACCGGCCCTAGGGAAATCATGGGTGAATTTCATTGGCTCCTGGTTCCCTGACATTTTTTACCTCTGAGATGCATGGAGTCCAATAGTTAGAACCTTGGAGCTCTAGGTAATAGGCCCGCTAACAGTTTCTTCACAGTAATAAGAAAAGCTCGCATTTATTTGGCCTTCACTGCGTGCCAGGCACTGTTCTTAGTGCTTTATGTGTATTGGCCCCTTTAATCATTACAAGAGCTCTAAAAGGTAGGGCACAGGGCAACTAAATAGCTCCCCCCATATCAAACAGTGGTGGAGCAGAAATTCAGGTTGCATACCAGACCCAAGGGCTTCTCTAACTAGCTTCCTACCGCAGTTGTATATTTTTTAAATTGGGGGTTGGTTTTTGTTTGGGTCTACACTTGGTTCTGCTCATGTCTTACTCAAGGATCATTCCAGGTGGTGCTCAGATGACCACATAGGGTGCCAGGGTTAGGGCCAGCATCAGCTAAATGCAAGGCAAGCACCTCAATTCCTATACTATCTCTCCAGACATAGTTGTTTTGTTTTTGTTTTAAATCTAAGCCTTCTTGTTACAGATTTTAGTTGCTGAGTCTTGGAGGTGCAGTTTGATTTTTTTTTTCATAATTTTTGTATGCAGTCACCTTCCTAAGAATTTTTAATTGTTGTGGTGTCAGGGATTAAATCCAGGCTCTTGCACATGCCACCATGCACTTTCGTTGCAGAGTCACATGCCTGGCCCTAAACATGAATTTCTCTGAAATTTCTTTTTGGTTCTCTATGCGGATAATCATATTCTATTCGGCAAGTGAGACCTTTGTCTCTCTCTTTGCAGCCATAACATTTTTTGAAGTAAAAGCAGATTTTATTTGGAGGTTTTTAGAAAGGGGAAGGAGGGATAGAAAGTGAGAGAGAGCACGGAGCTCAAGAGAGAACTCGGGCATCTCCAAAGGCAGAGAGAGAGCCTACACACATATCTGCATTAGATAAGAAAGCAGGAAAGTACACATCCAGGAGGGGAGATGTGGGCGACACATGGGCTTGGTCACGTGGGCACAAGCAGCACATGGGCTCGGGCAGCATATGTGCCAGGCATTACATTTTAAATCTTTTTCTTGCCTTACTCTCCGGGTTAAAACCTCTAGTATAATGGTGTTTCATAGGAGTGGCAATAGTGGTTTCTGTTATTTTATTTCCTATTTTAAAGCACATGTTTTCTGTGTTAACTATGGCATTTGCCATAGATTTATTTTTTGGCTGAAATCCTTTACTAAATTTTAGAAATTTCCTTCTATTGAGTGCTTTCATTTTATCATGAATGAATGTTTCATTTTGTCAGAAAATTTTTATGCATCCACAGAGACAATTGTATTGCATTGTTCTTTAATATTTTAATGAAGTGAATTACATTCATTGATTTTTCTAATACTAAAACAACTTTGCACTCCTGGAATCAAATTACCTTGGTCATGAAGTATGACCTTCCTTCTTCTTGAATGTGCTTTGGTAGTACTTGATTTAGTACTATTTACAACCATGTTCATGAATGAAATTGACTCTAGGTGTTTTTTTTTCTTACTGTTTTTGTCAGGGTTTTCTGTTTTGAGGGAGGGCAAACGCTTAGGACTTACTCCTGGCTCTATGCTCAGGGATCACTCCTGTGTGTAAGGCAACTATTTATCTTACCCCTTGTACTACTATCTGGCCTCTCTTCCTAAAATCCGAGGAAGTTTGTATGAAATTGGATTTATTTGTTCTTGTATGCTTACTAGAGTTTATTGGTGAAACTCTGGACTTTGGAACTTTTTTTTGGGGGGGTCACACCCGGCACTACACAGGAATTACTCCTGGCTCTGCTCTCAGGAATCACTCGGGGGCCATATGGGATGCTGGGAATGGAGCTGGGGTCAGCCGGGTGTAAGACAAATGCCCTCCTCGCTGTGCTATTGCTCCAGGCGCAGGACTTTGGTACTTTTGTGGAGAAATTTAGGGCCACTCCATTTCTTTGGTTGTGGTAATAATTTTTAAGTATTTTGTTTTACAATTAGTTGGTGGTTTATGATTTTTTTAGAAATATTGACTTTTAGAAAAAACCTTTCTATAGATAAAAAATGGAATCGCAGTGAGATAGTTACAAAGTTGTTCATGATTGGGTTTTATCATACAATGTTCTAACACCCATCCCTTCACCAGTGTACATTTCCCACCACCAATGTTTCCAGTTTCCCTCCCCGCTCCCCCCACTACTTGCCTCGATGGGAGGCACTTCTCTTCTCTCTGTCTCTCTGTTTCTCTCTCTCTCTCTCTCTCTACTAAATTTGTGATACTGGTTTTATTAGGTCCCAGATTTTGACACTGTGGTATTTGATATGTTTTTCAGTTCCAAGTATTTAAAAAAATTCCATTGTGAGGAGGTTTTTGTATTTTTTTTGGGGGGGTGGATTTGAGCCACACCTTGTTGCACTCAGGACTTACTCTTGGTTTTGTGCTTAGGGATCACACACTCCTAGTGATGCTTGGGACCATATGTTGTCCCAAGGATTGAACCAGGGCTGGCAATGTATCAGGCTAGATGACGTGGACTGTCATCTCTTTGCCCTCCATTGTGATTTCTTTGTTGTTTTGGAGGGCCATACCCAGCTTTGCCAGGGGCTTACTCCTGGCTCTGTACTCTGAATGAATGTGATCATTCTTGGCAGGCTTAGGGAACCATACACGGTGTCGAAGTGTCGAGGTGTCAAGGTGTTGGGGATTGAACTCTTGTTGGCCATGCGCAAAGCAAACACCCTAGCCACTGTGCAAATACCCTACCTACTGTACTATCACTCTGACTTCTCCATAGTGACTTTTTAACCATGAGCTGTTTAGAAGGATTTGAAACATGTTTTAAACCTTTTTCAGTCATCCTTTTATTATTTACATCTAATTTAGTAACACTGTGATCAGAAAATGTGGTGTGAATGTGATCTGTTTCTTTGAAATTTTGCTAAGATTCGTTTTCTGGCGCAGCTTGAGGCTAGTATCAACTTAATTTTGCTCTTCTCTGATAGATGAAGCAAGCTTTTTGTCTATTACTCTTCCAGTTGTTAGGAGAGTTGTTCAATTCACCACCACAAAAGCCAATTTATCTACTTCCTTCTTCAGGACCACCAGGTTTTACTTTATATATTTTGAAGCTGTGTTATTTGGTATAGAAAGTTACTTTTGGTATCACTTTGTTACAGCTATTAATCAAATGTCTGATATTGGGATTTTCTTCACAACACAGTCTGGCCATAGATTAATAAGAGTGACTTGGTGAAAGCAAACGCATCCCTCTAGGTAGACTGGTTAAATTGGATTTTGAGCGCTGGGGAGGAAACACATTGAAAGTCAGAATTATGGAATTAAATTCTTAAAGCAATTTGACATTGGCAAATGAAATTAACACCCTCATATCCTCAAGTGCCAGAGGCTTTGTCAACATAAGAGGAACAGTTTTGAATCTGTTCCAATTCCAAAATGGAATGCTGTTCCATTTTGGGTTGAGGAATGGTTGGGAAGGAGAGCTTTATTTCTTGTGGGTCTTAGACCTTTACTAGATGTTGCTTATATAGATTTGGGACCCTTCAGCATTTTTCTTCTTACTACTTATCATTTCCTGTGGGACCTGGCCCCACTCTTGTTATCTCTGTGCCATTTGGAGTCAATAGCTATAATTGTGTGGGTAGTCCTTCATGTCAGGGGTGAGGTGTGCAGAAATTGAGAAAATAGTTGCAATGTGATTCTAAACAATTCATCTCCTCTTCCATTCACTTTGCAAAAATAAAAAGAAGTATGTAGTCTATGGCAGAAAAGAGCTCACAGGGCCCATGCAGCAGAGTTGATGGTCATCAGCTAGTGACATAATTTAATAGATGGTAGAATATGACTCAGCCGCCATGAAGCCAAGAGTCACAGAGACAGATTGCCTTTGGTCCTATTTCTGAGGGATGTGGGCTCTTCAGCTGTGTGGTTTTGTGAAATCTCATTTTCAGGATCTGGTAGAGCCATTCTTGATGATTATGATTGTATATCTTAAATAAACACCTTATGCTGATCCCCTTTGCTAGCACCTCCTTCCCTCCCAGAGTTTCAAAAGAAGGGGAGTAAGGGAGCATGTTAGGATCTCACTTCCTGTTATCCTTTCATTAAAGTACAGTGAGATCTCTTTTTTCATCTTTAAAAATGTCCCCTTTATTTTTGATTGTGGAAGTAACATATGATCATAAATTTTAAAAATCTTAAAAATACAGGCATGTATAAAGAAAAAGTGAAGGTTCCTGGGAATCCATCTACCCACGCCTATTCTCTTCTTTTTAAAGACATGGGATAATGTCAGAGAATATCTCCTCCCACCTTCTGATTCTTTCCTTCGAATCTGCTTTTATCATAAAAGTATAGTGCCAAAGAAATTCCAACTTAATGGGTGTGTGTAGGGGCTCCAGATTTTACAGAATATGACTGCATGAAATAAATATGAGGGCTTGAGGGTGACTAAATTGGAAATATTACTCATTCCTATTAGACTGTAAGGCAGGGAATAAGATTTTAGGGACCTACACTCTGATCCAGCTGTGTTTGTGTGTTGGAACCGGTTGGTGGACAAAGGGTAAATTTGGAATTATATTGTTTTTTAAATGGCTGCCTTTCTAATGAATGACTTACATATAAGATAATTATAGAAAATTAGTTTTTTTGCAGGAAAATTCCTTTATTGGAAAAATAACTTGACTCTTCAATTTTTAGATTTCATTAACTTTCTCCCTAATTGAGACCAATGATTTTAGTGCAAAATTAAATGAACAACATGCATTTCTAATGGACATAAGCGTATACTATACAAGTGCTGAGGAGTCATGAATTACTACAAATACTGCCCTGTTCCATCCCTGGTGGAAGAAGAGGGACTAAATTTGATCATTTTAGTGAAACTGCTTTATAAACTGTAACGCGTCTTGCAAATATGAGACTAGCATTAGTATAAATGCTGTCTCTTAGTAGTGTGTGTTCTTACTTATTTATCTAGACAGTTAATATCAGTGAACCATTGTTCAAGGCACCTGGAAAATCTTATCTGTGCTTGTATTATTACTCATGTGCAGTTCCAGAAGTTTATTTAATTTTATTCATTATCTTTATATAATTAACACCTCAGACATATTGCAGGTTCAGTTCTAGAATGCTGAAATAAAGCTAGTATTGTAGTAAAGCAAGTCCCATGAATTATTTTGATTTCCCAATGCATAGATCACTGTTTACTGCACAATAAAGCTTAATAAAGTGTGCAATAGCATTATGACAAAAAGCACATATCCCTTAATTAAGCTCAACACAGAAATACTTAGAACACGTGGTATTGGAAAAATGGTGCTGACAGCTGGCAGGATTACCATAGACAATCATCTGATAAATAGTACAGTATCTCTGAAGTCCAATAAAAGGAGATATGTCCGTGTACCTTATTAACATGTTAGAAAAACAGAATTTAGTCTTCCAGGAGGAAGATTTGTCAAGTGTTAAATTGGTATGCACAGTTAAATTGGCGATATGATATAGGGAGAGGAAGAAGCATGAAAGGATTACTTTGCACTTCCCCAAATAGAATCAAGTGGGTGATGGCAGTCTATAAACTGTAAAGATAGGTAATAATGCAAAGAATTGTTATCATTGTGACTAGTGAGATTGGCTGTCACCTAGCACTTTAGCTGTGATATGCTTCCAGGCAGCTCCAGAGGGATCCTGTAAACTTCCTGTACAGGTGCTAGAAAGAGCCTTAGATGCATGGGCTCCCGATGACTGTAAAAGGCAGCCTGCTAAACTTAACAAGACATTTGTCAAGAAGATGGAAGATAATGACCAATATTTGGTAGACATATAGTTGTCTGATGAAACAAAGCAAGTATTGAACGATTTGGGAGTGGGAAGAAGCATTGCTATGACAACAGATTACTTATATTTGATTTAGAAGCAGAACAGTGCAGCTTAATGGTTCAGAAAGCTTGTGAGAACAATTGTTGGCACTGGGCATATGTTAAAATATGAAATGTTAAGTATGAACTGTTAAATAATTGAACACCTTGGTGCTTTCTATATCTGCTGTCTGTAAGCCAATAAAGTTCAATATAAATGCATTTTTAAAAAAGAGCCTGTGGACAGTTCCAGTTTATAAGGTGCCCCAAACGAAATTCACAGTTTTAATTTATTGAAGTACCAAAAAGGTCAGGTATTTAAAAGGGAGGGAGGATCCCTAAAATAAACCCAGAGACCTTTATACTGTGTTTGTTCCATCCAGACTGAAAATAAGGTAATTTGGAATTCTAATTCTGTAGATGATTAATCTTGTTGATTGGTAGTGTGCTGGTTTGTAAGGAAATGTCTCTTCAGACCATTTCAATCATTTCACTATGTTCACGCCTGAGAGAATGAGTAAACAGTAGTTTGTACAAACTGGTTTTTGCAGTACATCTGAGAAAGTAGATCTTCAACTGGTATGGAAGACAGAGAACATGGAGAAAGCCTCTAAACAGAGAAGCTTTCTTTTAGAGACAGCTGTTTCCTCTTTGTAAAGACAAAATCAACACGTGGTCCATGGACCTATTAGAGGCCACGGCCCATAGGTTTTACAGATTCTAAAAATGGATAGATCTAGGGGTGCTCTGGGTGTTCTAAGATAGAGGCTTAAAGTATTTTATATTCTTCCCTTTACTGACTTTTCCTGACCCTCTTATCCCAATACACAGTAGCATCTTTCTGTCCTTTCTGTGATAGGAGAGGATCATAAAGTAAGAAACAAGGAAAAGTTTAGAAAGTGGAGAACTGACATGCAGAAGGGTAGCATGTTACCATTAAACTTCCAAAACATTCCTCTCCAGACAAATCTCCATATTTGCATATATCCTACCCTTTTCTTTGGAGGGAGATTTCCGATTGGATACTATTTAGAGGGAGGAGGCCTTTTCAAAGGGTTTATTCCTAGGAGGAAGTTGGAAAACAATAACAAAAGCCACAGCTTAGGCAAACCTTCCCCTTTAAAAAAGGAGTGGCCCAGAATCAACAGCTGTTGATGAATCATGTCTGCCTGGAATATAGTTTGAATTCCATCTTTTTAAATGATGTGGTGTTCTGGGAATTTACTGGTTGGCTTCTTGTTATATTATGTGCTAGCCTCCTTAGAAACTTCCAGGGCTCCCCGTATGTAAAAATAATGATGTCTGAAAATTTTCTTAATATCCCTTCACAGTGTGGAAATAGATCTTTTGGAAGAAGATTGCCATTGTAACACAGTCATTCTTAAACATTTGGAAAATACCAGGGTTGGCAAACTTTTTCTATAAAGGGCCAACAGTAAGTATTTTTGAGTCTGTGGCCATTGATCCTGTCAATGTTACTCGACTAACACAAAAGTAAACACAGTCAACCACAGAAAAAAAAATGTGTGCATTTGTGTTCCAATAATATTTTATATACACACCAATCAGTGAGTCATATTTGCTTTGTGGGCCAAAGTTTGCTGAGCAGTGATTTAGAGAATAAAAATCATTAGTAGTTTTGGCTGAAATAGTAGTATCAAAGGGTAGGGCATTTGCTTTGCATGCAACAGATTTGTGTTTGTTCTCTGGCATCCCATATAGGTTCCTGAGCACTGCTAGGCATAATTCATGAGTGTAGAGCCATTCCTGTGCATTTCCAGGCATGATCCCCCCAAATCACTCGTTATCTTGCTACCAAAATATAGCATTTTACTTATTTTTCTCTTTCCAGCTCTCTGTTTTATATGGTTGTGACTATACTTGGTTTACTACCACTTTCATAGCCTGAGTTGCTTTGCTTAGTATTCTTGTCCATGTTTTCCAGGTTATTTAAGACTTTTCACAAGCATGTTTAAAATTGTTTTTAAATTTAAAAATTGGTTTATAGCTTTATACATTTTTGGGCAGAAGGCTGGCCCACACCTGGTGGTGCTCAGGGCCTATTTCTGGCTGTGGCTCAGTGGTCATTCCTATTGATGCTGGCGGGAACCACGTGCAGTCCTGGGATTGAACCGGGTAAGTGCATTACCTGCTTATACTGTCTGTCCAGTTCTAGCATCACATGCAAACTTCTCTGTGAAAGCTTCAGTGCCATCTTACCATCAAAAGACTCCCTTATTGATTCCTCTCTCCACTGCCCCTTTCCTCCTGATAGCTGCCATATTATTTACTTAAGTCTGGGAATTTTTGTTAGTTTTGAAAGCATAAGTCTTTGGTTAAATAATTCTCCACGTAATACCTGGATGGTAATGGAATTAACAATATCCTATGCTTCCTCCCTTCTAAGTGACATTGCTGAAACTATACTGCATAGTTTTTGTATTACATTATTGGCTATAGTCTTTGAAGTGGAGTTATTAGTTGGGCCGTGAATGGTTTGTAGGAACTTGGTACTGCTTCAAGAAAAGGTAGTCCTCACTTACATTCCCACCAGAAGTCTAGGAGAGCGTTTTTTATTTCCCACCTCATCCTTACTGCATAAGATACTTTCTTAAAAGCAAAATCTTTTTGAAAATAGCATCTAAGGGGGTGAGGATGTGGTTCAGTGGTAGATTGCATGCCTCGCTTATGTAAGACATTGGTTTCCATCTCTGGCACTGCAAAAAAAGAAAGGGAAATATATAATGATACTAAATCAGTTTGTAATTATTTGATTATTAAGGCTGTCTGGGGAAATTTTCAAATGATTATATATTAACTATTGTATTTCTTCTTTGTCTCACTTGTCTGTAAATGCATCCTAGACTGACTTTACTGCTTTTTTCACACTGCAGTTTTCTCCTCTTATTCTCCTGGATCCTAGGTGTCCAAATCCTGCTCATTCCTCAGGGCCATTCTGAATCTGATTTTATTCTGCCTAGCTATGCAGTCCTCCCTCCTTCCCACTCATTTGTTCTCTCTTCCCCTTACTTCCTCTGTCCTGTCTGGTATTTATTTCTGTTTCAGTTTGTAGTTTTCCCTTTTGAGATGTTCTCCTCAGGCTGAGACTTGGGTTGTGTTATCTATTAGCTCCAACAACCTAGCAGAGCACTTTCTACAGTGGCTTGATTAACCTATTAATCCTTTGTTTTGTTTGTTTTGGGGCCACCTTAGGCAGGCTCAGGGCTTCCTCCTGCATCTGAGCTCAGGCCTCACTCCTGGTGGGCTGGGGAGACCATATGGGGCGTAGATAATTGAGTCCTGCTGGTCTCTGTGCGATGTAAGCACCCGACCTGCTGTACTATTGCTCTGGTTCCTATTAATATTTTCTTGAAAGGTTCCTGAGGTGTGTTCTCCCGCTAAACATTTTTTTCCTAAACAGTGATGTCATAATTTCCTGTGACGTGTAAGGAATGGGTGGGGATCACTGATTTAAAAAACGCTTTCTGGAGCCAGAGATATTGCACAGAGGGTAAGAGGCTTGTTTTGCATGCAGCTGAGACCTAGTTGATCCCTGTCACTGCATGAGGTCCCCCAAGCACCACCAGGGGTCACTCCTGAGCACAGTGCCAGAAAGCACCCCTGAGGGCCTAGAATGATTGTGCATTAGGTAGGATGCTTGCCTTGCACTTGATGGAGCTGGGTTTGATTCCCAGCTCCCCATATGATCTCTTGAGTCCTGCCAGGCGTGATCCCTGAGTGCAGAGCCAGGAGTAAGCCCTGAGCACTGCTGGTGTGTCTCAGAAACAACAAAGAAAGAAAAAAATTGCCTGAGGGGAAACTG
This sequence comes from Sorex araneus, assembly GCF_027595985.1. NCBI lineage: Eukaryota > Metazoa > Chordata > Mammalia > Eulipotyphla > Soricidae > Sorex > Sorex araneus. The sequence goes on from NC_073313.1 coordinate 107,687,158, forward strand.
GGGTCGTTGGTGATAGGAAATAAACACTGGTGAACAGATGGGTATTGGATTATTATATCACTCAAACCTGATCGTGGACAGCTTTGTAACTTTGCATTTCATGGTGATTCAATTAAAAAAATTAAAACTAAGTGGCGGCTTGGCCGCCGGTGGAGGCAACTCGGAGGAGGAACGGACGCTCGGGCCTTCGCCCGCCAGATTCCAGGTTCCGAGATGCCAGGACTTCGCCCCTCCGCTGCCCCGCAGGCCAGGGACTGTCGACCCCAAAGGCTGTGTCACTGTCGCCATCCACGCCTGGCGCCTGGCTGAACTGTCGCTGTCGCAGACCTGACAGTGGAGGCAGTGAGCCTGAGTGTTGCTGCCCCTCCCACCGAGGCGAGGCGGAGGCCGAGCCCTGCCTCCATCTCTCCAAGGTCCTGGACCTCACCAAGGGCCATGTGGTTTTGGAGAAGGGCGGTAAATCTTGTGAAAAAGTGATCAAGCTTTTGGCCTCCACAACTCCAGAAGAGGTCTTGGAGAAGTTAAAGAAGCAAGTTGAAAAAGAATAAAAGCCAGACATGGAACATCCATCCCCAGCAGTGATTTCCTTGTTAATGCTGAAGAAGCTGTTAGGTAGGAAATGCAAAACAGTAGAACTTTCGAAAGCATTCTACCCAGGGTACTGTTACTAGGATATTGGTACCAGCTTGGAACATATTTGTCTGGTTCTGTGACCTCACAAAGCTGCTAAGTGGAGAGGATGTTAGGAGTGGCTGTGACTAAGCATTGAGACTTCTGTAGGATCACAGCCTACAGGACAGCATTGCTGAGAGCTCCACATCTCCGTCATAAATGAAAACATTGCCACAACACTTTGAGAGTTTGGGGGGCTGCCTTCTTACCCAGTTTCCAAGTGACAGAGGAACACAGAAATGTTTTCTGTGCCTTTTAAATGCCACTGAACATTTTATATGAAAAAGCAAGAATAATCAAGACTTGCAGTTTTATGTTCTCTCTCCATTCGGAGACATCACTCCAGACAGTCGGCTTCTTGGATGGCAGCTACAGATGGCAGATTTGTAATTCTGATGCTTCTCTAGACCCCCAGAAGGAACAAAGCAGCCCTTCAAGGGACTCGGGTAGAGCCCAGGCCAAATATCTCAGGCCCTGGGCTCCATCACCTGCACCAAAAATGACAACTAGAGGCTATTTCCATTGTGTGTAAAAGGTAGTCAGAAATTTTTACCTGTGTAAAAGCTTCAAGAATGAATAACATCTTGATTGTAAATATTCTGTGCAGATTCAAGTAAGTTGACAAGATTAATAACCTGATGACTTTGCTCATCAAAAAAAACCTGATTTACAAAAAAAAATTCAATTAAAAATAAAATAAAAATAATAAGAAAAAGAAATTGCCTGAGCATTGCCAGTTGTGGCCTAGACTCTCCCCTACCATCAAAAATGCTTTTGTATTTACTTAAGATGGGTTAAATCTCTTCAGTTCTCTCTATTCCTTTTTGTGAACTCTGGATCTTCAAGTTTTCTAAGTGATGATAAAGAATCATTTTAGCACATGCTAGGCTACTGCTGTCTTGCATATGTAGTATCAGTAGAAATGCTGTAGTTGTTTTTACCATCAGGGAAATGTTTTATATCTGCTAGCTAGCCACATGTGACAGCTGCGTATGTGATATGTCATTCTGGATCTGAGGGACTGGAGCGATAGCACAGTGGGTAGGGCGTTGGCCTTGCATGCGGCTGACCCAGGTTCGATTCCTCCATCCCTTTTGGAGAGCTCAGCAAGCTACCAAGAGTATCCCACCCCTATGGCAGAGCCTGGCAAGCTACCCGTGGCATATTCGATATGCTAAAAACAGTAACAACAAGTCTCACAATGGAGACGTTCCTGGTGCCCACTTGAGCAAATAATGAACAATGGGATGACGGTGCAGTGCTACTGGAACTGAGGCCCTGTTCTTTTAACTTTAAAGCACTTTCAATGGAACTGTTCACATGGTACAGTTGCAGCCATATTGGACAGTGTGGATAATATAGAATATTTAAATCTCCAGTCCCTTTCCTATGCAAGAGAAGCTTACTGTTACAGTTATCTGATTGAACACTGAGACTGCTTGGAAGTCTGGAGGAGAGGCAGCCCAAATCCTGGTAGAGAACTGTGTGGAGTGAGCCAAAATTGAGTTCAGTTTAAAATGGAAACTGCCTCTATTGAGAAGTTTGTGTGGGGGTGAGAGGGAGGTGGTGCCAGATTGGTAAGGTAGAGATAGAAACGGAGTGTGACAAGGTAGAATACCAGTAGGAAATGTGGACTTGATATGGGGCGGGTAAATAAGGAACCATTAACGATTCATGAGGTGAGGATGAGAGTGACAGATGGGAGTCCTGTTACAAGGTCACCTCTGCCAGGCCCCTGCATGTTGTGGGGAGAGGATGTGAGTTATTGCCTCCTTTATTGGATGGGGTTGGGCAGTAATGATTCACCAATGCCATCAAAACGCAGCCACATCAGAAAACAGAAATGATTTATTTTTGCATTAGCTTCCAGTTATTGTGTGCCTTCCTGTGGCTCAGATACACACCAGCAGAGAGCTCTGAGGGCTTGTAGTTGGGACATGAGGGAGAAAGGAATGGCCGACTGTGGAAGAGGTGGAAGGCTGGTGACTGCTACTAATTGCCTTCTAATCCTGAAACCCTGAGGGGTCCTTAGGGGTGCCGGTGGTTGGCTTTCTGGCCCTTTCAAGAGATTAGGTGCATTCCCACTCATTCTCTTTCCTGCTTCTGTGAAGGGAAGGTTGCACACTTTTTTCCCCCTCATTTTTGTCAGACTTTTTCTAATCTTACTGCTTTTTTCCAATTTAAGCTAAGTGATTACATACATTTCTTCCTTCCATGCGTTTCTTACTGCTGCACTTTGTCTCTTTTCACATTGAATATGTGTTTATAGCTGAGTTCTGACTTTAGCACTTAATATAATGAGCCGTCCTTGAAAAAAAAATGAGGATCAAAAGGACTCTCCCTTTCCTTACACACCCTAACATGATCAGAGAAGGCTGCCACTCCTGTTTTCTAACCTATTAGGATGTCCTCCCAGCCTTGAGGCCCAGCTTAGCTCAGTGAGATGGCCTAGCTCAGAAATAACTTTCCTTTTTGAAAAACAATATTTGAAGTAAATCTGACTTAGAAGTCCTTAGAAACCTTTGACCTGGGTGGGGCCTTGGAAGACAACTGAGGTTGCATCTCCATGTGTCAGCAGGCCTTGCAAGTGAAACAGAATGCCCTTCACTCTTAAGACACCATCAAAGTAGGGAATTGCTGTGAGAATGTGTAGCCGTATGTGGGCTGCACCGGGCTCATATTTTGCTTTGGAGATCCAGTCAAGATAACTGAGCAGCTCATTTCTTTCTTAGCAGCTTCCTCACTGTGAACCAATGAAAGGCTAAAGATAAGCTCTTGCCTTGAGTTGCTATTAGGAAGAGGGGGATGGAGAAGCAACCTGGAACTGTGTACTTAAGATTTTGGCAAAAAGTAAAATCAGGTAACTTGTGGTACTTTCTATCCTGATCAAGGAGGTGGCATAGTTTAAGGATTAAGACAATGGATTCTTTTGCAACATGTTATTTTTTGAGCATGTACTGTCTTGCTGGTAATTCTGCTATAAACTAGAATCAGACACTAGTGGATTAAGATTGTGCTTCTGCCTATTGTTGGGTGTTGGAACATTGGTGACTTTTTTAACTTCAAATTTCAACTTAACCTGTCTATAAAATAAGCTTATGCCTGGTGGTTTTGAGGATTTGACAGTGTCTATAAAGAACAATTCCTTGGTTCTAGTAAGGATTCTATAAAATACCCTTCTTGTCATTAAGGCTGTTCCATTCATGAACGTGGATCAGTGGGTTTAACGTTTGGATACTCTGCCTGACTTTAAGAAAAAATTAGCTTTGGCTTTCTTAATCTTCAGGAAGAGTGGGAGAAATCAGTTTTGCTATATATGTTTCCATGGAAAACAAGTTAACTTTCACTTAGTGGCACGGTGTTATAGGAAATTAGTGGATCTGAATTCTGATTTTCAGTAACTAAGGCCTAGGATTTCTGAGAGGGATGCATTTGGAGTGTGGATGTAACATTGAGGATGTATTGCTGTGGCTTTGAACTCCCAACGCTAAAAATGGAGGGGGTTTCCACATCTACGGTTCTCAGGGGAACCCAGCCAGTAAAGACAGCCTGCATCTTTGTAACCAGCTGGGGCATCCGCTCATGGATCTAAAAGTTCAATGTTGAGAGGACCTTTCTCTAAAAGCCTCTGATATTGCTCTCCTGCAAATTACTCATCTTGGTTGCTGTTTTGAAAGAATGAAAAGTAAACTCTTGGGGAAAAAGTGGTTGTGATAGAACTTTACATATAATGTCTACGTCAGTGCAGAGGGCAGTTTGCCAAAAATTTAGAAATCCCACAGAGAATATCTTAGGCCAAAAGCCCATTGGGAATGTGAGTGATTGCCTTCAGATGTCTTGGTTGTTAAATCTTGATTTTCCTGGTTTGGGTTTGCTTTAAGCCAAGTACCAGTTTTGCAGGCAGCAACCTCCTTTTCGTGACCTTAGTGGATCTGTTCCCCTTACAGAATCCTCAGTGCCTTTGTCTCTCTTGACTTGGGCTACTAGAGATTAACTAGTAGATATGTTCGTTCTCTTAGTGGGCTGGTACCCTTCCTTTTCCTTCCATCTTTGTTGAAGTTATTATGGACTATCACCTTTCATTTGAGAGAACAGAGGCTAATGGAATTTCTAAAGAGATCCAAGTGAATTCTTTGCTTCCTTTTTTCCCTGGCCTTTGCCTTCTCTTTGTAAGCTTCACTTCCTCACTCTGTGCTCACCCCGTGGTCCTCAGAGGTTACCCACTGCTCTCAGGCTCATGTGAGACTTAGTAGCAAGTGACCATGCAGAGACCAGAGGACAAGTCTGAAAATTGTCATGTGGGCCCTCCTATTCAGTTTGAATTTAAGGGCAACCGTGTAGCCATCCTTACTGGAATGTTGGATTCTGATCCTTTGGAGAAAATCGTGTATGTCATCACATAACTGTTGCACCTTATTTTAAAGTAATATGAGGACAATGAAGATAATATGGTTGGGTGGAGGGAGCTGTAGTACAGCAGGTAAGGCACTTGCATGTAGCCAACCCAGGGTTAATCCCTAGCACTCCCTATGGTTCCCTGAGCCCTCCGGGAGTGATCCCTGAGTACTGGGCCAGGAGTAACTACAGAGCATTGCTAGGTACACGGCCCCCAAAGCCCAAACAAAAACCAAAACAAAAAAGGAGCCCAAAATTAAAAGGTTAGGGGCCTGAAAGAGAGAAAGTAAAGCATGTAGGGTACTTGTTTAGCATATGGCTCACTCAGATTTGATCCCTAGCACTCCATATAGTCCTCTGAACCCTGCTAAGAGTGATCCCTGAGCACAGAGAGTGATCCCTGAGCCCAAACCACCCACCAAAAGCAAAAGATTAAAAGCTTCACATGATTATACCTCTTTTTTTTTGCAAAAAAGAGGGGGCACAATATAGTCTGCAATGATTATGTGGTGCAATGGGGGTGCCTGCCCACAGTGGGAAGTCTTTCTGTGAGACAAATACTTGGGTAGTATTACATTGTAAATAAGTAGCAAATACAAATCTTACCACCTCACTCTGCTAGTTCTTGTAGCCAGAATGAAAAAGTTGATTCTTTCTTTGGTTTTCATTTTACTTGAAGTAGATGCTCTGATCAGACACATTCCTGTTTATATAGGAGTTGCAAAAAAATCTTTGTTGTGATAGGATATTATCAGCCAGTTTGGTTGTTCGTAGTTATGAGATTCTATTTTGGTGGATGTCATTGATCTTCAACATTGACAAGTAGGTGGGGGCTGTGGGTTTCCTTCCCACAACCAGTTTATTATAGTGAAAACACTTCCTGTCCAACTCTGCCATATACCAAGTTAATAATCAGACATAAAACAGTCTTATAACCTGATCTACACATCCAGAGATATTCCAGATATTTTTTACAACCTTCATCTTCTGTAAAAGGCTCGCTGGAGGTAAATGTGACAATAATCCAATGGTAGGAGTTTATTTACCTTCTTAAAGAGCCCATCCGAATCTTCTGTTGGACAGAAGATTTGGTGGGACTCCTATTTCTAAAGTATCAGTCATTCTGAAAGCATTGGGCAAACCAGAGATTCATGTTCAATTTTCACAAGGGATGCAAGGGTGCTAGAAAACATTTTTTCCTGATTAATAGTGATAATTAATCCACTCCTCCTTAACACCAAAATATTTATCAGTGAAATATTCTCTCTATTGTATCTGTTCTAAATAACAAACCATCTGAATGGGTTCTAACCTAAAGCATTTGAATGTGGAATTTTTCTATTAAAAAAGTTTAGACAGAGTTTGCATCTAGTAAAAAACCTTTTGAGGAAACAGATATACAAATTTTGACAGATGCATACACTATATTCAGTATATATTTCCAATGTCCCCAGTTTCCCTCCTGCTCATTGGCCTCTTGAATGCCTTCTTGGGAAAAATGTCTGACTAAGTCCTTGGCTCATTTATTTTTTTAAAACACTGAATGATTTTTTCATTTGTGGTTGAATTCTTTTTCTTTTTCTTTTTGGCTTATATTGGTCACACTGGTGCTGCTCAAGGATTACTCCTGCTCTGCACTCAGGAATTACTCCTGACAGTGCTCAGGGTCCATATGGTATGCTGGGGATCGAACTCAGGTTGGCTGCATGCAAGGCAAACGCCCTACCTGCTGTTACTATCGCTCTGACCCCTGTGGTTGAATTCTTTTTTTTTTTGTTTTTTGCTTTTTGGGTCACACCCAGCAATGCACAGGGGTTACTCCTGGCTTTTCACTCAGGAATTACTCCTGGCGGTGCTTGGGGGACCATATGGGATGCCGAGGATCGAACCCAGGTCGGCCGCGTGCAAGGCAAACGCCCTACCCGCTGTGCTATCACTCCGGCCCCCCTGTGGTTGAATTCTTGATTGTGGGCTTTGATTATCGATTTCAGTTGCCAGCTCTTCATTTCTGGAATGTTTTCACGTCTCGATGATGGTTTTGCATATATTAATAGTAGTGTGCTGGCAAAAGCTTAAAGTGCTGATTTACAGCATTTGCCCATTTTCACTCTGCATTTCAAACTATCAGTCTGTACTCACTAATAAAGGAATTGGAACAAGAAGAGGACAATCAGCTCTGCTAATCAGTGTCATGAGGTTTCCAACATACCACTGAGCATTAACTAACTGCCTAAACACCATGCAGAATAAAATGAATGGATGTGCATAAAAAGTATCATAATGTCTGTACCAAACATACAATTTTTGGTTTGTTTTTGGGCTACCCCCAGTGGTGGTCAGGACTCACACCTAGCTCTGTACTCAGGCTCACTCCTGTTGAGATTTGGAGGACCATATGGGATGCCAGGGATTGAACTGCGGTCAGCTTCATACAAGGCATGCACCCTGCCTGCTGTACTATCTCTCGGTTCCTATACGAAAGTATTTTAAATTAAATAGCAAACATTATACCTAAAAGTAAATGAAATGATTTTCAATAATAATGTTCTTTTCATTAAGAGTTAATATTTGTGGAGCAGATCATATACTCGATCTTTTCTAATTGTTTAATACACATTATCAGTAAAAAGGAATAACTTGAAATAAGTTAAGAGTAGACTGAGCCCTGAGTCCAGACCTCAGAGCCCTTGCATTTGGCCTCTGTGTCATTTTGCCTCTGTCTACTGAGTGAGATTTACTTGCTGAGTCCCAAGTGCCAAAACAAGAGTAAAGGACCTTCTAACTCCAAAGACTCTTCTTTGTTACATTTTTTTCTTTTTATATTTTTTGATTTCAGGCCACTCCAGGGGGTTCTCAGGACTCTGTGTTCTGAAGCCACTTGTGGCAGTGCTCTGGAGACCATATGTGGTGCCAGGGATCAAATTTTGGTTGGCTATGTACAAGACAAGTGCCTTAGACCTGTACTGTCTGTTTCCTTTCTTAGTTGTATTCTGTCTTCTAGACCCTCTCAAACCTGTTCAAATGAAAAGTGATAAAAGGCTGAAAAATCCGTTTTTGATGGATTTTTTTCCTTGTATTTTTTTGGGCCATACCTGGTGATGCTTGGGTTACTTCTGGCTCTGCACTCAGTAATCACTCTTGGCAAAATCAGGGAGACCATATGAATGCCAGATATGGAACCCAGGTTGACCACATGCAAGACAAATGCCCTGCTCTGTCCCCCAAATCCTTTTTTTTTTGCAGAAAAAAACTATTATATGCAAGAAAAATATAAGCAAGTCATAGATGACAAAAAATAAAAGTCAAAATGCTGTATAATCCCACTTAAGGTAATCATTATTAAGAGCCAACATTTGTTAGTTCAGATTTTTTCTTTTAAATATTGTTAAGATTATAATTGAAGGAGTTTATACTTTGCATATAGGAGGTTCAGGTTTTATCCCTGGCATCACCTGGTCCTCGAGCAAAAAGTACCACTGCATGGGGCTAGAGCAATAGCACAGTGGGTAGGGTGTTTGCCTTGCACACGGCCAACCTGGGTTCGATTCCCAGCATCCCATATGGTCCCCTGATCACTGCCAGGAGTAATTCCTGAGTGCAGAGCCAGGTGTGACCCAAAAAGAAAAAAAAAGTACCACTGCAAGCAGAACCAAAGCACAGAGTTGGGGGTAACCCCTGAGTACAGAGCCAGGTGTGGTCCAATCCTCCCCGCCCAAATAGGTGATTCCTTACCTGAAAATCTTTCTCTTTATCATATTGTTATGCATTAAGGCCTCAACAAGTGGATAATACCTCCCATATGAAGTATAAAAATTTTGAAGGATTATTTGGGGGCCAGGATTGGGCCACTTAATGGTGTTTGGGGACTATTCCTAGTTTTTTTTATTTTTTAAAAATTTTATTGAATCACCGTGAGATAGTTACAAGCTATTCCTAGTTTTGTGCTCAGGAGAGACTCCTGGTGGTGTGTGGGGGATTATATACAGTGTCAGGGATTTGAACCTAGGTCAGCCACATGCAAAACAATCTCCTTAACTCCTGTAATACCTCTCTAACCTTTGAAGGGCTATATTTTTTCCATCTTGTGGTCGCACAGAGTGGCGTTCAGGTGATACTACTGGTTTGTGCTCAGAGGTCACTACTGTAGGGATCATATGGTACTAGGAATCAAACCCAGATCTCCCACATGTAAAAATACTCTAACCCATTGAGCTATCTCTCAGCTGAAGTATAATTTTTCAGAAGGGATGGGTGTTAGGAGACACATTGGATAAAATGTTTGTAACTACCATTGATCTCCCAGAGATTCTATACTGTTCACTTCTCTAGATCTTAGTTACTAACATGGAATGACTGGATGACAATTGATGAATGCTTTGAGAATTACACGAAAACTCAGATTTAGCTTTCCTTTCACATTCTTTGCAGCACTGCTCTTTGAAACCCATTTTAGAATGTTTTCAACTTCAGTTGGCCCTGTTTGAATCAAAGGAACATTATTTTCAAGAAAGCTCAAACTTCTCTTTTCTCTGTCTGCAATCATTTTGCAAGAGAGCTACCATCACACATTCTTGTTTTTCATCTCATTAGTCTGTTGTGGTTATGTTACTTGATTTTCTCCTCTGTTCAGTGGCCCTTGTCACTAGCAAAACTCCCATTGACTTTAATCAGATGTGGCGTTTATTATTGTCACAGCTGGGAATTCAGGGGAGAAAAGAAGGCTGAGTATGGGAAGAGTTAGCCAAGAGAAGTAGTACAAGTGCCTGACAGTCATTGTTAGGTGACTGTCAAAATTGCATGCTTACTCTCCTGCATGTACCACTCCAGGGAATGCAGTAATCCGAGAATGGTAAGCTCTCAATTGCCATCTGTCGGCTGTCATGCTGTTTCCCTTGTTCTAGTTAACATTGAACACTGACCTCACATTGCCCTTGTAGAAACTTAGAGGAAGATAAGATGATCATAGGGTGTAAAGCAAACTGGCTGAACCCCTGCTGAGAGATGGGCTAAAGGCCAGTGGTGCTATCAGTTTATCAGGATTTGTCTAGCTCTTTTCTTCATCACCTCTGGTGGTTGACAGCATAATATCTTCCCCTATAATAGAACACATTCACATTTGATTTTCTGTGGGGAAGGGTTTGAAATGGTACTTGATGTCAGCACATACCACTGGTGGTCCACACTTTGATATAGCTTAATGATCACAAATTGCAGAAGTACGAGATCAATGTCAATATGTTAAGGAAGGCAAGAGCCACCACCCATATAGAGCTAAGAGGGAGAGGGCATCAATAGATGCAGAGAAGTCCTTTGACAAAATCCAGCACCCATTTATAATAAAAACTCTCAGCAAAACGTGAGTCAAAGGAACTTTTCTCAATATAGTCAAAGCCATGTACCACAAGCCCACAGCAAGCATTATTCTCAATGGGGAAAAATTAAGAGCCTTCCCTCTAAGATCAGGAACAAGACAAGGTTGCCCAATCTCACGACTTCTGTTCAATATAGAAATGAAAGTACTTCACATAGCACTTAGGCAAGAAAAGGATATAAAGGACATCCAGAATGGAAAGGAAGAAGTCAAGCTATCACTATTTGCAGATGGCATGATACTATACTCAGAGAACCCTAAAGGCTCTACAGAAAAGTTCCTAGAAAAAATAGGTTTGGGGGCTGGAGCAATAACACAGTGGGTAGGGCATTTGCCTTGCACGCGGCCGACCCGGGTTCAATTCCCAGCATCCCATATGGTCCCCTGAGCACCGCCAGGGGTGACTCCTGAGTGCAGAGCCAGGAGTAACCCCTGTGCATTGCCAGGTGTGACCCAAAAACCAAAAAAGAAAAAAGAAAAATAAGTAAAAACATTTGTATAGTAGAATGGCAGGTAACAACATCAACACTCGAAAGTCCATGGCCTTCCTATATACAAATAATGAAAAAGAAGAAAGAAACATTTAAAAAATCCTGTTCACAGTAGTGCTCAGAAAATCAAGTACCTTAGGGGGCTGGAGCGATAGCACAGCGCGTAGGGCGTTTGCCTTGCACGCGGCCGACCCGGGTTCGAATCCCAGCATCCCATATGGTCCCCTGAGCATCGCCAGGAGTAATTCCTGAGTGTAGAACCAGGAGTAACCCCTGTGCATCGCCGGGTGTGACCCAAGAAGCAAAAAAAAAAAAAAAAAAAAAAAAAAAAACCAGAAAATCAAGTACCTTGGAAACAGCTTATCTAAAGAGGTGAAAGACCTATACAAAGAAAACTACAAAACACTACTTCAAGAAACAAAAGAGGGGAGCTGGAGAGAGAGCACAGCAGGGAGGGCATTTGCCTTGCACTTGGCCGACTTGGGTTTGAATCCCAGCATCCCATATGGTCCCCTGAGCATTGCCAGGAGTAATTCCTGAGTGCAGAGCCAGGAGTAACCCCTGTGCATCTCTGGGGTTTGACCCAAAAAGCAAAAAAAAAAAAAAAAAGAAACAAAAGAGGACACTAGTAAATGGAGAAACATCCCCTGCTCATGGATGGGGAGGATTACAGGATTGCAATTGTCAAAATGACGATACTCCCCGTATCATTGTACAGATTCAATGTAGTCCCTATAAGGATGCCCCTGACATTTTTGAAATAAATAGACAAAACACACCTGAAATTCATATGGAGTAATAAACCCTCACAAATAGCCAAAGCAATCCTTGGGAGAAAGAAGATGGGTGGCATCACCTTCCCCAACTTCAAACTGTACTACAAAGCACTAGTAATTAAAACAGCATTGTATTGGAATAGAAACAGACCTGCAGACCAGTGGAACAGAGTTGAATATTCTGACACAGCCTCTCAAGTATACGATCACTTAATCTTTGATAAACGAGCAAGAAATATGAAGTGGAGCAAGGAAAGCCTATTCAACAAGTTGTGCTGGGAAAACTGAACTGGACAGCTACATGCAAAACAATGAACTCAGACCTCTGTCTAATGCCAAGCACAAAAGTCAGATCAAAATGGATTAAAGACCTCAATATCAGACCTGAATCTGCAAGGTACCTGGAGGAAAATGTAGGCAGAATCCTCCATGATATTGAAGCTAAAGCATCTTCAAGGATGAAACACCACTGACTGAGCAACTGGAAACAAATTTAAACAAGTGGGATTACATTAAACTAAGAAGCTTATGCACCTCAAAAGAAACAATGACTAAAATACAGAAAGAGATCACAGAATGGGAAAAATATTTACCCAATATTCATCAGATAGGGGCTTAATGTCCAGGATATACAAGACACTGGTAGAACTTTACAAGAAAAAAATCTCCAACCCCATCAAAATATGGGGAGAAGAAACAAACAGAAACTTACTCAAAATAGAAATTCAAATGGCCAACAGGCACATGAAAATATGTTCTACATCCCTAATCATCAGGGAGATGCAAATCAAAACAACAATGAGATAATGAGGTATGATCTTACACCACAGAAACTGGCACACATCAATAAGAACAAGAACAACCAGTGCTGGTGGTGATGCGGGGAAAAAGGGACTCTCACTCATTGTTGGTGACAATGCCAACTGGTCCATACTTTTTGGAAAACAATATGGACACTACTCCAAAAACTAGAAATTGAGCTCACATATGACCTAGCAATGTGACTCCTGGGAATATATCCCGGAGATGCAAAAAGACACAGTAGAAATGACATCTGCACTTGTATGTTTATTGCAGCAATGTTCACAATAGCCAGAATCTGGAAAAAATCCAAGTGCCTGAGAACAGATGTCTGGGTAAAGAAAATTTGGCATATCTACACAATGGAATACTATGTAGCTGTTAGAAATGAAATAATGAAATTTGCGTATAAGTGGATGGACATGGAAAGAGTATCAAGCTAAGTGAAATGACTCAGAAAGAGAGGGACAGACATAGAATGACTGCATTCATTTGTGAAATATAATGTAGCATAATATGTGACTAACACCTAAGGACAGTAGAGAAAACGGCCAGGAGTATCACTGCACGGTTTGGAAACCCACCTCATATGCTGTGGGAAAAGGCAGTTGGAATGGAGAAGGGAACACCAAATAAATGATGGCTGGAGGGATAGCTCAGGATGGGAGATGTGTGCTGAAAGTAAACTAACGACCAAACATGATGGCCTCATAGTATCTGTATTGCGAATCATAATGCCCCAAATTAGAGAGTAAGAAGGAATGTACCTGCCACAGAGGCAGGGGGTGGGATGGGGTGGGAGTGGCGGGATGGACACTTGGGACATTGGTGTTGGAAATTCGCACTGGTAGAAGGATGGGTGCTTGATCATTTTATGACTGAAATGTAACCATGAAAGTTTGTAACTATCTCATATTGATCCAATAATAATTTTTAATTGAAATTCTATGGTTCCATGACAAAAAATGCAAAAATAGATCAACTATTGATACTTACTTTTTCATATTTTGTCTCACAATTGGCAGGTTAATAGTGATACTTCCTTGGGTGAGACCTTTCTGTAACCTGGGGAAGAATCATTTTGCTTGTTTGCCAATGGCTAGTGGTAAATATATATTGGAATATATGTTACCTTCTTTTCAAGTGTGTTCCTTTCATTTGAACATATTTAAATTTCCAGAGATACATAAATAATATTTCTCCCACTCAAAAACAAAGAAGTAGAGCACAGTCATGTCATTCCATTTCCAAGCTGCGGCAGGAAGTTAGTAAGAGACAAATAGAGATGCACTGAGAGACTGAAGAATGCTGCGCCCATGACCACCTTGAACCAGGAGCTGCCTTCCAACTGTCCCGAGGTTGCATTTTATCCTGCATTTGAATTCTTTTCTAAAATTTTTTTATTGGTGAATCACTGTGATGTACAGTTACAAACTTATGAACTTTTGTGTTTGCGTTTCACCCATCCCTCCACCAGTGCCCATTCTCCTCCATCAGTAATCCCAGTATCCCTCTCAGCACCCCCACTCCAACGCCCACCACCCCACCCTGCCTCTGTGGCAGGGCATTCCCTTTTGTTCTCGCTCTTTTTGGGTATTGTAGTTTGCAATAGAGGTATTGCGTGGCCTTCATGTTCGGTCTATAGTCTACTTTCAGCTCGCATCTTTCAACCTGAATGGGTCCTCCCCACATCCTCTACTTGGTGTTCCCTTCTCTGTCTGAGCTGCCTTTTCCCCCCAGCATGTGAGGCCAGTTTCCAAGCTGTGGGGCAGACCTCCTGGTTCTTTTCTCTACTACCCTTGGGTGTTAGTCTCCCACTCTGTTATTTTATTCCACACATGAGTGCGATCTTTCTATGTCTGTACTCTCTTTTTGACTCGTTTCACTTAACATGATACTTTCCATGTTGATCCACTTATATGCAAATTTCATGACTTCATCTTTTCTAGCAGCTGCATATTATTCCATTGTGTAGATGTACCAAAGTTTCTTTAACCAGTTATCTGTTTTTGGGCGCTCCGTTTTTTCCCAGATTTTGGCTATTGTAAACAGTGCTGCAATGAACATACAGTGCATTTGAATTCTTACATCTGTTTCTTACCACAAACATCCCTTTCCTGAGACAGCTTGAAAAGTACTTCTGGAAATAAAATTGGTCAGAACATCACTTCATCACTTGTTCTTGTAAAATATTTTAATGAAAAATAAAGGACAAGAGAAATTGGAACTCTTGTAAACAGTTGGTGAAATTCAGAATGGTGCAGCTGCTATGGGAAACAGTATAGCGGCACCACAAACATTAAAATCAGAACTACATGTGATCTAGCAATCACACTGATAGGGTATTTGTCCAAAAGGATATATACCAGATTCTCAAAGCACCATGCTGTTCATTGCAGCAGTACTCACAGTAGCCAAGTTGTACATACAACTTAAATGTCCATAGAGGGACAAATAGAAAATGGTGAACAGCGGAATATTATTTAGCTTTAAAAAGGAAATCTATGACATTACTGAATCTTTTTTGTTTGTTTGTTTTGCTTTTTGGGTCACACCTGGAGATGAATAGGGGTTACTTCTTGCTCTGCACTCAGATATTACTCCTGGATGCTGGAATTTGAACCCGGGTTGGCTGCGTGCAAGGAAAACTCCCTACCCGCAGTGCTATTGCTCCAGTTCTGACATTACTGAATCTTGAGGGTATTTTGTGAAGCTACTTAAACAAGTCACAGAAGACAAATACTATATGATTCCACTTACATGAAGTTTCTGAAATAGATAGGTTCTTAATATCAGAGAACGGAATGGTAGTAATAAATGATTGATAAGCAATTACCAAGTGTTGGAAATTGATGGTTAATAAACACAAAGTTTTAGTTCCACAGGATAAGCAAGTACTAGAGATCAACTATGCAAAATTTTAATATATTGTTCGCTAAAAGTTTATAAAGAGGGTAGGTCTTATGTGAAATGTTTTTAGCACTGTAGCACTGTCGTCCCATTGTCCATCAATTTGCTCGATCAGGCATCAGTAACGTCTCCATTGTGAGACTTGTTACTGTTTTTGGCATATTGAATACGACACGGGTAGCTTGCCAGGCTCTGCCGTGCGGGTGGGATACTCTTGGTAGCTTGCCGGGCTCTCCGAGAGTGAAATGTTCTTACTCCAGTAAAATAAAATGAATGGTCAGATCTAGGCCTGTGTTGTTACAGTTGTAACTTTAAGAATGAATGAAATTCAGTTGCTTAACACTTAGGGTTAACAGTACGTGCTGAAGACTGTTCTAGGTATTGTGGGGACAGTGGAAAAACACAGATACCTGATTATTTCTGTCAAGCTCTGTGCTGACGTTATGGGCTTTAAAATCTGTGTTCCTGGCAAACAGTGAGAATAAAAAGAGGCAGGGATCATGACTGTTCATTTATCACTTCACAGCTCTCAACCAACAGGGGTCCTTCTTTATCCTATTTAAACTCCCAGTAAAATGTTTGCCTTTCATTTATTCCTCCTTCCAGTCAAGTCCTGGTTTTTCATGTAACAGAGGAAAACATTAATGTGAATAATAAAGGCTGCCTGAATTTGGGCTCTGGCCCCTTAACACAGCATATTGAGTTCTAGAAATGGAAACCAACTAGCAGGGGAGGTAAAGAGTTTGAAAAAATTGGGGGCTGGGCCAAGCAAATTAAACTGTTTCTTTTCTCACCTTTCTACCTTCCTTCTCTGTGGTCCCTATTGAGCTGCTTTTCTGGTGCTGGTAGGAGATTGCTGGAAAGACAACACCATCTGCTTGATTAAAAATGTGGGATAAAAAATAGAGTTGGGGGGCTTTGATTAGTATGCTATTTTCTCTGCCATCTCTTTCATCCTCACTCTGTTGATGGCAAACATCAGAGCTATCCAGCTTTCTTCACTGGCAACCATTATTCTCAGTTCAAAATTAGGAACTCAGCTAAAATATTTGCAAATAGTGTTTCTCAGATTGTGATTCTTGAGTCATCTTGCGTTCTTACTCAAAATGATTTCAGGACTCCATACCAGACTAACTCAGCCCAAATATGGAAGAGAGAAATTAACTCGGGATTGGAAATGATAATCTACCCCATCCTTAGGTGATAATTATGCACACTAAACTTTGAGAATGATCTGAGGGGTAGGAGAAGGAAGATTTAGAGACAAAACACATTTATTTTTGATTCTGCTGACTTTACCAGTGACATGGTTTCATTAAAGACATCTTTGAGGTCCAGATATTGGAGCTTTCTGTCTATATTTTCCTCAATGTATTTTATACGTTCTGTTTGGATCTCAAGGCCTTTGATCCACTTTGGTTGACTTTTGTGTAAGGTGTGAAATTCAGATCCAGTTTTAACTTTTACATGTGGTTGTCTAATTTTACCAGCACCAGTTTTTGAAGAGGCTCTCTATACTTCATTTCATGCTCTCAGCTCCTTTGTCAAATATTAGCTGATCGTATATGTGGGTATTCTATTCTATTAGATATTCTATTGGATATTCTATTCTGATCCATTGATCAGTGAGTCCTTATGCTGCTACCATGCTGTTTTGATCACTATGGCTTTATACTATAGTTTCAAATTAGTAATGAGATATCCTCTAGTTTCTTATTTTTCAGTGTGGTTTTGACTATTTGGGGTCTCTTATGATTCCATAAAAACTTAATTATAGACTGCTCTAGGTACTTAAAGAACATTGTCTGAATTGGGAAAGGGATAGCATTGAATTGATATAGTAGTTTAGATAAGATGGTCATTTTGACAGTATTGATTCTAACAATCCAAGATCATGGAATATTTTTCCATTTTCTAAAGTTCTCTATTTCATAAGTGTTTCAAAGTTTTCATTAAATAGAATTACCATTGCTTTTGTTAAGTTGATTTCTAGATACTTGATGTTCTTTGGCAGTATTTTGAATGGGATAGATTCTCTGATCTCTTCTCTGATTTATTATTTGTATGTAATAATGTGACCATTTTTTTTGTGTATTGACTTTGTAGCCTGCCACTTTGCTGTATTGGTTTATTGTTTCTGAAGATTTTTTGTGGACTGTTTTGGGTCTTCTTTTTTTATTTTTTATTTTTATTTTTTTAATATTTGGGCTGCACCCAGCTGTGCTCAATTCTGACTCCTGGATCTATGCTCAGAATCACTCCTCTTTTTCTTTTTGGGTCACACCTGGTGATGCACAGGGGTTACTCCTGGCTCTGCACTCAGAATTCACTCCTGGCGGTGCTCAGTGGACCATATGGGATGGTGGGAATCTAACCTGTGTTGGCCATGTGCAAGGCAAACACCCTACCTGCTGTGCTATCACTCCAGCCCCTGTTTTGGGTCTTCTATGTGTAATATGTCATCTTCAAATAGAGATGATTTGACTTTATTTCCAATTTTGACCTCTTTGATTTCCATCAACACTTCCTTTTTCTCTTTTTGTAGATCAAGTGAGCATGTAGTGAGATAGGAAAATGCAGCATTCCTATTAACAGAGTGTTTGCCTGACTTAAAGTACATAGAGAGGGATTTTCTGTTAAAAGGGAAGTAAAGGCAATGGAAACACCACCATGAAAGCTTAGATGGAAATCAGCATTCAAATATTTTTTTGAAGTAATTGCTAGATAATTGAGAGTTGGTTGGTCAGGGACATAGGAATTTGCTGTGGATGTTACAAACTTGTTGTATATCCGTGTTTCTTTCCATCTAAAGAGACCAGCCTCTTGACCATTTCTGTATTAATTTTACTTAAACTGGATATAGCCATTGATATCCAGTATATTTGGGGTAGTCCCATTGTTCATCGATCTGCTTGAGCAGGCACCAGTAACATCTCCATCTTGAGACTTATTGTTACAATTTTGTTACATATTGAATACGCCACGGGGAGCTTGCCAGGCTCTGCCTTCAGGGGAGATACTCTCAGTAGCTTGTCGGGCTCTCCGAGAAGGGCAGAGGAATCAGACCTGGGTCGGCTGCATGCAAGGCAAATGCCTTACCCACTGTGCTATCATCACTCCAGACCCATTTGGGGGTAGTGATAATGTAAATGTCTGATAATGTAAATATGATGACATTCAATGGTTGTACTTAAATATTACACTGCAAATCAAAATGGGGCTACTGTGCTTATATTTCAAGAGAGTGGTCATAGCAACGTGTCTTTTTCTAAAGGCAGAAAGCAAGATCATGTGTTTTATTGCTTTTCAGGCATTCTCCAGCAACTGTTGACTGGGTTTTGTTCTAAAGGTTTCTGTGACACTCTGTTTAGAATTCAGATTGTATTTTTCCATGGACACAGTATTGTTAGGGGGTTGGATTCCCAGACTGGCAAAAGGCTATTGAATCTGGAATGGAATGGAAACAATCTCACAACCCTTAAGCAGGACTCCTGATTTTTTTATGGGAAAAAAAACCACATCAGGGTTCAGATTTGTAATACTTAGCACACATCCCTGCTTCACATCGGGAGCAGAATCATGTGGATTTATTGTTAGAAGAAACCATTCAAACTCCTTCACATGACCTCCTAGCTTTTCTGTGCTCTAACTTAAGATTCCCTCACCAGCATTATTTACTATGTTCTCTCTATTATCCAGGCAGAGTTTCTACTTTCTTTGTAATCTTCGTACTTTTGCATCCTTTACCGATGCTTTCCCCTCTGTTTAGAACATTCTGTTCCTACCTGCAAGAGGCTCTCAAAGATGATCACTCTTTTTATTCTAGTGTGATGTGTATGCATGATGTCATTACTTTCCCTTCTTGCTAGACTGCATGCTTTGAAAAATCAATGGACCAGGATGGGCTCTTGTTTATTCACTGCGGGATCCCCGACACTTATCATAGAGCCTAACAGGTAATGGGGTCTTAATAACTCGATTTGATGTGAATGACTGCATGTTCTTTTTTTAATGAATGAGTTTTCTAGTCCAGAGGTTCTCAGCCTTTTTATGGCTTCTATGCACATGATGGATTTTTCTTTACCCTCTCAACAGAATAAAATGAAGACAGCACCACTAAGAAGAACATTTTGGAGTGCTGCAGAATTTTCAGTCCTTGTTTCTGAAACTCACCTTTGCCACTGCTCTTTTTCAGATCTAAGCTCTAACTCTAGAAAGGTACAATAGGAATCCAAGTGAGAAGGAGTGACTTGCAGAAGGATACCTCAGGAAGGAATAGATATGCAAGTAATTTTCAAACTTCAGAACATTAACTGTAATTTGTAAATAAGCCAGTTGTCTTGCCTCTCTTGCTCGATAAACTACATCAAGCAAGCTAAGAAGCACCAATCTGGGTCACCATTCTTTTTCGAATCAAAGCTCTGAGTTTTATTGAGAGCAAGGATTTTTGACTAGGTACTTAGTTACTATTTGGTGATCAGAACGTTGGGATGATGCTTCTAGCCATTGTATTTTCCCCTGAGATATGCATTATATACCATGCATCAAGTTGGCCTGCTTGGAGCAGCTGTGAATATTTGAGGCAGTCTCAAACTACTTATGGAGGGGAGGTTACTACTGGTGGTGGTCTGGGAGCAAAGGGGAAGTGAACTAATGAAAAATGTCTGTCCTTTCCTGTAAATTCACTTTGTTTCATTATTGCTGAGCTTAGTGGAGAGTTAAAGGAGTGCAGCTTACATAAGAAGCAGTGTGTGAAGTGGCAAGCAGAATTGAGACAGAACAGATGGTTTTTCATCAAACTGGGATTCCACATCTGTAGAGAGTGTGGAATGGGACTGAATATTCAGTGGGCCTTTTTGGCCTTTTTCTTTTTTCTTCTTTGCATCACACCTGGCGAGGCACAGGGGTTACTCCTGGTTCTGCACTCAGGATTTACTCCTGGAGGTGCTCAAGGGACCATATAGGATGCTGGGAATTGAACCCGGGTCGGCCAAGTGCAAGGCAAATGCCCTACCTGCTGTGCTACCGCACCAGCCCCTTTGGGCTCTTCCTTGATTGTGTGATTAGCTGAAATCTTCTCTCTTCAAAAGTGATGATCATATGATTTTGAATTTTTGTTTATAATTGAGGATTTGATTAAGAAGCATGCATTCTGATCCATGTTGTTATTAGTCATTTATGTTGTCTCTGTAGAACTAGGAGGTCCCTTTAGGCTGTTGGGCTTGGGGTCCTACCTCAGCTATTTAAACTAAGAGTAACTTGGGTATCATTTACTTTGTGTTATTTTCGCATTGTGACTCCTATGGGTTTCTCTTACTTAGAATAGAGTCTATCTTAGGGCTGAATTAAAGAACCAAGTTCAATAGGTCACCTACTAAAATTCAAAGGCATTGAGAAGGCCCGTCTCTAGGTTCCTGAAGAGGAAGGAAAAACAAGACTTTTCCCTGGGAGCCTGTAACCCAGGGTTGGATTCCATTGGAAGGTAGATGGTTGGCTGGAGAGGATAGCAGAGCTCATTCTTCCATGTCACTTCCAGTAGAACATTTTTTAGGAGTCTGACATCCAGCTAGGTTTCTCTGTGATGGGAAGAAAACAGCAACAGATGACTAATTAGAATGATCATCAGCCAAAAGCCACCCTCAAAGTCTTGGAAAGCCAAGTGTCTTTCAACTAGGCCACCCAAACACCTCAGGCTGGAGGACGAGTGTCAGAAGAAATAGTACAGGGGCTTTTGTCCATTAGGAAAAGGTCATGTCTTCTCTGTGGTCTCGCAGACCAATAGTTGATGTCTTCCTGTTTTGGCTTCCCTTCTTTTTACTGTCACTCTGAATAAACTCTGGTTGTCTCTCAGGGCCAAGGGAAATAAAGTAAGCCTAGCAGGGCTCTCCTTGAAGTCACCTATTACCTTTCTTCTTAGAGCTGCCAATTCCAGGCCAATTCCTTAATTTTTTTGCAAATCGTGTGGCAAAACACATTTTAGTTCAAGATACTACACAAAGTGGCTGTAGTGAAATAGATGTCCACAGTGCTGCAAACTAGCCTCAAAAGAAATGCCCTTTTGTTTCTCTCCCTCCTTGTCTCCCTCCCTCCATGCAGTCTTCCCTCCTACCTCCCCTCCTCCCTTCCCTTCCCTTCCCTTCCCTTCCCTTCCCTTCCCTTCCCTTCCCTTCCCTTCCCTTCCCTTCCCTTCCCTTCCCTTCCCTTCCCTTCCCTTCCCTTCCCTTCCCTTCCCTCCCCTTCTCTTCCCTCCCCTCCCCTCCCTTCCCTTCCCTTCCCTTCCCTTCCCTTCCCTTCCCTTCCCTTCCCTTCCCTTCCCTTCCCTTCCCTTCCCTTCCCTTCCCTTCCCTCCCCTCCCCTCCCCTCCCCTCCCCTCCCCTCCCCTCCCCTCCCTTCCCCTCCCTTCCCTCCCCTCCCCTCCCCTCCCCTCCCTTCCCTCCCCTCCCCTCGCCTCCCCTCCCCTCTCCTCCCCTTAACTCCCCTCCCCTCCCCTTAACTTCCCTTCCCTCCCCTTCCCTTAACTTCCCTTCCCTTAACTTTCCTTCCCTTCCCTCCTCTCCTCTCCCCTACCTTTCACTCCCCTCCCCTTCCCTACCTTTCCTCCTCCTCCCTCTGTCCCTTCCCCTTGCTTCACTCCCTCATTCCCTCCCTTCCCTCATACCTTCCTTCCTTCCTCATACCTTCCTTCCTTCCTTCCTTCCTTCCTTCCTTCCTTCCTTCCTTCCTTCCTTCCTTCCTTCCTTCCTTCCTTCCTTCCTTCCTTCCTTCCTTCCTCCCTTCCTTCTTCTGTTTTCCTCATTATGCCTCACCACATTTTCTCCAATTTTGCCTTATCACACACTGAAATTTTCTTTTGATGTCTGCTTTTTAGAATAGACTCTGCTTGAAAATGAGAACAAAAGACCTAGCCCATGGCTTTCAGTTTGCAGCATCCTAGTCCCTTTCATCCATCTCGGTGCTTTCCTGTTGGGGAACAAATCCAAGCTTCAGGGTCAGAGAGCATGTAGAGGAAGAACTCATTTTCAAAATCCAGACCTGCATGCATTCCATCTTTCATTGTCATGTTCCTCAGCGATTGGGTCAGGTGCAAGTGGGCAAGCCAGCGAGGCCTTGGAGGAAAATATAAAATGGTGTGTGTAACCTTCGTAAAAGCTGATGCTCCCATTTCTCCCACCCCCAGACATACTATTAAGAAGACTGCTTGTTCTTAATGGTGTAATTTGCTAATTCAGGGCTGCTTTCCATCTTTAGGGCGTTCTGTGTCAAGGTGTACCTGGTTGGCAAGATAGAACAGGAACTTGAAATGCTGACATCGGGCATGCTCTCACACACCATCTCTTTGTTCTCTACTTTTTTCTCTTCTGCTTCCTTTGGTTTCAAATCACAAGACCTAGCTCTTTGTGGTCTCAGCTGGTTGTCTTTGTTACAGCTTTCTTCAGTCTACCTTTCTTTGAGGGGAATAGATTACTGAATGAAGATGGGGAAAATAGTCCATGAAATCTTTTTCTTTAAGAATATTAGGCATTAAGCAGTGGGGAGCGGTAGTTTGCAAACCTGATGAGGTTGAAATTCCCTAGGACCTTCTCAGTGCCTACTGCCCAGACTTCAGGCTGCAGGCCAAACCTGTTGATTCCATATCATGAGGAGGAGCTTCCAGGAATTGGTATTTTATTAAGGGTTACTACTACTTGTTCTGCAGACAGCGATCATTCCTGGTGGGACTAGGAGACCATTTGGGATGCCAGGAATTAAACCTGAGCTAGCCTCATGAAAGACAAGTCCCCTACCTGATGTACTATTGCTCTGACCCCTGAGTTTTTTTAAAATTAAATTTATTTATTTTTAAATTAGTGAATCACCATGAGGATATATTTACAGATTTACACATGTTTATGCTTGTGTTTCCCTCATACAATGTTTGAGCACCCATCCTTCCACCAGTGTCCATTCTCCACCACCAGTGAACCCAGTATCCCTCCCATCCCCTAATCTCATCCCCCCCTCCCCACCCCACCCCACCTCTGTGGCAGGGTATTCCCTTTTGTTCTCTCTCTCTCCTTTTGGATGTTGTGGTTTGCAATAGGGGTACTGAGTGGCCAACGTGTTCAATCTATAGTCTACTTTCAGCAATGCATCTCCCTTCCCGAGCAGGTCCTCTAACCACATTTCACTTGGTGTTCCCTTCTCTATCTAACTGCCTTTCCCCCAGCATGTGAGGCCAGCTTCCAAGCCATGGAGCCAACCTCCTGGTACTTATTTCTACTACTCTTGTGACCCCTGAGTTTTTTAAACCATTTTTAGCTACCTGGACTTGCTGAACTGTTAATCCTATACCATTTCAATACCACGCCCATGACAAGAGAGCCCACATCCCTCCACCAGTGTCCCAAGGAACCCTCTCAACTCTCTCTCTCTCTCTCCTGCCCCCCCGGCATTATGTAAGCTTAGTTCGATAGACAAGTCTTCAGTTAGAAGTTTTAACAGCAAAGCTAAGAAAGCTGAGGAAATTACTCACCTTTTCCCGCATCTTAGTGTTGTGTGCCTAGAAGCTGTGACACCAAAACTTGAAGAGTGAAAGAGGCCCTACTGTGGCAACCATGTCATTGTTGGCTCAGTTGGAAAAGAGGCACTTTCCCTACAAAAAAAGTACCCAATTATCTAGCTGGCTTGATGTCTGGGATTGAACAGTGGCTTGAGACAGTCTCTGGGATTAAAGTAAATCTTTCCAATTGCTTGAAGAAGGCATTTATCTGTGGGGAATCCAAGAACAGTTTCAACAGCAGTTTGGCTTTCCGTGGTACAATTTGGACAGAATCTTTCTGGAGTTTTGAACTTGCCCCAACTTCTGATTGACTTCTCATACCCCGGGGAGTTAGCTAATGGAGGTGCTACATTTTTATTGTTGGTGAAAATGATTTAAAAAAAATTAAAAAATTAGCCACCGTGAAATGACAAAGTTATTTGTGATTGTATTTCAGGAATACAATGTTTTAACAACAGTCCCTTCACCATTGTCCACTTCTTTCCACCAATGCCCCCCAAACCCATTTGTCTCCCATCTACCCACCAGTCTGCTTCTGTGAGAGGCATATGTGTGTTTTTGCATTCTGGCTTCCAGAATTGTTTCTGATAGAATTTCATACATAACATTTTGCTACTTTTCAGTACCATTTTCTCCTCCCAGTTGAATGTTTCGCTCCAACATCAATGATACTACCTCCCTGTTCTATGGGAAAATTGTTTTTTTTTTAAATGGCATGATTTAAACTTGAAAGCAACACATGCTCACTCCTGAAACATTATAAGACTATGGCATGTAGCAAGTTGCTATTCCTTTAAAAACTGTCTCCCAGAGATGACCACTGCAAACATGGTTTTATTTCTAGAATTTTTTTGTTTGGTTGCTATTTAAAAACACGAACAGTTTGAAAGACATAGAAAAGCATGTATAAACTCCTAACTCTGAATCCACTGCTTTACTACTTTGAACTATGCCATCATTACTAGGTTTCTTTTTTAAATGTTGTAAAACAAGGTATAAACCAGGTTTGAAAAATTCTCATTTAAAAAAAATTTCCTTAAGGCACAGTGATTCACAAAGTACAGTAAGGACCAGCAACAGTCATTACCCTCTAAAAGTTTCTAGCTGGTGGGGCTGGAGCCATACTACAGGAGTAGAGTGTTTGCCTTGCATATGGCTGATCAGGGTTGAATCCCTGGCATCTCATATGGTCCCCCAAGGACTGCCAGCCGTAATTCTTGAGTGCAGAGCTAGGAGCAGCTCCAAAACAAAATAAAAACATAAATGTGTATAGCTGGCAGGAAAGATGAGTGTTTAACAAAACCAGATACAACAAATTAAGAAATGGTAATGGGTGTTGTAAAAGAGCAAGAGCACAATAGAGTTTGTAAGTTTCATTTATAAATCTGTGGTTGATAGAGTCCTCTTCCTCAGTTTTCTAATATAGAGCAATGGGAAGGGATTGGAAGTAAATATATAGAATTCGCAGCCTTTGTGCACAAGGGGACAGTGTTAGAAGGCCCTCTTAATTTTTGACCTTGTTTGCCAACTGTTCAGTATGAAGACCCGAGGATGTAGTGTTTTGAGGGCATTGTTGTGCTGGGCATTACCAAGGCCCCCAGGTGATACTCAGGGGTGCCACCAGGGTCGTATGTGGTAGTGCTTATAGGAACATGGGATCCTAAGGATTGAAGGAGGTTTGGCTTTAACCCTTCTACTATCTTTCTGCCTGTTGGCCAGCCTTTGTTCTTGCCAGCTGTTGTCATTTTCTTTCCCACCAGAATTTACATCTGACATATCAGCGGGCACTGAAAGGTAGGGTAGTTCACCAGCTGGCTTTGTCATTGATTGCCAAAGTATGAGCAGTACACAATCCAAATCAGAAGACTTTTGTCAGCATGATTGTTCTTCTTGCAGATGGAACTATGTCCTCCATCTTTGTGTCCTCAGAACCCCAGCAAGTCTAACTGAGGCAGGCATCTAGCCATATATACCTTTATTACATTCCTATTTTTATACTTTAGCAGCACATTAGGTTGTGGGTGATCTTTTTTCTCATTTATTTTGGAGGGAGCACCCAGCATTGCTCAGGGCTTACTCCTGGTAGGGCTTTAGCACCATAGGAACCAGATTCAAACTGGGGTCAGATGCATGCATGGTAAGCACCTTAAACTCTGTGTTATCTCTCCAGTCTTTGGTCTCATTTTTAAAGAAACTGAGGCTTAAAGAGATTTTTTTTTGCTTTTTGGGTCAAACCTGGCGATGCACAAGGGTTACTCCTGGCTCTGTACTCAGGAATTACTCCTGCCAGTGCTCAGAGAACCATATGGGATGCTGGGAATCAATCCTGGGTTGTATGCATTCAAGGCAAATGCCCTACCTGCTGTGCTATTGCTTCAACCCCTTAAAGAGATTTTTTTTAAGTTTCATGATTTGAATAGTTGAATTTATTTCTTTATGAAGAATTTAAAAATCATCCTATTTTTGTTTTTAGAATATGCTGTTTTATTTTCATTTTTTTTCATCTTTTGGGCCATGCCGAGCAGTGCTCAGAGCTAACTTCTAGCAAGGTAACTAGGGATTGAGCCTGTGAGTCAGCTGCATGCAGAGCATATACCCTACACTCTGACTATCTCTCTGACCCAGCACATTTTTATTTGCATTTTATTTTTATTTAAATTATCTTTTTGTTTTAGAGGCATGATGTAAGCACAAGACAACCATCTTTCCTTTTGTCTCTAGAACTCTTCCCATCACCCAGTCCCCACACCGTAACCTCAGTTCTGTTATCAAATAATCATTCTCTTTTAAACAGTACTAACTCCCTCCCCCCAAAAAATTCTTGGCCATAGTTGCATCGCTCCTTGGTGTCAGTGCTCTACAAACATTTGTTGGTGCACATGATCATGATTATGGCTGTGGAGAAAAGTTGGTTCTCTTTCCTACAGGGAGCTGGTTCCCATTGATTCCTCCCATGGCTTGGCACAAGTTTTGTTTCTTCAGAGTTCCCTTGAAGATTTTGAAGACAACTAGGTCATCCTGTTGTCAGTATTTTTCTGGGGTGATGTCAAGGCAACCTCTCTCAGAGGTTCCAAAACTGATGGGGCCTATGGCTCCCTTTTCAGGGAAAAAAAATCACTCAACACCTCTCCTGGAAATCTTCCTTCTTCAAGCAAGCATCTGCCCCAATAGCATCTGAGGCTACTGCCCCCACCTGGATCATTCCAGTGCCTCAGCCTGTGGATGCCATCCCCCATTTTTTTTTCTTTTTGGGCCACACCCAGTGATGCTCAGGGCTTACTCCTGGCTCCATTCAGGGATCACACCTCACAGAGCTCGGGAGACCATGCGAGGTGCCAGGGATTGAATTTAGGTCAACTGCATGCAAGGCAAGTGCCCAAACTGCTGTACTATTGCTCCATCCCCCACGTTGGGAAACACTGGGTCAGAGAAGGAAGATTTACATGATTCCTAGTATGGTTGAGCCTCTTACTGTTTCTCTTCCCTTTTCTCCAGTTTTGTCCTGAGCTGATTGTTATTCAGGACCACTAACACGGGCACATGCTTCCTGGAAAATGTTTCCAGAGCTGACACTACAGGGTTAGGAGGCAGAGGAAACCTCTTTAAAAGACAAAATATTGTTTGTGCTAGATCAAAGGTATCGGCTATAAACACACTTTAGAATCACAGTTTTCAATCCAGCTCATTCTGCATTTCACTACATAATCATTGCAAATTTTTGCCAACTTTTTTTTGGTTTTGTTTTTAGGTCACACCTGGCAATACTCAGGGTTTACTCTTGGCTCCAAACTCAGGGATCACTCTATGATAGGCTCCGGGGACCATATGAGGTGCCAGGGATTGAACACAGGTTGGCCCTCTACCAGGCTAGTGCTTTACTGGCTGTATTTCTGTATTATCTCTCTGGTCCCTGTCAGGTTATTTTTTGGAAAAAATTGGGTAAAAACATTATGTAAAGTTTATTTAAAGCAAGAAATATTGTGATAGAATTTCACAAAAACGGTGCAACAATTATGTAGTTGTGATGATCATGTGGTGAAATACAGTTCTTCTGTGACATTAGGCAAATTAGAATTTTAGTAGGTGTGTATATATATATATATACATATATATATATATATATGGGCTTTGGAGATCTCCTTGGATTGCTATAAGAAATACAGGAGATAATACATGTAAGATACTGAATAGTAATCTCAGCACAATAGTAATGTGAACACTCAATAAGAATTCTTGCTGACATTAGTGTTAGTATTACTCATATTAGTAATGGTAAGGCACATATTAAGTGATAGTTGTATAGTACCAGTAAGTACAAATGGAGTATAGAAAAAATCATTAATTTGGGTGAGGTAAGTATTCACTTTCTAGGAGAAGTAGAAAAAATAAGGTAAAATATGCAAGATATAGCAAATGTGAAAGGGAGAATAAACTAAGCTGGAATGAGAACAAAAAGCAAGAACAAATCTAATGTTTGTGATGCCCAGACTTGATCATTAGTTCACCTGTCTTCACAGTCAGTAATTCTAGCCCTTTGTGAAGCTCCATTTTAGAGAGTCCCACATTATTGCTTACAGTTTATATAATTTGGAGGGGAGGGCCACATCAGTTGGTGCTTGGGAACTACTCTCAGATTTGTGCCCAGGGGACCCTGCAGTGCCAGGGACTGAAACTCTTTTATGCAAAATATGCTTTCATGCCTTTTTCTCTCCATAACTTTACTGCTTGCAGTTTAGGGGCCATAGATGGGAGCTTGCTCTAGCTGGGCTATATGGGGTATCTGTGCTTTGGTAGAGCTGTGTGTATGCTATGAACAAGTTATCCTCCTAATTTTTTTTAACCTTGATATGATTCGACAAACACACACTTCTCAATAGGAATGTAATTATAGCAGTTCTCCTTTTTAAGTACACTTTTTGCCTTTCTTCCCATTTCTTTTCAAGTTGTAGTGTCACCAGTAGGACCGCCATGAATGGCTGTGTCCTACACAACCCTAGTAGATGGTGCCATTCACATAGACTATAATTGAATGGCGCCACTAGGGTTGTGCAGTGCACAGCCTATACAACGATACTTGGTGGCCCTGGTAAATGTCAGCAGTAACTTCATCAAGCACAGGGTTTTGGGAGAGCTTGAGAGTTGAAGTTTAGAACAATTCTCAGAGACTTAGGAAGGGGGAGAGGCTAAATTTGTGAGGTGCTTCATGGGGTATGTGAGTAAAGTGAATAATGGACCTTGTTTCTTTGGAAGGGCATGTGGAAGAGTCATTAGCAGGGGGTAGGGTTGGATCTGGGTGAAGTGATGAGGAAGGGGAGGGAGTTGCATGCTAAATTAAGATATTTGGATTTTATTCAATAAGAAATTAGGAGCTGGGGTCAGATAAATAGTGTAAAGGGCTGAGTGCATGCTTTCCGTACAAGAAACCAGAGTTCAGTCCCTGGCACTGCATAGTTCCCTGACCACTACTTGGAATGAAGCCCAAACCCCAAGCACTGCTGAGTGTGGCCCAATCACCTCCCCCCATAAAATAAGGAATCATCGGAAGGTTTTTAAAACTGTTTATTTATATACATTTCACTTACAGACAATTCACCTGTTTAGCATGTTCAGACAGCATTTGTTAGTACACTCACAGGCATAGGTAGACTTGCCCACGGTGGTTTAAACATTTCATCCCCTCAAAAGATGCTCCATACGGTTAATGTTTTTACTCCCCTGCCCTTATTCCATCCATTCTCCTACTTCTAAGCAGCTAATTATCTATGTAATATCTCTCTATATTTGTCTATTATGGACATTTTTATAGAAATGGACTCATGTAACATATGGTCTTTTCTGATTGACTTCTTTCATTTACCATAATATTTTAAAGTTTCATGTATGTTGTATCATGAATGAATACTTCACTCTTGGGGCTGGGGAGATAATACCTGGCTAATGACACTTGTCTTGCATGTGGCTGATCCAGATTCAGTACCCGGCACCGCATATGGTCCACTGAGCACTACCAGGAGTGACCCCTGAGTACAGAGTCAGCAGTAAGCCCTAAGTTCAACTGAGTGTAGCCCTCAAACAACAAAAAAGTAGAATTAATATTTTATTTCTATGGCCAAATACTCTATTGTATGGATCTATGTATCACATCTTGTTTTTCCATTTGTTTACCAGTGTATATCTGGAGCTATTTTCACCTTCTTGCTAGTAAGCTTGCTACCATGAACATCCATGTATAAGTTGGCATCTGGGCATATTTATTGTTGGATACATAGGAGCAGAGTATCTCTGTGTCATAATATGACTCTGTCACTTTTAAGGAATTACTATACTGTTTTCCAATGTGCCAGCATCATCTTATAACCTTTCCAGTGGTACATAAGATTCCCAATTGCTCCACATCATTGTGAATGCTTAGGGTTGTCTTTTTAATTTTAGCCTTGCCAGTGGGGGTGAAATGGCATCTCATTGTGGATTTGATTTGCATTTCTTTAATCAATACTGATTTTGAGCATCTGTTTCTGTGCATAATGGCTATTTGGATGTCTTCTTTGAGGAAAATTCTATTTAAATCCTTATTCTACTTTAAAAGAATCATTTGTTTTTCTTGTAGTTTTGGTAGCAGGTTTAAATAGTGTTGATATTTTTGGTTTTGACAAACGAAGTTGCTAGGCCTTCTCCACTACCTAAGTGCCTAAGATCCTCTATCACTTACCTTATGTCACGTTTAGTCTGTCTCTTCCTTACACTCCTCAAGCCTCCTCCCCACCACCCCCGCACTGCTGGGTAACCTCAGTTTTGTAATCAAATTCAAATCATTTGCCATCGTTTAGTACTGTCTATTACCCTGTTTTATTTCTCTCTGAGAGAGAGAGAGTAACACTCATATATTTATATGAGTGTTACTGTCATCCCGTTCCTCATCGATTTGTTCGAGCAGGCACCAGTAATGTCTCTCACTGAGAGACTTATTGTTACTGTTTTTGGCATATCCAATACACACGGGTAGCTTGCCAGGCTCTGCCGCGCGGACTCGATACTCCTGGTAGCTTGCCAGGCTCTCCGAGAGGGGCGGAGAAATCGAACTCGGGTCAGTCGCGTGAAAGGTGAATGTCCAACCGCTGTGCTATCGCTCCAGCCCAATATATGAGTGATTTTAGTGATATTGGTTTCATCTGTCATTAGTCCACATTCTAACTGGGTTATTATTATTGAGCTTTAAACACTATTAATTATGGACCCTAGAACCATATCAGAGATAGACTTGCAAAATTTTTCTTCCATTTTTAAATGTTTTATTGCTTTCTTGATAGTGCTTTTTGAAGCACAAAAGGATTTTGGTGAAATACAGAAGGTTTTTGGTGAAGTTCAATTATGTCTTTTTCCTTTTGCTGCAAGAGTTTTCTTTGTCAATTTAAGAATACATTGCCAAATCTAGGGTCAAGAAGATTTACTACATTGTTTACTTTTTAAGTTTTATAGCTTTTGCTATATTTAAGGCTTTGATTCATTTTAATTTTTTATAGTTGTGATGTAGGGTGCTAGGCTTCATTCTTAGGCATGTCAAAACCCAGTTATCACAGCATCATTTGTTGTAGACACATATTTCGCCCTTTGAATGGTCTTAGCATCCTTATTGAAAATCATTTGTAAATATTTAAGACTTCCAGTTGACCTTGTAATTCTAAATGTCCATCCTTGTGCCACTACCACACTATCATTTTACTATTGCTTTGAACTTAATTTTGAAATCAGGTAGTAAGAGTCTTTTCAATGTTGCTTTGACTATTTGGGATATTTCACAATTCCACATGAATTTTAGCATTAACTTGTCATGTTGTACAAAGAAGTCAGCTGAGGTTCTATTAGGGATTTTATTGAATCTGTAACCTGAAAATTTTAAGGGGGAGAAGAATATGATAACTAGGTTGTATTTTAAGAATCAGACCATAACACATGATACAGAGTAAAGAATAGGAGGTTCTTGAGATATGGAGATCAAATAATTTATAGTTATATTAGCTTAAGAAAATATTAGGGGCTGGAGTGATCATAGAGGGATTTAGATGTTTGCCTTACATGTAGATGACCTTGGTTCAATCCCCAGCTTGGCATATGGTCCCAGGACAACTGAGCAGGAGTTATCCATGAGCCTAGAGTGAAAAGTAAGATCTGAGCTCTGTCAGGTATGGCCTCCAAACACCCTCTGCCTTGAATAAAAAAAGAAAATTGTAGGAATTGAACAGAAAAAAATAGTGCAGATGTATTTTAGAGATACTGAAAAAATTGAAATGTCAGAATGACAGGATCTGGGACTGGTTACATGTAAAAGGCTAAGAACGAGGGAAGACATCAAAGATTTCTGTTAGATTTGAAGATGCACTAATTAATTGAATCACTTAGAAAATCTTTGTATTTTAAAATAACTTTAAATTTGTAGATGAGTTGTAAATATATTACAGAGAATTCTAATGTATATGCTAATGAGCTTCTCGTAAGGTTAACCTTTTATAACCAAGAGAAACTTTAAAATAGAAATTAGCATTATTTCTAGGTACCAAACTATAGACTTTGTATATATTTTGTTAGTCTTTCTGCTTTTTATGTCCAGGATAAATATATGTTTTTATGTAGCAGGAGCCAGTCCAGTATATCACATTGCTTTTAGTTGGTGTGTCTTGTTGGTCTATTCCAGTCTAACAGTTTTTCAGTCTGCCTTTCATTACCTTGACAATTTTGAAGAGTACTGGCTGGTTACTTTATAAATTGTCCAGGCCATGGACCTATATAATACTTTTTCATGGTTTGGGCAATTTCATGATAAGATATAAGCCACTCAGGCAAAAATACCACACAAGTTAATAGCCTTCTTGTTTCATCATATCAGGGGTACATGATTTTTCTTATTCCTGCTTTACCATTTGGGTAAGAAAGTGTCTGCTTGATTTCACCACTGAGAAATTTGTTTTCCTTTTGTATTAAACAAGTAACAAGCTTGCAAAAATGATTACACTTTCATTAGCAATCATAGTATCTACCAATAGTTCTGGCCCAATTATTACTATATTGTTTACTTAATACAAACTTTCTGTTTCACTGGAACTCTCCTTTCCAATTTTATTTTTATTTTCATTTTAGGCACAATGATTTACAATACTTATAGTGGTAGGGTTTCATGTATGCCGCATTTCAATACCCTCAACCAGAGTGTTTACTTGTTTCTCCCGCCCCCTCCCCCACACAGACCCCCTACACACACACACACACACACACACACACACACACACACACACACACACACACACTGACTCCACACCATGTTAAGTTCAGTTCTGTAGACCAGTTTAGACCAGTTTTCAGGTTCTGTTGCTTTAGGCCCTTTGATATCACCTCCCTATGTTTTCTCTCGCAACATTTGAGAGGAATTATTCTGTTTCTGACTCTTTCCTGCCTAACTTTACTCAGCATGATCCACTCCAGATCCATCCACAGAGCAGCAAATTGCATGATTTTTGTCTTTTTTTTAGAGCTGGGTGGTATTCCATTGTGTATATAACATAGTCACTATACATTTCCAGTTTTTTTAGGGAACGGAGAGGGCAGATGTTAGGGAAAAAGATGATGGTTTAGATTTAGGCACGTTAGGTCTGAGGTACCTTGCCTCAACCAAACAGGGGGATCTAGAAATCATTTGGTTTATACATAGAAAAAAACACTATGACCATGATATTGGAGGCAAACACTATTACTGTTATTCTCATAGAAAATTTGGAGCACAATAGGAAATAAAACTGGCAAGGTAGTGGTGATCACCTTTTTAAGGGCTTGTATGACTCTGCAAACAACTCTAACGTTATTCAGTAACTCTCCAATGTCAGTTTAAGATTGTCTGGAGGGAAAGATTGAGAATCACATCCTCTCTCTCAATCAACTATAGTGACAATATAGTATGTAGTGTATGTGACAATAGAGAGTCATCTAATGTCCCAACTTAATTAGGTACTGAATGAGGCTGAGAGGCCACTATATGTGTGGGGGGAGGAGAGGCATTATCCGAGGTTATTGGAGAAGGCCCTGTGGAAGAAATAAATTTTGCCTTGGCATTTTCAGTGAAAGAAGAAAAATGACATCCAAGGTACAGAATGCTACCTAACTCATATCTTTTTTTTAATTTCTTACAGTGTGCCTGGCACTAAACTCTGCTTTTAAAACATTTAATCCCCACATCTAGTCTATGAAAGGGTATGGTGGCAATTTCCACTTGACAGAGGAGAAAAGTGAGTTTAGTGTGATTAAGTGTTCTCATTCTTGTAGACAGCAGGACAACCATGTTAATCTGCAAGTGTGAAGTTAGAACAAATAAAGTTAGATGAATTAGAAATTTAATGTGAGTTAATGGTAATATTGCTCACAATAGGGATTTTTGGGGAAAAATGAGATCAGGATGATTGTAACTTGTGTATGGAGTGCTACTTATTTGCTTGGCATGGTGCCATATACCTTGCTTGTTATATATCACTGGATATTCTCCAGTATCTTCTGGGACACAGGGAGTATCTTCTTGCCCAAGGGGACAGGGCTGGTGAGTGGAAATGCCAGCTTGCAGTGTTGAGGAACATCCAGTATAGGACCCATGAAAGCCTGTGGTCTGGCGGTGGTACTTAATGAGACAGACATAAACTTCTTGTGGGCTTCCCAGGGCCAGTCTCCTTGCATTGTATGGCCTGTACTGATGTTATAAATATCCAAATAGCCCTTGCAGTGAGGAGAGGCACCCCACCCCTGCTCTAAAGCTCCTACTTTTAGTCACTTAGCAGTGCTTCCTGCCCTGCTTACATCTTCTTAATAAGAATGGATTTGCTAATGTAACCAGAAACCTTGATGTTTATGAGCTCAGGTTATCTGTCTCTGCGTAGTACTTGCGGTATGGACTCTGCTGATAGGCATTTGTGACTTTCCTTATTCTCTACCTCAGTTGTTGACCAAACCCATTTTTAGGTATAATTTTAGCAGGTCGAACTGGTCTTTCATGTCCAGGAACATACTGGTATTAAGGTGACTTTACAGACTTTTTAATTTGGTCTATATTAACTTCAAAGCATAACAATTAGCAGGCACTGTAAGGCCATTGTGTTTACTTTTTGAAGGAAGGATCTTCGCAAATGTCTTAGACTAACAATGAATTTCTTAGAAGGAAGTAAACAAATTTGACTTCCTAGGACATCTGAGGAGGGCATTTAACCCCAGACTTCTAAAAAAATACATATTTTGTATTTGGTGTGTAACTAAAAGCCAGAAGAGGAAACATGAGAAGGACATTCTGGAAGAGTAAGTAGGAAACAATGGTACAATGTCTTGGTATTGGAGATTTAAATTTTAAAAGTTTAATTATAAAAATAATTGGAAAACAATAGGCAGCTACTTCTGTAACACTAGGATTATGAAGGACTTTAAGTACGTCATACATTTTAAAGAAGTTATTAAAACATGACATACTTCTGACTAAAGATGAAAAAGTTGCTATAGAATAAACCCTGGAAAAAAGTGCTAGATAGTTAATATACTATCATAAGCAGAAATATGACAATGAGAGCCTGAAAAAAGTATTTTCAGTAAGATTCAGATAGTCTGTATTTAATGCCACTATAACCTATGCAGAAGCCCATGTAGATAATTCAGTGGTCTGTGAGTGTATTCTTGGCGTCCGTGGGACCCAGGTTCAATAAATGGCACAGCATCGTCCCCAAGTACGGAGCCAGGAGTGACCCCCAACCACCCTTTGTTGTAGTCCGGCCCCCAAAAAATCACAAAACACCAGTAGCTCTCATAACATTTCTTATAATTGAAGACATGCAAATTAAAACAACAAAATGTGTGTGCTTTATAGGAGAGGAAAATCTGTTTTCCCGTTATCTTTCCAAGTTCTTGGACAAAGCTTCTCCTCATAATAAAAGCCAGAAGAGAAAGAAATGAAAACTTAATAACATGTATACCTCATATGTGCAGGTGAGGGGCCCAGGCAAGCAGAACCATTTTCTAAAACGGTCAAACCAGCACCTTGCATACCATTCCCAGTAAAAGACAAAAAATCATCTTGGGAGTGGAAGGGGTGGGTTGGTTCAAAGGTTAAGATGAAAAGGTGGTCTTAAAAAAGGTTAAAAACTTAAGATATATGTTCCCTTTGAAGACATAGATATTCTTTACAAATAAAGAATAAGGAAATAGTAGTGATCTGAAAATATAGATATAACATTTGCTGGGAAGTAAGAGAAATTTCCCCCTTGCTTTTCTTTTTCTTATTGTTTTCAGGTTAGTCAAATAATGAATATTAGGTAGATTTATTAGAGGTAAAAATAAATTTAATCATGTGTATACATTCAGGGAATCTACATGTATATCTGCATATGTATGTAGATTCCAGAGCCAGGGAGGCACATTAGGACATATATTCTGAAATAAACAATAATATTGGTGCTTAAGACTTAAAGAAAAGAGGAGCGAGATTCACATGGCAAGGGAAGGGTGGTTTGTATGATGGGTTCATATGATAAAGAGCAGTTGCTCTGTAATTAAAGTTGGCCCTGACATATAGACAAGGTTTAATATTTCTTTCTTTCTTTGCTTTAACTTTCTTTCTTTGCTTTAACTGTGTTTACTGACCAGGAGTTGATTCATGTGGTCTAGCAGGCGTAACTGACTTTTCTGACATTGTTTAATGATGTATAGACAGGTTTTTAGATAGGAGGCTTGCTTCTGGTAATATCTCATTCTGGGTCATACCATTAGTTCTCAGTCTTCTAGGGAGTAAGGTAGTAGTACAATTTCTTGTGAGTCGGCAGGGCCTCTCTTAACTTTAGCTCAAAATAATCCAGGTGCCTATGTGACATGCTTTGGGAAGGCATATACTGAAATATCTTGAGGAAGCTATCTGAAACATTTTGGAAGGCCTATTTTTTACTTACACAAAAAAACAATAGGAGATGAGTTGGGCACTGTTGCATATATATTCAGAACATTAAATAAAATGAATCATGTTGAAAGGAGGCTGTAGACGCATGTTAGTTGGCATGGGTATGTTTCAGCTACAGTTTGAGAGAATGTAGGTAAACCACTTTGCTGGAGAGAGAGATGTGGTAGGAAGCAGAGGAGGCCTGATTTGCCTTGCTGAGGAGCTGGAACTTTTTCTGCAGGTAATGATAAGTAACATGGAAGGGTTTTAAGCAGCAGATCAGAGCAGCATTTTAATAGGATAGGTCCTCTTTGTAGCTGTGTATTTGGAGATGGGTCAGCAGTGAAGATCTTATTGCAGTGATCCTGAGAAAGAGAATAAGGGTCCGAGAATATGACTACTATATGGCATAGTCCTTGGGCAGCATCAAGAATGGGGTGTTACCGATGGTATAATTCATATAAGTACTTGTCTTTAGGAGTCTCAGCCATGTGTCAACATAGGACTATATTGAACGTAGGAGAACTGAAGAAGGGCTAGGCCTGGAAAGCTTTGGTGCCAAGGCAACCACTACTAACCTGTTCCTCTGTAATGTTTCTCTTTCATTATATCTTTCTTTGGAGTGCCAGCAGTGGTTAGGGGTTATTCCGACTCTGTACTCAGGGATCACTCCTGGTGGAGCTCAGGGGACCATATGCAGTGCCAGGGACAAAACCAGGATTGGCCACATGCAAGGCAAGCAAATTAACCTCTGTATTATTGCTCCATCTTTCATTTTGTTTCCCCAGTCCTCCTTCACAGTGTGATGTCCCTAGTTATCCATTTAGGATACTTTGTGGTGACTGGTTCTCTTCCCCAAAGAACTTCTGTGGTACTAAAATGCTTCCTGCAAACAGTAATGATCTGCTCTAAGAGTTAACAAAATGAGGGCTTATAGATCTATTGTTGGGAAGGAACCGAAGTTGATGGGAGGCTGGACAGTGATACTACTAGACTTAGGACTGCTGTGCCTATAAAACAGGACGGGAAGAGAGCTGAGAGATGGCTAATAGGTCATGAAGTGGAAGCCCAAAGTCAGAGCAGTTTGGAGATATAGGAGGAATGAGAACAGCAGGCTGATACCTACATTGGATTCTTAGGAATGAACTGAGTTTGTGAGTTTTAAGGAAAAGAATCTTGGAATTTTCCGGAGGAAGCTGATAGAATGTAGTTTTGAGTATAACCTATTTGGGGGATGGGCAGCACCCCAGAAGGCCTCAGATTAGTAAGATCTCAAAGAATTCAGGCATTCAACTGACCTGGGGATGAGGCAGGTTGAAACCCAGCCTTTCTTTAGAGAATGCTGAGCTCTGGAAACAATCTGTGAAAAAAAAAAACAACTGATGGCCCAGTTAAGCTTGCATTTGGAGATGCTTTGCCTTGTTTAAAGCTCTTGGAGAACTGTGTATGGTATATAGCTGGCTCCCTCAGTACTCTGAGGGCTAGGGTGGGCAGAAATTGTAACGAAAAGGAGCTGCTCTGAAGCCTCACACTCATGAGTTTGAAAGTGTGTTGAGATTGGGTTCCTGTCAAAGAGTTTGTCAGAACCTTTCCCCCTTCATCTCTTCATCTGGAAAGAGGATTCATAACAAGGTCCTTTTGGTGAAAGCGCTTTAGTAGCCTTGGGTTCCACCTGCCATTTCCTTTCCTGCAAAGTGCTGAACCATGCGCATCTCAGCGTGACTATAAAGTGCCAAGTTGGTGCTGGAATCCACCTGTGTTCTTATTTTCTTGCTTTATTTGTTTGCACTCCTGATCGCCCTCTCTTTGCACTCTGCAGCTGCGGGGAGAATTTAACTGTTTGTCGTCTAGTCTTCAAACATGCTTCCAATATTTGGAGACCATTGGCAACTTAAAGTGAGAGAGAAGTCACCTTCTATTCAGGCTAAGTCTAGGCCTTTGAAATTGAACACTATTTTTATGGATTTCCTATAATTCGTGGTGATTATGGATGTGGCTTCAGCATTGACAAAGAGGTTTCCCTTGATAAACCATTGCTAGAGGATGCCAGAGGTTCATTGGAAATGGAATGCAATGAATTTAGGGATTTTTTTCAATCTGCTGGTTTGGTAGATATTCATTGCTTTAAGAATTGCTTGAGAAAAGATAATCTCTACCCTGGTGATGGGAAGAGATAGGAAGGTGAGAAAGGACCAAGTGGGGATTGAAATGACATGGCCATGTGAAACAACTGTTTGACAGCTCAATTAGTGGCTAGGTTTGCTGTCTCAAAAGGTCGGTGGTGATTGCATCGAGGATAACATGACAGTCTACTGGCTTCAGATTGGAATCTTGCTCTTTTTTGTTGGTTTCTGAGCTTTTGGCCTAGGGATATCACGGATCAGAAACAGCCAAATGGAACAGTTACTGGGAACTATGTCCCCAAGACTCTATGTAGATTCTTTTGGCTGTGGGTGTAGAACAGTAAGAGTTCATCATGGGCCCACTGCCTCACTTGATTCTCTCTGTTTAGCATGTTGGGTATCCAGAAGTTTTGGAAGGCCACTGTCATGGCTATTAGGTGACTGCAGAAGTATTGTGGACTTTTTCAAGGTGGTTGAGGATCCTAGTCTGCTTTTGTATGATGTAACTTCTTAGTGTAGCTTATGATGGGCCTGATGCTGGGTAACTATGTGCAACTTTCAACTTGGTTCCGGTGTGTAAGGTGAGTAATTTACTGCTGGGTCAGTGGGTAAGCAATGCCAGCTTTATTTCTTAGATTGCTCCTAAGGGATGGATGGGTAGGGAGTGGGGTAAGTTAATGATTGGGTGATTGAAATTTCAAGCCCACAATCCTTACCCAAAATCATTAAAATCAGATGCATTTCAGAAATCAGATGGCTTAAAATTGTTTTTGATAAAAATACCATGCCTGGGGAGTATTTTATATAGACTCCCAGTGGGGTCTAGGGCAGCACCTCATAGTCAAAATGCATGGTTTTATGAAAAGTGTATGTATATTCCCAGTAAGTGGAATAGATTAAAAATATTTAATAGCTTCTGTTCAGTTCATGCCTTGTTTTGCAACCAAATTGGCCTTAAAACCGTCATATTTTCAGTTTCCTGCTTTTTATGCCTTTTAGATGTGGCAGTTGCCAGTAAGCTATTGTGGGCCTGTAATTGTCATTGATGTTTTGCTCTTTTAATCAAATTAATCCACAGTGGGGGAGGGGAAGGCAAGTTCTTGATGGATATTTCCTTGGAAAAGTTCTTCGTTAAGGTATTGTACAAGGGATGGACTCCTGGTCATGTTCCTTTCAAGATTCTTCCTAATTTCTGTTCATCTTTTTCTTCCACGTTGCAGGGATTCAAGCAGGTGTCTTTCCTTAGTGACTTTCCTTATAGCAGGCTTTCATTTTCAGTGTAGACACTGAAATAGCCAAAGAACCAAATGGAAAGAATATATACAAGTTCACAATGTAGACAGTCAATTAATAGAAGCTTCCTATAAGACAGAGATACAAATCAATGGTTTTGTAAACCATAGCATTAGAATCATGTAGGTGAAAGAACTTTACAAATAAATCTTACTTTTTATCAGTCCATAAGTCTTGCTTGAATGTCTTTGATCCCTATAGTAATTCAGGCTGAGATCTTCTATATTGTTGACTGCCAGGAGTGGATAAATCCCCTGGGGAATTTGTTAAATATGCAGGTTCCTGAGTTCTCAGACTTATGGCTCAAGATTCCTTGTGAGAAGCCCAAGAATTTGCATGTTCTGCAAACTGCTGTGGTTCCTTTTTACTCCCAGGCATTTGAGGACCAGTACTTAGGTGAAGGCCCAAAACGTACGTTGCTACTGGTTTTCAAATACTGTTAAGTCAGACCTGTGTCCAGCCAAGTATCATGGAACCAGTTTGCTTCTCTTGGACACAGTTCTTTTCACTTGGTTTGACGTATGAAGAGAAGAGTCAAACTACCTAGTCATGCTGAGAAACAAACCAGTCAAATCAAAAGTTTATTTTGAGGGCCAGAGAGAGAGTGTCTCTTATGTATCCCATATGTGTCCAATCGTAGTGCAATATCTGGCTTTACTGTGGTCCCCTGAGTACTTTCAGGCGTGATCCCTGAGCACAGCCAGTCGCAAACCCTGGGTACTGCCAGTGTGTCCCCAAAACCCACACCATAAAAAAAGTAAAAAAAAATATTTTGGGGCTGGAGCAATAGCACAGCGGGTAGGGTGTTTGCCTTGCACGCAGCTGACCTGGGTTCAATTCCCAGCATCCCATATGGCCCCCTGAGCACTGCCAGGGGTGATTCCTGAGTGCAGAGCCAGGAGTAAACCCCGTGCATCGCCAGGTGTGACCCAAAAAGCAAAAAAAAAAAGCACATTTTGAGTCTGGGGTGGCAGTGTAAACAGCATTGTCAGATAAAACTGGGATGCATGTGGGACTTGTTCAGCAAGAAAATATGCTTGCTCTGCACATGGCTGACCAAGCTTCCCCAAGACTTTCCAGGATTCATCACTGAGTGCAGAGCCAGGAATAATCTCTGAGCACTGGTGGGTGTGGCCCCAGAATATAAAACCAAAACCAAAAAATTGGGATGCCCAGTTATATTGGAGATTATAATAAACAGTGAATAATATTTAATGTATGCATGTTCCACGCAACATTAGAGTAATGCTTATACAAAAACATTATTCACTGTTTTTATCTGAAATTCAGATTTAAACTCAGTGTCCTGTATTTTTCTTTGTTAAATCAGACAATACTGGGTTTACCCACCTTTCCTCAGGAGAGACAAAGCAGATGACATTTTGTCCTGTGCTCAGAATCTATTTTTTACTTGCCCTGGGTGAGCGCTTCTTAGAGTGGTTACTTGTGTAAGACTGAAGTTCAAGAGTTGAAAAATTGAGTGTCGCTCTTGAAGTTAAGAAGTATTTCAGAAGTTAGAGCCCTAAGGAAAACTTTCTCCATCTCCCCTGCCCACTTTATAATTCCTCACTTACCCAAGCCCACGCCCAGATACACACACCCATAGAGATCTTTTGCAAATACAAACGTGTACACTTTGGAAAAGCACCTGCTTGCAAGTTTTGTTATCTCTTTTGCTATTAGCATTTGGGTGTTTCATTATTAGTAGTATTACTGTTACCATGCTTATTATTCTATCATTGTCTCACTGAGTCTAGCATTTTTTGATAACTATATTTCATTCTTTTTCGATTGCAGATCTTTCTCCTGGCCTGCCCACCATGTCGTAGTGCTATTGTCATCTTCAAGTAAGGAAAATATGAGTTTTTCCTCTGTTGGCATTGCTTTTCAGACCATTTTTTTCTGTTTGATAACAAATGATAAAGCACTTTCTCTATGAACACCTTGGGTTTGTGCTCTTGTCTATGAGTTCCCCAAGGAACAGAATTCTGTGAGGGCCAAGTGTAAAAGAAAATTCATATGTAGATTTGGCTTTTGTCAAGACCAACAGATCCTTTTGAGTGATTCCTTCTAGTGGTTTATGGTTAAGGTATTCTACCTTACAAAGTTCCCCTTCTTGCAAGAATTTCTCTACTGTGGTCCACTGAGGCTATGATTCTTCATTTTCCAGGGCTTTATTCTTGTGTACTTATGACTTTACCCCCTCTGAAAGTGCAAACTGAAATGAGAGAAACATATCACCTTATTACAAGTACTGAATTCTTAAAAATAGCAAGCATCAAATTAAAATCAAATCTAAGTCTCTCAGGCAAGTTCACTTAAATGAAATTCTCCAGGGTCCCGGAACCTTTATTTTAACCATGAGTTGTGACCATCTCAAGTATCAAGCCTTTTATTAGAGTTGTTAATGAGAAGCGAAATCGACCAAATTAATCTTGTCTCTCCCTTCCTGGGCTCCCATTTTGGCTTGTTTATGAGCAGTGAAATGGCCTCAAGCCAGAAGAGGGGACATGAAGTAAAGAACCCAGCAGATCCTTGGATAATTGAGAGTGGTACAAATGGCTTTCTGATTTACTTAAGTCATTAAAGTGTTAGGTAGGGGAAAGTATACCCTATTTGCTGCTTCAAATAGCTCCTTGGAATAGCCATTTAGTTTCTTGCCTTGGGTAAGCAACTTTCTGCTGGATGAGGAATAATGGATCCTGATTTTATGGATCTGAAACAGAGTGGGAGGGGTACTTAATCTTGTTTTCTTCCTTTGATTTTTCAAAATGAGCTCAATTTTTCAAGTGTAATGTTTTAAGTGCCACATTTATTAGTTTTATTTCATTATCAGGAAGGTAAAAATTCTCATTGTAGAAAATGTAGACACACGTAGAGAAGAAAATACACATCGCCTGTAATCCTACTACCAGGACATAATTTTGGTTTTTGACCTTCCTTTTTCTAATAAGATAAGATGACATTTACTTTTTTCACTATATCTTTTCTCAATTAATTTATATATACATCTGCAAGTACAAAAATGACAAATACGGTTGCAGGATTATTTTCTTTTTCTTGGTTTTTGGGTCACACCTGGCAATGCACAGGGGTTACTCCTGACTTTACACTCAGGAATTATTCCTGGCGGTGCTCAGGGGACCATATGTGATGGTGGGAATCAAACCCAGGTCGACTGCGTGCAAAGCAAACACCCTACCCACTGTGCTATTGCTCCAGCCCCTGGATTAATTTTTTATAGCAATCCTTTTGGTTTTATATTTTCCTTCTGCCTCTGCCTTTCTACACCATCCCTGCATATTACTACACCAGAATGTCCGCTTCTGTTTTTTTTCCTATGTGCTCATAGGCATGCACATGCACACACTCTGATATACACATATACATATAGAAGCACATATACACACATAACATGAGTTTGGGGATATTTTGTTGCTCATTATCTGCCTTACAAAAGTAATCCTATCTCCGGGTGTGACCCAAAAAACACAAAAAAAATGGGGGGTGGAGCAATAGCACAGTGTGTAGGGTGTTTGCTTTGCATGCAGCTGACCTGGGTTCCATCCCCAGCATCCCATATGGTCCCTCGTGCACCACCAGGAGTAATTTCTGAGTGCAGAGCCAGGAGCAACCCTGTATATTGCTGGGTATGACCCCAAAACCAAAAAAAAAAGTAATTCTACCATAGTTTCATTATCTTAAGGCTTTAAAATATTTAATTGATGTGCAACAATTTAGTGGTTCCTTATTGGTGAGCATTTATGTTCATTCTTTCCAGATTTCTGCCACTACTATCAATGCTGAAATAATATTATTCACTTGTCCTTATATATTGGTGCTTTTAACTCTTTATAAATAAATAGAAATACATATATTTGAATATATTATATTTTATATAACATTTTATGTAAAATATTATATTTTTATATTGCTTTACAAAACAATATAAATTGTTTGATATTTTTATATTGTTTTACAAAACCATGCTGTTATAATTTGCTTTTTCTTTTTTTGTATCTAACGTAAAAGATTTTTTTCATATCCCAGCCAGCATAAGATATTTTGGTTCTTTTATAATTTTGATAACTTAATGGATGTTTTTTCTTGGTTACTGATGAATTTCAGTATTTCACCTATTTTTGAATTGTTTATTCCTGTTATTTTCCCATCTTTATATGGGTTGTTTATCTTTTCCATAACTTATAAAAGTTGATTGAATAATTTGGATATTGGCCCTTGTCCATAATCATTGTTAAGTTTTCATTTACCTAATAGGTATGCTCTGACTTTGCTGATGATATAGATTTCCCCTATAATTTTTTAAAAACATTTTCATATCCAAATGCAATTTTAATTCTATAATTTCAGGGTTTCCAGTCTTGGCTAATGGACTGTAGTAGCATAATATATAATTCCTACTTTTCCTTTTGAA
Organism: Sorex araneus; assembly: GCF_027595985.1. Taxonomy (NCBI): domain Eukaryota; kingdom Metazoa; phylum Chordata; class Mammalia; order Eulipotyphla; family Soricidae; genus Sorex; species Sorex araneus. The sequence goes on from NC_073313.1 coordinate 107,731,907, forward strand.
TTGAACTCCTGTATTTGTATTCTATCAAAGTTTTTCTATACTAGGATCCATTTATGGATTCTCTATTCTGTTTCATCTGTTTGTGTACTTTTTGGGAGGGATTTTTTTTTCTTTCTGTCCTACCAGGTTTTTATAAGATGACATAAGACAGACGTACAGGAGAAAAACAAACTTAATTTCATATACATGTGAATTCAAAAAGACGTGAGGTGCTCCTGCAGTCATGCCATTAGGATTTATATGCCATCCTGGGCTGGGGAGAAGGGGCTCCAGCTCTGGATCTTCAAAGCCTAGGAAGACAATTACAGGAAGAGAAGAGCATATGTTTGGTAAACAAATGTTTGCCATGCTATGCTGAGACAAAGCAATCCAAAGAATACTGAGCAAACTGGCCTTGCTAAATCATCCTGACCCCCAATCTACTGCAGTTAGCTCATAATCTTTGTCTTTAACCCTAGCTCACTTCCTGGAACTAAGTTGCTATCTAAATTACGTTAAGCAGTTAAGGAAAGGGTAAAATAATGCTTTTCAATGTCAGCTGGGATCTAATAGCAGTTAGCTGAAAATAATCCATAAGCCAGGTAGCTTAGTTTGGGGGGCATTTACTCTGCTCACTTCGCCCAATACTTAAATCTTATTGACTTGAATACATTAGCTAAATATGTTTTCCTTGGCCAGTCTAACATTTTTTTTCTTACATACAAATTTTAAGATCACTTTCAGTCAAATCTCCTGCCCGAATTTGGATTCTAAAATTCGAATTGCATTAAATTTGTATTTTTTGTGAGAATCAATTTTTATAAAACCATATAGCTCTTTTAACCTAAGAGCAGATATTTCTGTCTACTCAGATTTTGCTTTGTCTTTTAATTTTATTTATCCTCTTGTTCTTATATGCCCTGTCCCTTTATGATACATTTATTCCTGGAGAATTAGTAATTTTGGAGGGCCCATTATGATTGGAATATTTTCTTCCTTTCCTTATTTCATGGTAGAATTGGGAAAGGTTATTGATTTTAACAATGGTTCTTTTGTCTAGCTTTCGAATAAAAATTTTTGTTGGTTCTGACATATTTTATTTTTCTCTTATTCCTTCTTTCCCGAGGTTAGTCATTTTCTTGTATTTTTGCAGAAACTCAAATACAGAGTCTTAAAAAATGGTGCTGGGGGAAGGGTGGTTTCTAAAACCAGTTTCAAAATTTATTTGTTCCTTTGTATTTGCTTTTGGTGTTTGTTAAAGAGATAGTTTTGAAGGAGGGTGGTTTCTATATTTTACAGCTGTTTTCTCAATGTTTATTCGTGGTATATGTATATTTCAGTTAAGTTTTGATATAATGAGTTGTTGATAGGTTTTCTGATTTGAACTATCCTTGCGTTAATTATCCTACCAGTCCTGCTAACTATAGTACATTATTATTTTACTGTATTGTTGGAGTCTATCAATCTATTTTTTAATTTAGAACTTTGCCTCAGTTTACTTAAGTGAGCTTGAAGTATTTTTTCTGGTAACCTTTTCATCAGATTTAGTGATTAAAATTATGAAGGTTAGGTAAGGAGCTTTTGAATATTCCTTCCTTTTTCTCTACCCTGGGGTACTTTAATTGCCCTTAGAAACTGTGTTTTTCAAAGGTCAAGTAAAATGCAACCATGAAACTCATTTGGTCTTGGGGTCATTTTTAGTTGGCAGACTCTTAATCACTTTTCCAGTTTCTTCTTGGATAATTAATCTCATCATCTTTGGGGTCAGTTCTGGTCACTTATTTTTGCTGAGAAATTATTTATTTCCTGTATCTTCAAATATGTTGTCATGGAATTTAATTAGGCATATAGCACCCTCCTTTTCCATCATTTAAAAATAATCTGTGTTCATGGGTTCTTTCGTGGCCTTAGTTTTTTCTTTTTGTTTTCATTCTCTCATGTTCTATTGTTAGTAAGCACCTCATCTACTATCAGTTGCTTTATGGTATCTGCTTTTGGATATTTTTCTTCTTTTTACCAAAATATATTTTTGTACAGTTCTCATAGAATTTTTTTTTATTATTTGTCACTTCTTCCTGTTTTTTGTAATTTCTTAAAATGAGTATTCCTTCCCTCGTTGTCTTTTTTAGCTTGGCTTTCCTATTCTGCCCTGTTTACTTCAAATTGTAAATCCCCCCTACTTTATTACAGACCATTTAATGACATACTCTAAATTAAAGTTTACATTGTAAGGTAATGAAATATAATTTGTTAAGATAGTATATGCAATAATAAAGATACAGTGAGATCACATATATGTACTCTTTTTTAAAAATTTTATTTTTTTATTTTTTATTGAATCACCATGTGGAAAGTTACAAAGCTTTCAGGCTTAAGTCTCAGCTACACAATGCTCAAACACCCATCCCTTCACCAGTGCGCATATTCCACCACCAAGAACCACAGTAAACCTCCCCCCACACCCCCACCTCCCCAGCCCCCCACCCCACCTGTGTAGCTGATAAATTTCACTTTACTTTCTCTTTACTTTGATTACATTCAATATTTCAACAAAAAACTCACTATTATTGTTTGGAGTTTTCCCCCGCCCCCCAAAGTCAGACCTGCTAGAGTGGAAGCATTTGATAATTTGTTTTCCATTGCTGAGAATGAAGAGATATGAGGTTGAGTGGCTACATTTGCTCCAAAGAGACTATGTGCCCTTAGCCTAGTTCCTTCGAATGATAACCTCTGGTAAAAACTAGAGTGAGAAAAGTCATAGCTAGCTTATCAACATAAATGCAGAGTTCACCACTCTGAGTTACCCTGGTGCCCTTATAAAAATCATATCCACAACCATACTAGCTGTACCTTATACCCTTCTATATGATTAATGACAACTAATCTGTTCCATATTTGTATGTTTGTCACTTTAAAATGGTATAAAATGGATTGGCCTCCCTGAGTGTAGAACCAGGAGTAATCCCTGAGCATTGCTTGTTATGACTCAAAAACAAACAAAAGAAATAGATTGGCCTTTTTTTAATTCCTCAGCTTAATTCGTTGAAGAGCATTCATTATCCACATTTTACCAAAGACATTGTTTTCCATGGGTGGATAGCATTCAACATGTGGAGCAATGCCATATGTAGTGGGAAGATAAAAATCAGTTTTCAAAAGTAGACAGGTTTGAAAAACAACTCAGTACCATTACCTTTCATTCTTCCTTCCTTCCTTCCTTCCTTCCTTCCTTCCTTCCTTCCTTCCTTCCTTCCTTCCTTCCTTCCTTCCTTCCTTCCTTCCTTCCTTCCTTCCTTCCTTCCTTCCTTCCTTCCTTTCTTCCTTTCTTCCTTCCACAGCAGTTCCTAGTGTGGTTTTATAGGAGTGCTTCCAGGAGAGTTTGGTGCTGGGGATCATGTGGTGCTGGGGATTGAACCCTGGCCTCCTACTTACAAAATATGTGCACTATCCTTTTAAGCTATCTTTATTTTTTTATTGCTTTTTTTTGGGGGGGGTCACACCTGGCAATGCACAGGGGTTACTCCTGGCTCATACACTCAGGAATTACTCCTGGCAGTGCTCGGGGGACCATATGGGATGCTGGGAATAGAACCTGGGTTGGTAGCGTGCAAGGCAAACACCCTACCCACTGTGCTATCGCTCCAGCCCCCTTTTGAGCTATCTTTATGGCTCCACTGTTTTCAAAGTAATCTGCTTTACATGATCTAATCTTTAATGCCATGACTAATGAAGACATTTTAAAAAATACAAAATAAAAATGTGGGGGTTATTTGGCTAAAGAGTATATAGAGATGCAATCAAGATTTTCTTTCTTCCTCTATTTGCTAATACTCATAATAAGGTTTGCTTGTGTGCTCAGTACTCTTACAACAGACTGTTTAATTTTTTATTCCAACAAACCTATATAGTATGCAAATATTATTTTCAGTTGGAACAAAAAACAGTGCCTCGGAAAGATGAAGTGACTCTGTGTTATGCAGGTGGAATTTGATTCTGTGTCCATCTGACCCAGGTTGCCAAATCAATACATTTTATTAGGCAAGTGAATGGTTTTTGTTACTCAGTTTTACTGAAGGGTTAAAACCATGAAAACATTCTATTGGGAATTCCATAAATATCTCTGTACCTAGATGGGTACTGCTTACCAGTCGTGTCCTATAAGTTCAACACTCTATACTTGTTGTGTTTTTCTTAATGGTCTTTTACTCTGTCAGACATGCATGAATTTGCCAGCTTCTCAGCTAAGGAGAGATTGGCATATTATTCAAAGAGGCATAGCCAGTCACTGTTGGATGGGGGTCATTTATTTTTGCTGAGAAATTATCTATTTACTATATTTTCAGTTGTGTTGCCCAGCAGGAAGTATGCCTGAGGCTGAACAGAGACTGACAGTTTTGGGGGGAAGAGGAATGGCAGAATTCTCCACAGGGTTCCTGTGATATTCTTGGCAAAAGAGAATGACAGTGTCCCTTTCTGGCAAGGTCTCAAATGTGGCCATCACTTGACATAGGACTTGCGAAGTCTTTTTCATGAATCTCTGCCCCACAAGAGGGTATATATCCAAAGCATAAAGCTGTCACTGTCATGCTGTTGCTCATCGATTTGCTAGAGCAGGCACTAGTAACGTCTCCATTGTGAGACTTCTTGTTACTGTTTTTGGCATACCAAATACACCACAGGTAGCTTGCCAGGCTCTGCCCTGAGAGCGAGATACTCTTGGTAGCTTACCAGGCTTTTCCAAGAGGGGCGGAGGAATCGAACCCGGGTCATCTGCATGCAAGGCAAACGCCCTAACCGCTGTGCTATAGCTCCAGCCCAAAACACAAAGCTAAGATTGGAAACAATTTCTACCTGACTCACTTAATACAGCAATTTTGGGCTCTTTGATTTCTAATAGTTCCAACTCCTAAAATTCTACCCTGGCAGTCTTTGGTCCCTGAAATCCTCTTTATTTTTTTTTTAAATTTTGTTTTGGGGGCCATCACTGATGGTACTCAGGACTTACTCCTGCCTCTGTGTGTAAAGATCACTCCTGATGGGACTCAGGACCATGGGTGGTACTGAGGGTAGATCTGGAGTAAGCCACATGCAAGGCAGGGGCCTAACCCTGTACTAGCCCCAGAAGACCTCTTTTTGAATTCTTCTTGACTACATGGTTAATAGCAGCGGCAGAATGACTTGTATCATGTGAATCTTTAACTCAAAGCCATGTTCTTTTTGCTCATTTGGCTATTTTGAATCATTCTTTTCTGAAGAGCTGTTTACTGGTACCTTGAACATACAAGTCATAAAATTATTTTTGTCACACAGGCTTGAATAAAATCAATATATCCTTAAAGATCATTCTGCTCTTTCTATTCTGCTGTTAACTTTGAAAAAGGTTATCTGTCCCAATTACCTTTAGGAAGCACACCCAATTACATATCAAGACCAATTTGCAGGGCCCAGAGATGTAGTGTGAGTTAAGGCACTTACATGCAGCCGAACCTAGCTTGATGCCGGGCACCATGTGGTCCCCTGAGCATGGCCATTAGTCACCCCTGAAAACCCTTGGGTGTGGCCCCAAAGAGAAAACCAACAACCGTCCAACAAACCAGACAAAAAGAACCAATTTGCATCTCAAATTCTTAATAGATAATATCACCTTTTAAAAACAGGGAAGAGGGTCATGTTGCCTAGCATTTTGCAGCTCATTACCAGTGCTTTACTTATTTCCTCTGCCCTTTTCCTCATTTTTACCCTTCAAATTAAACTTCACAGAACTCCAAACCTGTTCCAGAATTCTTGTATGTGTCTTACTCACTATATTTTCATCTGTGAATTGCTACTGCATGATCTTTGTGCAGTTTTTATATAGAAATTTTTGCTTGAATTGTTTATATACAGATAGTGCTAATCTTGTATCACATTTTCAGGGAATACTCTCTAGACTTTAGCTTTATGGAAATGTGCGCGTTTGTATTACATGCCTGAGATCATTACGCTAGCCTTGGTAACTTTTCACATGCTTTAGCTGTATACTGTTTTATATTGATTGTTCATATCGACTAGTTTCCTAACACCCTTCAGACCATTTTAATGTATTCCAGTGATTTTAATGCATGAAGATTCTTCCTGTCTTAAGACAGGTAGACAATTTAGTTTTTACTAGACATCTTTAGCTTCTTAATTCATCTCAGTAATTTTTTGTGAGTATAGGAAGTAGTGTGTGATAACTTTGTAATTGTCTCAATTGTTATTCATTTGAACATCACAAATTCTTTTCTTTAGTTTTGGGTCATACCTGGTGGTACTCAGGACTTGCTCCTGGCTCTGTGCCCACAAATCATTCATGGTGCTGCTCAGGGCATCATATGTAGTACGAAGGATCAAAGTGGAGTCCTGTGCATGCAAAAGAACTACCTTAACCCTTGTAGCATCTGTTCTGTCCAGCCCAATAAATTCTTTTGGGTGTATACCTAACTACTTCCGGATTACTCTACTTCCGGATTACTCCTGACTCTGTGCTCAGGACTCACCATTTGCAGGCCTCAGGGGAGCATATGGGATGCTGGGGATTGAACCTTTGTTGGCTGTATACAAGGCAAACACTCGGCCAGCTGTACTATCTCAAGCCCTGCCTATATTTTCTGGAGCTGGTTGGTTACAACCTTTCTTCCCCCTCCCAAATGAACTTTGAATGCTTATGTCAGACTCTATCCCCAAACCCTATTAAAATTGGTTAAGTGTCTTTAAAACTAACTTTTATGAATGTTGCAACCTTTTGATATTATGATTTATAATAGGAAATATTTATTTTCTTCTTTATCCTTGGTTCCATACTCATAGCTTCCAAAACTGAGGATATTTCCTAAGAAATAAGAGAGATAAAGGGTGTCTTTTGCTCATGTTAATGAAAAAATAATGAAAGCATTGTGGGGGCTGGTGGCCAATGGAATTATCTAGAATGTGAATTTTCAGATCCACCTATTCATCTCCTGTAGGGGAGAGGACCTGGAGGTTTAGTCAGGGCCAATGGCCCTTGTGCTAATCTACCATGACTATGCAATGATGTTTCCTCAAACTATCTGAAAGAAGGTGTGTGTGTGTGATGGGAGAGGGGGGAGGTCTAGAGATCTATCTGGGTTGGTGAACATGTAGAAACTTTTGGAGAATGGCTTGCCACACCCTTTCTTTGTACCTAACCCTTTGTATCTCTTTCGTTTGACTATTTATGAATTAAAACCTTGCATAAAAATTCAGTAATCTAGGAAGCAGATGTTTCTGACATCTCTGAGCTACTCTAGCAAATCAATGGAATGTAAAGAAGGGCCCATGGGAACATCTATTTTTTGTTTTGTTTGGGGGCCACACCCAGTGGTGTTCAGGGACCACATGCACTGCTGGGGATGGAACCAGGATCCTCTGCATGCAAGGTAAGCGTTTTTATCCACTGTACTATCTCTCCTGCCTGTAACCTCTTTTTTATAGAAAGCAGTTAGAAGTACAGGGAATAACCAGGGCTTCTGAAGTAAAAGGTAATCCTGTGGGACTGAGCCTTTTAGTTGGTGAATCTGAGTTTATCTCTGGGTAGTGTCAGGATTGAATTAGTCTCCAAGTATTGTTTGTGGTGTGGGAAAACTTCTCCCACCTAGGGAACACCAGTTATCATTTTTAATTTATCCAATGCTGCTTTTATCTTCTTCTGTGTGTGTGTTTGTGTGTGTATGTGTGTGTGTATCTGTGTGTGTCTCCTACACATTTCTCATCAGCCATTCCTGCATAATTTGTAGTTTAGATAACATATATAATATTTTCAAATGATTTATTTGCAGTATACCGAAAGATTCTGATTTTGTATTTTATGGTAGGCTGCCATACTTAAACACTTCTGATTTTGTTTTTCAGTTGCCACTTTTTGATTAATTTGGAAATAAATTATATCACTTTGATACGAGAACTTAATTTGTTTCAAAAAGTGAAACATCCCCTCCCTCTATTGCAAGTCTAGTTGTATTGGCTACAAGTTCCAGGACAAAATATTTATTATTTCTTTAATAATTTTTATTTAGGTTCTAGGAATTACAATACTCTTTCATGCAACCATCATACCAATACCATAACTATCACTACCAAGGTCGCTTCTTTTACAGTAGGACAAAATTATATAATAGTAATTCTGGAAGAAATTTTTGCCTTGATTCTAATTTTAATATTACTATTATTTTTTGGTGCCAGGGACTGAATCCAAAGCCTTATCTTATGTGGTCAGTATTTTACCACTGAGCTACTTCCCCAGCACTCTTCTAATTTTTTAGTCATTTAACATGGGGCAGTAACATTAGAAACATGGAAATGTTTATAATATTTCACTGTTGACTTGATGTTGATGACTTAGATAAGATAGCTGTTCTAATGCTAAGGCATTGTTTTATTCTGACATTACCCAGTCTTTTAAAAATAAGTCAGAATGTTTGTTGAATTTGGCTAATGCATTTTGGACCTCTACTGAGAGGTTCATTTCGACGAACCCTTTGACCTCCACACTTGGTATGTTATTAGTAGATCTCTTAATAACAACCTTTGTTGAATTTTAATGTCAGTTTGCCTTTTCCTCTCTTGTGCCTGGCTTTCCTATTTTGAATCTGATTGATTTTGCTTTTTTGTCACTTCCAATGTGAAATTTAATTCTATTACTATAATGTTAACTTCTTTGTAATTCTTCACTTCTTTTGTGAAGCTTTCTTCCCCTCTGTTTAGTTTTTCCATCTCAGTGTTGTATTCCATATAGCTTTCTGTGTGTTTCATAGAATCAATATTTTCTCTTACTCCATTAGGATGTAAAAGTTTTCTAAAGCACTTTAATTTGCTTCTTAAACTGAATTCAAATTTTTGTGTTTCCTCGAAATCTTCCAACGATTTGTCTTTTTACCTGTGCTGCCAAGGATCCTCATAGGTACTGTTTTGTTGGGCTGGGGGATATATGTTTATGCATATCTAAAGGATAAACAATATGCTCTGTGTCAAAGGCAGGTTGTAGTACATGGGCTGTCTTCGAATACTCTCAGGTCCTCCTTGGTGCTGTTTAGAACTTCTCAGCTCTACTCTTGGTAGAATAATTACTGCACTTAGATTCTAACCTATTTCCCGGGTCTCGTTAGTTTTACCTTGGTAGATTTGCTGGAAATTAGATAAATCACCTACTCTGGGTTCTCTGAAACTCTGATCAGATAAAAATAAGGGAAAACTGCTACCTCCTGCTGTTGGGGAACTGTTTTCCCCCAATGTGCCCAGACACGTTACATACCAGGTCCAGACAGATGCGGGGCGAAGGTTGACGGGGGCGTGGAGAAACCACTTTGGGAGAGAGCTGATGGCTGATAACTTTATTGCCAACTGTACACATGTTTTATAGAAGGTCTTGGCTTAACAGGATGGCCCAATCACACAAAGTTTAGCATCACTAACCTATCAACTCTTTAACCATTTTTTTTCAACTCTGCTTTGCCCTGGCCCAATCCCAGATAAGGCTAGGTGCTCCAGTTAGGAATGCAACTAGGTGATAATTCTTGGGAGATGGGACTCAACACCATATTCCTGGGACTTGTAAAATGTGCCCAGATACTCCCTACTGGGTCACTATGCAGGGACAGGTCTCATCAGCTCTGGTGCCTGTTGCCATGCTCCACATCCTGCATTCATTTTGAGAAGAGTTTCCCTGTTTTGATGACTCCCACTGCCAGGTCAGAGTGAGTTATAGGAAGTAGTATGCCAGTACCAGTGGCATCACTTCTCCCTCTTAGATTTTGGAGAATCTCTAATGAGTGCAGTTTTAATTATTTGTTAAGTTCTTTTGCAAGTATTAATCAGGCAAAAGAAACCTGTGTGTTTTGTTTGCCAGTAAGAAGAGGAACTTCATATTTTCAAGCCATGAGGTAGTAGTGGTGAACAGTGGAGACTGCTTTTACTGTCTTCTGGTAGGATTTTTGTGGCCCCTGCCTGAGTTGACCACAGTTTATTTCTCTCAGTAACACTTGATGTTTATTGCCAATAGAGATCACTCCAGGGTTCATTAAGTAAGATCATTTTTAATGATTTGGGAAAGCTTTATTTTGCTGTAGCTTCATAGATGTTTTGGTGGAAAGCTGGAAGAGGCTATGCCACCAGCTGTCAGCTCTGTTCAACTAGATATGCAGCATAGATTTTGGTTTGGAGAAAAGACCAAGCAATTGGTTTTTTTTTGTTTTTTTTCTTTTTGGGTCACACCCAGTGATGCACTTGGGTCACTCCTGGCTCTACACTCAGGAATTACTCCTGGTGTTACTTAGGGGACCATATGGGATGCTGGGAATCAAACCCGGGTCGGCCACATGCAAGGCAAACGCCCTACCGCCCTACCCGCTGTGCTATCGCTCCGGCCCCTCCCAAGGAATTGTTTTTTGTAAAAGATCAGACAATAAGTATTTGGAATGGTGAGGCCCATAGGATATTTGTTTTATGACACTTTATTTTTGTAGCATGAATGAAGCATAGAGAACATGTAAACAAATGAGTGTAGCTACGTTCCAATGCAACTTTATATCCAAAAAAAGGAAAGAGTATCACATGAGGAGGTTCTGGAGTCAGAGGAGAGTCACCACCGTGTGACTGTACTTGAAGCCTCTAGAGTGTGCACTGAAAAATGTTAAGATGGTAAATTTTATGTTATGTGTATTTTGTCACAGTAAAAAGCAAACAAAACCGCCCAAAACATCACAAGAGGACCATCATTTGCTGACCTCAAATTTCATGCAATTAAATTAAGCACAAGGCTGGAGCGATAGCACAGCGGGTAGGGCATTTGCCTTGTATGCGGCTGACCCAGGTCTGATTTCTCCACCCCTCTCGGAGAGCCCGGCAAGCTACTGAGAGTATCTCGCCCACACGACAGGGCCTGACAAGCTACCCATGGCGTATTCTATATGCCAAAAACAGTAACAAGTCTCACAATGGAGACGTTACTAGTGCCTGCTCAAGCAAATCAATGAGCAATGGGATGACAGTGATACAGTGAAATTAAGCACAGGATGAAAGGGGGGATGAAAGAAGAGAGAGCTAGATAAATGGCATGGGTACAATGGTGACCTTGCAAAGTTTGAGGACAGATTTGGACAGATTTCTCCATGTCTTAATGGATGTGAGGTTCTAGAATGCTGCAGTTTTTCTTAGTGACAGACCTCGTCATGTTTTATTGGGAGAGAAATACAGATTTCATAGACACACTTTCTGGCATAAGGATCAGAGTTGGTAGGTTTTACTCAGAGGCTTGGGAAATCTTTGCAACTGTCAGTACTGTTCATATCAAGTGGAATTTGAAACCCACCCAGTTCTTCCTTTTTACTTAAAGTACCATGGGTGAGTGGTGAGTCTTCCTATAGATTATCAAGCCTCTACCCACGACAAGTATACTCAAGGTGTTTTGGTATTAACCGTGACAGACTCATTTGATACAAAGAGCAGCAATGGGTCTGAGTTGGCTGTTTCTGTACCTCTTTGCTCAAATTCTTTTGCTCTTGGGATTTACTTGTCAACTGGAGACCTGAGTCCTTGCATCCAGAAACAGGGCTGCACTTGGTACCCCCAGCTCCCTTTCTTTTAGTGGGGTGGAGAGAGTATTCCTCCACCCAGCTTTATCCTTGGCAGCCCTCGACTTGACCCAGACCTGGAAAGCGCCTAATGTCCAACTGTGGCCTCCCATCTGCTCAGAAAATCAGGTCTCTGGAGAGTTTACTGTTGTTCTTGGAGCAAAGTTAGCACATCCTGGGCCCTTTCTCTTTACCCCCATCTGAAGGCAAGGAGCCAAGATCTCTTGGTGAGGCTCAGGTCAAAGATGCCAAAGTTCTGAGATCTGCGGGCAGGGGTCTCAGAGCAGCCTGGGGTGCTTGGGGTGGCAGAGCAGTTGTTCAGTGTGTCCTGCTCTGTGTGGGGTGTGCTATGCGCTTAAAGGAGGGTGTCTTCACCACAGAGTAGTCAGCATTCACGACCCCCCCTGCCTTGTCACTCGTGTCACCAATACAGAAGGTTCTGAGTGCAGCAAGCAGGCAGTCTCAGCTGCACTTTGCTCTTTGCCCTCCTGACTGCTGTTTGTGGAAAGGGGCACAATGCTTCCATGCAGAAGAGGCCAAAGGCCCCCTGAGAGAAGCCAACCTGTGGGAATTCTTCCAGAGCAGGGAGAGTTGTTGGAAGGACTCAAGGAAGGATAAAGACATCCTTTATCCCATGCTGAAGATTCCAGTTGGGATCAGGTTAGCAGCTTTGGAAACACCCACTACTTAGCTTGCCTGGTGATCCCAGAGTGTGCTGTGAGGGTGGGGGGTGGGGGGTGGACTCAGAGTGAGTCACTGAGTGGTGCCATTTGAATGGCAGAGAACTCTCCGCCTCCCCAACCCCGCCCTGGGGGAGAGAAATGCACATCCCCTGTCTCAGGAAACTTGCCCTCCTCCCTCCCTGCACTGCCACTGCCAGGCCAGCAGCTCATTTTACCCACACATATGGAGAGGAGTGGATCTCGGATGCAAGTACAGCTGTTTGGCAGTGGGCATCTGCTGACTCAGTCTGAGGAGGCTTTTGAAGATAAGATGAAATTTCATCCCTGCTGCGGAGAGCACCGGGTGCACTGGTGGATGGAGCTGTAAGACTGTAGGCAGGGTGTGAGCCAAGGTAGGTGAGGGAAGCAGTGGGTTGGAGGGTGAGGGGAAGGAGGAGAGTCTGACTTAGGAATCTCCAGCAGCGGCAGCAGCAGCAGGCAGCTGAGTTGCAAGATTGATGTGCATCTGCAAGATTGATGCCCTGTTGGCCTTTAGGCCACATGCTATTTCGAGAGTTCAGGAGCCCCATAACCCCCTTTTGGTTCTGATCTCTTCTATTATGCTCTCAAACCTTTAAGCAACTTGGTTTGCCCAGGGGACTCAGATCCCAAGTGCTTTCTGTTCCGAGGTGGGCTCAGGCTGAACCTGTTGTGCTTGAATGTCCTAGAGTGTTTTTACAACTTCGGTGCTTCCCCCGGCTCTGCTCCCAGGGCTTAACACAGCAGTTGTTCCGTAATTTTAAAAGGCTCTGTCTTTCCGCACCTTCACCTCAAAAGTGACAGCTTGGAGCCTTAACTTTGGTCTCATTACTGATAAAGGTATTAGGGAGAGGGCCTCAGCCATGAACAATTTTGTTAATACTGTGCTTTTGACGAGGGAGAGAAAAGCCCAGCCTGAAAGTATAGCAGATTGTAAAGGGAATGATGCTAGGGATCATGACAGCCGTAAGTAGGTAAATAGTAATTACTGCTTATCATGTTAGTGTTAAGCGGCCATTCATAGAGGACAATTTTCTCTCCTGTGGCAAAGGCTGTTAAGGTACCTGATTTCCAAAGAGCTATCTGCCAACGTTGTGGTCTGGCCGCCAGACACATTCTGACCATTAATATTAGAAGAAGAAGGGGGATACTTTCAAGGTATTCCCAGGGTGCCTCCCCTTCCACGTTCAGGGAAAGCTGTTCTCTGCACCGCTTGTCTATAGAGTCAGTGTCATTCTCTCCTCAAAGTTTTTGCTTCTGTAGTCGTGAACCCCATCTTAAGAATCAACATTTAAATCCTCCCCAAATCCTCTACTGGACGTCTTTCTGGAGGTTTCTGAAGCAGGTACTGCTTTTAACATTTTGTTCCTTCCTCTGCATACTAAGCATCATCTGAGGAAAAAGAAACACAGGAGATTCAGAGAACTTTTCCCTCCTTGGGGCACATAGAAAGCAGTACTGGGCACAAGAATGAGGACTAAGCATTTGGGGGTTTTCTAGCGGCCCTTCTCATCTCTTACAGAAGCGAAGTGAAGATTCTCCCAGGCCAATGGTTTTTAACCTTTGTACATTATAGAGCCAACACCTGTCCACAAAGCAGTGATTTAAAGTCAGTGACTTTGCATGTTGGGTAAAAGAAATTTTAGTGGATAAAAGCAATACCACATGAGAGGAGGTTTTGATAGACTGACTAGGTAGGAGGTTTGTAAAAGATGAGATGTTTCATTCCAGAAAGAGAGTGCAAGGGTTATGGTGCTTGCTTTGTATGCCTTGTGTCCAGTTAGCTCCTTGGCATTGCTTGGTCCCCAGAGCACTGCCAGGAGAGACCCCCTTCTAGAGACCTTTGGGCATCCCCCCAGCACCTCCATGTGTGGCTCAAAACCAAACAAACAAAAAGAAAAAAAGAAATGTTCATTTTCATTATAAAAGTAATCTGTGTTTATTGTAAGGAAAATATCGTAGCAACCAATGAGAAAGACAAAGGTCACTGAAAAATCTTTTATTAATGTTATTTTTTCCTAGTCCCCTGTGTATTCTAATTTTAAAAGCCAAAATTGGGGATCTTTATATATACTACTTTATAGCAAATAAAAAATGATATGCTATGATTATTTTCTCATGTGATTTAGTCTTCTAAACCTGACTTGTAATAACTGCATAATATTTCAGTTTCTGAATGAACCTAATAAGATATGTTTAAACAGTATCCTATTAATTCAAGATTGGTTTATGGGACAGATACAATTTAAAGGACACTTTAAGAGGATGGTTTGGTTATAATGATGATTTTAGTATTTCATAAGCCCTTCCGGAGCAAGAGCAAGACTAAAGCCTTGGCTTCAATTTCTTCACCTAGAATAGAATAAGTTGATTAGCAGCACTTCCATGAGTGAGAGTAACAATGAGATGAGATGCTCCATATTAACTTAGTCATATAGAACTTATTATACAGAGTTAGAAAAATCTAATTTTCTCTCTTTATGTATCTCCTTTACCACAGAAACAAGAACACTTCTCTTCTGACATGTCTGGTTTCTAACATGTGTAGCTTTTCCTCACACCAAACATTTTTGTGAAAACAGAGAGAGACAGAGACAGATAGAGTGTGTGTATGTGTGTGAGGGAGAGAAGAGAATGCTGGTAGGACAGGCAGGCTGTCTTCTATAGAGGAAAATGTACATTAAAGTTTGATCATTTGTCTTTACTCAGCATGTGGCAATTCCTAAATTCCTGGCTAAATAAAGAAATGCAGGGCTGGTAGATAGTACAGGAGGTAAGCTGCTTGCCTTGTAAGAAACTAACCCAGGTTTGATCTCTGACACCCTATATGGCCCAACAGGAGTGAGCCGTGACCTTCCAGCCAGACATAAGCCCTGAGCAACTCTGGGTGTGGCCCCAAACAGCAAAAAAGGACTACTCCCAGCAGTGCTCAGGGACCTGTCATGCTGGAGATGAAAGCCAGAGCTCCTGCATATAGGGTAGGCACTCCAGTCCTTTCAACTGCCTCCCCAGCCTAAAATACTTGTTCTGAATTTGAGATCATTCTCTTAGAGGCAGGAATCAGTCTCCTTGTAAAGAAATGCAAGTGAACTGGTAACAGTGCATTCTAAGATGTTTTGGTTTCCTTGGGTATTTGCCTTTAAAACATTAATACTGTTGCAATTTTGGTTCGGTAAACTACATTCATGTGTGAGCTACAGCTACAGTGGTACATGTCTGCATCAATGTATTCAAGTTATTGTCACTGGCTTGGTCTCTTCTTGAAGTTTGTGGCTATAAAGTACCTGGGCTGGGGCTCTAGGGCTTTGCATAGGCTGAAAGGAAAGGCCGTCTTGACTCAGGAAACCTCGACAGGGGTGCAGAGCCTGGCAAGCTACCCGTGGTGTATTTGATATGCCAAAAACAGTAACAATAAGTCTCTCAATGAGACGTTACTGGTGCCCGCTCGAACAAATTGATGAGTAACAGGATGACAGTGACAGTGACATACACATGTAATACATGCTAAAAGCTTCTAATTGGAAGGAAGTTTGCTACTCTGTTTAGGACAGAGGTTCTCAAACTGATTTGACTTCCCATCCACTTTTTAGTTAAAAAAAAATAAAAGCACTCAGAGCCCTCCTGGAACTCTACTTTTTAAAAGCAAGCAAACAGAAAGTGGGCCCCAGTTGTGCCCAAGCCGTTACCACCCGCCCCTGCCAATCCACTGTCTGTTTCCAGAAGTCCTGGGTCTGAGCACGTGACCCATTTTGTAACACAGTGGATTAGGGAATAGGGTAGATGAATACTATTAAGGAAGGGGTATGTGGGCTCCAACTGAATCAGTAATATTCATATGTATTCAAGCTGTGGGAGGCACAGATGTTTTATGTACAAAAATATGATAAATATATAAAGATATAAAGCATATATAAATAAATATGTAAACCATTTTATTGAGATACTGGGATTACATACTGTTAAACACACTTCTTATGCATACATCATTCCAACACCACACATATCACCAGAGAGCCAGAATTTGTTCAGTGGTGTCCCAAGGACCCCTTCCAAACTCAGTGCTCCCTCAGCGCTATAGACATAATCTTCAGATCTGAAGATTTTGACCATTTGTTGTTCACTTCCTAGGTTTCTTTTTTTATCCCACATATGGGAGAGATACCTCTGTGTGTGCGTTGTGTGTATTAACATTTAGAGGAATTCCACAAAATTGTAAATCGATGATAGGTTGATAGGTTGCATTGCATTGCCTCATCTAGTTATTCTCTACTACAGATAAGTGAGAATATCCTGAATTTGTTCATTCTTCTGGTTTGCTTTACTTAACACGTTATCTCCCAGTTCTATCCAAGTTGCAGCAGATTACACGATTCACATACAGTATTATGTACACATGCATCATATTTCATTATATATATTACAACATCTTCATAATCCCTCCATCTGTTAATAGACACCTAGATTGATTCCATACCTTAGTTATTGTATTAACTGCTGCATGAATAATGGTACGGATATGTTCTTCCGAATGAATGTTTTTGTGTCTTGGGGTAGCTACCCAGGAGTAGAATTGCTGGATCATATGGCAGCTCAATTGTAAGTTTACTGAAACGTCTCCACACTGTTTTTCACAGTGGTTGAAATCAGCAGTACTCCCACTAGCAGTGGATGAGGATTCCTTTTCTATACATCCTTGATAACACAGATTATTCCCCAGTATTTTTATATGTGCCATTCTGCCTGGTATGAGATGATATCTCTTTGTTGTCTTGCTTTGCTTCCCTAATGATAGATGATAGCAAGCATTTATTTTTTTCATGTGGCCATCTGCCTTTCTTTCTCTGAGAAGTGCCTATTCTCTCTCCCCATTTTTTGTTAGGGTTTTTTAAAAAAATTCTTTTGATCTTTGTGAGTACTTTATTTATCCTGGATAACAACTTTATATCTGATGTGCTGAGTGCAAATATATTTTACTGTTTAGTTAGCTATCTTTCAGTTTCTTTCACCATGCAGAAACTCTTCAATTTGATGTAGTCCCACTTGTTAGTATTTGATTCTGCTGCTTTTGCCAGCGGTATCAAATTATTGAGGACCACATTTAGGTCCAAATTTGGTAGACTACTGCATATATTTTTCTCAGTATACTGTATAGTTTCTTGTTCGATCTTGTCTTTGATCCACTTTTGATGGACTTTTGTATAATATGTGACATATGAATCTAGATCTAATATTTTACATGTGGTTATCCAGTTTTTTCTGCACTATTTGTTGAAGAGAATATCTTTACTCCATTTCATGCTCTCAGCACTTTTGTCAAAAAATAGTTGACCAGGGGCTGGAGCAATAGCACAGCGGGTAGGGCATTTGCCTTGCACGTGGCCGACCCGGGTTCAATTCCCAGCATCCCATATGGTCCTCTGAGTACCGCCAGGGGTAATTCCTGAGTGCAGAGCCAGGAGTAACCCCTGTGCATCGCCAGGTGTGACCCAAAAAGCAAAAAAAAAAATTAGCTGACCATATATGTAGGGGTTTGTCCTTTGATATTCTTTTCCGATCCATTGATAAGAGTCTGTCCTTATTAAAGTACCATGCTGTTTGATCACTATGGCTTTATAATAAAGTTTCAAATTAGGCAATAAAGTTACCCCCACCCGCTTGGTTTCTTATTTTTAGTATGGTTTTGGCTATTTGTGGTCTTTTATGATTCCATAAAATCTTTATTATGGATTGTTCTAAATCCTTGAAAAATGTTAACTGAATTTGGATTGAGAATGCATTGAATCTATATATAATAGTTTAGGCAAGATAGTAACTTACCTCTGTTGGTGTGGGGGTGACTAGGGGACACACATGCTTGGTTGTAGTCCTCACACATTTACTTGAGATGCTTCCAAGGGGGAGGCGGTCACATTTATTGTTGGAGGGTGACTTGGAGGTCAGGGAGGTCAGTGGAGGTCAGGGGCTATTCTTGGATCTCACCTCAAAGGTCAGTTCTGGTGGTTCTCAGGAAATCATGTCTGGTGCTGGGGACCAACCCTTTGTCATCTGCTTTGCTAGGCAAACACCTCACCCCCTGTGCTCTGTTTCTGGCCCTATACCTCTTTTAATTCTGTTTGCATACCTGCTCACCTGGGCTTACACTCCTTTGTTTGTAATGCTCACACACATTCCGGTAGAACTTGCTGGTTTGCTGCACTGTGAACATATGAGCTCATTAGGTGTAGAACTCTGGGTGGCATTGTTCACGCATGTTTTGAGTTGCATGACTTGCTGAAGCCACACCCTTTTGTTGCATGTGGTTCTGAGAATCAGATTGTAGATATGAATGGTCGTGCTTAGCAAATGGAACATTACTGGGGATTGAAAATTCATGGTCTTATGCTTGTGAGGCAGTTAATAAACCACCAGGTCTTTTTCCTGCTCCAGGGGTGTGGTGTGGAGGAAGAGTATTTAAGCTGAGAGTTGCATGAACAGCAGTGCCTACATGTTTGTGTCTGTCCTGTCTGTGATTAGAAGCAGAAATAAGAGCACAGATCTGCAATTTCAGTGGACAGGATCCTGTTGCCCACGCTGACTTCCCCATTGTATATACTGCTCCAGGAGTGTCTGTTGCTGCCTGTCACTGGACTGATGGTTGGGGATTTGGTAGCTTTGCTGAGCTCCAGACTACAAGTAATGACAACTTACTGTCCAAGGTCTTCCCTGGAAGTTCCGCTCCTTCACCAGACTCTAGAATTCCAGAATAGTTGTATTGGATAGATTCTATCTCGTGCAATTTTTGCCTTGGTCAGGAGATAAATCCTGAGAATTATTTGAATTTTATAGACATATATTACTATTAATATAACTCTCACCAAAATCAGATTATGGGGGAGATACTTCCACAAACTAATATTGTTCCTTTACAGTGACATGGTCTCCATCCCCATATTCTAATAACTGTTGATCTGTCCATATTCACTATAGTTTTGTCACTTAAAGAATGCATATGGGGGTTGGAGAGATAGTACAGCTGTCATAATGCTTGCCTTGTATGCGGCCAACTAAGTTTGGTACCCGGCACCACATAAGGTCCCACAAACCTGGCCAGTAGTGATCCTTGAGCTCAGAGCCATGTGTAGGCCCTGAATACCACAGGTGTGACCCCAAAATAAAAACAAACAAAAAGAATGCATGTAAGTGGAATCCTACAATTTGTTTTATTTTTGAAGATAGTCTTTGTTCATTTAGCATAATGCTTCTGAGATTCATCTACTTGTTGCATGTGCCACTCATTCTTTTTATTGCTCACTGACTTTTTGGTATGTATGTATCACTTTTTATCCATTGTCCTATGGAATAGTGCGAAGCTGATTCTAGATTTTTGTCTATTAAGAATAGAGTTGCTGTGAGAATATGTATAATAGTTTTATGGTAACATAAATATTTAACTCAGAAGCTACATTGTTGCATCGTAATGGTGTAAATTTTTAAACTTATGAGGTTAACTTTATCTTAGTTTTGAGACCACATCCAGAAGCACTCATATACTACTCTCAACTCAGTGCTCATGGGATCATGAAGTGCTAGGGAATTAAACCCAGGGCTCCCACATGGTGCTTCAGCCCTTGCCCACAATTTTAAGACTCTGTGAGTAACTGTCAAACTTTCCACATAGTTTTTATTTATTTTTTGCTATTGTGGCATTGTGAGCCACACTGTGTGGTGCTTAGGGCTTACTTATGGCTCTATGCTCAGGAATGACTCTTCGAGTGCTAGTAAGAACATGCATGGTTCTGGGGTCGAACCCATTTGGCCTCTTACAAATAAGGCACCTAATTCTCTGTCCTGTCTATCTGGCCCCTCCAAAGTGATTTCATGTTTCAAATTTCTACCAGAAAATATATATATTTTTGCCATACTCAGGGATGCTAAGGGATTTACTACTGGTGGTGCTAAAGGGAAAATATGGGGTGCAGGGGATTGAACCCAGATTGGCCCCACAGAAAGCAAGTACGCTGCCCACTGTACTATCACTGTGGCCCCTGGATCTGAGCTTTTGGTCAGAATCAAATAACTGTATCAGTGTGGGTGTAAGGTACTATTCTGTTTCATTAATTGATGTTTCTTCTCTTTTTGGATAGTATTGTTTTGACTGCTGTAACTTTATATTATTTTACAATAATCAACTTCATCCTTTTCAAAATTATTTTAGTTACTTAGATTTCTTTGCCTTCTAGAAACATTGTAGTGTCATTTTAACAATATATGCAAATTACTCTCTGGGATTTTGATTAAAGTTGTTTTATAGCTGGATCTTAGTTTTGGTAAGAACAGACATCTTTCATTATTGATCCTATATTTTGGGCCCTTTCCTAGCAGTGGTCAGGGACTAGTGCTTGGACACTATGCTGTGCTGGGAATTGAATCTTGATCTCCTGCATGCAAGCTTGCATGTGTATATCCCATTGAAATATCTCTCCAGTCCCCATATGTTAAACCTTTTATTTCCTGAACATTGTGTGCCTTTGCAGTTTATGTAGATGTACTTTAATTTCTTTTATCATTATATTGCATTTCTCTTTAGATTTTACACATACTTTCTTGGTTTATATTTAATAAAACTGGGGTGAGATTTTTTTGAGAAATTTGATTTCTACATGAGTTTTTTTTATAAATAGGGTGAGAAATAACAGGGGAGAAATAAAAACAAACATTTCAGAAATAGAAAAATAATGAGGTTACTAGGAAACACTTTATGGCACCAAGTTCAAGAAATTAAATGGGTGACAGTGTTTTAGACAGAGAAGGAAAGAAATCAGTGGAGGAGTGGGGAGAAGAGAACAAATAACTATCAGTAACTTTGTAAGTAATAGCTCTTTAATAAAAATTTTAAAAATTAAATGGGTGAATTGTTAGAATCATATGAACTTCCAAGATTGAACCAAGAGGTAACAATAACTGAGTAGACCAATATTGAGTAAAGAAATTTAAATAGTAATTAAAAATCTCCCCAAGAACAAAAGCCCAGGTACAGATGGATTCACTACTGATTTCAACCAAAACTTGAAAGATTTAGTGCACATACTCTGCAAGCTCTTCCAAAATACTGAGAAGAGAGAAATCCCTATTAATGGCTTCTATGAAGTTATATAGCTTCTGATAGTTATAACAGACAGCCACTAATAAAAAAATTACAGACAAATATCTCTGATGAAAATTGATGCAGAGATTGTTAACAATATCCTAGTGAACTAAATTCAGCAATATATCAAAAGGATTATACACCATGATCAAGTTGGGTTCATCTTAGGGTTGCAAGGATGGTTCAATATATCAGGTAAATTAATGTAATATACCACGTCAATAAAAAGAAAGAAAAAATATATAGTTATACCTATGTATTTAGAGGCTTTTGACAAGATTCAACACACATTCATGATTTTAAATAAAACCCCCAAAAATAGAAATATAAGAGACATGCCTCAAGATAATAATAAGCATATACAACAAACCAACAGCCAATATCATACCCACTGCTGAAAAACTGAAAGTATTCCACCTGAGATCAGGACAAGACAAGTATGCCCATTGTCGCCACTATTATTCAACATAGTTTTGAAATCCTTGTCACAGCAATCAGACAGAAATAGATATTAAATGGATCCAAATGATAAATGAAGAGGTCAAATTTTATAGACAATAGACCCATCACTATTTGCAGATGGCATGGTAAAACACATTGAAAAAACTGAAGACTCCACACACACAAAAGCCTTTAAGAAATAATTAATAAATACAGTAAGGTAGTAGGTTACAGAGTTAATACGAAAAAATCAGTGGCATTTCTATACACAAATGATGACCTAGGAGAAAAATAATTAAAAATTGTCCTCCTTCTAAATACTGCTCAAACATCAGATACCTAAGAATTTACAATAGAGATGAGAGATTTATCCACTGGCAAGTATAAATTGCCACTAAGAAATATAAGAAAAGGTACTAGGAAATGGAAATATACTTCCTGTTCATGGATTGGAAGAATCAACATTGTTAAAAATCTCCATCCTACCCAAAGTACTATAGGGGTTTATTGTATATAATTAAAATTCCATTAAAATTCCAATTATTACATTCCAATGATTATTTTCAAAGATACAGAACAAACTCTACTCAAATTTGTGTGGAACCATACAACTCCCTGAATAGTCAAACTAATCTTAAGAAAACAAACCTAAAATGGGAGGCATCACAATTCCTAATCTTGAACTACATTACAAAGTCATAAAAATCAAAATGGCATGATACTGAAATAGAGATCTATAGACCAATTGTATAAAATTGAGAGTCCTTATATAACCTCCAGATTTATGCCACCTAGTCTATGACAAAGGATCTGAGTATGTGAAGTGGAGAAAAGAAACTTTTTCAGCAAATGGTGATGTGAAAACTGAATAACCACATGTAAAACAAATGAAATTAGGTACCTCATACCCTTCACAAAAGAAAACTCAGAGTAGATTAAATATCTTGAGATTTGGCCAAAATCCATAAAATACATTAAACAAAACATTGAAAAACTCTCCAGGAAATTGACCACAGAGGAATTTTCAATGAGATGACCACAGTGGCAAAGACAGTGAAAATAAAAATAAACAAATGGGACTACATCCATTTTAAAAGCTTCTGTACAGCTAAAGAAACTGAAGCTCTGATAAAAGACACTATATGCAATGGGAGGAAATATTTGCACACAATACATCAAATAAAGGGCTGATGTCCAATATCTATAAAACACAAAAGCCAACAAAAAAATCCAATAACCCCATCAATAAATGGGGAAAGGAGATGAGCAGAAACTTCCTGAAAGAAAGTATATGGATAGGAAACAAGTATATCAAATAGAATTCATTGTCTAGAGAAATGCAAATCAATACAATGAGTTATCTCATATCTGTGAGAATGGCACATATCCAAAAAATTAGAAATTGACCACCCATTTTACCCAGCAATACCACTGCTGGGAATATATCCCGGAGAAGCAAAAAAGTATAGTTGAAATGACATCTGCACTTATATATTCATTGCAGCACTATTTACGATAGCCAGAATCTGGAAAAAACTTGAGTGCCCGAGAACAGACGACTGGTTAAAGAAACTTTGGTACATCTATACAATGGAATATTATGCAACTGTTAGAAAAGATGAAATAATGAACTTTACATATAAGTGGATCAACATGGAAAGCATCATGCTAAGTGAAATGAGTCAGAAAGAGAGAGATAGACATAGAAAGATTGCACTCATCTGTGCAATATAAAATAATAGAGTAGGAGACTAACACCCAAGAATAGTAGAAATAAGTAACAGTAGGTTGGCTTCATGGCTTGGAAGCTGGCCTCACATGCTGGGGGAAAAGGCAGCTCAGATAGAGAAGGGAACACTAAGTAAAATGTGGATGGAGATCCCACTCGGGAAGGGAGATGCGTGCTGAAAGTAGACTAGAGACTAAACACTATGGCCACTCAATACCCCTATTGCAAACCACAGCAACCAAAAGGAGAGAGAGAACAAAAGGGAATACCCTGCCACAGAGCGGGGTGGGGTGGGGGGAATGGGATTGAGGGGTGGGAGGGATACTGGGTTCATTGGTGAAGGAGAATGGACACTGGTGGAGGGATGGGTGGTCAAACATTGTATGAGAGAAACACAAGCACGAAAATGTGTAAATCTGTAACTGTACCTTCATGGTGATTCACTAACTAAAAAATTTTTAAAAAATCTGGAAATAGCCAGTGTTGACATGGTTGTGGTGAGAAAGGATATCATTGGTGGAAATGTCATCTGGCTCAACCTTTATGAAAAGATATATGGAGATGTACCCAGAAATAGGAACAGAATAACCTAGCAATACCTCTTCTTGGCATCTGTCCCCAAATACAAAAGCATTAATTTGAAAGAATATATACACAACTGTGTTCATCTCCACACTTAGTACTATAGCCAAGATATGAAAACAAGCCAAATACTCAACTACAAATGGATTAGAAGTGATGCAAACACACACACACAGATACACACAGAATCATGCAATTTATAGCAGCAGGGATGGACCTAGAAGATATAATGCTGAGTGAAGTCAGTAGGAAAGGGATAGACGCAGAATGATCTTGCTCATATGTGGGATGCACAACAAAGTAGTTAAAGATCCAAAGACAATATAATGGGGGAAATGATCTACACATTTGAGTCTGGGGTGGGGGTTGGGGTGTGTTAGTTGCTTTGGGAGAGGGAAGGGGAACACTGGTGATGAACGTAGTATTGTAAGTATATACATCGTAAAAGGTTATTGTAGTATTGTAAACTAGAGAATCTCAATTACAATTTTAAAAAAATGTTCCAGTCAAAGAGGCAGTCTGGGCATGGAAAGGAAACTGGGAACTTTGTTGGAGAGAAATTCACAGTGGTGATGGAATTGGTATTGGAACATTACCAACACTAATAAAACAAACCAAAAAATGGGAGACATGGAATTTCCCAACCTTTAATTACACTACAAAGCTATAAAAATTAAACTGTATGGTACAGGAATAAAGATAGACTGTAGACCAATGGAATAGAATTGAGAGTCCTTGTATAACCTCCAGATTTATGGCCAGCCAGACACACAAATATTGAATAACTTTGTAAATCATGGTGTATTGTAAATAATTAAAATCTTAAACTAATATAGCCAAGAAATAAGAGCCACATTTTTGTTTAATATTGTTGTTAAGTAGAAATATCATTGATAATGTCTTTTGGCCTCGTAAACCTATAACATTGCTAAAATAGGTATTAGTTATAGGAACTCATTGCAGTTTCCTTGGAAATTTCCATATTTATCATTTGTGAATAGTGACAATTTTATTACTTCCTTGTAAGTCTTTTCAGTGCAATAAAGAATAAAAATTGCAATTAAATGAAAATGAAAAATTAAATGAAAAACAAAGACTTTTAAGCTCTATCAGAACATTTGTTCTTTGTTGCACTAACACAGATAAGCAGTATGATGTTGAATTGGGTGATAATTATAGCATTGTCTTGTCTTATTCCTGATATTAATATGTGTCTTATTCGTGATGCTTATATGTGTATGTGTGTACATGTAAGTGGTGATAATTCTGTCTTTACCATTAAGCGTGATGTTGTTTAGACATATTTGATGTTCTTTATCAGGCTGAGAAAGTCTCTTACTGTTACTACTTATTAGTGTTCTTTAAAAAACTCTGAATAGGAGCCAGAGGAATAGTACAGCAGACAGTGCTCTTGCCTTACACATGGCTGATCCTGGTTATATCCCTGGCATCCCATATGGTCTTCTGAGCACCACCAGGAATAATTCCTGAATGCGGAGGTAGGGGTAATCCCTTAAGCGTCACCAGCTGCCACCCACTCCCAATACCCACCCCCCAAATTCTAAACAGATGTTGAATTTGCATATGCCTTCTTTGTATCAATTGATGTGATCATGTACTTTTTATACTTTATAATTAATGGATTTTATAACTGGGTTTCAAGTATTGAACTAGCCTTGCAATATCAAGATAAACTCCAGTTAGTCATGGAATATTCTTTTAATATTCTTGCATTGGATTTGCTAACTTTTTTTTAGGATTTTTTTTTGTTCATGATAGTAATTATTAGTTTAGTCTTTTCCTTTCCTTTAGTTTTTTTGTAGCTTAAAAATCTGGTAATAATAAACATAAGTTAATTGAAAGATGTTTCTATTCTATTGACTTATGAGAGCATATATTTAATGTTTCGTAGAATTGGTCACTTGAACTCATTTGAGTCTAGAAATTTCTTATTTAGATTTTAACTTTGAATTCAGTTTCTTTAATAGTATATCTCAAGTTGTTTATTTCATCTTAGTAAGTCTGAGAGTTTCTGAGCTTTGTAGAAATTATCCATATCACATAAAATAACAATATGAGACGGACACCCAAGGTCAGTAGACACAAGGGCCAGGAATATTGCCCCATAGTTGGAAGTCTGCCTCATGAGCTGGGGGAGAAGGCAGCTGGAATAAAGAAGGGATCACTAAGTCAATGATGCTTGGAGGAATCGTTCAGATGGGAGATGTGTGCTGAAAGTAGATAAAGGACCAAACATGAGAACCAGGCAGGGGGAGGGTTGGAAAAGGGGGATATACTGGGGACATTGATGGTAGAGAATATGCACTGGTGAAGGGATGGGTGTTTGATCATTATATGATTGAAATTCAGACATAAAAGCTTGTAATTGTATCTCACAGTGATTCAATTATAAAAAATTTTTAAAATGAAAATATGCATATTGTTCAGATTGATTTTATTTGTACAGACAAGTGTCCATACTATCTCCTTATTCTTCTAATTCCCGGAAGTGTATACTGATGTCCCTTCTCTTTTTGGTTAATGTTGATAACTTTTCTCTTCTCACTTTTTAAAATATGTGATTCTGTCTAGATTTATCAATTGTATTGGCTTCCTCTTTTAAATCTATTGAATCACCATGAGATGCAAACTTAGAGTTGATCGAGTTTCATTTGTATAATGTTTGAGCACACATCTCTTCACCAATGTTCACTTCCCTCCAGTTATGTCCCCAGTTTCTCTCCCACTCTACAGCTTATCTCGTAGATGCTTTTTTTATTTTTTAATTGACTTTTTCAAAGATAAACTCTTAGTTTCACTGATTTCTGCTTGTTATCTTGTTATCTTCTTGCTTTTGGGTTTATTTCACTCTTCTTTTTTCTGGATTTTAAAAGTGGAAATTTGGAATACTTTTCATTTTTTAAAAAAATTTGGGCCACATAGGCAGTACTCACGGCTTACTCCTGATTCTATGTTCAGAGATCACCAGACTCCTGGGGGGCTTTGAAAACCTTGGGGCACCAGGGATTGAACATGGTGAGTAACTGTGTGCAGGTTACTCCAGCCCCTGGAATACTGATTTAAGAATATTTTCCTAATATAAGAATTTTATGTTACAAGCATATATGCATTTTATATGTTACTTTTTGGGTCTAGTTGTGTATTTATGTGTGTATGTATATTGTGTGTATATATATACATATATGTATAGTATATAGTGTACTTGAAGGATATGCATATATATATATATATATACAGTACAACATATAAATATACACACAAAACTGAGCACTGCTGGTTTCTGGCGCCATATTCAGCAGTGCTCAGTTTTACTCTGGTTCTGTGCTGAAGGATCACTCCTGGTGGGGCTTGAGGGACCGTAAAGGGTACCTGGGATCAGACCCAGGTTAGCCTTGTGCAAGGCAAGCACTTTACCCTCTGTACTTTACCCTTTATACTATCTCACTGACTCCCTGTTCAACGTATTTTATAATTTTCTTTGAGAACTAATTTTTTATGAATTTGCCTTTCTAGTCACTCATTGAACTTATTATTCCTTTCATGTATCTTTCTTCTTAGTTGTAATCAAGTGCTAAATTGGAACATTAGTATTCTATGAAAAGGCTCTTTTGCCACTCCCAGTGGTGCTCATGGATTTCTTCTGGCTCTGTCCTCAGGAATCAGTCCTGGTGGTGGTCAGGGGACCATATGAGGTGCCAGTGATTGAATCCAGGTCAGCCACATGCAAGACAAACAAGCTTTCTGCTGTAATATCTCTCCAGCACTTGTTATGAAGGTTTTTAATAGCTTCATTTTTTTTTCTTTCTGATTTTGGATCCATAGCTGGTGATCAAGGCTCACTCATGGCTCTGTGCTCAGGGGACAGTATGTGTGTTGGGGGTCAAACCTGGATTCGCTATATGCAAGAGATGTGCCCTACTGCTGGCTGTAATACCTCTTTGGCCCCCATTTGTTTTTATGAATGGTATATGATATTCATTTGCATTGATTTATTAAGGACTATAATAGTTATCATTTATTGTATACTTAGGATGTCTTAAACACTGTACCAATCATAGTACATGATCTTACCTCATGAAATTCTCTGAATAGCTTTTCAACCAGGTAGTAATTTTCCCATTTTATTTTATAAGTTGTCCAGAGTTATTGACCAGTAAGTGGGAGAGCTAGGATTTGAATATTGATTTGACTCTAAACCCCAAATTCTTAACAATTACACTGTATTTCCTCAAATTATTTAATTTTTGCCTTCCCTGTAACTTAGTTTCATGAAGACATATGCATAATTCTTTCTTTTTTTCCTTGTGACTCCTAAGAAAAATGGTAGGCACATGGATAATTAATGTTATAGAAGTAAATTTTATTAAATTAGCTGGCCTGGAAGAGAATCAAACCCATAGCACTTGCCATATTACCCTAGGTTCTTACCAAGTAAGCTAACTTAACTGAGTATCCTATATAAAACAAAATAAAAGCAGACAAAGTCCTTGTGATAACAGCAATGGCCAACTCTTTGAGCTGGGCACAGGGGGAGACTTATAAATATGACAACTTGAGTAGAACTCCATCTTCAAGCTCTGATTTTTGGTTCTGGATTTAAGTTTTGTTGCCTTCTTCGAGTCCCTTTTTCATACCTTAGATTTTTAAACAGTTCATTCTTTCACATGATATCCATTTTTTCTTTTCCCTCTCCCCTTTTTATCTTGAGGGTTTAGGTAAGTTTTTCAGCATTTATTTAAGAAGCACTTGGGGCTGGAGCAGTAGTACAGCAGGTAGGGCATTTGCCTTGCATGCAGCTGACCCAGGTTCGATTCCCAGCATCCCATATGGTCCCCTGAGCACCACCAGGGGTGATTCCTGAGTGCAAAGCCAGGAGTAACCCCTGTGCATCACCGGGTGTGACCCAAGAAGCGAAAAAAAAAGAAGCACTTCTGTGTGTTTTACTTGTATATAACATACTAAACACTGTGTGTATTCTGTTCTTGTAATAATCTATTAATTGGTTATCAGTATTTACCATTACAGATGAGGGAACTGTCACTAGACTTTTTGTGATTGATTATTCATTCCTTACACCCAATAAAAATCTGGTGGTAGGCTGGAGAAGAATATAAAATGAAAATGATATAGTCAGTTCTTTAGCTTGTGGGCTAGGCTCTGGATCTGAAGAGGACAATGCAGTTATGTAATTGGGGGTAGTATTGCCACAAAAGCACACATGGGATTTTGTTTTCTACCTGGCCTGAAGTCTACCCCAAACCCATCTCTTGTTTTCCCCCTCCAGGCCTCACACACAAACATGAATAGTGTTCATTTCATGAATTTGAAAAAGGTCATAGTTGCAAAAACATCATCCTGGTATTTGGTAAGACCCGATTGTGGATTGACTCCTGCCTCTTTCATTATTTGTGTAATCTTGGCCAAATCACCAACTCTCTCACAGCTTTAGCTTTCTTACTGTGAATCAAAGAAGATGGTAACGATTTTAATAAAAACTGAGGGACTGAAGATGATATGGTCCATTACTTAGCCTAGTGCTTGTGATGTGAATTTATATAATATGTGTTAATTATTTTGTTTGTGTTCATATGTAATCTCTATTGTTTGGGCACCACACCTAGTGGTGCTCAGGGTTTATTACTGACTTCCCAGGGATCACTCCTGGCGATAGTCGGGGAACCATATGCTGTACCGGAGGTTGAACCGGGATCTGCTACATGAAAGACAAGTACCTTACTCCCTGTACTATCTCTCTGCCCCCTGCAGTTGTTTTTTATATATGACAGTTATTTACCATTGATGATGCACATGTACGTTTATTTATTTTGGAAGAGGGTTTATATCATCTGTGAGCTGCAAGAACAGAAGTTCTAGGAGGTCCTCAATGTGTCAAGTAAATTTCTCAGTGAGGGGCTAGGAGAGACCTAAGATTTTAGGGCTTCTGTGAGTAACCGTTTCATTGCAAGCACAAGAGCCAAGGAGAGCAAGCCAGAGTGAACTGCCATGTTTTGAACGTGGTTTTTCTTTTCACTTTTTGTTTTTGCTTTGTAACCACAGAGCCCATTATGTAAGACAGATCAAAGAAAGCCTGGAAGGCTGCCAGCTCTGCCTGCTTTGCTCTGCCTCCTGCAACAGACCCCCCCACTCTACACCCCCTAAGCTTTTCCAAGAAAGTAGGGACACACAGTTTACAAAACACTGTAGTTGGTACCAGGAGTTGTACTAGAATCTTATGCTGTGTCTCTCTTTGGGGAAAGGGATTTCATTTGGTGGTGGACATGCATCTAGGTTATAATAAATAGGTCTCTAGTAACACCTGGCTACGTCCATTTTCTAAAGCTGCCTGAGCTGCACCAGTCAAAGTTGTTGATGGTGATAGATGGCATGTTTTGAGAGCAAATAGCTGATTATATAATGAAATGTTGTAACCAAAATGCCTTCTGGAGGTGTTTGGGTGGGGGTGGGGGCTGTAATTTGAAGCAGTGGTGGTGCTTTTTCAAACATTTCAGTTAATACAAAATATGCTACTATTCTTGGACTGGGTGTGTGCCAATTCCAGTATCATTTTATGGAGAACCACTTGTTTACTTGCTCTCCCTTATGGTGTGGCAAATCCTGACACATTGTGCTTGCCTTTTGTGTCATAATCTGAGTGTGACCTGGACTATCTTTTTCTCCCCACCCCTCCCTATAGGCTACAGATGCACATGTTGAATGGAGCACTTCTGGCCCTGCTGTTTCCTGTGGTAAATACCCGGCTGGTAAGTAGCCTTTTTTATTTTTTAAAATATATATTTTTTATAAAGTTGTTCATAATAATTCATTACATTTAATATTCAAACACCAATCCCACCAAAATTGCACCTTCCCACCACCATAAGAGGAAATTTTGTGAAGATTGCCGTATTTCATACCAGAGTCATCAAGCTCTTCTATAAGAAACCACAAACATGTTTGTTAGACCCAGTCAAATGCGTGCCACTCTTGGTCCATCAGTGGTGGAGAGTATGAGAATTCGCATGGCTACGAATGAATGCAGCTGCGCATATAGCACTCATTTTTAGTCACTAGTCACAGACCAGTGTTTGCCTGCAGTGTAGAAAGGTTAAAAATCACTGGTCTACCTCATTGGTTAAGGTAGCCTCTTTTAGGAACATACAGACAACCTGCCAAATGGTATTTGCTCACTCCATCATCATCTTCATGTTCATTATCATCTTCACCATCATTATCATCATCTAGTGCTTGTCCTCAACCTTTGTTCACGTGTCCATGGGAGTCTACAAAATTTCTGTTTTGATTGTGGAGGGTTGATATAGGCCTGTTGAGATGCAGGAGGGAATGATGGGATGGGAGGATTTTGTGGCCCTCTAGGGCTGCGATAAAGAAATGGGTCAGAACCAGGACAAATCAAAAGTCTAGCGAAATCCTCTGCAGGCCATGGGCTGATGCATGTGGAGGCCTGGTTTGATCCCCAGCACTGAATTGTTCCTGTTTCTCCAGAATACTGCCTGGAGAAAACCCCAAGTATTGAGCTGGGAGTGGCCCCTGATCACCATCAGGTGTGACCCCAGGACTAAAAGCTACAATGTTATTGGCGAGGTTTGGTGGTAAGAAGAAAACTTGGGCCCCTACCTTTTAATGAGGGTCTTCCACATCTTCAAGGGCTCTAGTATAGTCTTAGCAACATTGACACTGAATAATCTACCATAGAGTCTCAAAGCCTATCTGTCAGCCTTGCTCTAGTCCCCTGGAAACTTTTTGCAGAACCTCCCAGAATAAGAGATGTTATGATTACCATTGTGCAAATTTGAGAATAAATCCCCATGCCCTTTCACATCCCAATTCAGTTAGAAAGCTGGAGGTCAGGTTGTAATTCAGCTGGCATTGTATTACACCAAAGATGTGTGCTTTCCCTCGGTCTAATGATGTTTTTCAGCTTCTTGGCATTCAACACTAGCACCAATAGCAGCTAACAGATCTTGGGGGCCTGGGACAATTCTAACTGCTTCCCATGTTTTTGATGCACCGTTTATTTTATCCTCAGAGTCAACTTATATACTATGGTTAGCACCCAGATCAAGGTACCACCTGGATTGTTTTCCTTAGAAACACTTTTCTAGGGCATATGGCCACTCTTTTCTGCTTCAGCATGCCACGTTTTTGGTGTGCAAGCCCCTCTTGGCAGTCTTTTGGTGTTTCAGTGCACTTTTATTATAAGTCCACCAGTCAGATTGAATTAGGACAGACTTTAATGGCCTCATTGTAACAGTTATCTCTTTAAGGGCCATATTCCAACATAATCACTGACAGAGATTCTTACACTGGGGAGCTGTATACAAATATTGTGGGGGACCCAGTGTAATCTGTTTTGTTATACCTTTGCTGATTTATCTAGAAAAGGGTTTCTCTTTCCCCACCCTTCGCAATCTTTCTTCCCCTTCCTTCCTTCTCCCTTACTTTCTCCCCTTCTTCCCCCCCTCTTATGGAATATTTGCTATTGTATTTGTTGTAACTGCCTTATATTTCCTGAGTATATGTCAAGCTGTAACCAACCGGCTTATCAGGCTTATCAAACACACTTAAACAATGCTCTTTATAATGGAAGTCTCTTTGGTGATCTCTTTTGTAATTAATGATTCCAGTCCTTCTGGTGAATAATCTTGGTGCAATCTTTTGAAAACGCAGCTGGGAAAATTTCACAGTGGTGGTGCCATTTGCCTGAGTCTATGCAATTGATTTCAGGCCACTTCAGAATTTCCCAGACTTATTGGGCCTCCCACCCCTTTTTCAGAAAAAAAAGTACTCTGAATCTCCCTGTAAATATGCCTTATTTATTGCAGGCAAAGCAAAAGCACCCCTCTTTCTCATTTGCACTCAAGCATACTTCTGAGGTTACTACAGCCCTCTTGGATTCCAGCACCTGATTTGGGGGCTGGTTTCACCCGCTTTGAGAAACACTGGACTAATTATGTACATGGTTGAGCTCCCCCCTTGGAATACTAATTATATTCAAGACTTTTTGCTTTGCAATGTTTTATCTGAGTTTAGATTGACATTTAAAAAAGAGTGAGACACACACACATGCACACACATACACACAGAGAAGGTAGGCAACTCTTTTAAGCCTGATGATCCAATTAGGCAGGAAGCCAGCATTTGACTTCTCTTTTGCCTGTATTTCCCTTCTTGGTCACTTATCTTTTTAATCCCCCCCTTCATTACCAGTAATGAGGAAGCAAGAAAAATAAAATGGACTAATTAGTATGTGACCCAGTAACACAGACATACATACACTCACATACATAAAGGCAGAGAGAGAGAGAGAGAGAGTTGGAGTGTGTAAAAACACAAAAAGAAGAAAAAGAAAAGGGGGGCGCAGGCACCACACCGGGGAGGTTGATGGCAATGATGAGGCAGGCGAAGTAAGGAATGGAGCCAAGTTGGATGGTCTTAATTGCAGTTTATTCCAATCTCTTCTCTATACTCCTGTCTCTCTCTCTGCTTCTTCCCCAAAACCCCCTCATACAGCCACCTTAAATCCCCCACATCCGGGATCAGGGTTTACACATAGGTGTGGTCACAATCAATAGAGCAATAGGGGGTAAAGTTCTATCCCTTAGGGGATGCTCCTACTAGGACAGATACTCTTTCAGCAGGACACCTGCCCAATAGCGGAATCCCATGGATGTGTTTCTCCTCTCCTTGTCCAACTAACATATAAGTATTCATATTATAAATCATTTTGTATAGACATAGCAAGAGATGCATTAAGCTTATAAAATTGCTCTCCTCGGGTCACCTCGATCTCAGACTACAGTGCTCAGGCCAGATTGGTCTTTCCTAGCCCTAGCAGGGTCCTAGTCTTGTCGTTGCTTTTGGATCATGACATGACATGTCCATGACCAAGCTCTTAACATATAGTTAAGCATTAGGCACTTTGGCTAGGCCCATCTCGATGCCAGGGTAGCACATAACTCACCGCTTGCCTTGGGCCCATCCCGTCCCTCGTCGGGACCCTGCTTTTGGGGGTGCTCGGAAGTAAGGGCATCTGAGGCTTAAGTCAAGAAAGCAGATGCCCGGGAGTGAATAATATTTGAAGCCAGTTAAATCCCATGTTACCAAAGCATATTAACAAATGTCTTTCTTTGTCCATACAAAAAGGATATTGATTTAAAGTAAACTATTCAAAAGACATGAGAGGACAAAGACAATATTAACTTACAATACAAGTTCACTGTCCTAGCAAGGTCTGACCTTAAGATTAACAGAGTTTGATTAGGGGAAGGGCTGAATGACTAGTTGGAAAAGGGAGCCTAGAAGTGATAACAGATAAACAAAGGAATGGGAGTGATTCGGGAGCACCTTGATGGGCGTGACTGATATACCTAAGCTCCTAGTGGCAAGGGGAGCAGGACATACCAATGTAGTCTAGAATTGTTTAGAGATTATTACCGGATAAGCCCAAACTCTGTGGCAAGGGAGAAAGGACAAACCAAAGTCAGGCCTAAAATATTTAGAGCTATATTACAACACTGGAGGAAGATGCTATAGTCAACTCTAAGGACTTGTGGCCATCAGTGAATTTCCATGTCCTGTACTCCATCCTGGAGCTCATTCCAACCAAGATTCACATGCAGACCAGCTAAAGAATGCCCAGGTCTCAGTTCTTCCTGGTTTTTAACTTAGAAGCTACCACCTTAGAAGAAGGAATGCATGTTTCTATTGTCCTCTTTACAAGTAAGTGACTTTTGCTGTGGGGAGTCTGGAGAAAGTCCCTTTCTGACTTCAGACAAGGGGTCTTTTTGGAAATGCGGTGCCAGGGATAGAACCCAGAAACTCACACATGTGAGGCATGTTCTCCACCATGGAGGGCCTAAAGGATAATTTTTCTTTTATTTCTGGGGACAAGAAGGCATCATGGAACTGGTGATCATTAAATGAGCAGGGAACTGCAAGCTCTTCTGGTATAATCTTCCCTTCAAGAGGGATAAACGACTTGCTTACATAGCCACTGTGGATACCCTTAGAAGTCAGAATTAAGAGCTCTTTTTAATTTTTTATTACTGAAATTTAGGGAAAGTCTGGATGTTAATCAAATTGCATACACCTCTTGGCTTTTTGCCATCCAAAGAAATGGGTCAATAGACTTCTTTGAGGAGATGAAAAGGAAGATCACATCTTTTCTCAAATCCATACACAAACACAATTTTTGGAGGCACACCAATTGCCACATCTCCCAAGACTGCCTGTGAAGCCCGCTTTATGATCCCCCATCCAAGCTTGTCAGCGGTCCATGGCTTAGATAATTGCTATGCCGTTTGGTCTGCTTCTGCCTCTGGGTGCATGTTCTCATTTCAGTTACAGCCTTCACATTGAAAAGAGGTTGACAATGTG
The DNA here is from genome assembly GCF_027595985.1 of Sorex araneus. NCBI lineage: Eukaryota > Metazoa > Chordata > Mammalia > Eulipotyphla > Soricidae > Sorex > Sorex araneus. The sequence continues at coordinate 107,767,484 of NC_073313.1, forward strand.
ACGCTGGGCCCAGACAACCCTTTCACATGCTCTCACCCATCAGTTTCTTCTGAATGCAGAAAGCATGCAAGAAAGAAACGTTAAAAACTCTATGAGCAGGCTGGAGGATGGCTCAAAAGGTTGGTATGTGTGCTTTGCATGCAGAGGTCCAAGCTATAGTCCCAATACTTCATGGTCCTCTGGGCACCTCCAGAGCGACCCCCAAACAACTTGCAAGGAATAGCCCCCATGGCCCCAAGTCAAACAGAAAGAAATAGATTAGCTTTCTTCCTAGACTACTCTAGCTTGGCCTTTGTTTGTGTTTGCAGCCATCTGTCTTCTGCTAGAATAATATTAAGAATGATAATGATTCTTTTCAGCAAGCTCCTTTCTTCTGCAGGGCCACCTGTCTATTATTACCACATTTTCAAAATTGCCCATTGTGGCATATTCCTGTGGATCCTAGTCTTTTAGTTTATTCCTTCTTTCCTCTACTGCCCTTCCCTTTTTTCCTCAGTTCCTTTTCTCTGTTCCATGGTTCTTTTGAATGTGTTTTACATTCAAATGGAACACAACAGGCTAATGGTGATTTTTTTTTCATTCCTGGAACATCTGTCTACCTTCTACAAAGTTTAGCTCAGTGTTCTTATTATGCAACTTTTTACCTTGTACCTGGGTGTGCTGCTTAGAATACATTGCCATCACTGATGCAAACAGGCTTAAGAAACTCTCTCTTGCTAATTGGCACATTGAAATGTGTTAATTGACCTAGAAAAGTTATTTCTCTGACCAGTAAACCGAGCCATTTGAAAAAGTTATAGTTTAGATTTTGGACCTGAACTAGGGACAGAATGTCCCTTTGCTTTTCTAAGAGTTCTTAAAGTACAAAAGCCTGGTTTGAAAGGAGGCCTTGGCTTTCTGAATAATTGATTTGGGTGAATTTGTTCCTCAACCTTCTACAAAGGCCTGTGTGTTTCTGATGGGATGAATACAAGGAGTGTGAGAATGTAAAAGGTACTGAGAAATATTGGTCCCTAGCCTACACAAAATCCCAGGGCCTCCTTTTGATGAAGCTTTTTATTTTTTCATACTCCTTGAACTGAGCTCAATCTCATCAATTGATTCACAGCTTTAAACTGCACAGTTTTCCTTTGCTGCCTATTGCAGAGATAAAAAATATTGTCAGGGCACATTTCCTAGTCCTCAAGCAACTTAGCTAGAAGAAGGCAATAGCACTCGAGAAGCTATGGCAATCTTAACACAACATCTAAGATATTGCCAGAGAATGCACAATATACTATTATATAATTTTTTAAACTTTTATTGAATCATTGTGAGATAGACCCTTGCAAAACTGTTCATGATTGGATTTCAGTCACACAGTATTCCAACACCCATCCCTCCACCAGTGTACATTTCCTAGTACCAATGTTCCCAGGTTCCCTCCCATCACCCCCCACCTCCTCTCTATGGGAGGCACTCCTCCTCTTCCTCCTCCTCCTTCTCATCTTCTTCTTCTCTTCCTCCTCATCCTCTCCTCCTCCTCCTCTTCCTCCTCCCCCTCCACCTCCCTTCTATCTCTCTCGCCCTCTTCCCCCCTTTTTTGGGCATTATGATTTGCATCCATTATATAATTCCTATAAGAGCCTCTTTTCCTGATGAGAACACGGAGGTTTTGAGAAATCAAATGATTTGCTCCGTTACTAGGTTTGGAAGGGTTATAGCTAAACCTTGTGCACTTTGACCTCCTTCCTGGAGAGATAATGAGATTAACCTCTCTAAAAAGACTTTCTGAATCTAAACCAAGTCTTGTAGGATGGTGTGAATGTGTGTATAGATGAGGAAGCAGGCAGTGCAGACAGAGGGAAAGACCAAGGTAGGAAACAATCAACTCATCCTGAGTCTGAAGAACACGAAGTAGAGCCGTGAATTCCAGTTTTCTATAAGAACCAGCCATTTCTGTTGGAAAGGACCACAAGCTATGCCTTGGGACGGGTACTACTTCTGCCACAGAGGTTTTGGTGGCGTTCCCAGACTTAGTTGGCCTACTGCACCCTTTTCAGAAAAAAAAAATCATGCGGGGAGGACAGTATGCCTTACTTTGGAAAAAGTGTGCTTAGATTTATATGTATTGCTTATCTTTGCCTTCCCTACTAATACAGATTCCTTACAGGTAGATGGGACTTGGCAACCAGATAAGCTTTCCCAAATATCTCATCCTAGCATAGTTGTTAAGAGTATGGGCTCAGGGATCAGATTCTTCAGGTTCATAGCCTGGCTGTGCCACTTCTCTCTCTCTGTGTGTATTTATTTGTATGTGGAGAATTAGCGAGAGAAAAAAGGGAGGGAGGAATGGGGCTGGAGGATAGTATAATGGGTCAGGTGCCTGCCTTGCACGTGGCCAACCCCGGTTTGATCCCCAGCATCCCATACGGTCCCTCAAGCCTGCAAGGAGTGAGTCCTGAGTGGATACCCAGGAGTAACCCATGAGCATCACCAGGTGTGGCCCCAAAACAAGTTAAAACAAGGAAAGGAGGCAAGGAAAGAGGAAGTTTATGCTTTGAATGGTCAAGTGTTTTAACTTCTGTGGACCTCAATAGTCTGACTAATAAAATGGAAGTGTTAGGTGCCTCCCTCTTAAAGTTGCTCTGAGAATTAATATAGTTAATATATGTATTACAATATATATTTGATAAGGAACGTAACAACATAGCACAGCACCTGCTAAGTAGGATGTCATCAATATTAGTTATAAGTGTTTCATCTTTGATCTTCATAGAACCATTGTGAGGTGGGTCATTGAATGTCTGTTATAGATGAAGTTAGAAAAATTTAACTTGTATGGAATACCCAGGAATTGACAAGGCTCTGATGAGACCTTTCCTCTTTCCTTCTTTTTTATATTTATTTTGAAATATTGGGCCAAATTAATACTCTGTGGTTTCATAAAATTTCCATTAGAGATTTGGGGAATTAATTTTACTTGTAGGATTTTTTAACAAAAGGAATATGTGCTGACAGAGAACTCTTAGTCAGAGGAGCAGAAAGAAAAAGCCAATCTTTTCATACCTATTTTGAAGCCTATTGTGGGATAAGTTATGTTAAAGGTTTGTTTCTCTTCCCACACTCTTTGCTCATGAATGCAGAAAAAGATTTCCTTATTTCCAGGGTGGTTGGTTTGATTGGATTTGGATTTCCTACCATTAGGAATATTCTATAAAGATGACTCCATATACAAAGCATAAGGAATATTTAAAGACCTATGATAACAGACCCTGAGATTCTGTCTACAAAGCTGTGTTTGCCAATAGTGTGGGGCAGGGGAAGGGCTATAAGGTTGTCTGAGAGGGTGCCAGGGACAGTGGTGAAGGGATATTGGCACTTTGGTGGAGTGTTGGGATAGTACCATTAATGATAGTATTCACAAATCTTGATGACTCAGTAAGTTAAAATCAGTATTATCCCATTGTGTTTCATTTTCACCTAACAGCAAGGAATCAGTAATGTCTTCACAGATGGATGTAATGCATTCTGTTCCATAGCTTGTTTGGGCATCTATTCAGCCCATTCCCCAAGTTGCCAGTACTGCAGCCTAACTCTTCTCTCTGAACAGGGACAGTGTCTGACTATCATATCTGTTTTGTGCAGGATCTTGCACCTAGCACATGGTAGGTATCCATACATAGAATAATTCAATTAATCAACAAATCTGAAATTATGCATTGCTCATTGAAATTCTAGGGATTCCTGTCACACATGTCCTGAGACCTTGGGTATGAAGGCAAAGGGAAGATAAATATTTCCCCTGATAATTATGTTTTAATCACTGTATCATTGTCATCCCATTGCTCATCGATTTGCTCAAGCGGGCACCGTAATGTCTCCATTGTGAGACTTGTTACTGTTTCTGGCATATCGAGTATGCCATGGGTAGCTTGCCAGGCTCTGCCATGAGGGCGATATACTCTTGGTAGCTTGCCGGGCTCTCCGAGAGGGACGGAAAAATCGAACCCGGGTCGGCTGCGTTCAAGGCAAATGCCCTACCCACTGTGCTATGGCTCCAGCCCAATGTCTTAAACCACTTAAAATAATGTTTTCATGGGCCAGGGATGTATCTCAGTGGGCAAGCACTTACCTTGCATGTGTGAAGACCTAGGTTCAATCCCTGGCTTCACCCCCCCCTAATTTTTAAAAAAATTAGAACAAAGAGCATATTTATTCTTGAAAATTGATTAGATACAGAAAAAGTATTAGTGAATAAAATCACCACCAATACAACAAGTGTACACTTCTTAAGATATTTATCAAAACAAAAAGAAAAACCATTTCAGAAAACATGAGTCTTTTGTGCCTTTGTCTTTGCAAAGGTATACATATCTTCTTAGTGAAAGGAAGATAATAATAATGAAAAAAGAGAAAATACAGAAAAACATCATGCTGAAATGCATAATATTGGACTGTTAACAGTGTTTGCCACATCTTTGTTTAGCAAAGTGTCTCAGCACAGTTGTTAGGAGTTTGTAGCAGCATCTGGAGCGCTAGCCCTGGAGCCAGCCCTTCATTGGTTTTATACCTGGCAACTCTGCCAATAGACCCCTAACTTCTGTGCCCTCCTTTGTTTCTGTAAAATGGTTCATCTTGGGTGAACAAAGAGGGGATAAGTGCAAGCCCAGTGCCGAGCATGTAAATAAGTGCTTAGTGTCAGATGCTGCTGCTATTACTGTGATCCCTGGTACTGCTGTAGACATCCAGGGCGTACTTCCTGTTGGCATATTTGTGTCCATTTGGATGCTACTTTTCAGAGCTTTGGTCACCAGCGCCCTGAGCCCCTAGCTGTTGAGAAGTGAAGGGCACTTTGTTCCCAGTGTGCCTTGCTGAGTGAGATTAAAATTGCACAGCAGGCTCTTTTCCAAGGTGACTAAGAGTACCTCTGTTTTTTGCATTTGTTTCCGAGACAGCCTGTTTGATTGGGCAACTGGTCAGCCTTCTCTCCTCCCTTCCGACAGTTGGATTAGACCTGCCCCTCTCTCTCCCTGTTGTTTGAATAAAATATCTGAATCTTTCGGCTTGTCTGTGAGGCACTTGCTTCTCAGCCCATGGAGGGAGTGTGGGCAGGGAATGAGAATGGCAAGCCTGGCTTTTTTTGCCTCCAGACATTTTCTTTTTCTTTTTTTTAATTTTTAAAATTTTATTGAATCACCGTGAGATAGTTACAAGCTTTCATGTCATCCTGTTCACAATAGTACCTCAGAAAATCAAGTACCTTGGAATCAGCTTAACCAAAGAGGTGAAGGACTTATACAAGGAAAATTACAAAACACTACTTCAAGAAATAAAGGAGGACACTAGGGAATGGAGACGCCTCCAGATATTTTCGAGCTCCCTTTTCCACCATTAGATTAGAAGAGACAGCTGCAGGCAGTCAGACTAGCCTCAGAAACCTTGAGCCATTACCTACAGTGTTTCTTTTAGCAATAAAAACCTTACAGAGCCATTTCACACTGTCCAGTCCCGGACCAGTGGCTCTTTGCTGATAGGAATCAACAAGATGAATTTTACAGCAGACATATGTGCAAAAAAGCCACCTAAGGGAGTGCCTGCTGACCCTTGATTTTTACCCTCATCCAGTCCCATCTGGGGACTTGGGTCTTTGAAAATGTTAACAATCTCATCAAGCATTTTCTTTTCCAGTTTGTCAGCTGGGACTGGTATTATTTAGTCTCTACAATCCAGGTAGTCTATGAACAAAATAGAACAGATGGTGAAAGATAATAGATATGAGATATCAGAATGCTTTGGCAAGTTAAAGAACAGTATACAAATGAGCACCTGCCTTGATTTCTCTCTCTACAGTATTTTTTTTAAATAAGGAGCTTTGATTGAGATATGATTCCCATGTTGTAACTGTATCATTTTAAAGCTTACAATTCTGTGGCTTTTAGTCTATTCAGATTTATACTCATCATAATTTAAATTTAGAATTCTTTTTATTATGTCTTAAAGATGATCTGTGCCAGATAGCATTGCCTCCATATTCTTTCCTCTCTAACACCTGGCAACCACTAATATATTTTTGGTCACTGGATTTGCCTATTCTGGACATTTCATAATTATATAGTATGTGGTCATTTCTGACTCATTTCCTTTGCTTACCATACAGTTTTAAAATTTATCTGTATTTTATCATAATATGTATCAGTACTTCAACATTTTGGGGGGTGATGAACACTCCCAAAGGTACTCAAGAGGTACTCAAGGGGCTACTCTGGCTCTGTGCTCAGAAGTGACACCTGATAGTGTTCAGGGGAACATATGTGGTACTGGGAATTGAACTGGAAATAATTACATGCAAGGCTTACCCTTTGTCTTTTCTCTCTGACCCTTTATACTTTTTTATGACTAAATAACGTTCTATGTACTTATGGGCTATTTGTGTGTTCTTTGGGGAAACATATTTTCAAAACCTTTCCAATCTCTTAATGTTTCCACTTGTCTTTTTCTAGTTCAGTTGTAAGAGTTCTAGTGTTTTCTAGAATCTGGCCCCTTACCAGATACGTGATTTGAGATATTCCTATACCCTCAACCCCCAGTTTGTTGTGTATACATTTTATTTGCTGGAGTCCTTTGAACTTTTAATCTCTCTATTTTTTATTGTCTACTGATCATTTTGATTCCAAGTAGAAGAGACCACTGCCCAATCCAGGTCACAAGGTTTTATGACTCTTCTTCTAAGAGATTTATGGTATTGGTTCTTACATTTGTGTTTCTGATCTATGTCAAATTAATTTATAAAAAGGGGGTCAAAGGATTTCTTTTGCATGTGGATAGCCAATTGTCCTGGCACCATTTGTTCAAAATACAAAAGACTGTATTTTGCCATAACATGTATCAGTACTTAAACAATTTGGGGGGTGTTGGACCATACCATACCATACTACGGTACTTGCTGGTAGTCACTGGAAGCAAGTAACAGCAGTACTTTTTTGAAATGTCTTGGTACTCTTGTCGAAATGTATCAAAAATAAGTGTATGAATTTATTTCTGGACTGTCAATTCTTTTCCATTGTCTATTCTTATGCCAATGTATGTCTGTTCTTATGCCATTGCTATATTGTCTTGATTACTGTAGCTATGCAGAAAGTTCTTTTAATTTTTTTTATTATTTTTTATTTTTAACTTATTTGTTTATAATTTTTTATTTATAAGGACTGGAGTGGTAGCACAGCGGGTAGGGCTTTTGCCTTGCACGTGGCCGACCCGTGTTTGATTTCTCCTCCCCTCTCGGAGAGCCTGGCAAGCTCCGGAGAGTATCTTGCTTGCATGGCAGTCTGGCAAGCTACCCGTGGCCTAATCGATATGCCAAAAACAGTAACAACAAGTATCACAATGGAGATGTTACTAGTGCTCGCTCAAGCAAATCGATGAGCAATGGATGACAGCGACAGTCCCAGTTTTTATTTATAAAAATATTCACTGTATCACTTCATTTTATAAAAATATTTTTATATTTTTAATAAAAGTTTCTTTTTATAAAAATATTATAAAATTTATATTGATCACATATAATTATATATAAGTATATTCAAATATATATATTACATACTTAACATGTATTTATTTAATATATATTATGTATACAGAATTAATTTATAATTATATGATTAATTTATTCAATATGCAAAATATATATGTTATAAAATACAAATATATAAAATATATTTATATTTATTTTTTTAAATTTAATAAAGGATTTATTTTAGTAGGTTAAATAGATATAATTACATATTAAACAATTAAGAGAAACTCCAGAAAAATATTCATTTTTAATCATTAATAGTGTTTTTTAAAAAATTTTTATTAGTAAATTGCTGTGGGGTACAGTTACAAACTTATGAACTTTCATGTTTGTATTTGATTTACATCTCTCCACCAGTGCCCATTCTCCTCCACCAATTTTCCCAGTATCCCTCCCACCACCACCACCCCAACCCCCACCACCCCACTCTGCCTCTGTGGCAGGGCATTCCCTTTTGTTCTCTCTCCTGTTGGATGTTGTAGTTTGCAATAGAGGTATTGAGTGGCCATCATGTTTGGTCTATGGTCCACTTTTGGTACACAGCTTTCAACCCGAATGGGTCCTCCCAATATTCTCTACTAGGTGTTCCCTTCTCTGTCTCTGCTGCCTTTTCCACCAGCATGTGAGGCCAGTTTCCACTCTGTGGGGTAGACCTCCTGGTTCTAATCTCTACTACTCTTGGGTGTTAGTGTCTCATTCTGCTGCTTTATATTCCACACATGAGTGCGATCTTTCTATGTCTATGTCTGTCTCTTTCTTTCTGACTCATTTCACTTAACATGACACTCTTCATGTTGATCCACTTATAGGCAAATTTCATGACTTCATCTTTTCTAATAGCTGTATAGTATTCCATTGTGTAGATGTACCAAAGTTTCTTTAACCAGTCATCTGTTTTGGGGCACTCCGTTTTTTTCCAGATTTTGGCTATTGTAAATCGTTCTGCAATGAGCACAGAAATACAGATGTCATTTCTACTATACCTTTTTCCCTCTCCAGGGTATATTACCAGGAGTGGAATTGCTGGGTCAAATGGGAGCTCAATTTCTAATTTTGTGAGAATCGTCCATATTGTTTTCCAAAAGGGCTGAACCAGTTGGCATTCCCACCAGCAGTGAAGGAGAGTCCCGTTCTCCCCACATTCATGCCAACACCGGTTGTTTTTGTGTTTTTTTTGGTGTGGGCCAGTCTCTGTGGTGTGAGATGATATCTCATTGTTGTTTTGATCTGCATCTTCCTAATGATTAGTGATGTAGGGCATTTTCTCATGTGACTCTCAGCCATTCGGATTTCTTCCTTGGGAAACTTTCTGTTCATTTCATCACCCCATTTTTTATTGGGATGGCAATTTTTCTTCTTCTGGAGTTCAACCAATGTCTTGTATATCCTTGATATTAACCCCTTATCAGATGGGTATTGGGTAAATATCCTTTCCCATTCTGTAGACTGTCTTTGTACTTTGGTCACTATTTCTTTTGAGGTGCAGAAGCTTCTTAGTTTAAAATAGTCCCATTTATTTATCTCTGTTTTTACTTGCTTGGCCAGCGGCATGTCAGCTTTGAAGATACCGTTGGCTTCAATGTCGTGGCGGGTTTTGCTGACCTTGTCTTCAATGTACATTATGGATCGTGGTCTGATGTTGAGGTCTTTAATCCATTTTGATCTGACTTTTGTACATGGTGATAGATTTTTTTTTATTACTTACAAACTTCAGTGCTTCCATTTCAGTCATACAATGATCGAGTACCCATCCCTTTACCAGTGCCCATTCTCCACCACCAATGATCATACTATCCCTCCTACACCCCCACCCCCGCTCCCCCACCCCACCTCCGTGGCAGGGTGTTCCCTTTTATTCTCGCTTTTATTTTGGGTGTTGTAGTTTTATGCAGAAAGTTTTAAAACTGGTATATAGATCAATGAGTAACGTCTCCACTTCAGCAGTATTAAGAATTCCAATGCATGAAACTTCTCTGTTTATTTAGGACTTCTTTAATTCTTTTCAGTGATATTTTATAGCTTTGGAGGATAGTTTTGTAGTTATTAATTTTATTCCCGTGTACTTTATTCATTTTGATGGTATTACAAATCAAATTATTTCTTCACTTCATTTTCAAATTCCTCTTTGATTGTCAGTAGAAATGTAGTTTATTGTTCTGTGTTAATCTTGCAGCTTTTAAAAATCACTTATTACTGCTCAGGTTGTGTTTGTGTCATTTTAAAAAGATTTTCTAAGGGCAAGATCATGTCATCTATCATTGGAGAAAGTTTTATTCCCTCCTTTCAAATATGGAATTTGGGATTTTATTTCTTTTTCTTGACCAATTGCACAACGTAGAACTTCCAGTGCAGTTTTGAAAAGAAGTGGCATAAGTAGATATCCTTTTTTCATCTTAGAAAAAGCATGCACTCTTTTATTATTGTGATCATAGCTGTGGGTTTTTAACTGATGCCCTAATCACGTTAGAGAGATTACCCTGTACTCTTTAATAAATAATTGGTAACTGAGGGTAGTAAGATGTTGTTTACTAAGTCGTCGTTCAGAGTTTGGTATTGTTTCCAGTGAGAAAAAGTCACTTTCCAAAGGCTTTGTGATACTTCCTGGGTTCAGAGTCATCTACTTTCAAATTAAAATAGCAACTCTTAAGCCTTGTTAAAAGAGCAGTCCAAACAAATAGATTTCCTATTAAAATACAGTGATCCTACATTGCACAATGATTCTGAGAAATTGAGAGAAATCAAATTATCCTTCAGGGCTGGCATAAATGGGAGCTCAGTAAATGTTTATTGGATAGTTGGTCTAGTTGTGCTAAATGATGAGTTAGTTTATAATGCTATAGCATAACCATGTACTAGGTGATGTAAACAGAAATTGATTTCTCACAGTCTGGAGGAGGCTGGATGTTTGAGGTGAGGTTGGATGCCTAGCTGGGTGCTGGTGAGACTTGCAGGTGGCTGCCTTCCCGCTCTATACTTACGTGGTGGGAACAGAGTTTCAAGCTCCAGGGTCTCCTTTTGGAAGGACAGTAATCTCATGATGAGGTTCCCACCTTCATGGTCCTCATTCAAACCTAGCGAAATCTCAAGGCTCTATCTCCAAATCTCTTAATGAGAAAGAGGGTATGTTTTGATATAGTAACTATAAGTAGGTAAGAAATATGTTCTTGAACCCAGTAATGCAAATAGTAAAGCAATTGTTATTCTTGTAGCTACTAATGTTTTTATTTCAATTTAAAAACATTAGGCACCGTGGGGCCGGAGCGATAGCACAGCGGGTAGGGCGTTTGCCTTGCATGCGGCCGACCCGGGTTCGATCCCCGGCATCCCATATGGTCCCCCAAGCACTGCCAGGAGTAATTCCTGAGTGCAAAGCCAGGAGTAACCCCTGAGCATTGCTGGGTGTGACCCAAAAAGCAAAAAAAAAATCATTAGGCACCGTAGTTTACAAATGCATTAGTAATAGATTTTCAAGTATAGAGGATTTCAGTACCCCAAATTCCCAGGGTCAGCTTCCCTCCACCAGTAACCCCAGGTTCCCTCCCATACCCCAACCTGCCTTCTTAACAGACACAGTTTTAAGTTTGGTCATTATAATTTGGGTCTCATACTTAATGTTGTTAGGTCTGTGGTTTAGATATTTATATATACTACACCTCTACTCTGTGAGCCCTACCCCCTACCCCTGTTACCTCATATGTGCTTCCTCTTTCACCCTTGATTTCTTTCCTTCCCTGCACCTTCATTTCTGTAGTCCAACTGTAATCATTTATAGTTTGGTTTTAATTATAGTTAGTTTATCTTCCAATGATATTGTATATTGTTTTTTCTCTTGAGGAGTATATGATTTAGAAATAAATTACAAAGATACAGATAGATTCATAGTAAAAAAATGCCCATTAAATATCTCCCAAAAATCCAACTTAGGATCTGGGTGGAGAGATAGTATACTGGCTAAGGGAATTGTGTTGCATGTAACTGAACTATCTGATTCTACTCCTGGCACCATGTACGATCTCCCAGTACCACCAGAAGTGTTCCTAGAGCATAGAGCCAATGGTTAATTCTGAGCACTGTTGGATGTAGCCCACAAACCCAAACCCAAATGAAACCAAATCAGAACAAGCTAGGATTGCAAATCTATTGCAAGTAACATTTTTAATTTTGACCCTGAAGAGCTACCTTGATCTTTGAAAAATAGCCAAGGCAAACATCCTCAGAGTTCTTGATTCATTATATACTCATATGAGACAGGCTCAAGCTGCATTGAGAAACATTGCATGAAACAGATGGTCTCTGACCACGTGAAACAGAACCCACAGTAGGCATAGCTCTCCAAAGTACTTAATTGTAAAACCATCCACGTTTTGTTTGGATAAGATTACTCAAATGTTAATAGAGGAAATCTAGAATGTGTACCAGTTTCAGTAAGTCTTTGGACTGAGTGGCTGATGACAAGAGGTAACAGAAAAGGCTTGGTAATCAACGGTATAGTTAGCTGGCTTAGTGTTTTGTTGACCAATTTAAGGAGTTCTTGGCAACTGAGATGAAAACATGGATGATTGAGATGCTAGATTTTCTTGTTTCCTTAAGCGCGGAAGGAAGATTGTGGTGGTCAATTAGTTGTAGTATTCCTACCACCTGAGGAATGAAAGAATACTCTATCAATGTAAAGTTTAAGTAGTTGCGTGAAAAAAATCCCACTCTGACTAGAACTTTAGACCTCTATGGATCCCTAGAGATTACTGTTCACATATATCCCCAGATGATCTATTTTTAAAAAATTTTATTAAAGCATCATGATTTAAAAAGTTATTCATAGTTGAGTTTTAGACATACAATATTGCAGCAACTTCCCTCTACCAAAGTTCCCAGGTTCCCTCCCATATCCAACCCGTGCCCCAGCAGCCTAATGCTGTTAAAGTTTGGGTCTCTTGATTTCAGTGTTGTTGACACTAGTTTGGATATTTGACTATATTATTATGCCATCTTTCTCTCTTAATTCCCTGACCTGGCCCAGTGATTTGTGGCAACCTTGTGTAGAGTAAGTGTATTGGCATTCTATTTTTATTAATAAAGTGTTTTTAGTTTAGATATATACGTTGGAGGGAAGAGTGATAGTAGAGTGGGAAGGGCATTAGTCTTGCATGTGGGTGACATGGGTTTGAGCCATGGCATCCCAGAGAGTCCCCCAAGCACTGCCAGGAGTAGATTCTGAGTGCAAAAACAACAAAAGATATATACATTGAGCTTACATTGCATGCAGCTGTTCCAGTTCAATTGCTAGCACTGCATATGATACCTTGAGTGATCTCAGAGCATAGACCCAGGAATAAACTCTGAGCAGTGTGACCCAACCCCCTTCCCTCATTACCACAAACTTTGACATTATAGTAAGCATAATATTGTTATACAAAACTATACTAAGACTTAAAAATATTCAAAAGTAGCTATGACCCACTTCCAACAGTTATGAGTTTGTTGTCAGCAATTTTGTTAAAAACTCAGTACTCCTCACCCCCAAACTGTCCCTCTCCTCAGCATAAACTCTTATTCCTGAATGACTGAAGGAAATTTGGTGTTTCAACTGTGTTTTATTGCCCTATTTGCGATAGATAACTCCAATTACCAGAGGACATGTTTCTGATTCAGCGCATCTTGCCGCTCTGAGATCAGTACCCTTCACATCCACTTCGAGATTGTGAAGTGTGACCCATCATAATAATTTCAGACACTCCTATAAGATGATGCATGAAAAGAGCTTACCATAGTGGCTGACACTAGTGGTGGGATCAGTGCTGTGATATTGTATGTCTAAAACTCAACTATGAATAACTTTGTAAATCATGATGCCTTAATAAAATTTTAAACAATGGATTATCTGAGGGTATATCTGTACATTAATCTCTAGGGATCCATAGAGGTCTCAAGTTCTAGGTCAGAGTAGGTGTTCAGTAAAGAGTATCTAAGGTTATTATTTATATTAATATGCAGTCATTGAGATTGTATGGAGGTACTTCAAGGGCTTTGGGTAGGGGTTCTCCCCATCAGTGCTCATAGGGCCCAGGGACTTCTCCCAGGAGATTGGGGTAGAACAACCTTGCAATGCTTGGGGGACCAACAGTACCAAGAATTGAAGCCAGAGCCTCCACATGCTGGGCTTGTACTTCAGCACGTTGAGCTATCACTTCAGTTCCTTAAGGATGGTTTTACTTTAGAGTCAAGAGGTCTATTTAGAACCCAGTTAAAGGAACTTGGTGAGGGGTGTGGGGGAGACGGAGCTTTCAAAGTGGCTGAGAGCAGTGGTTTCAGTAGGGCAAGTGGAACAAGGTATAAGAAAGTTCTTGAAATGTCCCACCCCCGAATACAGTGTGTTTATTCTCTGATTCCTTCTGATTGTGCTCAAAGCATCTGCACGTTGAATAGCTCTGGTCCTCTTCTGGAAGAGAGGAGAACTAGCTGGGATGAGATCTGCCAGGGCTGGAACTCATCCTGAGCAAGAAGGGGCACTGCCACAGAGGGTGATGGTCCTCAGAGCATTTGTTCAAGAAATGGAGCCTGGGGTAACCTGGATGGCCATAGACCTAATGCCTTCTGAGATCTAGCTAGAGCAGACCTTGCTGGGGGCCCGGGGCCACCTTATCCTGTGTGTTATCTTTAAGAATCATTCCCCTTGGGCTGGAGAGATAGTATAGTAGGTAGGTACATGAATGCAGTCAACACAGGTTTGATCCCCAGAACTCCATCAAGGCCCCCTGGCTAACTAGGAGTGATCCCTGAGCACAGCCTGATAGAGCCCACAGACAAACAAACACCAACAAAAAGAATCATTCCCCTTCCCTTTGGGATGCCCTTGGTCTCAGCTGCCTGTTTCATGCCTCAGCGGAAAACTCTTCTTTAATAAAAATGAAACCCAAAGGAGGAATGATAAGGTATCTGATTTTAACCCAAAGTGAGAGAACACCAGATGTTTCATTCTGTCTGAAGGTTCGAGGGAGGAAAAGCAATTAGCAGCTGCTACTGATTTAGCAACAGACACCTGCTAAATGAAAATCTGTAAAAACCAGCCAGGCTTGGCACCAGAAGTGCGTACGCTGCTTCTCAAGCATTCTGGGAATTGTAAATTATGTTGGCCCCAAATAGGCAGAGAATGGGGTGGGGGCTGAAGCTTATCATGCCCATGTGGACCAAAAATGTATTTTTTTCTAAGATCCTAACCATTTAGAAATGGAAATTTCGTAGTATGGGTTGAGGGGGAGTAAGAACACAAATCTTGCAGAAACGGTCAGCCTCCACCCTGCTTCTGACCTGACTTTCACACTGTCTTCTGGGGACCATCCCATGACAGAAGGTGGGATCCTGCTTCCGTTTCCTTCTGCCCCAGAGCACACCTTGCCCTTGCTTGGGGGTGGCAGGTGGATAAGGAGTGTAAGTGAGTCTCTTCAATGGTGGGGCCCATCGATTTGGGGCTCACAGCAGCTCCCAGCCTGTGACAGTTCCAGATGTTGGCTCTAGAAGCCATCTAGCCATCTGTTGAGCGTGTGCTTTGCATTGGCTGAAAAAGAGGATTCACAATGGCTTTCTGCTTTCCATAATTCTCTTCCAAGAAAACACAAACTACTGTTTCCCCTTCCATTTGTTGGAGGCCCCTGGAGAAACATAAACAAGGGAAACTTCAAAATTCATGCAGAGGACTTTGGGGGGATGTGAGTGATGGGGAGAGGGAGGCAGAGAGGGATACTTTATGGAGTGAAGGGTCAAGATATGGGGCAAGAAAAACAGTAGGTAGGTGAAGGCACTTACCTTGCATATGGCTAGCCCATGTTTGATCTATGGCACTGCCTGAATTATTCCTGAGTACAGGATTATTCGATATGCCAAAAACAGTAACAAGTCTTACAATGGAGACGTTACTGGTGCCTGCTCGGGCAAATTGATGAACAACTGGATGACAGTGCTACAATGCAGTGCTATAGGATCCAGGGGCAAGCCCAGAGTATAGCTAGGTGGGGCCCAGAAAAAAAGATATGCCTGATATTCGAGAAAGCTTACTTGGAGGTACTGTGGAAAGAACTGGGCCATTCCCTCTTAGCCTCATATGGACTACCCATATGTGCTGTGTCTAAGTATCCAATCAAGGCCAGAGCTGAGCAGCTACCCTGGCTACAGGGGTGAACGCTGTTCTGTGTTCAGACTAGAGCAAGGGATTGCTATCTGTTTCACAGAAGTAGGGACCAGGGGTATATTTGGCAGATGCATGGATAGTGCTATCTTTGTTTATTTGGTTTGGGGGCCACACCCAGCGGTGTTCAGAGTTCACTTCTTGCAGTTCTCGGAGGGCCCTATGTAGAGCCAGGGGTTGCATCTGAGTCGGATGCAGGCAAGAAAAGTGCTTTACCTGCTGTATACTCTCTGGCCCCAACTACCTCTGTCTTGACAAAATACTGCCTGGAACTTTAGCCTCGAAATATGCTTACTCTGGTTAAGTACTAAAGGCTTGGGCCCAGGCAGAGTGCCTGCCTTGCAGGCATGAGACCACAAGCACAGTCCTTGACACCACCTCATGTGCCAAGTGCAATTCTGGTGGTACTGTGTTTAGAATCCCCAGTGCCATAGTAAGATATATGCTCTCTGCTTCAGTGCAACTGAGCGAATATACACAGCACCCAGGCATGCAGACATCACAACTGAGCATCAGTGGAACTACAGTTGCAATGGTGGCCGGAAGAAAATGGGGTGGGGGTGGAGACTAAACACCAATATCCAAAGATGGCATCAAGAGAAAATTTCCTTTCTCTGTACCTGAGTAGGCCTTTAGGTGAGAATAGGCATTTCATAGAAATGAAATATTTAATATTTGTCCCTTTTTATCTGACTTATTTCACGTAGCAAAATGTTTATAAGGCTCAACCATATTATAGCAATAACACTGCATTCCCTTTTATTGCCTAACAATATTTAGTTGCATGAAAAGCCATGTATATTTATTTGTTAGTAGATGAAAATTTGGTTGCTACTACATTTTGGTTATTATTGGATAATTTTATTCCTTTATTTCATTTCATATCTCCTTAGTATGTCAGTAAGCAACGAAACATATTTATTCGAACTATCAATGGAATATTTGATTTTAGTTATCATAGTTATCATTTAAAGATATATTAAATGTATTCTATAATGAAGGATAAGGTTCTGAAATTCTAATATTTTATTTTTTCTTGGATTATGACTTATTTTAAATATCTTAAGTATTTTTAGTTTTATTCATTATTTTTCATGTTTTATTATTTATTTTTAATTTTTTAATGAAACACCATGAGATACAATTACAGACTTACACACTTCCGTGATTATCTTTCAATCATACAGTAGTCGAATACCCATCCCTTCACCAGTGCCCATTCTCCACCATCAATGTTCTCTGTATCCCTTCCACCACCTTCACCCCATCCCCCCAACCTCTGTGGCAGGCACATTCCCTTTTGCGCTCTCTCTCTATCTCTCTATCTCTCTCTCTCCTTTTGGGTGTTGTGGTTTGCAATATAGGTATTAAATGGCCATCATGTTCGGTCTATAGTCTACTTTCAGCGCGCATCTCCCGTCCCGAGTGAGTCCTTCAGGTATCCTTTGCTTGGTGGTCCCTTCTCTATCTCAGCTGCCTTTACCTCCAGCATGTGAGGCCGGCTTGCAAGCCGTGGAGGAGTCCTCCTGGCCCTTCTCTCTACTATCCTTGGATTTTAGTCTCCCATTATGTTACTTTATATTCCACAAATGAGTGCAGTCATTCTATGTCTATCCCTCCTTCTGACTCATTTCACTTATCATGTTTAAGTTTTAAGTGTTTCTATTATTGTTATTTTACCTTGCATTTTTTTCTTTTCCTTGGGATTTTTCGGGGCGAGGTGTAGATGAATCTTTTGAGTCATGACCTTTTGTGGCAAGGGTATTTTTTTTGTAATTGCCAGGCACTTGAGGGCTACCTCTATGATGTAGTGCTACATAACATTCTCAGCCTACTGGCTGATGATCCAAGTAGTGTAAATTTAGGCTGGAAACCCATTTGTGGATAGGTTAGTATTGATAACTAAATTACTCTCCTACTGCTTCCATTCATTAATAGGTTGAGAGTAGAATTTGTTTACCATTCTAGAGGTAATTTGTATTTTTAGTATACTTCTAGGACAATTTGTATTTTTAGTATACTTCTGCTCTGAAGTGTAGTTTTTTGTGTTCTGGCTTTATGATGGTAATCATCTATGAGATTCTTTGGGGAACCTTGATTTTGGTCTCCATTCCTCAAGTTAAGATGTAGCTATATACCAGTCTAGTTTAATACTAAGTTCTATGATGTATCAGAACTCCCCTGTAACATATTCTATAGCGAGTAATATATTTGTATTAGTGATAATGGACCATTAAGACCTTGATTAAAACCATCTCTTGATTTCTGAGCCTTACTAAACCTAGGAATCAGCATTTGGATGAGGTGGGTAGAACTGGATCCTACAGGGACTTTTTATATATACTTTTCATAATAGTTGCGAGAGAGTAGGTGCTCAATATTTGGGTTTTTTTTTTGGAGGGAAGGGGTGGTTAGTCCACACGCAGCTGGGCTCAGGGCTTGATCCTGCCTCTATGCTCAGAGTTCTCTCCTGGAAGTGCTTAAATTAGTGTTGGCTTCACGGTAAGCACCTAAATCCCTGTGCTAGCTCTCTGGCTCAATATTTATCTGTTGATTGGATATCTGCCTGGGTGTCTGGGGGAAGATGGAGGTAATTTCCAGTGTTGCTCACTGCTTATGATAATATGTAGGTCACAGCACAGGGATAGAGGAGAGATAAAATTTAAGTAGCAAGATATTTGAGTCATTTTTAAATGAAAATTGTAAATCCTCATGGATTTGAGTCATTTGTAAATCAAGCTTTAAAATCAAGGACTCTCCCTCTCGATGTTTTAAAGTTTTTGGTACCCTTGTAGGTCATTTAGGCCTTGAGTTGCACACCTGGACTCTAATAACACTGTTTAGGTTTTTTGGTGGGTCTGTAAGTAACTCTGGGTCAGTTATTCCTACTGCATCTTAATTTCCTTATCTGTAAAATGGAAATTATAGAGCCTATCTCAGAGTTATAAAGATTAGTTAATATATATCACCTGTTTCGGACAGTGCCTGGCAGAGAATTAGGCATTTTGATTGCTATTATTATCTTTATTGCTGTTTCAACACTAGTGATATTATCCTTATCAGCAAACTTTCCCAGAACCTGTCTGTCATTTCTGAGAAAGACCATTCTAAATTCCACGATTTCTATTTAGACTTAACGGGAGCCTGGCGTGCTGTCATTCTCCAAGTACAGATTAAGTTTACTCCTACATCCAGGTTGCCTTTAGAGACCTATATGGCTTCTAGAGAGATGGATTAAATACAAGATACTGGATTACATTCTGGTGGATTCAAAGAAATTTCTCTCAAAACCGGTGATGAAGATAAACATTCTGTACCATGCCTGTGTGTTGGTTTAGCTAGGATCTGCTGTGACTCTTAAATTTATTATTCCCCAGAGCTCACAAAGAATCAGAGCACTTGGAGCTTGGGAAGGGAGAAAGAAAGAGTTAAAAAGAAAAAAAGTCAGAAAAATCTACTTGTGACAGGAGGTAGTCAGGGACCGTTTCCAGTTTCCTCAAAGAGACAGATAATGTTTGTCTTCCCTTGCCATCAGGTTCATGAATCTGACCCCTGTTGTGGTAGAGGGGGTAGGCCTTGCTCAGGAGACTTGTTAGGTGAGAGGAAGAGAGATGCTACTTACAAATGACTGCCTGGCTCACTGGCTGCCTTCAGGTAGAGACCTCCAAGGCACAAAGAATGAACTCTACTCTGATGGTGGGGTGGGGGTGGGCACGCACTGCTCAGTGCCCTTGAGCTGTTTTGACTTTCCTGGGAGCCAAATGTCATATGCTTTTGTCTCTTTCTTAGTTCTGGTGCTGATATAAGGTTGGCCTTATACAAAGTCACCTGGTGTGCAAGTTGCTTGAAAACACTACTCAATAGACCAGGGTCTGCTGGCTCTGTTGAGGGACTGGCAGTTTGCTACCTTTCTCATCATACCTCCCTCTCTCCTCTCCTTAGACTTCTGGGTGGAATATGTAAGTCAAGAAGACTGATGCTATAGAACTGTCAGAGGTATGAAAGGCCCTCACGGAGAGAACAAGACCTAGAGCAGTCATTCATGCATGTGCAAGCATGCATGCACACACACACACACATGCACACACACGTACTCTTTGGCTTTTGACTTGGATGCTGCTCTAGTTCCTATATAAGGTTTTTGAACAGTCTCTGGCATTACCCTGTTCCCTGAAGTCTGGAGAGATCTGCACAAATATTTGCTTTTCCTCCTTAAGTAGTAAGTTAAGTCATGTGCGCAGGACTGAGTTTCAGAGTCCTGAAGTACCTTTTTGTCATACTCAAAACTGCTCTCCTCTTCTCCACATGAAATCATGCATTGGCTCAGTGGGACACAGGAGGCAGTGTAGCTTTGTGACTTTCGAGCCCCTGGGTCCAGGTTGGCCAGAGCCTATCTCACGGTCACTCAAAAGGCTAGGGCCTTGAGCTTTCATATTTAGGATTTGGATTTCAAAGCAATTTAGGTTTCTTCATGGACCCAGTTTCTTCCCCTTTGAGGAAATAGCCTGCAGTCTAAAACAGACATCCATAGTCTAGAGCCAAGTTCCCTGGGTTCACATCCTGGTGTAGCCTTTTAGCAAGCCTTAAGCCTGTGACCAAGTTATTTTGTTGAGTCCCACCTTTCCCCCCCCCCCCTTAAACAGACCTTGGATATATACAACTGTGGTAATCACATTTGTAATCTTCAGTTTATACCAGACTCCACCACTGGTCTGTGTGGCCTGTTTTAATTTTATTCCTGAGCAGATTAATTTTTTGCGATAACATAAACAGCTAGGAATTCAACCCAAGGAGTTGTCATATCGATAATCACTTATGAAGGGTATTATTTTGTACGCAATGTTCTGGGATTTACTTGCCTTATTCAATATTATGTTGCTAAGATTCAGCCCTCCTATGGACTATAACAATAGTTCTACTTTCATGGTGATACAACATTCTATCATATAAATATACCACCATCTTTTCTCATTCTCCTTGAGATGGCATTAGTCATTTCCTGTGTTTTGCTTTTAAGAAAAGCCTCTTTGGGTCTCAATTTTTTCATCCAAAACTGGAGACCAACAAAAATAGGAGCTGCTGATTGCAAAGTCTGTTTTGAAGATGAAAGATGTTATTATTTGCAAAATGCTTAGAATCAGGTCTGGCTTGTTGCATGTGCTTGGTCAGTATATGACTCTGGCTACCATAATAAGCACTACAGATGAAATGGCATAAACAAGGATGATGTTTTTGTCTAGTTTTGGAGGCAGCAAATATGAGATGGGTAGAATTGATATCTTTGTAGGGCCTTGCTTTCCCTTGAAATGGCTGTCTTCTTCCAATGTCTGCATATGGTCTCTTATTCTCTGTTTCTGGATATTCATTTGGAAGCCATGAGATGGAATTCATAATCAGGAGTCTAGCTCCGATTTTCTGGTACTGAGGGCCATTATTTGATTTTGGGCTGCTTCCATATTTAGAGACAAGGTCATCTAAAAATAGTCAGCAAAAAAGGTTTCAGAGAATAGGAGTTTCTGGAGTAGAGGAAGAGAAGCAAGTCCTGTCCTAGAAGTTCAGTGTGCAAAGCATTTGAAGGATGAGGGAATATATCTACAGCATTGTTTTATTTTTTTTAGTTTATTTTTAATTAGAGAGTCATCGTGAGGGTACAGTTACAGATCCATACATCTTTGTACATGTTTCCCCCATACAAAGTTCAATAACACATTCCTTCACCAGTGCCCATTCTCCACCACCAGTAAACCCAACATCCCTTCCCCGCTCCCCAGTCCCGTCTCCCCCCACCCCACCCTGCCACTATGGCAGGGAATGGATGAGGGAATATATCTAATGTTATGGATTGTCTAAGTGAAATCTGAAAGTGACCAATGGTAGCCCAGCTAGTTATACAAGGTTGTTAACTTGGAGGTAATTATTGTGCTCACAGCATTCAGGATTTGGGAATAAGTGTAGGCTATCAAAAAGGAAACTACTTACGATTCGTACAATGATGCCACATGAGTTCAGTTTCATTCTTGTTGTGCATGGTCATTGATGACCTCATTAATAGCAGTTTAGAGAGGGTGGTGAATGTGAAAATTTGTGTGGAGGATATGGATGGATGTTTTAGAGATGTGGAAATGAGAGACCTTTGGAGTTTTGCTATTAAAGGAAGTGGAGATACGGAGATGCCAGGTGGAGGAGGAAGTGGGCTCAACAATATCTGAGTTGGGGTCAGAGCAATAGTATAGTGAGTAGGACTCTTACCTTGCACAAATCAACCTGGGTTCAAGCCCTGGCATTCCATATGATCTTCTGAGCTCTGCAAGGAGTGATGCCTGAGCACAGAGCCAGGAATAAGCCCTGAGGACCACCTAGTGTGCATCCCCCTGCCCCACAATAATATCTATGTTAAGCCAGGGGAGACAGCTCAAGTGAGTGATTTCTGGTGCTCCTTTTTTGCTTTCGCACGCACTGCTGATGGCCCCTAAAGCAGTGCCAGACCTGATCATCTCCAAAAGTGATAGCGTTCACTTCCACCCACCACACACACACTTGTACTGCTGGGTGTGGCCCACATTTTTTAAAGAGTTTTTGTTTCTTTAGTTAAGTGTTTCCCCGAACAGTTGATACCATCCCTTCGGGCTACTAGGATAAAGGGAGAATCTCGCTGTAGAGGCTCTTGAAATTGGCGAGGGGTGGGGTGGAGGAGGTAGTAGGCTCAATCAGCTCAGAAATTTCTGTTTTAGATGAAAGATTGCGTAGCTTCTTTCTTTAACTTGTTTCCTGTAAGACAAGAAAGGGTTTATTATTCCCAGGAGCTATTTAGTGGACTCTTCAGGGTCTATGTATATTATCTTGTCCTCTGCAAGAAGTGATAGTTTGACTTCTTTTCCAATTTTGGTCACTTTGATTTCTTTTTCTTGCCCGATTGCTGTTGTTAGGACTTCTAATACCATAATAAATGCAGAGACAGTGGACATCCTTTGCTGTGCTTGATCTCAGCAGGAATGCTTTCAGTTTTTCCCCATTGGAAATGTTACTGGCTATGGGTTTTTTATAATGGCCATTACTGTCATGAAGATGGTGCCTTTTATCACTATTTTGTTGGGAACTTTTATTGTGAGTAGATCTTAGATTTTGTCGAAAGCTTTCTCTATATTGAGTGGTATAGTAATTTGATTTTTATCTTTCTTTTTATCAAAATGGTTTATTACATGAATTGATTTGTAAAGTTGAACTATCCTTACCTCTTTTACATCAAACATGGTGTATGATCTTTTCGATGTCTTATTGGATTTGATTTGCTAAGATTTTGTTGAGGACTTATGCTTCAATGTGCCAGGTATGGAGGCAAATCAAGGAATGGTAGAGACCACTGGGCCAATGTTGGTGAGAAGTTGCCACTGGTTGAGGGTTTGGTGTTGGAGTATTGTATGCCTGAACTCTATTTTAGACAGAGTTATAAACATGGTGCCTAAATGAAAAAAAATGTTTGAAAAATAAAGAATCAATCAAAAGAACCTTTTCTTCTTGTCCTGGTACTAATGAGAAATGACAATATCTTGTGTGTGAAGGTAGGGCAAGCCTGAGCTCCTGCCTCTGAAGCAGCAAATGTTTTGAGAAGGAGTGCTGAGAAGCAGGAGATGTGGAGGTTGAAGCCTGTGGATATTTCCTTCTAGT
Source organism: Sorex araneus (assembly GCF_027595985.1). Taxonomy (NCBI): domain Eukaryota; kingdom Metazoa; phylum Chordata; class Mammalia; order Eulipotyphla; family Soricidae; genus Sorex; species Sorex araneus. Next base: position 107,790,883 of record NC_073313.1, read on the forward strand.
TGCTCCTTTCCCCCAGTGAAAGAGGAAGTCATGGCACCAAGGAAGGGGGGAAATGAAGGAAGATTTGAGGACAGTTGTGATACAATTGTCTATTGAAATGGAGAGAGAAAGTACTTAGAGATGTTATTGGATAATGGGGCAGCAAGAAGAGGCAAATCAGTTTGCAGTGATGAATGTAAAGGAGTAATGAAATAGTTTGCCACAGTGATACAAGTGATACATCTGTACATATATCCCATAGGCTACTGAATTTAATTTAAACCTATCTATGAAGTATAGGGCATAAACTGAACTACCTTCTCTTCCCATGTGATCCACAAAGAGAATTTCCATGTAATTCAGGTACACTGAAGTAAGATATATCCACTGTCTCCTACTTTTTACATCTGTGCTTAACTCTAAAGTTGTTTCCAATTCTTCATACCTGACTTGCATTAGAAAAAGCATCTCTTGGGGGCTAGAGCGATAGCATAGCGGGTAGGGCATATGCCTTGCACGCGGCTGACCCGGGTTCAATTCCCAGCATCCCATATGGTCCCCTGAGCACCGCCAGGAGTAATTCATGAGTGCAGAGCCAGGAGTAACCCCTGTGCATCGCCAGGTGTGACACAAAAAGCAAAAAAGAAAAAGCATCTCTGTGGCTAAAATAATTTTGTCTAAAATAAAAATAACTGGTATTTGAGTGGAAAAAAATGAAATAGTTTGCCACAATAGACTTCTTTCAACTTTTTAGTTATATTTGTATATATTTCCATTACTTATATATGTTAATGTTACATATTATGTGTAATGTTTTATATTAGAATATATACTTTTATTTTCTTATTTGTATGGATGTAAGGATATGAAGACAGAAGGTTGGCTTGGAGAGCCAGAGAGCTAGTACCAAGGGTAAAGCTTAGGAGTTGGGGGACCATATAGGGTGCCAGGGATGGAACTAGAGCTGGCCACATGCTAGGCAAGCACCTTACCTACTGCATTGTCTCTACAGCCCCTCAGCTTCCGTTTTCCTGCTGTCTTGTTGCCCCCATTTCTTTTATCTCCTTTCTCCCTCTATTTTCCCATACTTTCCATTTTTCTGTGTCCTTTCTTCTCCCAGATACTGAATGCTTCAGGTACCCTTGCCGAGTTTAACCTGCACTCTGGTCTTCCAGCATAGGGAACTCTGGGAAGAAAGGGGGTGGAATCCCCCAGAGGAAGGACCCTGCTGGTAGGATCAACCTCTTGGCCATTACTCTTGGGATGTGTGACCCGGGTGCATATTGCAAGCTGGGCTTTGTCACTGTATTGTGTGTGGGCCCTGGAGCCTTGGTAAGGCAGATAGTTTGGGAAACACAGGGTCATTAAAATGGGACAGCTGGACAAAGTTCCCATGAGCAAAAACTGTTAGGACAGAAGCCAGTTCTGTAGCTGCTCTGTACATTTTCCCTCCTTCCCACCATACATCTCCTTCATCTTGTGCATTTTGTTCAGGGTGAAAGGAAGTTGGGTGGTCACAGAACCGCCCTGGCTGAGGCTATAAATTCTCAAGCAGACTGCCAGGGTTTGAATCTTGGCTCTGTATCCCAGGAAGTCAAGTGGTCCTGAGTAAGTCCTCTTCTCTGTGCCACAATTTCTTGTCTCTAAATGAAGTGCATTGTAGCAGCTCAGTGGTGTTGGTTAGGAGAATTATGGGAATTAATAGTTAACAAAGTGCTTCTGATCATTTGTGGCACATAATAAGTGGTGATGGTGTGTTCTCTTTAAAAAGTGTGGGTATCCGATTGACAACCTGATAATGACATCATAATTTAAATTGTCAGGGCAGGGATGTAGAAGTGGGCTTGGAAATGGAACAGTTTGCCTGAGGTCACAGGGCAAGTGTCAGAAAGAAATCAAAAGCTCAGATGTTACAGGTTTCAAAGTCCTTGCCAGCTGCCCCAGAGATAAATTGCTTCCTGGCCAAGTGAATGCAGTGGAGCCTTCTACAAAGGCGAGGGAGCAACAAATGGCACTGCACTGTGACTCTCAAGGCAGGGAGCAGTGACGGGAGTATGAGTGGTGGGCATGTTACTGGAATTGGGTTGGGCAGTGGCTCCTTAGCCTGGTTATCTGCATTCCTCTCCCTGTCAGGGCATGGGAGTGCAGCTCCCCAGGCCCGTTAACGAGACAGGCCAAGTCCTGGAGGTATGTGAAAGTCTGCTGGGATATCTCAGGCTGTTTTTTTTTGTGGGGGGTGGTGAGTAAAATCCAAGACCAGAAGGGCCACACCTGACAGTGCTACATGCATACTCCTGACTCGGTGCTCATGGATCACACCTGGAAGGGCTCAGGGAACCATATGAAATGCAAAAGATCAAACCCAGGTCAGCCCTGTGTAAGGCAACGGCTTTACCTGCTATACTACCTCCATGACCCCCTGTCCTGTCAGGTCCACCCTTTGGTATATCTGTTGCCTTATCCACTCAGGGAGGATGGTGTTTGGCCTGTCTACCTTCGTGGGGGATTTCGAGATGCATGAAGAATGTGAACACATGAGGAAAGGTACCCACATGTGAGCCAGTAGGGTGATCCCTGACTCCATGTTTTTGAGAGTCGGGTATGAGCTTGTTGTCCAACCACCCCCCAAGATCCTTTATTTTGTTGAGGCTCATTTTCAACTCTGCCAACTGTTCCAGTGATTCTAGCATATTCTGCAGAGACTTTGGGAATCTTATTCTCTCCATCTGCAATTTTACTGTTCTGCCTGTGAGCATCAGCTACTATCAGAGAGACACTATCAGAACATCAGATAGTTGAGCAGTGTTGCCACTGGGATTTTTTCTCTGTGTTTATTTTTATTTCCAAATGCCAGTGTCTAGTCCAGGATCCATGGTCACCTCCAGCACTCATTCTGGGAATTCTGCTATCTTTTGCCTTCAGCTCTTGACACATGGCAGGCTTGAGGTACTGGACCTGGAGAGCCCGGAACTTCCTCTTTTTCATTAGCACTCACCTTCTGGTTCTGAGCTTTCCCTGTAAGAAAGAAAGAGGCAGCAGACCCTTTCCCTAGGTATGCTTGCCTCTCTGGGTCTCCCCTTAAAGCCCATGAATGTGTGTGTGTGTATATATGTATGGAAGATCAAGAGGACAGGGCTTCTTGCCATCTGCTGAAGTCCTTTACCAAAACTGATTTAGACACTCATTCTCTTCCTGCTGCCTAGTCCACGCTGCTGTGGTCAGGGCTTTGGCCAGGGTGAAACTATTTGCTGCAATTTGCTTATAAATTGATAGACATGGAGAGTATCATGCTAAGTGAAATGAGTCAGAAAGAGAGGGACAGACATAGAAGGACTGTACTAATTTGTGGAGTATATAATATCATCACATGAGGCTGACACCCAAGGACAATAGATACAAGGGCCAGGAGGATTGCCCCATAGCTGGAAACCTGCTTCATGAGCAGAGGAGAGAAGGCAGATGGAATAGAGAAGGGATCACTAAGAAAAAAAATGGCTGGAGGAATCAGTTGGGATGGGAGATGCATGCCGAAAGTAGATAATGAACCAAACATATGACCTGTCAGTGTCTGTGTTGCAAGCCATAATGCCCAAAAGTAGAGAGAGAGTATAAGGAATATTGTCTGCCATGGAGGCAGGGGGAGGGAGGGATGGGGGGGTATACCAGGGATATTGGTGGTAGGGAATGTGCACTGGTGAAGGGATGGCTGTTTGATCATTGTGTGATTGTAACCCAAACATGAAACCTTGTAACTATCTCACGGTAATTCAATAAAATTTAAAAAAATGAAAGAAACTAGTTTCTGCTTTGATAATTCTGACCTTTCATTTTGAAAGAGAGTAAAAAATAATGAGTAAGCAGGCTTGGATGGGAAGGAGGATTGGGGAAGTTCTTTTTGGCAATCCAGACCAGAAATTGGCCTCAGTTGCTTGGTTTTTACCCAAAAGTAAGGATAACTCTTGGAATGAGCCCAACTATCCAATAGGGGAAACTCTTTACCAGACCTAGCAGTCATGTTTTTGTTTTGTTTTATTTTTCAATCAGGAAAAAAAAGGAATTAGAAATCCTATCCCACATATTCATCCTATCAACTAAAAAATAATATTTAAATTGGGTCACTAGGTATATTCCGGGAACCATAAGTGCTAGTAGGTTGTATTTCTTCAGGTGTATTCTGCAGAATACAGAGTGTTATTTTTTCAGTGTTTTTATTAAGACACTGGGAGGGGCTGGAGCGACAGTCCAGTGGATTGGGCATTTGTCTTGCACACAGCTAATCAGGCTTGTTCTCTGGCACCCCATATGGCCCCTCAAGCACTGCCAGGAGTGTATTCCTGAGTACAGAGCCCGCAGTAAGCTCTGAGCATCTCTGCATGTGGCCCAAAAACAACAACAAAAAAGACATTGTGATTTACGAAGTTTTTCATAATAGAGTTGTTTCAGGCGTACAGTGTTCCAACACAAACCCTACCCTTAGTGTGCCCTTCCCTACACCAGTGTCTGCAGGTTCCCTTCCACCCCCTACCTGCTGTGTCAGCAGTCATATAATAAATTTGTTTCATATTGCTTTCTCCAAGAAAACATAAAAGAATTATAAATAATCAGAAAATAAACAAATAAATCAATCTGTAATGATTGGTTGCTGTATTATTTTAATCTATGTAAATAACGAAATTCTAATCATATAATATAGTATGCTGCCTATTTTCATTTGCACAACTAGGTTTTCCACTCTGGCATCTAAAATCTATTTAATTTTATTTTCTACTTGGTGGTTACTGTGCTAATTATCATGTTACCTGTAATATGTAAAACTTCTTTAAAAATTCTGTGCTAATATAATTGAGTTTATATTAAATAGCTAAACCTACATATAGTAAGAATGAGTGAATTAAGAAACATTAAATGTAGGCCTAAAAAAAGTACAAAATGTTTTACCCTAAGAAATGGAATATTAGTTTTGTATTATATAATATCACATTATAGATATATCATGTTACAGATATATAATATCATATTATAGATATATTATAGATAAGTGTTAGAATCAAATAAGAAAGACTGCAATAAAGATATCTATGCATGTAAAAATGTTGATCAGACATAGAATATTCAAAATAAATGATGTTCATTATTGAAAAATGCGTCAAATCCTTTAGCAAGCTAGGAGTATAAATATCTTTCTTAAATCTAAGTACAGTGCATCCATAAGTACCATGAATACCATACTCAGTGCACGTGCTGGGAAGTTTTTCCTGTCCTTTAAAGAAGCTCCTTTAATGCTTCTTGCAAAACTGGTTTCAACGCTGTGAATTCCCTAACGTGTTGCCTGTTCATGAAACTCTGTATAGAGTGTTAATTTTGAAAAGGCACTGGTTAAACAAAAGTAGAGGTAACACCAGATAAATAGTATTAAGCAAGTTTCTTATTTGTAGAAACCGCTTAAGTCAATATTCCACTTAGATCTATAAAGTGAACCTCTAAGGTGTTTGTTGTTCCTGTGTATTGTGTAGCAACCCTCTAAAGTGATATATTGAATATAGCATTTTAGTGTTTAACCAGACTTTCACAGTGAAGCGTTTATTAAAGTAGCATCTGTACAGTTTACTTTGGAAAAGTACTAGTACAGACCGAAAGATGATTAAGTGTATTCATTTCAGCCTCTCTTTTGGGACCACAAAGGGTGGGGGAAGCTGGGGGGAAGCGCAGGGGGTGTCACTAAGTTGTGGGCCCTGAAGAGCAGGGGCTTTCGAGTTCAGAATTCGATGTTATCCATGCTGACATCTCTCCAACCTTGTCCTTGCAGCTCCCCTTTGAACTGGAGGTCTACTATATCCAGCATGTAATGTTGTATGTGGTTCCAATCTATCTGCTGTGGAAAGGAGGTAAGGCCACTCACCCACACCACTGTGCCCACCTGCACACCTAATGCCTGCCAAGACCTTGAGTTGCTGCCTGACTAGGCTGCCATAACATGTGTGATGCCAGCCACAAGCCTGTGGGCCAAGGATAAAGCCTACCGAGCGTCGAGGGGTGCTTTTCTGAACCATCCTTTGTGGGCAAACATGGATGGTGCCACAGACTGCTTGGCTGGGGGAGTCTAGGCTTTGGGCTCTGAGGCTGTTGTGCTTTGGGGTTTGTTGCTGCTTCTTCCTGCCTCAGGGTGCAGTTAAGGCTGGACGGAGAGAAGGCAGCATGCAGTCGTCTCTAGAGAGACACTTATGGTTTGGGTCCAGTCAGTCCATCTTCTCTGAACCGAAGAAGATCCAATAAGGGTCAAGAAGTCTAGAGACGATGAGATTTGGGGACTGATGGCAAAGGATGGGTGACTAAGCCTCCTATCTCAGGTTGAAGACATCATCGAATTCCTTTGTGCCTGAAGTAGGGGGGGGCACCATCATTTGGACCATCCAGCATCCCTTGGCTTTGCTTGCACCGCAGACCCAAATGACGAGCACTATGTGTCCTTTCTAACTGAGTGCTGCGGCAGTCTCTGAGACTTTTAGCTACCAGATTCTCTCGTCTTGCTTGTTGGGCCTTTGTGGGGAGACCAGACTCTCCCTACCTCACCCCATTACTAATAGTGCATGAAGAATGGCCACGTGGCCTTTGAGTCCCCTGGATGAAAGATGGTTAGGAAGTTGTGTTTCCTCCAACTCAGGAATTCTGGCCAAGCCCCCACAGTATGGCTGGGAGCCAGCCTTCAGGACCAGTCAGCTTGGGCGTTTGCTGGCTGGAGAATGCCGCTGTTCTCTGTGGCATTTCCTGCCCTCTGAAAGATTGGCTCCCCCGGTCCTGGTTTTTTTCAGTTAGGATTCTTTGCAAGTTCCTATTCTTTGGGGATGTTTTTACCACATGCAGCCACTTGGTGTCGCTTCACTGCCACTTTTTCATTTGCTCTAAATGTTCTCTCCCCTTGAGCTTCAAGGGAAGCAAGTCTCAAGTTCCAAAATCCAGGAGAATTTCAGGCCATTTCTCAGGCCTGTCCCTTATAGCATAGAAATAGTTACCTAATATGTTGGTCTTCACCCCGTATTCCAAAGCGGGTGAGGCAGGCAGCTGTCCCTGGCTCCACATCCCCGACACTCACGGTACCTGCTGTCTGAGGTGTGGGCCAAGTTCTGGCTAAATGCTCGTGCCTACGAGCTACACTTACGTTTGTTCCAAGTGAGTCTGATGCAGAGAAAACTAAGTCGATTTCCTTTTTTCCTTCCACCTGCTCCTACTTCACTCCAAAAATAATCTGGGAAGTCAAAACTTCTAAATCGGTGCTTTTGCTACACTATTGAGGGAAAACAAACCGAAAAAGGATTCCAAGTCTTAATATAGTGACATCAGTTCTATATTTATGTTAAATAAAACCCACTCAAGTGTGAGCCACTGGTGATACACATTGGCATTGATGTGCTAACTCTGTTTTTTTTTTTTCTGCTAATCTTCCTGATAGGGATTCTTTCCCTCCTGGTGCCTGGCCCTGCAGGCTGGAGAACAAGGAGTGCTTTTTATTGAGTGCTGTGCACAAAACACTCTGCTAGGCCAATTTTGTGTATTTTCCTATCACACTCGCCCTGATGGAAAAATTTCCTGTGGAGAAGAAAATCAAGGCTTAGAAATTGTGGGGTACTTTGCTCAAGAAAGAGCAGAGCTGGGATTTAAAGCCTAACCTAGTCTCTCTCCCAAGGCAGCCCTCCTTTTAACGTACCGTGTTCACCTAAAGGACTATATCTTTTTCCCAGTCATATTTATCTGGAATTTTTCCCCACACTCCCCGCACTCAGCCATTCATTCACTCAACAGGTTTACTGAAACCTCTCCCTGCTGTCGTTTGCATAAGGGATTCAATACCACTGATCATAAAGGCCCAGTTCTTCTGAAGGAAGTCCTTGTCTATGGGGGAAGAGAGGAAATTGTAATAAAAACACAGTACGTGTGAAATAGGGGACTGCAGGACTAGAAAATGTGGTTTCCAGAACCTTCTGTTAGGTCTCCCCCACCTCTGAGCTTTAGGGAAGATCTCGGCTTCCTTCCAGGCTCTTTGTTGCCATCTACTGTCCACCTCGTGGAACTGCTGAACATTTCCAGACAAAGGACAATTTCCCAAGGTGGTTTCCCCAGCATTGCTGACCCTTTGCAGAGGAGAAATAGAGCCGAAGTGAACAGTGGAAAAATTATTTCTTGGAAACTAGAAACTTTGAGGGTTTGGGCCTTTTATTGTCTGAAATTCTGTTGTCATTTTCCAGAAAGAGCTGGTTTAGATTTTTATTTTCTGGAAGCACTTGCTTGAGAACCCGGCTCCTCCTTCTCCCTGGTGTATGGAAACAGAAATTTCATTCCTTTCTGTCCATGCAATTCTTTTATTCCTTAAGTCTTTATTCCTCCACTTCACTTCTGTTTCATCTTTTCGTAACTCTTGGCCTTTGGCCCACTGGAACTATGTATTTTTTTAATAACATCCCTACCCTACCCCCCAAACTACCGACTGTTAGCAGTACACAAAGATTGTCTGTCTCTTGCCTGAAATTCACTAGTGGCGACTGTCCTTTCTGCCCTGCGCAGCTGTGGCCTGTTGCACCACTGTCTCTTCCAGGTCATTATTTCACCTTTTTCCCTTGCCAGGAAAATGCTGTCTTCTTTACCTCTACCTTTTTTCCCATTACTACTCCCAACTTACCTGTTGGTCACTCTCCCGCCTGTCTTCATTCATAGATGCTTTTGGACCATGGCTCTTGATTTGATTTGGGGCTACACCTGGCTGTGCTCAGAGCTTACTTCTGGAAGTGCTCAGGGGGCTATACATAGTGCCAAAGATCAAACCCAGGTCAAATACATGTGAGGCGAGTGGCCTACCTGTTGTCCTATCCTTCTCAGCCCTGGGTCTTGGTATTTCCATTGCCACTGTAGCTGTCATATTGGGAGACTTCCGGTGAGAACCGCTCTTCCACTCCTGAGCTCTGGTCTCCTTTCGTTGCTGTGATTTCTGCATCAGCACCTGGACCTTGCCTTTCCCTAGAAATTCCCTGTCTGAGATGATGAGCATCTGTATCTGTCTCTTTGGTCCAAATATCCACTTCTCTCCTCAGCTTCCCAAACAGCTTATATTCCACTATCACCAATTACTGGAACTTTCCTTTCAGTGGCTCCTCAGAATACCTCGTTCCTTATTCTTTCTCACGGGATCTGTGTATAATCCCAGTGTGCAGTCTCGGCCTACTGGAGCAGTCTTCTCTGCCATTCTCTTGTAGGCCATTAGAAAGCTGTAGTCTCTGCTTGAGCTGTCCTTACGACACCATTGATCATGTTTCTCATCTTTCCTCAGTTCCCCCACATACTGTTCTTGGACGTCATGGGCTAAACCTATCCCAGCCTCCTCAGACTCCTGTCCACTTCATTCCAGTCTCCTCACCACCCCCCCTCCAACCAAGTGCCTGAGAAAGTAGACATTTTCAGGTGGGAATTTCCTCAACAGCTTCACTCTCCAAGACTCTATCATCACCCACCCTCCCAGTCTTCTGTGCCTTCATGGTCGAACTGGTGTTCCAGTGAGGCCATCACACATGGATGTGTCTCTCTCATTCCGCCTCTTCGTCACATGTACACCTGGCTTCCCAACCCTATCGTTTCTTCTGAAGCGGTCACACCTGGTGGTGCTTTGGGTCTACTCCCAGTTGTGTGCTCAGAGGTTTCTCCTGGCAGTGCTTACTTCACCATAAAGTGCTGGGCACTGAACCGGCCCCTGTGTACAAAGCTAGCACTAAGTCCTATCTCCGCCCCTCCTACCCTTTGTTCATGCCTGACTACTTAACCAATAAGGATGAAAAGTCTTCCTTGAGGCTAGAGAGAAGACACTGTAGGTAGACCGTTTGCCTTGCATGTGGCCAATCTCCCCAGCACTCCATAGGGTCCCCCTCCTCAAGTACATCCAGGAATGATCTCTCAGCAGAGAGGCAGGATTAAACCCTCGGCACTACTCTGTGTAGCCGCAGAATTTGAAAAAATATTCAGAAATCAAACTAAAACAATTCCTCATCCCTAGCCCTCACATAATTCTTTATTTTCCCCACTAAGTTAGGTAACCTTTAAAAAGAACTTTGAAAACATTTTGTCTAGTGCCTGTGTTGCAGGCAATTGACTCCGCTTCCGTCCACAGCTCTGCATGATTTCTTGAACTCCGTTGGAAGCTTGCCCTGCCAAACAGAAAGCTGAGAGTGAACGCATCAGGTGTGACCCCAAACTTTTCCACACGCAAAGAGAAAAAGGACATAAATAGAAGCAGCATTTCCGAAATCTCAGCTCTCCAGAGGCTAAATGTTTGTCAAGTCAGCTTCTGCAATGTATAGATGCTTATCAGGTTTTTTCAAACATGTTCACTTTTAAGAGAAACTTTCTAATATTCATAAATTCTTGGTTCAGGGCATTAAAATTTTCTCTTTTAATGTACTGGCACACTGCTGAACCTGGTGTAATCCCCGCCTCCACATAAAGTTCCCTGAGCATAGCCAGGAGGAAGCCCTGATCTCTGCCCATGTATGGCCCCCAAACAATCCGTCTGCCACCTAGAGTGAGCTGGTGGGCAGGGTAGGTGTGCGTGGCGCTTGCCTAGATCTTTTATGTGACCTGGATTCCTCCAAATAATGCCTTCTGACCTCTCCTCGACTGCCTGGCTCTACATGGACTGAAATCTCTGCATCCTCAGGGGCTATTGGGTATTTTCTTTTTGGAATAGTCTCCTTTCATGCCTTCCCAGATCTCTTCTCCTGGCTCTCCTGCTTTATTGGCCATGCTTTCCTCAGTCACATCTATGAATGCTTTTTACCTTTATCTTATGAAATACTGATTTCCCCAGAGTTCTGCTTTCTAGACCAGTGCAACTTCTGCGTGGACTAGGGAGTGACTTCCAGTGAAGGCCACCCACTTCTCTTAGCTAGAACCTGGGACCCATTCTTACCATTTATACAATGTAACCATTCATCTAACACATATGGCTTATGGTTTGAATGGCTAAAGCATAATATATAATACGTAACTTAGGCATTCTGTGCTACATGTTGCTTGGAAACAGTAGAGATTCAGGCTTGGAAAGCTACCATAGGAGTTAAGGCGCTTTCGTGGTACAGGGTTGACCCTGGTTTGATCAGCATGCGGTACTATACAGCATCATGTATAGTACCCCAAGCACTATCAGGAGTGATCCCTGGGCAAAGAGCCAGGAATAAGCCCTGTGCACTGCTGGGTTGGCCCCTAGTTTGGCCTCTCTGAAAACAAAAAGAAGCAATAGGAGTTTCTTGCTTATAGTTCCAGAGACTAGAAAGTACAAGATCCAGGCATCAGCGTGATCACTTTCTGGTGAAAGCTGCCTGGCCCTTGGCACTTACATGGCAACTTCTCTCGTGTTCTCACTTGGGAGGAAGGGCACACAATCCCACTGAAGCCTCTTGTCACTCATGACACCTGATCTTTATGGCGTCAGCACCTCCCAAAGGCCCCAGCTCCTGACTAAAACCATTCTCTCTGGAAGGTACGATGTCATCCTATGAATTTTTGGGGAAGGGGTGAGCATAGCCATTCCAGTCCTAGCAAGATATTTACATACCCCTTCTGCCAGGCTCTGAACTGAGGATAAAAAAAGAAGAAAGAAAAAAGAAGATAAAACAGGCACCACCCCATCCCTCATAGAATTTTTAATGGAGTGAGGAGATATGTGTCAATCAAAACAAGCATATAGTTATAGTAATTACACAAACAAGTGTAAGAAATAGCTGAGAAAAATACTCCAAGGGAAAGAAGCGTGCTTTGATGAGAACAAAGAACAAAACAACCTGACATCGTTTGCAGGGGGTTTTTTGGGAGGGAGGAACCCTGATTTTTCAACTGAGATCTGAAGGAATAGGCATCTACTAGGCCAGTTTTGCCTGGGTATTGGGGGGATAAACCCTCATATTAGGACAGAATGGCATGGGTGACAGCACAGTTGAGGGATGAAAAGGGCAGGGTACATGGGTGCAGGGTGAACTCAGACATGGAAAGCTCTGTTCACTGGGATCAGGGGATTGGCTTTTATCTTGATAGCTCTGAAAAGTCAGGAAATAATGTCAGCTTGTTCTTCCTAATGGTTCTTTTGACATTCATTTATATAGTTCAGTTCAAAATCAAACCGACAAAAGCTCTTGTGTTAAATGTCACCTGTCCTGCCCTTTCCATCATCCCACGCAATCCCCTCACCCCTGCTGACAAACAGCTCCACAGATAATAACTATTTTTTTGTTTTTATCTGGCCTTTTAGAGTTTTCTGCACGCATTTAAGTAACTGTTAAAACTCTTTTCTTTCCTCTTGCCTAAGAATAGGCACCTGCACAACTGCTGTGTTTAGCAGTGTTTCTTTGAGTGCTTCCAATATAAGTCCCTAGGAAGTTTCCTTTTTGCTTTCCACAAGTGGTATGTGTGCCTTTGTGGGGGGAGAAAATCCAGTATTAAAACATGGAAGCAGTCAGTATTGCATGAACACATACCAGCTACTGTTTCCACCTCTTCCCACACATTGCCTCATGTCATCCCTACCCATTGTCTTAGGTACACATTACTCAGGTAGTCTTTGCTTTTAGGTTTGCATTGTTCTTAGGTGAACATCACTGTCACTGTCATCCTATTGCTCGTCGATTTGCTCGAGCGGGCACCAGTAATGTCTCCATTGTGAGACTTGTTGCTACTGTTTTTTGGAATATCAAATACACCACGGGTAGCTTGCCAGGCTCTGCTGTGCAGGGGAGATACTATCGGTAGTTTGCCAGGCTCTCCGAGAGGGGTGGAGGAATTGAACCTGGGTCGGCCTCATGAAAGGCAAACACCCTACCTGCTGTGCTATCGCTCCAGCTCTAGGTGAACATTACTCTTAGTAAGTATTACTCTTAGGTAGACATTGCTCTTAAGCAAGTATTATTAGTCCTAGAAAACATTACTCTTCAATAGACATTATGCTTTTGGCAATCATTGCACTTAGTTATTACTTTTAGACAGACATTACTCTTAGGCAGGCATTGCTCTTAGACAATACTCTTAGATAGATCCTATTCTTAGGTAGGCATACTTCTTTGGCAGGCATTACTCTTAGACTGACAAGACTACTCTTAGGTATAACTTCTTAGGTAGATAATACTCTTTGGTAAGCATTACTGTAGGTAGGCATTGCTATATGCTTCCTCTCACAGATAAAGAAACTGAAAGCTTAGATAGTAAGTAGCAGATCCAAGATTTGAACTCAGTATTTTCCGTGTTTATTGCTATGAAACATAGCATGAGATCAAGACACTGTATCCTGTTTATTCAGTCTACTATGGATAAATAATTAAAATTCTTTCCATTTTTTGCTACTATAATATTACTGCACTGAATGACCTTGTATTTGTGCCTTCTTGATCTGTGCCAATGAAGGGTTTAGGAAAATGACCTTGACCTTTCGTGCAATCAAAAATCACTGTGTAACATTGAGTACTGCCCAAAACTTTAGTGTAAAGAGTCTCCTGTTGACAGGAAATATTGCTGATAATATAGTTAATGCATGTTTTCCATGTTATGCATATTATATACCATATCTTTCCAATAAAATAAGCTAGAAGGAAAAACATAATTTTTGAATTACTGTTTTTTATTTAAAATTTAAATTTATTATAGTGGAAACTTATAGTTTAGGTAACATGGTTATACTACATTAGCAGCAGTATTTTTTAGTTTTGGGCTTCACCCTGCAGTGCTCAGGGCTTACTCTTACACCTGCACCCAGGCATCACTCCTGGGGATGGTCAAGGGACCATATGTGGTATCTGGGATTGAACCCGGGTCAGCTGTGTGCAACGTAAGAGCCCTGATATCTCTCCAGCCCCATGAATGCTTTTATTTATTTATTTGTTTATTATTTATTTATTTTTATAATGTAGTAGCACTGCTATTTTTTCAGCTATTGATTAAGCTGATTGAATTGGGCATGAACTCCACAAAATGCTTTTATTTTTAAATTTTTTTAGCCTATGAATGCTTTTAATGTTACACAATTACTGCACCCCACCACCACCACCAAAGTGGCCGAAAGCCTCTACCATGATCCCTTTTGTCATCTGTAGTTCACCCCAAGAGACTCATATGGACAATACATTTACCTGTATCATAGCATATTAGTGGGTGCCATATGTTTGTATGTTTTCAGTATAAATTGTTTCTTGGTACCTTCATCAATAATGTCTTTTGTACGGGATTGCTAATAATCCACATCACTAACAGTGACATCAACAATTAAGAGATAATGTGAAATTTTCATATTATTTAAAGGGCTAATGATTCATGAATTGCAAAGAAGCAGCATAGTGATTGCCTCATGGTAGCTCAGCCCAGAGAGAAGTGAATGAGTGATTGTAAAAGTTTTGTTGTTTGCAGCATTACGCTCAAATTCAAAATACAGCTTGAAACATATTTACATTAAAAAGAAAGAAGTTACAAAATAAAGCAGTTCCGTGGGCTGGTAGGCAGTTTTTTTATTATGAGACCGGCATGCTATATGATAAGGTAATTCCTTGAGACCAAAATTAGAAACAGCAATGAACCTAATACATAATGAAGTGTATGTTAAATATCCACCCTGTGTTTATTGAAGGATAGGATATCTACTTCTATTCAAGTCTTGCACCCAGTGAATGATGAGGATAATGACACATAAGCATCCCACGCAGTTTTGGCTGCACCGACACATTAGATTTTTACACAAAGACACACAGAGAACCAGGAAGTTTATTAACTATCTAGCACAATAACAAGTTAGTGCTCATTAATGAGAAGTGGATTTTCTGCAGTGAGGACTTCTGCTTCTTTATGTTTGTTTACATTTCTCTAGACTGCAAATGAGCACATGTATGGCCGTGTGTGTATGTCCAAGTTTTCAAACATTTAACCTTTTACAATAGTTTTGTGTCTATATTTCTGGTAGTAAAGGATAATATAGCTACTTATACATGCATAATTGTGCATGTATAACATATATATACATTTTCTTTTCCTTTTTTTAAAAATTATTTTAGGCTAAACAGCTTGGCTGTGGTTTTTTTCAAATTGTCACAAATCTTCTGAATATTTTCATCGAAGCAAATATATCTACGACTGAACTCACAGAGTTCAAGCTCACATTGTACAAGGGTCAGCTGAATATAAGATTAATTCCCTTAATAATAAATCTGTATGTGGTGCTGAATCAAAGAGTATATGTGCTTGTAATTTAAATGGATATTGCTAAATCCATGGAAGTTGTACCAGTTCAAATGCCCACTAGCAATGTGAAAGACTGCCTGTTTCCACACAGCCTCTTCAGAAGAATGAGTTTATAGGAGGTGTAAGTACCATGTATAATGTTTTGTGCAAATGTTATGTCATTCGATATAAAGAACTCGAGCATCTATGTATGTTCATATGGCGCAGAGAGCTGGGTCCAATATCCTGCTGCTATTGAGGATGAACTATGTGTAGTTAGCTCTCTGTGTTATGAGTTGTGTATATGTTCTCCTATTTTATTATTCTCCACTTAGTTCATGATTTATTCTAGCCATGTCAGAGTTTTACATTTTTATATAATTCAATATATCTGCCCTTTTAAAAGCCTATTTTATGGCTTCTGGATTTTGATTCATGATTAAAAATCTCTTCTCCCATTCAAGGTTGTAAATATATATAAAATACTCTGTTTTCTTTTGCTATGTTGATAATTGCAGTGTATGTGTGTGTTTTACCCCTAATGTTTTTTAGGTTTTTTTTTGTTTGACCTATATCCAGCAATGCTTAGGGATTACTCCCGGCTTTTTGTTCAAGAATCATTCATGGTGAGCTTGGGTAACCATATATGGTATCAGAGATTGAGCCTGGGTCAGCTCTGTGCAAGGTAAACACCTTACTAGTAAAACAAAACAAAATCAGACTTTCAGTGCCCCCTCCCTTCATCTTAGTGCACGGTACATACTGCGAACACCAATACCCTGCCCTGACCTCATTTCTCAGTCTCAGATGATTGTACTTGTACCTCTCTGCCTTGTACTTCACACTCTGGTACGATGCAAATCCTCAGGATGTGCTGAGTTTACTGTGTGATGTTCAGGCTTCTTTGTTCTTGGATATGCTCTATGATTCTTACTGTTGTTTTGCTATTGCTAATCTATGTTTGCTGCTTCTCCTGAGTGGATTGCCCTTCTAGATTGTACCCCATTGTGGTCAGGATTGGGCCTCACTCCATTCTAAAGCTTCAGCACACGTGTGGCTGTCGGAGGTCTTAATCTTGTCACCCTCCATTTCAGATGACCACTTCTCCCTCTTCAAGAAACCCTGTCTCCTAGGGCTCTGTTCCTCCTGCTCCTCCTGTGTTCCCAGCGTTCCCATATATTAATGTCACGGACAGTTCAAGAAGTATTTGCAGGCACTGTGAAATAGGCATGGCTACAGGACCCTTCTGTCCACACCATTCTTTCTCTCCTACATTCATGGCATCATTGTCGACTTATGTGCCCAAACAAACAAACAACCAAACAAAATCCCCTCAAAACCAAAAACTTTTCTACTGGGAAATTCAGGAGTTCTGAGTATTCTGAGTCATACAATGTTTGTAGAGTTAGCCCTTTCCCCCCCCCCCCCCACCCCAGCCACCCCAACCGTAGTCTGGCTCACAGCCTCTATTTCCAGTTCTACTTTGTTTCTTCCCTCATATCGCTGCCCCCGGGCTGCCCCTACCTCCCACCGTGTCTCTTCTCTGTCTAGTCTCTGGAGTGGCCATTCTAAATAAAGTGCATGTAATCAGATTTGGCTTCCTTGCTTTAAAATCCCTTCCAGGATAAAGACCAAGCTCCTTTATATGGCAGTCAAGGCTGTTTCAAAATGGGATCCTTGCCTATGTCTTTGATCTTATTTCCTTTGGATTCCAACTCCCGTCACATCCCGTTTTACATGAACAATCTGCCACTTTCCTGGCCCTCCTCATGTCTACATACAGGCCGGGCTTCTCTACCTGGACCCTGGCAAATTCTGTGTTCACCCTGGAGCTCTGTCTGAATTTCCAAGGCAGCCTGAGGCACATTTTGTTCAAGTGATACTTTAAAATAGTGATACTTTAAAAATGATAGCACTGCACTGTCATTCCATTGTTCATCGATTTTCTTGAGCGGGCACCACTATCATCTCCATTGTGAGACTTGTTACTGTTTTTGGCATATCGAATACGCTACGGGTAGCTTGCCAGGCTCTGCCTTGTGGGCGGGATAGTCTCCGTAGCTTGCCAGGCTCTCCGAGAGGGACGGAGGAATCGAACCCAGTGGGCCCTGTGCAAGGCAGATGCCCTACCCTCTGTGCTTTAAAAATAATAAAATGGTATTTTGAAAATAATTTTTGATACTTAAAAATGATACTTAAAAAGTAATGTTGGGTGGGTGACTAGAGTGGTAGTACAGTGGGTAGGGTACTTGCCTTGCACGCAGGCAACTAGGTTCAATCTTGAGCATCTCATATGGTCCCCATTGCCCATTATGAGTGAGCACAGAGCCAGGAGTTAGCCTGAACATTACTGGGTATGGCCCCAATGTGTGCGTGCATTTTGCCACTAGGTGGCAGTAGTGTCTTTAAAAAAAATCTTCTCAACTTGTGTTGCAAGCTTGCCTGTTTATTTCTTAAAACTTTTAATTGTTCGGGATCATGGCGATGTTTGTAGAAAGCAACCAATCTCGATTAATAAAATATAAACACAGAAAGCGTAACCTGTAGCAACATCTTAGTAATCTCTTACACAAGGGCTTAATGTCTCCCTGGTGAGATACAGCAATCTTCACTAACTTTCTCCTAAGGAAACATTTTAAAAATTGTCCTTTTAGCAAATTATTTGTAACAAGCAATATAAAATAAATTATTGAGGGCCTGCTCTGGGTGATTGAGAAATTGGAAATAATGGTCGCGGGAAGGTGCAGTGTAATGGGATTGGTGTTTGGAATATTGAGTGTCTGTAACTAAACCAATGACTTAGTAAACTTATAAAATCAAAAAAATTGTTGATAGTTAGAAAACATAGGGCTGCAAGATAGTGCAAGGTGTAAGGCTCTTGTCTTGCATGTGCCAACCCCTGATTTGAACCCTCTATTATTACATCTCTCCCCCCAAGCAGTGCCAGGGGTCTGCCTGAGAACAGAACAGGAGAACACTGTGGGGTGTAACCACAAAAGAAAACAAATAGTAACAAATAGTGAAATTGGAGCATTGTTATCATTAAGATGCTGTCTAAGCGAAAAAGAGGGTGATATCTATATGACCCCAGAATTTTGGTCTGGGTGACTAGGGGGTTGTAGTAAGTGCACTGCTAAGAGGACAGAAGAAAAGAGGATGCTTGATATAGAGGATTACATTAGAGGATTATATTCCTTGAGGGTGAGGCACCTCTGGACTATCCTGTGGAGTATTCTAGATGTGTTCAGGGGTGTCGGGCTAGAGGCTGACTTCAGAAGCATTGGTATGAAGGTAGCAGATACCAATATGGGAGTGAATGAGATGGTCCAGAATAACTGCAGGTGGAGACTTTCAAAGCCATTCCAGGGAACATCAACATGTCAGTAGAAGAGATAAAACGAGTGTCTGGATGTAACACGAGTGACATGGCAATTGAAGGGTTACCTGGTTGTCTTGGAAGCCGAGGCAATGCAGGAAATCATCACTTCAGATTACCCCTAGACTTTTCGAAAGTGCTACTTTAAGCTACATAATAGACATGAATGAGACCATTGGGTTTGACGTCAACTTCATTTTTGCTGCATCCACGTTTTAACAATGATGCTGAAGGAAATGCTGCTAATTTAAGGATGTGCTCTTGGAATTGTTGTCAGAGTCATAGTGATGAGCAGTGCCACCCTGCTGCAGAGTTCCAGAAAAGGAAGGTGTTGAGATGAAGGTCAGGAGTATGAGGGAACATCTGAAGTCCTAGTGAGAAAGGAGACAGGATGACGCATTAGATGATGGCAATTCCTGGGAGTGGAAGGAAGTGATGGTGGAGTGAAATGTATAGGGTTAAGGAGATCAGGGTGACTCTTTCTGTGCTACCTAATAGAATTTTCTGTGATGACAGTTATTCTAGATCTGCTCTGTCCAGGATGTTAGTCACTGGCTCCACTGCTTAAATGAATCCAAAGCAGATGATCTGTAGCTTGTGTGACTGAGGAACCACGATGGAGCATTTTCAAATTTCCATTTATTGGAATGAATTTGAATTGCAGTTGTAATAGCAAAAAAATAAAATAAAGCAAAACAGTACATTTTCAGGCATTTGTCTAATTTCTGATTTATGTAGTTACTCCATATTCGCCAGGTGGTCAGTGTGGTTCAAGATTCATAAAGGAAAGGCAAGAGAGATAATACGGCAGGGACGATACTTGCCTGGCATGTGGCTGACTTGGTTTCAATCCTGGGCATCCCATATGGTACCCTGAGCTCACCAAGGAGTGCTCCCTGAGCACAGAACCAAGAGTAAGCCTTGAGAACTGTCAGGTGTGGGTAATCTAGCCCCCCTCGCCAAAAAGAAAGATCCAGAAAAGAAGGTAGGTAGGGAGAAAGTACAGGGGTGAAGACCTTTGCCTTGCACTTGACTGACTCCATGTTTAAGAGTCTGCACCACATACGGCTTCCAAACGTGTCTGGGTCGCTCAGGCTGCCGTTTCTGTTCCTCTCCACTGTGCAACGGTGGTGCTTGGTAGACTTGCAGATCGAGCTTGCTATTTGATGTATGGAAGAAAGAAATTGAAAGTATCACATCAGATGTGTTTCAAAACTTTCCACAACTGTATTTGAATACCACTGGATCTCTGGTAGCACTTTAGTTTTTTTTTTTTCGATTTATCCATTGACGTCATTGTTCTGAGAAGAGGTCTGACATGTTCCCTGGCAGGCCAGTCTCCCTGCCTGCAAGGGTGAAAGAGAAGTCTGGTTTCTAGGCTGCTTGCAAGTCACACATTTTGCCACTAGAAGGAGATCTGGTTTCAAAATTACAGGAAGTGGCCTTTGGCTTGCTAGTGGGAAGAAAGTTGTTTTGAAATGCTGGCAATTCAAAAGAATGGGTTGAAGTTCAGGAGTGGGGTATGTTTGAGGAAATCTGGGGCGGTAAGAACCATATTGTTGGACTGGAGAGGTGATATAGAAGGTAGGGTGTTTGCCTTGCATGTAGCAGACCTGGGTTCCATCTCTGGCCACCACATACGGACTCTGGAGCACCACCAAGAAGTGATCCCCAAGCAAAGAGCCAAGAGTATGCCCTGAATAACCGCCTGGCATGGCCACAAACTGAAACTAAAAGCCCTCTTACTGTTTTTGATCCTGACGATGCCACTTCTCCCTGGAACCGGTGCTTCTTGTCTGAGTCCACACCCATCTTGGTAGAATATGTGTGGGGGGAGTTTGGTGTCCCTGTGCTGCCTGGGGCCCAGGTGATACTATAATTTAATCTGGGATCTAACCCTTGGAGCCCACATGCCTGTGTGCCCCAGCCATCTTCTGCCCCTCATTGAGTGGCCTTTAAGCTTCTAAGGATACTGAGGGTTGGAGGTAGCTTTGGTGCTAGTTTATAGGACAGTTAAAGGAAATGTGCTTTGCCCAGTAATGACAAAGCCAGGAAAAAGCCCTGAGCACTGGCAGATGAGGCCCCAAAGTGAGATGGAGAGAGAAAGAGAGAGAGAGAGAGAGAGAGAGAGAGATAAAGGGAGGAGACTGAGGTTGAGAGGGGGAGAGCAAGAGAGGAAGTGAAAGAGGGAAGGAGGGAGACTATAAATTCTGAAGACTCCTCAGGGTTTAGTGCATGAGACAAGAGCTGGGGAATCTGCATACTTGGCCCAGAGCTTAGGCCTGTACCAGAGGTAGAGTAAGCAAAGAGTAGGAAATTTCTGAAAACCCTGCGGTTTTTCCATGTGTAGGAGGAAGTAGGTGTGGCTCTGTAGTTCTGTGTTGGCAACAGAGCCTGAAGTCAAGCAGTTCCTGCTTTTATTTCACTTACTTTCTCTTTGTGTTGTTTGGGCGCCACACACTCCCAGCTCAGTACTCAGTACCCTGGTAGGACTCGGGGCCTATGTAGTGTCAGGGATTGAACCCTGGACTTGCTGCAAGTGAAGTGTAGCTCAGCCCTTGGAGCTATATGTTCGGATCCATTGTTTTAGATGTCATTTTTCAGTTTCCTGGAGATGCTGTCGCTCTTTCACACCAGGCTGTGAGTCTCTCCTGGCCGCTGCCCCCTTGCCCCTCAGTACCTCAGCCAGCTTCAGGATTCCACCTCAGTGTCTCCTAGGCGATTAGAACACCTGGAATCGGAATCATTTGACTTCCTCTAGACAAAGAATGGAAAATATAGACCCCTTCCAGGTCTCCTTAGACTCACTCATGTCTTTGGGGCAGGGACCCAGCCACCTACTGGAGTTCTCTGGGACAAAGACTCTCAATGTTTGTGACTCCTGCACCTGTAGAGACTCCGTACAGAGGAAACCAGTTAAAAATGCCAAGCATAGGGGCTAGAGTGATAGTAGAATGGGTAGGGCACTTGCCTTGCACATGACCAACCCGGGTTTAATCCCTTACACCCTATATGGTCTTCAGGAGAAGTGATCCCTGAGTGCAGAGCCAGAAGGAATCCCTGAAAACTGTTGGGTGTGACCCCAAAACAAATCAAAAATAAGCAAAAAATGTCGTGTAAGATTCCTGATTCAGGACTACTGACTTCAACCTATCTATTTTTTTTTTTTGGGGGGGGGGTTATGTCAGGAGGACTCTTTTTAAATTTATTTATTTATTTATTTATTTATTTATTTTTTTGCTTTTTGGGTCACACCCGGCGATGCACAGGGGTTACTCCTGGCTCTGCACTCAGGAATCACCCCTGGCGGTGCTCAGGGGACCATATGGGATGTTGGGAATCGAACCCGGGTCGGCCACGTGCAAGGCAAATGCCCTACCCGCTGTGCTATTGCTCCAGCCCCTTAAATTTATTTTTTTTTAATTAGTGAGTCACCCTGAGGGTACAGTTACAAATTTACCCATTTTCGTGCTTGTGTTTCCCTCATACAATGTTCGAGAACCCTTCCCTCCACCAGTGGCCATTCTCCACCACCAATGAACCCAGTATCATTCCCACCCTCCAATCCCGGCCCCACCCCACTCCACCACGCCTCTGTGGCAGGGTATTACATTTTGTTCTCTCTCTCCTTTTGGGTGTTGTGGTTTGCGATAGGGGTATTGAGTGGCCATCCTGTTCAGTCTCTAGTCTACTTTCAGCACACATCTCTCTTCTCGTGCAGGATCCCCAACCACATTTTACTTGGTGTTCCCTTCTCTATCCTGGCTGCCTTTCCCCCAGCATGTAAGGCCAGCTTCCAAGCCATGGAGCCAACTTCATAAGGGCTCTTTTTTTTGGGGGGGGATCACATCTGGCAGTGCTCAGGAGTTTCTCCTGGATCTGCATTCAGAATTACTCCTGGTACTGCTTGACGATGCCGGCTATCACACCCTGGTTGGCTGCCTACAAGGCAAACGCCCTACCTTCTGTACTGTTTCTCCAGCCCCCCATGCTATATTTTAATATAATAGGATCCCCAAGTGACCTGTGAAGTACAGAGCAGTGAACTGCCTTTCAGTGAGCCCTCGAGGGCATTAGATCATCAGGGGCAAGACTGAGAGCCAGCCCCTAGAGGATTCTGAGACCGCTGGGAAAGGAAGCCTCGTTGCCTCGATGATCCAAGAGCTGGCTCCGAGCTGGCTCTGTTTGCAGAATGCTCACCAGAGGCACGGTGAACATGAACTTCCTCAGTGAGGTGTGCTGCTTAAATAGTGCTTCTCTCCAGGGTATCTCCATGCTCCTTTCGTTTGGCTTTTGCTTTTATAATAGGGCTTGCCCCCAGGGGTGCTCACAGGGCCTGGGGGAAGCTTCCTGGGCACCCTCACAGTAAAATGCTGATTGGGTCCAGTGTCGCTCAGGGGCCACTGGGGCTAGATCCGGCAGCACAAGGATTGGAAGTCAGAGTCTCACATGGTTCTGCCACTTTGAGCTATAGCCCTGACCCGCCTTTTAGCTTTCTTTTTCTGTACTACTTTTTTTTTTGTGGTCGGGAGGGTTAAGTCATAATTGGCTGTACTCAGGAATGGCTCCATACCCAGGGCTCACTCCTGGTGTGGTTCTAGGTGTTGGAGATCTGGGGTGTTGGAGATCGAAACCCAGTCAGCTGCATGCAAGGCAGTTAACTGACCCACTACGCTATGGCTCCTGGCTCATCCATTTTAATTTTTTAAAAAATTAATTCTGCAGAACTTCTGTGAGCCAGGGGCTCTGGATTTTACTGTGAGAAGAACACCAAAGCCTGAAGGGGCTTGGATCAACACAGATTTTCACCCAGAAACTTGTAGTAAAGGGTAGAAAGCAGAACCTAGGTGTCCACTTCAGTGCAAGGCCAGATACGCCTGTGGAGGTTTTGTTTTTGTTGAATTTTTACACTCTGCCACTGAGTCGCATCCCCAGTCTTCATTAACTTTCTCCCCCCTCCTTGCCATTTAGGAGTGTACCTCGCAAGCAGTGTTCAGAGAACCCAGAGAATATAGTCCTGCAGATTTGCAGCCACTTGAGTAGACTCCAGTGATGTTGAGGAGCAGGGCAGGGGCAGGAACCGACGTGGTACCAGAGATAGAACCAGGATAAGCCTTGATACCTTTTTTGAAAAACAGATAGGTCTTTGGAGCTGGAGTGATAGTACAGCAGGTAGGGCATTTGCCTTCCACGCTACTGACCTGGGTTCGATCTTCAGCATTCCATATGGCCCCCTGAGCACCACCAGGAGTAATTCCTGAGTGTAGAGCCAGGAGTAACCCCTTACCATCACTGGATGTGACTCAAAGAGCCAAAAAATATCAGGTCAGTCAATAGAAAATATGGCACTAATATTGTATAGTCAGAGCCTAAAAATATGACAGCTATTCAATATTTTTGGTAAATTAAACCACATAACTTTTTATAAGACACCTCTAACATATCTCTGGGTTTCATTTTCCCTTGTTTCATTTATTTAAATTTATTTATTGAGATTCTGTGGTTTACAACACTGTTAATAATGGTTTCTCAAAAAATAATGGTTTCTCATGCATATAGTTCATAAATGTGGTGAGCATATGTACAGCCGGGGTATCTTAACTTGTGTTTTATCTCTCTGGCCCTATTAGCTTATCTTAATGAACAAAAAAGAGCTGATTTGAGTTATAATAGCAGGATATACTGAAAAAGGGGGCTTTGATCTCCTTGATTTCAATTCAAGCTGCACTCCTTGAATAGGTTTCTCTAATTTTGTTGGTTTGGAAGCCACATGCAGCAGTAGTCAGGGCTTACCTCTGGCCCTGCACTCAGGGATCACTCCTGGTGGGACGTTTGGGGACCATATGGCATGCCGGAATTGAACCTGGGTTAGCCGCTTGCACGGCAAGTACCCTGTCCACTGTACTATCTCTCTGACTCCAGTTTCTTTATTATTTTTATTTTAATTATTAATAACATATAGTGATTACAAAGTTGTTCATAATAGTTGTTTTAGGCATATAGTCTTTCAACACAAGTCCCACCACCAGTGTCTCCCTCCCTCCACTGATGGCCTCAAGTTCCCTCCCGTTTCCCTACCTGCCCTGTTGGCAGACATATAGCAAATTCACTTCACATTACTTTCTCCAACAAAATTTAAAGGAATGGCAAATAGAATTATCATAAAGTAAATCAATAAAAGTCAGTTTATGGTGACTGATTACTAAGTGATTTTAACCAATATAAATAAGATTTTAGATCATTATTGAAGATGTATGAAATCCCTTAGCAAGCTAGGAGTAAACATACCTAGGGGAAACCATATGCACCTTTTGGAGTGCCATACTCAAGCCACATATAGGAAGTTTGTCCTGTACTTTACTTTACAGAAGCTCTTTTTATATATCTTGCAACACTGGTTTTAGGATATGAATTCCCTAAGTTGCTTTCTATCAAAAAGTTCTATCATGTTCATTCAAATTTGAATGATAGTCTAAATGGATAGAATATTTGTGGTGAGATGTTCATTTTGTTGAGTTTTATACTGTATTCCTCCATACTTTTCT
This sequence comes from Sorex araneus, assembly GCF_027595985.1. NCBI lineage: Eukaryota > Metazoa > Chordata > Mammalia > Eulipotyphla > Soricidae > Sorex > Sorex araneus. The sequence goes on from NC_073313.1 coordinate 107,816,008, forward strand.
GGTTCACAGTTTCATTTGATAGATCTTCTGTACATTTATGGGCTTTATTTTGTTTGTAAGTTCCCTTTTTGAGCTTGCTTGTTCAATATTCTGCATCTGTCTTTGAATTTTGTCATTTTTGGAGTTTTCTTTTTTTTAATTGAGTCGATTTTTGCTGGAACCCTTCAGGCCTCTTGGATCTTAGTGCCTGTAATTCTCAACACTGAGAAATTCTTATCGATGATTTCTTTAACTATTGTGTATTCATCACATTTGCCTTCCTGTTCTTCAGGGACTCCCATGATTCTTATATTGTTCCTCATGAACTTTTCCCATAGTTTTGTGGTATGCTGTTCATTTCTTTTCAGACTATTTCCCACCTTTTGCTATTTCCTAGCGGTTTCCTCCTCCTCATCTTGGAGCTCCTTGATCTTTTGCTCAGCTTCTGTTATTCTGCTTTTGAAAGCTTATATTGATGTTTTTATGTCACCTGCCATGTTCTTCATTTATGTCATTTGATTGTAGTAGTTATTTCATTTGACTTGTACTTTCTTATGCTTTGCAGACTACCTCTGCCATCGTTTCTGTGATTTCATTGAACATTTTCATCATAGAGTCACTAAAGACGTTGGGGATTTACTGGTATTGTTTATGTATTTGGTGATTTTTTTTCACTCATTGAGCATGGTGGGCTTGTGTTCTTGCTGTACTGGACGTGAGTCTTTGTAGTTAGACCATCTGGAAGATGCTGATGGAATAAGCTGAGGTTTCTCTCTGTCTTCTCTGCCCATCTTCACCAAATGATAGAAAGAATAATTGTGAGCAGTATGAAGTTTGTTGAGTAGATCTGTTGCTTCAGGAACTATAGTGTGGGCCTGTTTATATAACACAGGTCAGGTGTGGAAGCTGCTGGAAACTAAGTGAAAGGGAGGGATTCTGCCTACCATTTTGGATTAGGCCTAGTGATGCTAGCTGAAGGCAGCCTCCCCGGAATGGTGGAGCAGCAGGCAGAAGCCCCCAATTTCTTTATTTTTATCTTTTACTTCCTCAGTTTTATCTGTTGAGTTTCTGACCAGGTAAGGGGTGACGCTATGTAATCCTCAGGAGTCAGAAAATTGCCATAGTTACAGGAAGGGGATGACCCAATTGGCCCCAATATTTGTAAAGGGATATTTTGCCTACGTGAGCACTGTATTGCCTTAGGATAGAAGGTGGACAATATGCACCTTCCACATGACTTCCCAATCTAGGGCATCATCATCCACCCTCACTTCCTTCTTATCTGTATTGTTTTGGGTCCACAACCAGCACTTCACAGGGCTTACTTCTGTCTGTACATTCAGGGATTACTCTTGGCAGGGCTCAGGGCTCAAGGGACCCTGTGCGGTGCTAGGGATAGAACATTGGCCCTTCACTCTTCAATACACACACACACACACACACAATCAGTGACCAGATCCTGTCAAGACAACCCCTTGAGCACTTCTCAGATTCATTTACTTTTGCTTTATCCATTATATAGAGCAAAGAGAAAGAACTTGAGAAGTGTGTGGTCTGAAGACTAAAAGAACCTGGGAGTTAGAAGTGCACATGCTCATCTTTCCTGATAACACAGAAGTAGTAATTCCAAAAGATCTTTGTACTCCTGTGTCATTGAAGTGCTATTTACGATGGCCATAGGATCTGGAAACAACCCAGGGGTCCAACAATAGAGGAGTTGGCAATGAAGATGTGATCTAGATACACAGGGAATACCATACTCAAGTCTAACGAAAAACGGAATCTGGAGGCCAGAGCATGCAACAAAACCTGGTTCTATCTCAGGCATTACTTGGTCCCCCAAACATCACCATGAAAACTCCTGAAAACAGGGGTATAGTTAGTTTCTCCTCCCCTCAGTACCCCTGGGTGTGGCCCACATGCCCCCTCACAAAAAATGGGGTGAGGGGTAAGATGGGATCTATGCTGGAGAAAGAACACAATGCAGGGGAGCTCATTAAGTCCAAGGGTCAGTCCCTGATATCAAAACACCAAACAAGGAATGACCCCTGAACATTGCTATGTGTGGCCCAAAAGCCACACAAGTAAAAAAATAAAAATCACACCTTCTGGTACAGCATAGATGGATCTCAAAAGGGCCATGTTAAATGAAGTCTGTCAGAGGAAGGACAAAGAGCAGATAATTTCATTCATCTGTGATAAGTAGATTTGAGAAACTAATCAAGGGATGGATAGTCTCCAATGAAAAGAAATCTTCAGGGGCTGGAGCCATAGTACAGCGGATAGGGCGTTTGCCTTGCACGCGGCCGACCCGGCTTCTAATCCCAGCATCCCATATGGTCCCCTGAGCACCGCCAGGGGTAATTCCTGAGTGAAGAGCCAGGAGTAACCCCTGTGCATCGCCGGGTGTGACCCAAAAACCAAAAAAAAAAAAGAAGAAAAGAAATCTTCAAACTCTGCCAACAGAAACTGAGGTTATGGTACTGGTGGGGGGCATTTGGGTGACTTGAAAGACGTAGGGACAGTAGTGTGGAGGGTTTGGGGCACCATGGTATTTGAAGCAAACCAATAACTATATGTCAAAAGCATAAATAGCAACATTAGTATAATGATGTTTTCTCAATAATAAAAAATTTGGGTGCTCAGACCCACAGCAGATCTCTTACATTCTTTATCAGGTTCTCACAGTGACTTGTAAAACCCATCTACATGATGTAGAAAACAATGCCTCATGTACTGACCATTATCTACTCTTTTTCCCTCATTGCCAGGATAGTGCAGAGATGCCAGAGTATCTAAAGTTCTTGAACATCCGATGCTATTCATTCAGCCAACATTTATTGAACCCCCACTTTGTGCCATGGTCTGTTCTCATTTCTGCATCTAAAACTGTGAGCAAAGTAGATAAATATCGTTGCTTTTATGGAGCTTACATTCCTGTGGAAGGAGACAGGCAGCAAGTATAAAAAGTAAAATATATAATAATCCAAATGATTTCCGTGTCATGGAGAAAAAGATAAAGTGGGATAAAAGGCACAGTGCTATTGATGGGGTGCGAGAACTGCAATTTCAAAATGGGGTGGCCTTATGTAAAGGAAAGGCCTCACTGAAAATGTGACATGTGAGTGAAGTCTTATAGATAAGGGAAAAATTTGCCAAAAGGAGGAAATAAGTGTGAAGTCTGGAGGCAGTAATATTTCCAGAATACTCCAGTAGCAGCAAGAAGGTCAGTGTGTCTATAGCTATGTAATGGAAAGAGAAAGTCATCAGCCGTGAGGTCAGAGAGGTGATATGGGGACTAGTGACATAGGGTCAAATGATTAAAAAGTTTTGATCTTTTATTCTAAGGAAGATGGGAATTCCGGAGGAGGTTGAGCAGAAAATTGACATGATCCAACTCAGTACTTCAAGGGTCACTCAGGAACTATTCTGAGTGAGATTAGAGTATAGCTCAAATTAGAGAGAGCAGTCAATGATGTTTAGAATACTATTATAAGATGATAGTGCCTTCAGCTAGTATTGACTACAGAGGCAGAGAAAAGTCATTGGAGTCTGGATACATATTAAAAGAGAGTCAACAAAGTTTGAGGATCATATGTGAAATGCAACAGAACGAGAGGGATAAAGAGTGGTTGTTGGACAGTTGACCTGTCTAGCTTAGATGATTGGTAATTTCTTAAAGACTGGCTTTTACAAGAACAGACAATGGATGAAGAAACTATGATACATCTACGCAATGGAATAATATGCAGCTGTTAGGAAAAATGAAGTCATGAAATTTGCCTATAAATGGATGAACATGAGAGTATTATGCTGAATGAAATGAGTCAGAAGGAAGGGGACAGATATAGAATAACTGCATTCATTTGTGGTATATAAAAATATATAGTAGAAGACTAATATCCATGGCCAGGGAAAACAAGGACTAGGAGGACAGGTCAGTGGTTGAAATCAACCACAAGTGTATGTGGGGCAGAGGGTAGGTAAGATAAAGAAGAGACTAATATGATAATAATAGCTGGGAATGATCATGCTGGACAAGATCTGAGGGTTAAAAGTAGGTAAAGGGATATTCTTGATATCTTTTCAGTGTCAATATTGTGAACCACATTGCTCAAAAAGAGACAGACAGAGAGAGAAGAAAAGCCCCTGCCATAGAGGCAGGCTGGGGGGTGGGGTTATAGGGTGATGGAAGGTAACTTGGGCACACTGGTGCTAGGAAACATGCACTGGTGAAGGAAAGGGTGTTGGAATATTGTGTGACTGGAATCTTATCATGAAAAGCTTTGTAATGGTCTATTTCATAGTGATTCAATAATTTTTTTAATGACTGGCTTTTCATGGAACTGGTGGAGAAAGGTCATCTGTGACTTTTTTGTCCTTTGTGTTTTTTTCCTTTTCATTTCTGGTTACACCTAGCTGTGCTTAGAGCTTACTCTTGGCTCTATGTTTGGTGATCACTCCTGACTTGACTTGGAGGACACTATGGGGTACCAAAGATTGAACCTTTTTTGACCATATGCAAGGCAAGCGTCCTGCCCACTACACTAGCTCTCTAGTCCCTGTTATTCTTTGTTATGGTTTGCATGTTTGTGTCATTATCCTCCCACTTCCCCATTTATATGTAGAAATCATGACCCCAATGTCACAGCATTTGGAGACAGAGACTTTGGGAGTTAGTTTAGACCCTCCTGAATAGAAGTAGTGTCCTTTTAAGAAGATGGAGAGTTCCTTGCTCTTTCCACCATGTGCAGAAACAACAAAAAGATGGCTGTCTTTGAGCCAGGAAGTAGGCTAGAACCATACCCACAACCCACCAACAGTTTGATTATACCTTCCAGAGTTAGGAGGAAATGCATTTCTGTTGTTTACATCACCTGGCCTATGGTACTTTGATATGGTAGCCTGAACTGCTTAGAGATTTTTCTCCTGGTTATACCTGGACTCAGTAGTAATAGTTGGGATGACTAGCTCTTAGTCTCTTCATGGCCTTTCATGTATGGGGATTGCAGGGCAACATTCTGTATGAATGATTTAAGTGAGAGTGTGTTTTATTTTTGAATGTTGTTATAGTATGTTTTATTTATGGAAATAAGCCAGGAGAGAAGAAATTGCTGGTTAAGTGTGTGTGTAGGAGGCCATGGTGGCCTGAATGCCATTGAGTAGGGGAGAAGAGCCAGGGTCAGGATATAAGTGGGAAGACTGGCATTGACTTCACTCTGGGTAATTCATGTTAATAGGGGTAAACACAGCATATTGGGTTTCAGTACAGAAACGTGGCTAATCATGATAACTTTTGTGTGTTTCAGTCTGAATCCCCTTTACTCAGTAAAGGGGGAAGCAAGGTCATCATCTGAGAGTACAGAAGGAATTGAAGTAACAAAGATCTGAGGAGGGAATGAGGAGATTGCTCAAAGTGCTGAGTACATGCTTTGTATGAGGAAGGTCTGGAATACTACCACAGTATTGCATTGTCCTGAGTACCACGGGGTGTGGTCCCCAAACAAAATTGTGTGGGTGGGGGGAGAGAGAGAGAGGGAGGGAGGGAGAGAGAGGGAAGATTCAATTTTGATCTGAGAGAGAGTAAATGGATGGGGGAAGTATGGTATGATTTCCTAGCAATACAAAGGATTACCCTTGATGTTTGTGCTCACAGATTTGAAGTGAGAACACACAGTACTGTTGTTTTTCTCTAGCCAGGTTCAACTGTGTAGGTGCAAGTGAGGAGGAGGAGGAAGAGATTAGAATTTAATCAGCACTGGGTAGTTTCCAAGATGTGTATAATAATGAGGGGAACAGTGGGAGCCAAAGTTATCTGCCAAGGATGATTCAGATGATGAGCCATAGATTTAAGGAGGCAAAGGGGAGCTTTGAAAGATAGCAGAAAGTTGGTAAAGCCAGTGCATCAGATTCCAGTGGAGTCAAGAAAGGATTGGTGTCAAGGCTAGAGGGAGGAGTAGGAAAGATAGAAGTTACTGTTGAAACATGAAAAGTTTGAGATTATGCAGGGGCTGCAGACATTTGTAATGAGAAGGTCTCAGACATGATCATGGGTCGCTATGCGAATGAGTGACTGGAGTACCCTAGGGTACAAGATCATTGATGACATCAGGCCACACCAGAAGCTTTATCTCAGAAGATGTAGGAATTATCAGGAAATAGGGCAGTGGTTTCTGAGAGGGTGATACCAGTCAGGTAGTGATATCTCCAGCAGAAGGTGGAGGACCATCCCCATACTACTGTAGAAAGTTGTGGAAAGGAAAGCTAGTGGGTAGCATGGCAAGGTGGGTTTGGGTCTCCATGGAGAAGGGAGCGCCAACGGTTTGAAAATAACAATGCAAAGAAGTTACGTGCTCTACGTACATGAAGCAAAGAAGAAACATCTATCACTGTTTAAGAGAGCTCAGCCGAAGTAGACTGCTTGTGGGGAGAATGTTGCTGGAGGTAGTTTGAGCAAGAGCCAAAGGACAAAGGGGTATTCAGAGAGATACTTGAGAACAGCAACCATTTTTTGTTTGTGTTTGGTTTCTGTTCTTTTTGGGCCACACTCTGCAGTGCTTAGAGTTTGCTGCTGGATCTATGCTAAAGAATCAGTGGCAGGTCATCCACTGGCAGGCTCAGGGGATGGGATGCTGAGAATTGATCTCGGGTGAGCCGTATGCAAGGCAAATGTTCTACAGTGGTACTGTCACTCTGGCCCCATGTATACCATTCATTTGGCTGATGTACAGTCTTTTTTTTTTTTTTTGCTTTTTGGGTCATACCCGGCAATGCACAGGGGTTACTCCTGGCTCATGCATTTAGGAATTACTCCTAGCGGTGCTCAGGGGACCATGTGGGATGCTGGGAATCGAACCCGGGTCAGCCGCATGCAAGGCAAATGCCCTACCCGCTGTGCTATTGCTCCAGCCCTTGATACACAGTCATTTGACTGATGAGTTCTCTTGTGACTTCGCTCATCTTGTTCTCATTTCCTGGAATCCTTTTCCTTGCCTTATGCACATGGGACATTTTTCTTTATCTTTTATTTAGTTTGTTATTTAGTGGTGATTGGAACCACACTGGGTGGTATTCAGGGGCTAATCCTGAATAACTTGCTCAGGAGCAAGGCTTGGCAGTGCTGTGCTGGGGATCAAATGAGGCTTTATACCTTTTGACCACCTAGTTCCTGTGTAGCTACTTTGCTCTAATTGCTGCGCTAAGGCTCACTAAGGACCTACACATCGCCAAATCCAGTAGAAGCATTTGTCTTGCTTGCACCTTGCCAGAGACACTTATTCCCAATAGAATTTGCTGTCATGATGCGCTGTTCTCCTTTGGCACTTTCCAATATGGTAGCCACTAGACATTTGCAGTTATTGAACACTTATTATGTAGCTCCTATAGCTGGGGGAGCCACATTCTGAGTTTCATTTCATTTTACTTCATTGAAACATAATCACCAACAAGGATATTGGCAACCTAGAAGTTTATTTTCTGTGTTTTCTTTACTGGTGACTTCCTGGTCATTTGTCCTTAGGTCTTAAATCTCATTCTGTGATTTTCTTTTTCACTAATCTTGTCCACATCCCAAGCTCTGTTTTCTGGCCCCATCCCTCTCCTGAAATGTAAACTCAGACTACAGTCTTGAACTGCCTGGAGAGGGTAGCCTGGCTATCCTATCGGCCTTCTATGTCACTCTACCCCAATCTGACCTTAGCTCTCTCCTAAATCAACTTGCAGTTACTGAAGTCACTGACCCAGGGGTCGCCCTAGATGTTTTCTTTATGTCTGGGCAATTTCCAGGTCATCTTTGTCACTGTGACAGTGCCTGACCAATCTTCAAACATGTGTCTCTGCAGTCCATCGTCCACTCTGCCTCCAGAGCAGTGTGGCCGGCTGAAACATGAACCTGCCCTTGCCCTGTCCTATTCAAAACCTCTCTATGGCCTCTCACATACAGGATAAAGGTCAGATTCCCTAGCTGGGCAAACAAGGTTCTTCAGAACGCACGTGTTTTCCCAGCTTCATCTATTGATACGTGACCCCTCCTATGTGATGTTCCCCTTGTGCAGACCGTCTTCAACATGCATGCATGCTGTGTCACAGTGCCCCCATACCTTTCCTCTAGAGGTCTCTTCTGCCCAGAATGTTTTTTCTTTCCTTCCTTTAAGCTCTAACTTCACCCAACATCTTCTGTCTTCCAAACTTTACCATCTTCTCCAGATCCCCTTCCTCGGTATCCTCATTACTTCCCATGCTTACCTTGTCAGACCATCTCATCATTCATTGGCCAGTTGCGGGGTGCTTCTCCAGGGTTGGGGGCTCTCTTGGTTTCTCCTCAGCCCTCCCCAGTGCCCAGCATGGAGCTGCATTTGTGTATTGGGTCAATGCTGACCAAAGGGGTGAGGTGTAGAAGGGAAGAGGTCAAAGGGATCGGGAAGCAAATTGGAGAAGAAGATAAACTCCCACTCAAGTGTCATCTCCTTGGCCCAAGTCTTTGCTACCTGGGTAGAGAGGAGGAGAGCAAGAGGCCTTGGGAGGCATGTAGGGATCAGCCTTGGCTGCTGGTGGTACAATTGACTTCTTTCCCAGCTCTCATCAAATTCCCTTTTGGCAGGAATTGATTTCACAAAAAAAGCTATTATCTTGGTTTTTCCCTACCTTTTGAGCTGAACTTCTTCTCTCCTCCTGGGATGTGTGACGCTAGTTGAAAATGTCACGGTTTTTCTTCTGGTAGAAAAATAGAATGAAGTTTATGTCTTTAATTTTTCTAAAAATGCTTGCTTCTCTCTTCCTGGAGAAAAACTGGGTTTTCACTGAGATGAACTCAAGAGCCACAGCCAGGTCTATAGAAAAAAATAGACTGATGTGGGTCTGCATCCAATTTGTATAGATCTATGTAGACTACGATCCTCGAGTCCCTCAGTGCTTTCTCTTTTCCTTTCTTTCTCCAAGAAATTAAGTGATCATTTTCTTAAGCGAACATTCCAACAGCAGTGAAAAGGCAGGGGAAAAGAACAAAGTCCCCCTTTATAGAAATGCTCATCCCTGTATCAGGTTCCTATATTCTTTCCCTCTTGGATGAGATTTTGGATGGCTGGAGTGGCCATGATAAAAATAGCAGGTGCCATCTGTGTACCAACCCAGCTGCTGTATTTACTTGTATCTCTCTCTCTTATTCCTCCAGCAACCCCATGGGGCAAATGTTCAGATATGTGAAGATGGCTTTAGAGCAGCAGCAGAATTTGCCCAAGAACACCCCTAGAGGCAACATCAGACATAGGCATCATTCCTACCTCTGACCATAAGGTCTTGGTTTTAAATCTCAAAGTGGTTTTGTTTGTTTGGTTTGGTTTGGGGGCCTAGGCCAGCTATGCTTGGGGATCCCTCCTGGTGGTGCTAGGGGGGACCATATGTGATATTCCTAGCACATATGACCCATCCTAGGATCATTTCTGTTCCTGGGATTGAATTTGGGTCGGCCAAGTGGCTTATCTGCTGTAATATCTCTCTGGCCCTTTTTTGTTTTATTTTTTTCTTATATTGTATTTGTGTTTGGGGGCCATATCTGGCAGTGCTCAGGGCTTATTCTTGGATCTGTGCTCAGATATAACTCCTGTTGGGCTCAGGGAACCAGATGAGGTGCCAGGGATTGAAGCTGGTTTAGCTGTGTGCAGGGCAAGTGCCATACTCACTGTACTCTCTGCCTGGCCCTTGGTTTTGTCTTTTAAAACATTATCTGTAGGCTACTTGATGTTGGTTCCTGCACTTGCCGTGACTTGCCAGGGGCTGTTTGATGCAGGCACAGAGTAGGCGGGGCTGCCCTAGAATGGTGCTGTTGCATAATATGGAGGCCTGGAGTTTACTTAACTTATCTTTTCATTTGGTTTGTTTTTGGTTTCTCAATGTAGGCAACACCGGTCCAAATATCTTTGTGCAAACAAGGGTGGTATGTGGGTTTTGTGTACGTTTGTGTGTTTCGGGAAGGGGCAAGAGTCCTCCAAGTCCTATTGCTGAGCTAAAGGGTTTGGGTCCTGTGGTTCTCTTGCTAGTCTGTGCCTCTGATCTGCCTGTGGAGTGCTTTTCATTTCCAGAACCTACTGAATCCAACCAGTTGCCGGAAGTAGCGAGATGAATCAGAAACCTCCCTGCTCACTGGGACTAAGCAAGAGTGTCATGAGATAGATGATGCAATAGAGAATGAATGAGTCCAAAGTGGGGTGAGGGCAGGCGGCAGTGAGCATCCTAAGAAACATGACTGCTGGCTGCCCTAAGAGTCCCTTCCCCCATAACCGGGCAGGGCAGGTTCAGAGGCTGTAAGGCAGAGGTGGTCTGGGGAGGCGCATGGTGAGGGGAGGCCTGGCTGCAGTGAGAGCCTGCACGCAGCTCTCCTTAGGCCTCCTCCTGGCTGACAACCTTTGCCACTCACATCTTCTTCCTGCAGCCACCGCCTGAGCCATGGGCTATGTCACCACAGCCCAGCTGCCACCAAAGCAAGACAAAATGAGGCGAGAGGGAAGAAAACCTGGGGAGAGCACCGCCCTGGGGAACAGAGTGAGCTCCAGCTTCAGCTCCAGCCTCAGCCCCCCCCATGGCCTTTTCTCGCCAGAGGCCAGGGAAGAACACAGGGCCCAGTGCTCCCATGGGAATGGACAGTAAATTCTCCTGGGGAAGCTGGCATGCTGCCTTGCCACAATATATGTTTTTACAATGGTGGCCACACCAAGGCTTAGGCTTAGACTCTGAGGAACTCTTGCTGAGATAAGGGGACAGATAAGGATAACGATGGTGCTGCAGGTGCTTTACGACAGCTGGGCAGCTAGCTGTTGGCACCCGGAACAATGAGGGCCTGGGTGAGTCTTGAAGTGCAGTCCTCTGCCATTAGCACTTGGGAGTGGGAGAAGGCCAGCCCACCTCCGTTTGTCCATCGGGAAGCTTAGCTTTGTAAAGCAATTTCATTTCCTTGCCATAAAATGGAGGAATGGGTTTGGTGCTTTCAGACAGCTCGCTGTCTCAGAAGGGCTTTAGTTAGCCCGTTTCTCCTTCCTCTTCTCCCCTCATGCCCTTCCCCACAAGGTATTCCTTGGGCCTCTGCCATTCGCCTTTCCCCACTCTCCTTCTACATAGGTGTCTCCCTTACCATTGTGTGCTGAGGATACCTAGAACATCAGCTTCCACTGCTGTTTCAGTTTGGGACTCAAAATGTAAACTGATCAGCCCTGGAAACAACGGGAAGACAAAGGGCTGACTCTGCCTGTGGGAGCCCTAGCTTCAGTCCCCCCCACATACACGGTCCCCCGAGAACTCCGTAGGGTGTCTTCCAAGCACAAGAGCCCCTGAGAGCTGCCCCACAGTTCCCCGAGCACTACCTGGAGTGACTTCCAAGCACAAGATCCTCTGAGCACTGCCAAGTGTGGCCTTCAAACCAAATAGAAACAAAACACTACAGAACTTCCAGCATGGCATGAATTATTGCCTGTGGTTTCCTCCACTTGCTTGGGAAATAGGTAGTCATTCCATTTTCTCCATGAGTAAAACTAAGTTCAGGAGATACCGAGGCTTGCTCAGGACCCTGCAATGGCTAATCCATGTCTGCTCGGCACCAGCACACTCTGACCCTTACATTGATTGGCCACTTGGACTGCATCCTGCTGCCTAAGAGACATTCCCACTTGGATAGTCACACAGACTGCGGTTTCACCTTAGCTAAATTGGCCTCCTTCTCTCATCTTCTGCCTTCTGTTTCTTCTTTTCTTCATGAAAATCTAAGGTATTATCAACCCAATAAGGCCAGGCTAAACCTCTGGCAGAGTGCTTTTCTAGCTCCATCCTCTTCATCATCCCATCTTGTCCCACGCCCTGCCACTTTCCTGTATTTTGCTTTTCTTCAGCTCCACTCAGTACCTTTCAAATAATAATCGTCTTCACTAGTTGAATTCTTGTCCTTCTTTGCAGTCTCACTGCCTCAGTTGGCCAGACTGAGCTTCTCCAGGCACACATTCTCTAGAGATCCCAACCTTTTACTGCCTGGAGGCCCTGCAGTAGAGGTCAAAGTTGGCCCCAGGGGCGAGGCATAGTCCCTCCAGAAGTTATACTTTGTTTGATCTATTGAACATTCTAATTATTTACCCGGATGCAGAAACCAGGAAATGCTCATAACCATATTTCTTTGTGTTTGTGATTTGGATGCCGCTCCTGGTGGTGCTCAGGAACGATCCCTATCTCTGTGCTCTGTGGTCACACCTGGCAGTGTTCAGGGGATGTGCGGGTACTAGGGATTGAAGCAGATTCAGCTGCCTCCAGAGTGGTTCAGTGCTGTACTCTCTGACTGGAGAGTTTCTATCTTCTCTTGCAAAAGGGAGGGGCTAGTACTTTGGGACCCAAGTCCCCACCAGGTAGTGAATACATGAACCTGTCTTGTGGCTGCCTCCTTTAGAGAGCCTGGGATTTCCATCTGGCCAGTCTCCAGGGGTCCGAAATATTTTTTCGACCCGGGTCACTCTCCTGTTTGCTTGGTCTAGTGAAGCAGTTAGTTATCTGCTCCTGTGCCTGGAACATTGGGGAGGACAGGAGGAAAGCCCCAGCTCTCAGCTTGGTGGCAGCCTGTGACTCTCCCTTCTGTTCACCAGTGGCCACTTGGACATCTTGGGAGACCCACAAGGGTCTTAGAGCCCTCTGATAGCCCCTTGTAGCCCCTTAAGACCCCTTATAGCCCATCGAGCCATTAGTCTCCATCCTCCCGACTGCTTTGCTCCCACTGCTGTCTGCCCACAGGCAGGCTGCTACTCTGGAATGCCAGCGGCCCCCTGACCTTATTCATTTGTCCTTCATTTGCTGTCTACCAAGACGTCCCTTTGCTCCTTTCATAGCCATGCAAGCTGGGTTCTGCCATGTCCTCCCTAGACCAAGTGGCCCAAACTCTGGCTATCACACTAATCACACTGGGTTCTAAATTGGTGACTGACTTGTCTTCCTCCCCTGGCCTCTTGACTTCCCATCCCCAAAGATGGCGCAGGGCGTAGAAATGGAATCAGTGCCTAAGGAAATCATAAAATCAGTGACAGTCTGAAGGGAAAAACTTGTCCAGGATATCATCTTGCCATCTACTTTCTTGGGATGCAAAGCTCCAGATTCTTTTTATTCTGGAGCACCCCTCTTAGTCTTCCTTCATTCACAGCAACACCCACACCATCGTAGAAATCATACTCTCGCTCTGCCAGCTCTGGACTCCATCCAGGCCCACTGGGATGTTTGCGCCAAGTGAGGAGAGAGGGAAAAATGTGTCATTCTTGCTGTTCTGGAGGGAGGGAGCTATTGTCTAACAGCTGGGAAATGGCACTACCATTGGATATGACACAATCTTAAGTTATAGGAATAATAATTCTGGTTCAGTAATGATTTCATCTAATACACATTAAATACTTAGATTGTGTGTGGCAGCTCCCACATGAAAAGCTCTGATGATATTGGGTCTAGAGAAATAGTACAGGATTTAAATTCCTTGCCTTGTATACAGTGGCACCCAGTTCCATCTCTTGTATCACATGGTCCACCAAAAGTGTTTCCTGAGCATGTAGGCAGGAGTAAGCCTTGGGCCAGCTGTCATCCCAAACCAGAACCCCAGAAAGATACTATTTCCTTTATAACTCACCAATCAAAAACTATTATCTCCACTTTATAGACAAATACACAGGTTTAATAAATTTAACAGCTTTTGGGGGGGGGGTGTGGAGAGATAGTATGGGGAAAAGCCTTGCATTCCGCCAACACAAGTTCAATTCGCAGCATTTGCCAGCCCATGAACATCCCTGGGAGGACTCTGAAACGTAGTCAGGTGTAGTTCAAGCAAAACCAAACCGAAAACAATTTTTCCAGAGTTCCACAGCCAGTCGTAGAATCTAGAATTGAAACCAAAATCTGTCTGACATCGAAGTTAACATTCTTAACCCCTGTGTTGTACTTTACTAATGATATTCCTCTGTAGAAACATGGAGAAGTGATTAAACTAGCCTGAAGAGGGACAGGGGGAGAGTCCAAAGGACTCGAGCACATGCTTTATATGTAAGAGGCCCAGATTCTATCCCGAGCACTGCATGACCCTGGGCACTGAGCTATAAGTCCCCCCTTCTCTCCCCCAAGCTCTTGCTGAATGCAACCCCTAACTGAAAGTAATAAAATAAGCCTAAAAATATGAACATGCAATTATATACATAATGAGTTATTTGAGGGCCTTTTTGCCATATCCAGTGCCTATTCCTGGCTCTGTGCTTGGGAATCACTCTTGGCAGTGCTTGGAGAACCCATGGCGTGCCAGGAATCTGGGCATCCTACATGCAAAGTGCATGCTCAGTCCCTTGAGCTATATCTCCAGCTCAATATTCTAGTATTGTTTGGATTTTTGGTTTGGCTTTTGGATTTGGAGTCACACCTGGTGGTACTATAGGCTTACGCCCAGCCCCATGTTCAGGAGTCTTTCCTGGCAGGGCTTAGGGGACCATATGAGTTGCCAGGGATCCAGTGTGGATAAGCCACATGCAAGACAAGCACCCTATCAGCTGCACTATCTCTGTAGCCCTGCTGCTATTCCAATTCTTAATTAAGAAAAAAACCTGCTAAGACATAGTACAGGGGATTTTGAACTGTGTCACACGCTAGCTCTGTGTTTGAAGAGGCGCGTGTTGGAGGTGATTTTCTTCATTTTCCTCTGTCTCGCTTTGGTTTCTTAAGGAATGCTAAATGTTCTTTCCTAAGTGTTCATTACTTTTCAAATTTAAAAGCCTTTTTATAATGGCCTCCCACTAAGCATAGGGTGAAGCTGAGGCTGGGAAGCTAGTGATTCATTTCCAAGCTGAGCACTTGGGTGGTCTGTGGAGTGGCTATCACCGAGCTGTGCAAGAAGTGTCCTCTGCACCTGCATCCCCAAGGGGGCCAAAGAAGAGAAGTGGGTCACCAGCGAGGGGCACCGTCTCACTGTCTCCCCTTTTCCTCCAGGTGCTTACACCCCAGAGCCCCTCCGCAGTTTCCAGTGGGCCCTTCTCTCCACTGGCCTCATGTTCTTTTATCACTTCACCGTCTTGCAGATTTTGGGCCTGGTAAGTTGGGTTCTCTCCCCTCTGTTTGGAGGTCTCCATAAATCTTGCTAATCCTGGCTGATGTTGCTGCTTGATCGGTTTGTTTTGAAAATCCAAGGATGCCAAAGGCCGGGATGTCACATTGTTTGTCTGGGTTGCTGATTTACGCTCCTAAGAGTTTCCGGAATCCTTCCAGAGAGCCGGTTTCTCTACTCCCCAGAGGGGCTCACAGGCCCTTTAGTCCTGGCCTCTCAGGGTGGCAGAACCTGAGCTGCCACTGGAAAGTGGTTTGCTGTGCCCTCTCCTCCACACCACTGGGAAGCAGAATC
Source organism: Sorex araneus (assembly GCF_027595985.1). Taxonomy (NCBI): domain Eukaryota; kingdom Metazoa; phylum Chordata; class Mammalia; order Eulipotyphla; family Soricidae; genus Sorex; species Sorex araneus. Next base: position 107,831,369 of record NC_073313.1, read on the forward strand.
TTCACCTGGCCACAGGCTTGGGAGAAGCTTCTATCCTGGGGTTCCTTCTGGGCCTACTCCTAGGCCCTGAGCGCTCCGGCCAGTGGAAGTGTGGTATTGGCTAGCTGTGGCATTCTTACGTGTTCCAAATTGCCCACAGAGTGGCAATTGGCTGGACTCGGGAGTTGAGTTCTGTGGAGTCCGTGGCTGCTGAGTGCATGGATAGCTTTTGGTGGCTGAGCAAGGAAGGAGAAGCTGGAGGTGCTGATGCGGGGGGCTCTCAGGAGACTGACATTTGAGGTGTGGCTCTACCAGTGCTCTGTGTCACAACTCCCCTTTGAGGGTGTGGTCTCCAGCCTTCTCTGCCATGGGCCAAACGCCCAGTATCTCTGAGCAGAGATGAAGACTCATCTCTCCAGTGGATGGGCTGCAAGGGCATTACGAGGACGCTGAGCGGTGCTGTGGCTGTGCTTGGGGCCCGAGGGACGTGTCTGGTTTTATGCGTGAGTGGCATTAATGTGACACTGGCTGGTGGAACATTGCATGGCCTAGGAGGACTAGGACCTGTGACCAGTATCACCAGTCCCTTTGTAGAAGCAGTCGCTGTCGTCTCTCCCCATTCCTCCTGTGGTGTATTGCTCTGCTCTGGTTTGTGGGAGCCACAGGAGCTCCTTGCCAGTGGCATGACGGTTTCCTGTGCTGTATGGAGGAAGTGGTCTGAGCTTCCCACCCTTCCTCTGCCCAAGCTCTCCTGGGACTCTGGATCCTGGGGTTGATACGGTCCTCCTGTCACCAGACAGATGATGCTCTGGTGTAGGCCTGGCTCAGTACGTGCCTCCTACAGGGAAGGCTCTGCTCACCCCATTCATCTCCATTCCACCCATCCATCTGTCATGAGTCCGTTACAGGTGCCACTGTCCTCAGGAAATCTTCGCTGAGGATTCACTCCATTCGGTGCGCTCCGCCGATCTCCACATGGTGAGGAGAGCTTGGCGAGCACCGTCCAGTTTTGAGGTCACTTGTGGAGGCAGGGACCATGCTGTCAATCTCTCCAGGGACTAAGCACATGGTAGATGCTTAGGAAACAGCAACCATCTCCGGACCCCACTGGATGGCAAGACTGTGCAAAAACCTAAGAGCTTTTTTTTTTTTCCTGCACACACTCCCCGACCCCCGCCCGCCCTTCTACCTTAGCTCCCCAGGGCTTGAGCTTGGATGTGCTCGGAAAACCTCTGGGTGAGAAATCCCTCCAATGAACAGGCAGAGGTTGGTCAATCTCGCCTTGTCTAGTTCCCCGTTATTAAATAGCGGTGGCCGAATTGGCGAAAGCCAGAGAAAGCCTAAGGATGGTGAACGCTCACTTTACCTCCCTTGTCCCTGCAGGTCACCGAAGTGAATTTGAACAACATGCTGTGTCCGGCCATCTCAGACCCATTCTACGGCCCCTGGTATCGCATCTGGGCCTCGGGACACCAGACTCTCATGACCATGACCCACGGGAAGCTGGTTATCCTGTTCTCATACATGGCTGGGCCCTTGTGTAAATATCTGCTAGATTTGCTTCGGCTTCCAGCCAAGAAAATAGACTGAAGGTGCTTGTGTTGTTGTTTTTTTTTTTTCTCTCCCCGAGGAAACAAGTCCTGACTTGACTTGGAGAACACCCAGTTCTTGATGAAATCATGGGAGAGGGCAGTAGGGTGTTTGGTGCATTTCTTCTTTCTTATTCTCCATCCATCTCTTCCACCACTCTTCCCCACTTTTGCCCCCAGGACTTCTCCTGGAGCCTGGGGTGTAGTGCTGAGGGCTGGCTCTTTCCTCCTTCCTTTGGTTGGTCTCTTTCTCTTGGTTCTTTGTGGCCTTACTGGCAGTCAGTTTCTTTCTGCCGGTTGGTTCTTCCTGCTGGTCGGTGCTTTAACAGCAGCTGGTTGAAAAGAAAGGGTACAACAGGCAGTTATTCTTTTGGCATTGAAACGGTGAGATTGGGCTGTCTTTTATTCTGCCACTGCCAGGGACTTTCAGGCTCATACTGGGGTCCCCTTTTGCATCCAGAGTATCCCCCACCATCATGGGGACTGAGGCCTTGTTTCTATACCAGCGGTCAGCGGAGAGCCAAGGGATTTCCCAGCTCATGGCCGAAATAGAACTGGCCAGCTTCTTCATACTGGTGTCCCATGACTTGAAGCAAGTAGCCAACCAACCACTCCCTCCAGGAGGCTGCCTGGGGTGAGAGGTGGGAGCACTGCCCAGCCCCAGGACTGCATTTCATGCAGGATGTTGGCGAGCTGTGGTAATTGGCGATCCAAATTGAACACGGTTCCAGCGGCCGCAAGTGGTAATCATAGGCAGGACCCCAGTCAATCAGCATGTGAGAACAGAGGATGGACAACTGAAGCCAATCTCAATCAGAAGGGAGCAGAGATTAATCAACACAAGGGTTAGCTTGAGCAAACGGTCATTTCAATTATAAGCTCCAATTTAGTTGAATGTTAATAATAGATGCCGTTTTCATCCAGAGTGCCCCTTGAACATTGGTTCTCTGCCTGCCAGCCCCCTGTCTTAAAAGGCAGCTTTCGGGCAGAATGAGCTCCATGTGGATATTTTTGCTTTTTTAAAAATCTGTTTCAGTTTTTCTATTTTGGCTGATCGGTTTTTGCATGTTGATGTTTGGAGAATATTTTGTTTCTGGGCCTGATTTTGGAGATACTCTTGTAGATCAATTTCAGTAGTGGTTGTCATGTCGACATCATGGGTTTGAACTGATGTGGCCACTGGCAGCATAGTCTGAAGTGAGATGTCCCTGAGGCCAGACTTAGTGCTGACTTGGTGGGGAGAGGGGCCAGGGCACACATTCTCTCATGCCCACCCCTAAATTCATGTCTAGGTGCCACTCACCTAGAGTGGCAGAGTCCAGGCTATCAGGCCCCATTGCAGGAGGGTCAGTTGCTCTAAAAGGACCACCTTTAGTTCCTCGAGTTAAATGCCGTCATGCGTGGACCTCAAGAAGGGAGGCAGTGGTGGAGTGCTTGCGGGCTCCTGGTGGTCCTTTCCTTGGAACCTCAGAACAGATTGGCTGAAGAACAGAAACAAACGGTTCAATAACCTCGTCGGCTGGGCTCCTTTCCTGCCTGCCACTCTAGGCTTCCCAGTGTTCTAGGGCCATTGCCAGTATTGCAGCTGTTACTGTATTAGACCTGGATAGAGCCTCGGCATCTCCCTGGGCGGGATGTTAGCAAGCAGGCCTACAGGCAGCCGCCAAACGCCAGAGATTGTGTCTGAGCGAGTAGACACCCAGGGCAGCAGCCATAGGAGGGACCACCTTTTACAGAGGCCTGCTGGCTTGGAAGTGTGCATTCCCGAGGGTGGGAGTGGAACCCCAGTGCTCTTATTCCCCCTGAACTCCTGTTGATGCACACACTTGGCGGTGGGCCCTCCTAAAGGGCTTAGCCCCACAGTTCTGTATGCCTCTCACCCCAGGCTTGCCATTCCGCACAGACCTCTCTTGGGTGGTTGGGTTCATCCTGCCTGGCGTAAATTGTTGCCTGTGGGGATGACTGATAAGGAAATATGCCTGGCTCCTAATGTCCTTGGCCTCTTCACAAAAGGAAAGGTTGGAAGAAGATTGTGGCAGGTTGTCAGCAGCCTTTGGGCCTGTCTTGTCCTCTGCCAGGACACAGAGACATGTAGACTCTCAGCTGGGAGCTGCAGCTTGGGTGGGCCAGGTGTTCCAGACGTGAGTCTACAGCCCCCACCCACCGACATCTGCCTGTCTCTGACATGGTTCAGGTTGTGAATTGGCGTGGACCTTCCCCCACGCTGGCATGTATGCCCCTTCCCTTTGTTCTGGCTACTACTCAGCATCCCATTTCTGCCCAATGCTTTCTGATGCTTACAGGAGAGGTGAGAGTGCAAGCTACATGCCTGGCAGGGTTGGGCAAGAGAGATACAGCTTGGGTGGGAAGTGGGAGTGGAAACCTGGTCCTTGAGGATCTTGGCTGCCTCAGAGATACGGAGATGAGACACAGAGTGAACCTGTTCTGCAAACTTCACCGGAATTTGGAACCTGTACTGGAGGTGTTGTGGGTGCAGCAGGCATCTGAGCTGGTTTGTACCATACTGGTGTGTACCACCTGGCAGCATCTGGGAGCCTGGCATGCGTGTGTGCACACATGTGTCTGAGACAGTGTTTGTCAGATGGACCTTTTGCTTGCAAACAAACAGCCCAGCCAGGGAAAGGAGTGCTTCCTCAGGTACCAAGGTGGCCTTGGCCGAGGATCAGGGCAAACAGAAATAGTTGCTTTAGCCAGCCAGCTTGTGGCATCCACTAGGAAGAGCAAAGAGGGACCAATCTGCTTGCAGCTAACCCCCCAAATTAAAATCAGTCAAAACCAAGTCTTTGATTCAGTCCACCAAAGATGAGCTGGCCCATCTTTGTCCATCAATGTTTTCCTCTCTGTGAAGCCAGGGACCTGGTCTCCCCATGTCAACCCTCTATTCCAGCTGGTCACGTAGTCAGGAGCTTTGGGGGCCTTGTGAGAGCACAGTTCCAATCGAGTACTCCATCCTAGCTATCAGATCATCCCTTGGGCTGTGCTTCCTCCCCCGCCCAACAACGTGCTCTTTGTGCTCATTGATAATTGATCATTGATAATTCAGTGTTTGGTGGGGCCCAGCCACTCCCTCTCCCCACACAACCAGTGACGTATCAGCAGGTAGTGGTCCTGGGGCTGCCAGCACCCCTGAGGGAGTCAGAAGGAGTGAGGGAGAGGAATGGACGGACTGAACCTGTCTGGGAGGAAGAATGCTGGTGTGGCTGGTGTAGCACCAGGAGTTGGCAAGAAGGAGCGTTTTTTGAACTGACCGTGGCTGTACTTGATAAGGCCCATGCTGGCAAGCGGCGCCCTGCTAGAGCGGGGCTGTGTCTGCATCTGTGACAGGAATTTTCTTCCTCTTCTGTATATAGTATGCGCCCATCGGGGCTCCGGAACCTCTAGTCGCTGGTTGTGTTAGTGACAATTTGGTGCACTGCTTCGCTACTCATGGCACGAAACACCCAAAACCAAAAGTCACTCGGAGCAAAGCTGTTGTTCAGGAAGCTCGCTTGCTTGCACTGTCAGTGTTGTGCTTTATTTTTAAGATTCTTTTTTTTTCTGGATTGGTCTCCTTGAGGCAGGGGTGTGAGGTAGGCCTCGACCCCTTTTCTCCCACCTTCCTCCCATTCCTTCTCTTATGATGGAGTTGTGAGGTAGCAGGCAGCCCGGCTTTGTCCCATCCATCAGGCCTCCTCAGCTTGTCTTTGGGACTTGTCTTCCTATCAGACAGGAGGGCCCAGGCTTGTCTGTCAGGCTGGTCCCAGGGTGGCCTCTGTTCCCCTGAGTTGCGGGGTTTTGCGTGATGCGTCCATGCTTTTGTAAAACCTTTTGCTTGTATGGAAACTGTTTTTGTACTCACCTTTGGAAGAAAATCATCTTGGATGTATGTGCTTCCTTAATTTTAGACTTAGGCTTTTTTTTGGTTGACCACACTGAATAAAAAGGACTTAATACTGTTAAAATGTTTGATTTCTTTGCTGTTATTAAAAGATTTCTGAGAACCTAGGCGTCTTGGCTTTGCTTCCCGGAACCCTCACAGAAGGTCCTCTGCTTTGGAAAATAGAGAAGCGGCCGTTGGTCCTCTATGCCTAAACTCCCAGATGGCAGCTGGCTCCCAGCCCAGCTCCACCCCTGAGAGCCTTGGAGTCGGACATGGGGGTCAGCATCTGTCTGCAATTCCTGCTCCCACCGGGCCCTCAGCACGCCACCACCTTTTGCTGTTAGCACTGTTATCTGCTAGGATGATTTTTTAAGCGTTTGTGGAGGACTAAGCTAGATAAGGCAAACTGAAACCAAATGTGTCCAGGCCCCTCCATGCCAGATTTTCTGAAGCCATACTTTGTGGCAATCCGGGTTGGACCTTCCCATGGAGAAGGCGCAAGATAGCCCTGTGCATTGGGAGCATTTGAACCGGCCTTGCCAAGGCTATCTTCAGGGAAACCTGTGGCGACTAAGCCCATTTGGGTAGCCTTTATGCCAGACAATGGCCCTGCTCTACTACTGCGGCTGCTTCTGGAAGGGATATAACACGCCAATGTGTTCCCTATGCAAATGGGTCTCCTTGGCCTTTAGCTGGGCCCCTGACTATGGCTGACACTGCATCTCTCAATCCTGGGCTCTAAAAACGAATAACTTCGGTGAGTTCTTGGTCCTTCTGCCACCCCAGGTTCTCCATCAGTGAAGCACTTGCTCCAGGCCTGTGCCAAGCATGATGGCTTTAAGTCCATTCACATATATTCTGACCCCATGCCTCCCCTGTGGGCACAGCCCAATGATTGGTCCTGCTGTTCCTGTGTTGTCGGCAGAAACAGAAAAGGGAGACTTGCAACTGATTTCTGGAGGAGCTAAGAGGTCACGGCAGATTTGTTAGATGCCAGTGACTGTGCTTTGCATTCTCCCTTGGACTTCCCCGGAACTCTGATGTGCTTTCTTGAAATGGGAGGAGAGCTGGGCAGGGCACTCCGACTCCGGAGGACAGGCTACTAGAGGGAGGTGAGACTTTCGTTTGCAGCCTTTCTCACTGGCTTCCCTTGCAACACAGCGAGCGGGGCCAGATGTACTTTGCCTTTAGGTTAGTGCAGCTGCCCCTGCTTGCTGTCTCTGCCTGCCCCCCAACTGCACTGCCAGTCTGTGTGGGCTGTGACCCAGAGCCCTCCATCTCCTCATGCCCACACCCTCTTCCCCCAAAACACAGCCACAGACCCTTTGCTCCGGCATGACTGTGTTCCAGTTTATCCTGTTATGCCCCGTTCCTGCCTCCTAGCCTTTACTTCTTATGCAGGTCCCTGCTCTCCTTTCTCATCCAGTTTATCATCCAGGGACCTCAGTGTCCACTCCTGCCTAATCTTGGGGCTCCTGTTCTCTCTGCTTGCTCCTACAGCACTGATTGCCCTGTATCTCCTTGGCCATTGTGGTCATACTTCTCTCCCTCTGTCTATGAGCTCCAGCTCTTGAGAGGTTGGCTGGGATTGGATCCAGTCTGAAGTCTCTACCATAAGATCTGTTTCATAGCAACTGCTCTGAGAACCTTACCCCAAGGTTATTTGGACTGGTAGAGAACTCCAACTATGGGGGAGAGCTCACCAATACAAGGTGACCCAAGGGACTGACCAAGGCCACAAATATTACTGCCCATTCCATGAGTGCCAAGTGGCCTTTGCCCAGGGACCTGAAGCTCTGGCCTTAGATCTCTTTTCTGAGGCACCCCCCACACTTCTCTGCAAAGCCCCGTGTAGTTGGGAACCTGCATAAGGATGTCATGCCATGAGGGAAAAGAAGTGAGCCCAAAGGCATCTGCTTGATCCACCGAATTATCCTTCCCTGGACTAAAGGGTGGAACATGGACAAGGTACCCAACTGCTTTATCCTATCCTCAGAGCTCTTTTTAATGCCCCCCCCCCCGTGTCACTCCACTTTTATCCTGGGGTGCGTAGCATTATTGTTTTCCTGGAAACAGCCTCTAGCAGCCTATGGAATGTATCTTCTACCTCAGATGAGCCACTCTCCCCGCAGTGAATTTTCCCCTTGTCCTTGTTTGTCAAGGCTACTGGTGGAGCAGAGATAGCACGATGTCAGCCTGACATATGCAGTCGCTGATTGCAAAGATTCGTGTTTTACTAACCTTGGCAACGGGCAGGTTGACCTTCTCTAAGACAAAAGACTATGCCTGCTGCCTGCTCCCACTCCTCATCCTGTCTCAGTGTTTATCCAGCCTTTAAATTGCGCATCTCCGTTGCCTGGGCTAGACCGGGCTGCCGGGCTAAGGGGTTTCGCTGTCACCTAGGGAAACAGCACAGAAGGCTGCTCCTGTTGCTAATGGAGGGCGCAGAGGGCTTTGTTCTCTCTGGCTGACTTTCTACTTTGCTGTCGCTACTCCAGCACCTCAGCCAGACAGTGTCTCAGCAACTCCCACAAATTTTGTTCTTAAATTTCTTGGAGACAAGGTGACAGGGCCACTAGCATGAGTCACATCAGTGTGTGCCTCTCTAACCACTGAGGCACCCCACATCTCCAGCCACCCCCTCTCCCCTTTCCCTTCTGTACAAGATCCACCTGAGGTCCTGACTACTTTGGCTGTTCCCTCAGCTGCTTCTTCCCAAGTTCCCATAATACCTACGCACTCTGCTGGATCATGTTTGTTAAAAGTGGGCCTTCAGTGTTCTTCCGCAGAAGGAGAGAAGGCCTTTGCTGTGTGCGCCAAGACATGACTCCAGATTCCTAGACTATTAGATCAGAAAACACAATACAGAAGCTTCTACATTTTGCCACATTTTTGTTTTGCTTTTTGGGTCACACCTGGCTATGCACAGGGGTCACTCCTGGCTCTGCACTCAGGAATCACCCATGGCGGTGCTAAGAGGACCATATGGGATGCTGGGAATTGAACCCGGGTTGGCCGCATGCAAGGTAAACGCCCTACCCGCTGTGCTATCACTCCAGCCCCTACATTTTGCCACATTTAAGAATCCCCTGGGAAGTTCTTAAAATTGTCATGGTCAAGCTAATAATTCATAGCAAACCTTTTCAAAAGTTTTGTTTTTTAAATTTCCATATTCCAGCTCATCTCTTTGACTGGACCATCTACCTGAGGTCTTTTTTTGGTGTTTTTTTTTTTGGTTTTTGGGTCACACCTGGCGATGCACAGGGGTCACTCCTGGCTCATGCACTCAGAATTACTCCTGGCGGTGCTCAGGGGACCATATGGGATGCTAGGAATCGAACCCCGGTCGTCCGCGTGCAAGGCAAACGCCCTACCCACTGTGCTATCACTCCAGCCCCCTACATGAGGTCTTTCTTTAAAAACATTATTAATTGAATCATAGTGAGACACACAGTTACAAAGTTTTCATGATTGGGTTTCAGTCAGAGAATGTTCCAACACCCATCCCTTCACCAGTGTACATTTCCCACCGCCAGTGTCCTCAGTTTCCCTCCCCCTCCCCGTGGCAGAGAGTTTTCTTCAACCACCCTCCCTCTTTCTGTTTGCAATACAGAAACCATTACAATACAGAATACCATGACATGGGGCCTTTTGGGAAACATATATACATTTTGTTTAGATACCTTGATTGACATACTTGTTTACAGCAGGGTTTCAGGAATACAGTGTTCTCAATTATAAGCCCACCATCCCGTCTCTTCGTCCTTCTGCCAATGACACCAGGTTCCCTCCCAAACCACACTTTGATTCCTTGACAGGTATATTTTAAGTTAAATTGTTTTAGTTTGGGTACCATGCAACGATATTTATTTTGGGTAAACGATCATTGTATGACTGAAATGCCAACACGGAAGTTCGTAAGTTTGTAACTAATGTACCTCACGGTGATTCACTAATAAAAAATTAAAAATTAATGAATAAATAAGATTTTTTACTAGTGAATCACTATGAGGTACAGTTACAGACTTACAAACTTTCATGCTTACGTTTCAGTCATACAATGATCGAGTACCCAGTCCTCCACCAGTGCCCACTTTCCACCACCAATGGTCCCAGCATCCCTCCCACCACCCCCACCAAACCCCTCCACCCCACCCCACCTCTGTGGCATGGCATTCCATTTTGCTCTCTCTCCTTTTGGGTGTTGTGGTTTGCAATAGAGTTACTAAGTGGCCCAAAAGGTCTGAAGAATACTAGCTAAATTCAGCTTCAACAGAGCTTACCAAAACTTGCATTCCTCCAGAAGCCAGAAAATTGTCCCTAAGACCTTTAGTAGGGTTAATGGAGGTACAAGAGGGGTTTGACCCCCTTGGAGTGAGGGGTAGGTGGAGAGAGAGTGGGTAAGGTTCTCTTGTCTTTGTTTTTGCCCCACCCAGAGCCATTTTATTTCATTCAGTTTTGTGCATCAGGGTTCTAGAAATTATTCACTGGGCAGAGGTTTAGGCACTGATCTACATCTGTACTAGTTCTGTTTCTGTGCTCTCCTAGAGCAGAACCCTTATGCTGATAACAAACAAGCTTTTTTGTCAGACCAGTAAATGGACATGCAGTTCTTTGTCCCCCTTTTGGTCCCAGGCATTCTTGGCAAAGGGCAGACCTCTATAAATCCCAGAGCGGCCATGAGACTCCCCCACTCACAGTGAGATCAGCAGATATGAGAGAATCTGAGGAACTGAAACTCCACTCAATGGCAAGAGCACGAAACTGACTGCTTACCAGAACCATTCCACCCCGTTTTAGGCTCTTTGGAGTATAGAGGACTGATGCCACCTCAGTCTGAAGGAATTATACAGAATTTTCTGTATTATTATTATTGGCTGGAAGGTATATTTGCTGAGTCTTTGCTTACATTTGCACACTGATAGAGTTGGGATACATCTGCCAATCAATGACGTGCTGTAGTTGAACCAGCGCTTGTTTTGCTTTTTCAGAGTTAGTTACATGAACTGGTGAACAAAGGGAGACATCTTAGAGTTAGAGCAATGCTGGAAGTTGATGTTTTGATTCCTTTTCCTCTTCCCCCTGAAAGTCACCCTATTGCTAGAGAAAGAATCTCTTTGAAAAAACTGGTAAGCAAACAGTTAAACTATAATCTCATTTTAACCCTCCATCTTCTCCTTCCTTGCCAGCATTGCCCGGCCAGGCAAGCTTTCTGTTTCCTCATTAGAGACAAACACCCACTTTGCTGATCTATTTCTGGGGACAAATCATTTGTGAAAAAAAATGAGAGGAGTATGGTAAAGGTGTGTGCATAAGAAAGATCACCACACTAACAGCTATGGAAGAAGTGGGAGAGTAAGAGACAAAAGCAAGCTAGGGAGGGAGACAGACGATTCGGCCCAGCATCCTCAACAGCTTTGTTTTCTTAGTTTTATTTCCTTTTTCTTCTTCCTGTTTTTTGGGGGGAGGGCATATTCAGCTGAGTAAATCACAGCAGGGCATATTCCTGGCCTTGTGCTCAAGGATCACTCCTAGCAGGTCCCAGGGGACCATATAGATTGCTGGGGATGCAACCAGGGTTCCCATATGCAAGGCAAGCACCCTACCTGCTGTACTATCTCTCTGTCCCCAGTGTCTTCATTTCCCAATAATAGACTGACCAGACAGTCCTGTCTGCTTCCTCGGGGAACTCTCAGTACAGGTTACTGCCAGACGTGAGCTATGGTAGGGGTGTGCGGAAGAAGCCTATCCAATCCTGGATCCCTGGATTTGACATGAGTGGCTGGCTGACCCAGAGAAGACAATGATGTCCTTCCTTCTGCCAACAGGTACAAGAAGAGCTAGGATGTGGGACAGGCGCATGCGTACAGTGGCCAAGGGGATCCTAAGCCAGCAATTCTCAACGGGTTGCTATATGACCCCACTGTGGGCACCACAATATTCCAAGGGGGCTGCAGGTAAAATTCACATAAGTGGGAGCCACAGCATGAGACACAATGGCCAAACATTAGGATGGGGGCAGGGACAGGAAGGAAACAAGGTCGCAAGGGGACCATGGTCTGCAAAAGACTGGAAAACACTACCCTAACCCAGGGGCTGTTCAGCAAACTTGGAAACTGGTACCAACCTTCTTTCAGGTACTTACTCTATGTGCAGTGCTTATAGCTTTTAGGCCCAGCTCTTCAAGAAGGGAAAGTGGGTATCTATAGTAGATCCAGGGATACTTGGGCCCTAAAGCAGTTTTTGAACAGTGCCTTCCTTCCAAGAGCTTGGCCAGACCTAATCAATCCAGATTATAGCTGCTCTCTTGTAACTGGGTTAAGATGATGGCCTACTTTGGCCCCTCCTGCAGTGGCCTCCTTCAAAGCTGATGAGACCGATTAGGGGGCTATTTCTGTGCCATAGTTGTATACCCAAAAGCCTTGGTGTTTGGTCTTCCTCTGACTAGAGATACAGCCCCTAAAGCTGGAGAGCAAAGGGCGGAGTCCGCCCTGTCTGGGGGGAGAGCAATGCTTGTCAGCTCTCATAGGTTCTTGCAACACAAAAGCAAAAACATCAAGTGTGAGTCCCTGGCTTTTGAACTTCAAAAACCAAACCAGCCAGGTCAGTTATCTGTGAAAGGTCTTGTCTGGTGTCTTAGCCACATCCAGCTCTAAAGAGAGGTGGCAAATGGTGAAAATTAAATCACTAATGACACTCCATGTTGTTGGTTCAAGGCATTTGAGGGCGATTGCTCTTTCACTTTGCTGAGGCTCACATGGCTTGTGTTTCAAATGGCAAAGCACTATACCTACTTCATAAAGCTGGTGTGAAGATTGACGTGTTAAACGACCTAAAGGACTTGGCACAATGTTTGGCCCATTACAAGCTTTCATTAATGTTAAATGCATCACTGCTAACATTCCTATCACCACTGACATCATCATTGTCATCTTCATTTTCATCCTCATCAAGACAGCAGAGTGAATGATAAAACCTTCTTTCTGGACTCTCCATCAACTGGGTTGGAATCCTGATTCTGGTACCTGGTTGCAAACTGACAGCTCTTGAACTTGATCCTTATTCTGTGAAATGGGGAATTCAGAAGACTGTAGTAATATATATGATCTGGTCTTTATCACACACTAAGCATTTAGTAGATGTTGGCTATTGTAGTTATTAAAAAGGAGTGACCAAGAAAAAAAGGTTCCAAGAGTCTGAGGGATATGGAGATGAACAGACAAATAAAGAGGAGATAAGGGTATGAAACTGCTCTGTATATTATGCTGTTAAACATATTTTGTTATGTTTGTCAAAACACATAGATTATACATCAAATCTTAACTCTGGAGGTGGGTGATAATGAATTCTCAATGTAGATTCCTCTGTTTTAACATCTGATGCAGGATTCTGATAGTAGGGGTGTCTGAGAATGGCAGGGGGATATTCTCATATCTCAGAGTATACAGTAACTCGGTAATTTGCTCACCTTTATTGTGAAACTTACACTGCTCTAAAATGAACATTTTAATTCGTATTTTGTCCACATTTGGTGCTCAGGGATCATTCCTGGGGAAGCTCAGGAGGCCATATACGGTGCCAAGGATTGAACCCAGGGTGGCCGCATGCAAGGCAAGCACTTTACCTGCTATATTGTCTCCCCAGCCTTAAAATTAAAGTCTATATAAAAGGAAAAGAAAACATAGATACTCAACTAGATTGTTATAAATACAGAATGTATAAACTACAAACTAGATTGTATAAACTCTGACTACCATGGTAACAAGAAAGAAAATAAAAAATAAAGGAAATCAAATCACCACGGAATCAAAATGGTGACCTCAAAAGAAACCCATCAAGCAAAAAATGCAGTATTGAAGAAACTAAAGAATAAATAAATTACATAGAGAGAACAGCAGAATTGAAAATATCCTTCATTGTAAGTAGTCACTTAAATATAGATGACTTGGACTGGAAGTGAGAGCTCAGCTGGTAGGGCATTTGCCTTCCAAGCGGCTGACTGGGGTTCGATTCCTCTGTCCCTCTTGGAGAACCTGGCAAGCTACCGAGAGTGTCCCTCCTGCCTGGCAGAGCCTGGCAAGCTACCCATGGCGTATTCGATATGCCAAAAACAGTAACAACAAGTCTCACAATAGAGACGTTATTGGTGCCTGCTCGAGCAAATCGATGAACAACAGGATGACAGTCCTACACAGATGACTTAAACTCACTAATTGAAAGATATTAAGAAGATGTGATGTACTATATGCTGCTTATAAGAGATTCAATTTAGAGCCAATAACAAAAATGGCTAGAAAGAAAAATAATAGGAAATGGAATTTTTATTTTGCGGCCACATCTGGCTGTGTTTAGGTATCACTCCTGGAAGGCTCAGTAGACCAGATGTGGTGCTGGGGATTGAATTTGGGTAGCATAGCAAGCATTTTAGCCCCTAATTATGGTAAGGGACTAACAGTGACCAAAGGCAACAGAACATGAGTGCTGGTTACAGAACTAAAGTTACCCCTGCAGGGAGAGAACACTGAAATAATAGTGGAGGGAAGCATACACTGGTGAAGGGTGTGATGTTGGAATATTGTGTGCATTAAACCCTATTATTAACTGTATTGTAAATAATGTTCCCTTCAAGTTAAATTTTTTAACAATTTAAGAATGGAAAAAGATAGTGTAAACAGTAGCCCCAAGAGAGCTGGATAGAATTAATAGCAGGAAAATCAATTTTATGTGAAAAATTGTTACACAGTACAAAAAGGTAATTTTATTGATAAAAGGATAAGTTAATCAGATATAAAATTATAAAGATGTGAATATAAAATTATAAAGATATGAAGTAAAAATAGAATTGAATGGAAAAAATAGGTATTTATAATGTGTAGAGATTTCTATATTTTTAAATAATGGATATAACACAGAAATTGATCTGTTGATCAATAAAAGACCTGAACAACACTATACAACAACTAGACCTTAAAGATTAATACAGAGCCTCTATCCAACAAGATTAGAGACTGTACATTTTCTTCTTTGTTACTGAATCACCATGAGATAGTTACAAAGCTTTCATGTTTGAGTTTCAGTCATATAATGATTGAACACCCATTCCTTCTCCAGTGTACATTCTCCACATCCTTTGTCCCCAGTATCCCTTCTGCCACCCCCACCCGACCCCACCCCCTGCCTCTGTGGCAGACAATTTCCCTCTTTCTCTCTCTCTCTACTTTTGGGCATTGTTATTTGCAATATAGATTCTGATAGGCCATCATATTTGGTCCTTTATCTACTTTCAGCACACATTTCCCATCCCAAGTGATCCCTCCAACTATCATTGACTTAGTTATTATTTCTCTATCCGAGGTGCCTTCTCCCCAGCTCATAAGGCAAGCTTCCAAGCATGGAGCAATCGTCCTGGCCCTTTGCTCTACTGTCCTTGGGTATTAGTCTCATATTATGGTATTTTATATTCCACAAGTAAGTGCAATCATTCTATGTCTGTCCCTCTCTTTCTGACTCATTTCACTTAGCATGATACTCTCCATGTCCATCCACTTATAAGCAAATTTCATGACTTCATCTTTCCTAACAGCTGCATTGTATAGATGAGGGACCAGACATTTTCTTTTGTTCCATTCTGTACGTGGAACATTCTTCAGGATAGATCATATATTATTTCATAACCCAATTATCACTAAAAGTAACAAGCTTGGAATCACAGAAAACATTTTCTAGCAACAAATAGAACAAATAAAACTAGAAAAAACCTAACAAGGAAAAATGAAAAATATTGTAGACAGTAAAATTATACATTCTTACATAATCAGTGGGTTAAAGAAGTAAATATTCACAGTGTGAAAATGAAAACAAACACACCAAAATTTATGAGACATAGTGAAGGTAGTGTTCAGTATTCAGTTTATACATTGGCAAAAGAGACTGTAAGCATAGTCAATCCCGTTTTGGTATCTGGTACTACATGAGGTCCCCCAAGCACCACCAGGGGTGATCCTTGAGCCAGAACCAGTAATAAGCACAACTGGGTGTGGCCCAGAGCCCAAATCCAACTCACATAGGACCACAGAGATTGTCAAGGAATAAGGAATTGACCCAGGTTCATTCCCCAGCACTGCATATGGTTCCCCCAGACCCTACCAGGAGTGATCCTTGAGCACAGCACTAGGAGTAGGCCATGAACACAGCCAGGTATGGACCCCTAATCTCCTCAAAATAAAACAAAATACCTACATTAAAAAGAAAGATTGAAGGGGCTGGAGTGATAGTGAGGAGGGTGTTTGCTTAGCATGCTGCCAACTCGGTTTCAATCCCTGGCATGCCATATGGTCCCTGAGCACCGCCAGTAGTAATTCCTGAGTGCAGAGCCAGAAGTAACCCCTGAGTATCACTGAGTGTGATACAAAACCAAAAACAGATTAAAAACCCTCTGAAATCAGCTCCATAATTTTTCAGCTTGAGCAACAGGGAAAGAAGAGCAAATAAAACCCTATAGCCAACAGAAACACAAAAATAACAAACTTTAAGCAGCCAAAAATGAAGTAGAACACAAAAGAATCAGTATACTCAAATAGTGATTCTTTGAACAGATTGACACAATTAAAAAGGCTTCACTAGATTCATTAAGGATAAAAAGGACACAGTACAGCCACACAGATATTATAAGAGGTAAGTTTCTTGCCTTGCATGCATCCAATCTCTCTTTGAATCCCTAGCACCACACATGGTCCACTGAACACCAGCAGAAGCCACTCCGGAGCCTGGAATAGCACAGGAGCACTGAAGGGTATAGCTTCCAAAGGAAACAAAATAAAACAAAAACGGGACACAAGTAGTAATGGGAAATAAAAGTTGAGAGAGTACCACTTGAATGCCAACAATTTTGTCTTGATGAAATGAAAAGTTCCTAGAAACACACAAATTGTCAAAAATAATTTAAGAAGTAGAAATAGAAAATATGAATTGGTCCGGTCCTGCAATTTGTTTTGGGGCTTATCCTGGCTCAGCATTCAGGAATCACCCCTGAAAGGTTCAGGAGAACATATGAGGTGCCAGACTCAAACTGAAGTCAGTGATATTCAAAGCAAATGGCTTACAGAGATCTATTATCTCTGGCCCCGGTCTTTGAAAAAAGTTTTAATTAGAGTTTAGGTAATAGGGTTATAGTGGTATTGAGGAAGTTTGGATAAGGGGTGATATAGGGATGGAGACAGGAGTAGAGTGTCATGGGCACTTCGGTACTGGTGTTGAGTGGTAATTATGTACACTACGGAGTTTCTTTTGAAATTTCAAGTGCCCTGTGAGTCCTGTGTTGGGGCTCACTGTCTAAGCTTACTTGGAGCAAAGGCCTGCACCTTCCCCTTCAGCTGACCAAGGGCAGCTTCTGTTTGACCTTCTCCAAGAAAGGTTCTTCTGGAGTGGTACAAAACAAGTGGGGGAAAGGTGGTGAAGTAAGTGCTTCTCTTCCTGTAAGAGGGAGACCCATCCTATTTGAAGAATAAGTATAGCACCATCTATCCTATTGGAATGACATCATGGATGAATATCACAGGCCACATATACTAGGCATGACAAAGATAAAGAAGTTCATATGGGAGGGCTGAAGCAATAGCTCAAAGGGACATTTTTCATGATCCCCTTAGCACTGCTTGGAAAGCACCAAAGGATATGGCCCAAAACCAAATGAAAATGTTTTGGGTGTTTGGGCCACAAACAGCAGTGTTCAGCAGTTACTCATCATTCCACATTAAGGAATCACTTGTGGAGGCATTCAGGATACCATATGGGGTGCCAGAATCAAACTGAAGTCAGTTGCATTCAAGGTAAATGCCTCACTATGTCTGTAATTTATCTTCAGTGTTGGTCTTTAAAAAAAAATTTTATTAGATCTTAGGAAATCAGGTTTAGTGATAATAGGGAAAGTGATTAAGGGGCACTGTAGGGACGAGGATGGGAGTGAAGGGTCAAGGGCACTTGGGTAGTGGTGTTGAGCAGTAACTATGTACATCATGGACTTTCCTTTGAAATTTCAAGCACCCTGTGAATCCTGCTGTTGGGGCTCACTGGATAAGCTTACTTTGAGCAAAGACCTGAGCCTTCCCACCTAACAGCTAAGAACAGCTTCTGTTTGACATTCTCTAGGAAAGGTGCTTTTGGAGTGGTACAAAACAAATGGGGAGAAGGGTGGTCAATGAAGTGCCTCTATTCCTGTAAGAGAGCCCCATCCTATTTGAAACAAGGACAGCCCCCTGTATCCCATCGGAACACCATCATGAATGAGTATCACAGGCCACATATACTATGCAAGACAAAGAGAAAGGAGTTCTTAACTGGAGGGCTGGAGCAATTACCTCAAAGGAACAGTTTTGCATAATCCCCTGAGCACTGCTTGGCAAACCACTAGCACCACAAGGAATGGTCAAAAAACCAAAAGCAAAAATTTTTTTGGTGTCTGAGCCACAAGCAGCCATGTTCAGGGGTTGCTCTTGGCTCTTCATTCAAAAATAATTCCTGGTTGGGGCTGGAGAAATAGCACAGCAGGTAGGGTAAATTTGCCTTCCAGGCAGCTGACCTGGATTCAATTCCCAGCATCCCATATGGTCCCCTGAGCACCGCCAGGGGTTAATTCCTGAGTGCAGAGCCAGGAATAACCCCTGTGCGTCGCTGGGTGTGACCTAAAAAGAAAAAAATAAAATAATTCCTGGAGGGGGCTGGAGTGATAGCACAGCAGGTAGGGAGTTTGCCTTGCACGTGGCCGACCCGGGTTTAATTCCCAGCATCCTATATGGTCCCCTGAGCACCGCCAGGGGTGATTCCTGAGTGCGGAGCCAGGAGTAACTCCTGTGCATCGCCGTGTGTGACCCAAAAAGCAAAAGAAAAGAATTCCTGGAGGGGTTCAGAAGCACATCTGGGTTGCCAGGGTCAAAGTGAAGTCAGTCACATTAAAGGCAAATACCTTACCTTACCTGTGTGTTTCTGGCCCAGGTCTTTAATTTTTCATTAGAACTTAGGTAATAGTGTTTTTGTAGTATTCAGGAAGGCTGCATAAAGGGGTGCTATAGTGATGGGGATAGGAGTGGAGGTCATGGGCTCTTCAGCAGTGGTATTGAGCAGTAACTGTGTACATCATGGAATTTCTTTTGAACTTTGAAGCACCCTGTGAATTCTGCTGTTGGGGAATCACTGTATAAACTTACTTTAAGCAAAAGCCTGCATTTTTCCAGCCTACAGCTAAACAATACACAGTTTCTCTTTGAGTTTCTCCAAGAAAGCGTTTTCTGGAGTGGTACAGGTAAGTGGGGAAAGGGTGGTCAATTAAGGGATTCTATTCTTTTTTTAATTTTTAATTTTTTGCTTTTTGGGTCACACCCGGCGATGCACAGGGGTTACTCCTGGCTCCGCACTCTGGAATCATTCCTGGCGGTGCTCAGGGGACCAAATGGGATGCTGGGAATTGAACCCGGGTCAGCCACGTGTAAGGCGAACACCCTTCCCGCTGTGCTATCGCTCCAGCCATTTTTGAGAGAGCCCTATCCTATTTGATGGGACAGACCCATGTTTCCCATCCAAACCTCATCATCCTTGAGTACCACAGGCCACATAGACTAGGCAAGACAAAGAGAATGCTGTTTTTAAGAGAGGGCTACAGTGATAGCCTGTAGGGACTTTTCTCATGATCCCCTGAGCACTACTGGAAACATCCCTGAGCACCACAGGGCATGGCCCAAAAGCAAAAAACAAAATGTTTTTGGTATTTGTCACACATGCCTTGATGTTCAGAGGATACTCCTGCCTCTATATTGAGGCACCACGCCTGGAGGGATTCAGGACATGTGGGGTGCCATTGTCAAACTGAAGTCAGTGGCATTCAAGGCAAATGCCTTGCATTTTGTAAAATGTCTCTGGCCTTGGTCTTTAATTTTTTTTAAATTAGAGATTAGAAATCAGGTTATAGTGTATTCAGAAAAGGATCAAGACAGAGTGGATAATCATGGGCACTTCAATAGTGGTATTGAGCAGCATGTACATCAGTTTCTTTTGAACTTTCAAGTGCCCTGTGAGTCCTGTGTTGGGGCTCACTGTCTAAGCTTACTTGGAGCAAAGGCCTGCACCTTCCCCTTCAACAGCTGACCAAGGGCAGCTTCTGTTTGACCTTCTCCAAGAAAGGTTCTTCTGGAGTGGCACAAAACAACTGGGGGAAAGGTGGTGAAGTAAGTGCTCCTCTTCCTTTAAGAGAGACCCATCCTATTTAAAGAATAAGTACAGTCCCATGTATCCCATTGGAATACCATCATGGATGAGTATCACAGACCACATATACTAGGCAAGACAAAGAAAAAAAAGTTTATACAGGAGGGCTAGAGCAATAGCTCAATGGGACATTTTTCATGATCCCCTGAGCACTGCTTGGAACACCCATGGGCAACACAGGGTATGGCCCAAAACCAAATGAAAATGTTTTTGGTATTTGGCCATAAGCAGCAATGTGCTGCAGTTACTCATTGCTCTGTATTAAGGAATCACTCATGGAGGCATTCAGGATACCATCTGGGGTGCCAGAATCAAACTGAAGTTAGTTGCATTCAATGTAAATGCCTTAATATGTCTGTAATATGTCTCCGACCCTGGTGTTTAAAATACTCATTTTTATTAGAGCTTAGAAAATAAGGTTTAGTGATATTAGGGAAAGATGGATAAAGGGGGATAAAGGGATGGGGATGGGCATTTTGGTAGCGGTGCTGAGCGGTAACTATGCACATCATGGAGTTTCTTTTGAACATTCAAGCGTCCTGCTGTTGGGGCTTACTGTTAAGTTTTCTTTGAGCAAAGGCCTGAGCCTTCCTAGCTAGCAGCTGACTAAGAGCAGCCTCTGCTTGACATTCTCCAAGAATGGTTCTTCTGGTTGGTACAAGACAAGTGGAGAAGGGTGATCAATTAAGTACTTCTTTTTCATCCTATTTGAATAATGAGGAAAGAGCCCCTATTTCCTGTAGGAACCTCAACATCCAAGAGTATCATAGTCACATGTACTAGGCAAGACAAAGCAAGTGAAGTTATTAAGGAAGGACTTGAGCAATAGTTCAGAGGGCCATTTTGCACTGCTGAGAACATCCCCAAGCACCACAGGGTTTGGCCCCAAATAACACACCACACACACACACACACACATTCTTTCAGACACCAGCAGTGATGTTCAGGGGTTAATCCTGCCTCTACATTCAGGAATCACTCCTGGAGGGGTTCAGGAGAAAGTATGGAGTGCCAGAGTCAAAGTGAATTCAGTCTCATTCAAGGCAAATGCCTGCTGTAATAGATCTCGGGCCCTACTAAATTAATGTTTTTAGAAGATAAGAAATAGTGTTGTAGTAGTAATCAGGAAAGTTGTATAAGGGTGCAGCAGGGATGGAGACAGGAGTGGAGGGTCATAGGCTCTTCGGTAGCAGTGTTGAGCAGTAACTTTGTACATCATAGAGGTGTTTGTTGTACTTTCTAGTGCCCTGTGAGTTTTGCTGTTGAGTATCACTGTAGAAGCTTACACTGAGCTAAGTCCTGCACCTTGCCAATTTACAGCTGAGTATGGGTATCTTCTATTTAATTTCTCCAAGAAAGGTTCTTTTGGAGTGGTACAAAACAAATGGGGAGAAGGGTGGTCAATTAAGTGCTTCTATTCCTTTATGAGAGCCCCATCCTATTTGAAAAACAAGGACAGCCCTATGTATTCCATCATCGGAACACCATCATGAATGAGTATCACAGGCCACATATACTAGGCAAGACAAAGACAATGAAGTTCTTACAGGAGGGCTGGAGCAATAGCTCAAAGGGACATTTATCATGATCCCCTGAGCACTGCTTAGCACGCCCCTGAATTCCACAGCGTGTTGCCTAAAACCAAAAAGAAAAATAAAAGGTTTTGGTTTTGGGGCCATATACAGCGATGTTCAGGGTATACCCATCACTCTGCATTCAGGAATTACTCCTGGAGGGTTCATGAGAATTTATGGGGTGTCAGGGTCAAACTAAAGTCAGTTGCATTCAAGGAAAATGCCCTAATTGCTGTACTGTATCTGGCCTTGGTCTTTAAGAGGCCATCATGTTTGGTTCATTATCTACTTTCGGCATGCATCTCCCATCCCAACTGTGTTCCTCCAGCCATCATTTTCTTAGTGATCCCTTCTCTATTCCATGTGCCTTCTCCCCTCCACTCATGAAGCAGGCTTCCAGCTATGGGGCAATCCTCCTGGCCCTTGTATCTACTGTCCTTGGGTGTCAGTCTCATAAGCCACATCATCCTTGAGTATCACAGACCACATATATTAGGCCAGACAAAGAGAATGATGTTATGAAGGGAGCATTTGCTGGAGCATTTGCTGGGAGACCATTTTGTATGATGTCCTGGACACTGCTGGGAGCCACCCTGAGAACCATAGTGTATCACCTCAAAACCAAAAAAATGTTTTTGGTGTTTGTGCCACACCCAGTGACATTCAGGAGTTACCCTGGCTGTACAGTTAGGATTTACACTTGGTAATTCTTGGAGACCATAAGGAATGCTAAGGTTAAACTAAAATATCCTATATACAAGGCAAGTGCACTACCTGCTGTACTCTTTCTCCGGCCCCAAAAATTGTTTTTAAAATGCAGAAATAGCAACTGGAAAGAATAGCAACTGAAAGTTCAATGCCAACAAATTTGTCTTGATGTAAAGGAAAAGTCTCTAGAAACACACAAATTACTAAAAATAAATAGAAAATCTGAATAGACATATAAGAAGAGATCAACAAATGATTTTTAAAAAAACTCTCAACTAACAAAAACCCACACTTTACCAGTAAATTCTATCAAATGCTTATAGATTTATTGTTTAACCCTTTTGAGATTCTTACAAATAGAATAGGAAACCTTCCTAATACATTCTATAAGATCTACATTACCCCCATGACCAATGCCAGACAAAGATGTTAGAAGAAAACGATAGACCATTGTCCTTTATGAGTAGACACAAAAAATCCCAGAAAACTGAAATCAATGGCACGTCAAAAACATTATACACCAGAGTCAAGGAGGATTTATTCAAGGACTTCAAGAATAGCTCTACATAAATCAGCCATGTAGTATAACACTGTAATAGAACAAAAGGGGAAAAAAGTATATTTCCATAGACGAGGGAAAAAGTATGTGAAAAAATTGACCACACTCTCACAATTAAAACATTTACCAAAATAGGAGTAGAAGACAAGCTTCTTATGGATGATGAAGGGTTTTTTTTCAGTGCTGGAGATCAAATCCAGAGCCTCATTCATGTAGAGCACTCTACCCTGAGCTGATAAGGGCACTTCTGATGTCCCCAAAGCTAACATCATACTCAGTGGCAAGCGACTGATAATTTTCTTCCTAAGATCAGAAAGATGCTGACTTTCTTTTCTACCATGCAGTACAGAAAGTCCTAGACAGAACAATAGACAAGAAAGAGAAATAAAAGCTAGGGATCTAAATTATATTTTCAAATAATAAGATTTATATATACACACACAGTCACACATATTATGACATGGAATACACATCTATTAGAGCAAATAAAGTTATAGGAGATAAGACCAACACACAAAATCAGATGTGTTTCTACATGTCAGTTAGTGAACAATGTGAAAGGAAGGTAGATAAACAATTCCATTTACAATAGCATCCAAAAATAGAAATAAATTTGACCATGGAGGTTTGTGTAATGAAACTGCAAAATGTGTCTGAAAAAAAAAATCAAATAAGGTGCTGAAGTGATAGCACAGGGGGTAGGGCGTTTGCCTTGCACACAGCCAACCCGGCTTTGATTTCCAGCATCCCATATGGTCCTCTGAGCATCGCCAGGAGTGATTCCTGAGTGCAAAGCCAGGAGCAACCCCTGAGCATCGCCGGGGTTACTCCTGGCTTTGACCCAAAAAGAACAAAAAAATCAAATAAATGGAAAGTACTTCATGTTCATAGATGGAAGATTCAGTGTTGTTAAAATGGCAAGTCTTTAAAGCAACCTATATGTTTGATGAAATCCCTATCAGAATCCAAGTAATTTTATTTATTTTTAACATTTTATTGAATCGCAGTGAGATACAGTTACAATGTTGCTCATGATTGGGTTTCTGTTAAATAAACATTCCAACATCTATCCCTTCACCAGTGTACATTTCCCACCACCTATGTACCATTTCCCTTCTGCCCTACCCCCCGCTTGGCTCTGTGGCAGGTACTTTCTCTCTCTCTCTCTCTCTCTCTCTCTCTCTCTCTCTCTCTCTCTCTCTCTCTCTCTCTCTCTCTCCCCCCTTTGAGCATTATTGCTTGCAAATACAGATCCCAGTAATTTAACTTTTTAATTGAAATAGAAAAGTCAGCTCTCTTATTTGTAAAGGATCTTAACAATCACTGAAGAGTACAAATAATAGTAGAAAAAAAGAGAACAAAGTAAGATAAAATTAACGTAAAACTAGCTTTGTGTCATAACTTTTGAAATTGAGAACCCAAAGTTCCCAATTTCAAAACTTAAAAAGCTAGAAAAATAGAAACAGTGTGAAACTTGCATAAATTTAGACATATAGACCAGTATGATAGAACTAAATGTTTAAAAAAACATTTTTAATTTATTTTATTGAATCACCATGAGATAGTTAAAAGCTTTCATATTTGGGTTACAATCACACAATGATCGAACACCCATCCCTCCACCAGTGCACATTCCCCACCACCAATATCCCAGGTATACCCCACCTTTCCCACCCTCCCCCTGCCTCTATGGCAGACAATATTCCCCATACTGTCTCTCTAATTATGGGCATTATAGCTTGCAACACAGACACTGAGAGGACATCATGTTTGGTCCATTATCTACTTTTGGCATGCATCTCCCATCCCGACTGATTCCTCCAGCCATCATTTTCTTAGTGATCCCTTCTCTATTCCATCTGCCTTCTCCCCTCCACTCATGAAACAGTCTTCCAGCTATGGGGCAATCCTCTTGGCCCTTGTATCTACCATCCTTGGGTGTGAGCCTCGTGATGTTATTCTATACCACAAATGAGTGCAGTACTTCTATGTCTGTCCCTCTCTTTCTGACTCATTTCACTTAGCATGATACTCTCCATGTCTATCCATTTATAAGCAAATTTCATGACTTTATCTCTCCTAACAGCTGCTTAGTATTCCATTGTGTAGATGTACCAAAGTTTCTTTAACCAGTCATCTGTTTTAGGGCACTCGGGTTGTTTCCAGATTTTGGCCATTGTGAACAATGCTGCAATGAATACATAGGTACAGATGTCATTTCTACTGTGCTTTTTTGCATCCTCGGGATATATTTCCAGAAGTGGTATTGCGGGGTCATATGGAAGCTTAATTTCTAGTTTTTTAAGGACTGTCCATATTATAAAAAAAATTAAAATTGAGAATTCAGAGCCCACAACTCTTTGACAAATCAGCTTTCTAGAAGGGTGCCAAATAGTAGTCATTTCCAGTGGTATTGGGACCACTGGATGGCCACTTCCAAAAGAATAAAGTTAGACCCCTACTTCACACTGCTTACAAAAATTAACTTAAAAAACACAAAAAATATTTTAAAAATAGGTCAATGTCTTAAAGACTAAAAATGTTGGAGAAAAATGTAGAGATAAATCTTCATGATCTATCACATGGCAATGAAATCTTAAGATTTGGAACCAAAAGCATGTGCAACTAAGAAAATATAAATTGGACTTCAAAAATATTTTAAAAGTTTACTCAGTAAAAATATTGAGAAATGAAAAAGGTAAACTTCAGAATGGGTAGAAATATTTTCAAATAATTTATCTCATACGATTTTAATATCCTGATACATAAGAACTCTTACAATTTATTAATAAAAAGTTAAACAGTTTAGGGGCTGGAGCGATATCAGAGTGAGTAGGGCGTTTACCTTGCATGTGACTGACTGGGGTTTGAATCCCAGCATCCCATATGGTCCCCCGAGCACTGCCAGGAGTAATTCCTGAGTGCATGAGCCAGGAATAACCCTTGTGCATCGCTGGGTTTGACCGAAAAAGTAAATAAAAAGTTAAACAGTTTAACTAAGTTCTGGGGAAAGGACATGAACAGACATTTCCCTAAAATAAATAAAAATGACCAATAAACACATGAAATCACTGTCACTGTCATCCCATTGCTTATCAATTTGTTCGAGCGGGCACCAGTAACATCTCTCATTGTGAGACTTGTTGTTACCGTTTTTGGCATATCGAATAGCTTGCCATCGGGTAGCTTGCCAGGGTCTGCCATGCAGGCTTGATACTCTCGGTAGCTTGCCGGGCTCTCCGAGAGGGGCGGAGGAATCAAACACGGGTTGGCTGCAGAAAGGCAAACTCCCGACCGCTGTGCTATCACTCCAGCCCAAACACACGAAATAGAGCTCAATATTACTGGCCATTAAGGAAACACAAATTAAAATCATACTGAGATATTACCTCACATGTACCAACAGAATGAGTGCAATCAAAAAGGTTATAACAAGTATTGTTAAAGATGTGGAGAAATTAGAACCTTCATAAATTAAAGGCAGGAATGTAAAATTCTGCAGCTTCTGTGTAAAAATTTGATGAATAGTCAGAAAGCTAATGACAGAATTTTCATTATACCCAGATACTATAAACTACATGATTCTATGACTAAGTATCTGCCTAAGAGAAATGAAGACATATGTTTACAGAAACGGTTATAGCAGTATAGCAGAATTACTCATGAATCAAAAGACAGAAACAATCTGATATGCACTAATGGATGAATAGGTAAACAAATTGTGGTATATACATATCACAGAATATTAATCAGGCATAAAAAGGAAATTCTAAACAATTTGAATGAAACTTAAAGAGAGTATGCTAAGTAAAAGAGTTAGTACCAAGTAAAAGAGTTAGTACCAAGTCCATGCATTGTATGATTTCATTTCTAGGATATATCTAGAATAAATAGAGACAGAAAAAGACTTTAGAAGTTACTTAGGAGCCAGGCGAAGGAATCATGAGTGAGCACTTCATGGAGCTCGTATATTTTCATGGAATGATAAAAATTTTAAAGAAAATTGAGGGACAGGAACAATAATAGAACAATTGTACAGCGGATAGGGCAGATGAGGCCAACCTGGGTTTGATCCTTGGCATCTTCTGTGGTCCCCTTTGCACCACCAGGAGTAATTTCTGAGGGCAGAGCCAGGAGTAACCCCTGAGCATCTCCAGGTATGATTCTAACACCCCAAACATAAAAATAAAAGTGGAGTGAGCCAGTGGTTTCACATCTTCAATGACCTAAATATCATTGAATTGTAACTTCAAAGTGGTTCACTGTATGTTAAGTGAAATTCATATCAATACAAGAAAATGTCAAAAATAGGGTTAAAAGAAATTTTCAATTAATGATATTTTCTAAGATTTATGTTGCAGTTTTGTTAGGATTATGAAGTATACCATAGACTCAAGAGGAATTAATAGTTGTTGCCAATAAAGATTTAGACTTTTTACTTTTTTTAGAAGCAAACACATATCTCATAAAAATGGTTTGTGGGTTAGGAAAATAATTCTGCTGCTTGGAATATTTTAAAAAGAATTTCCTGACTGTAAGAGCAAATCAAATTAGTTAATAATATACCTTTACTCTCTATTGGTCTGATTATTTTTTGCTTGTTTGTTTTTGGTTCACAGTTGGCAATGCTAATACTTTACTTCTGGCTAGCTCTGTGTGTAGGATCACTCCTGGCATGGCTCAGGAGAACATTTGGGGTGCCAGCTCAAACTGAAGTCAGTCACATTCAACTTTTCTGTTGCACTATGTCTCTGGCCCTGGTCTTTAAAAATATTCTTCTAGGGGCTGGAGCAATAGCACAACGGGTAGGGCATTTGCCTTGCACGCGGCCGACCCGGGTTCGATTCCCAGCATACCATATTGTCCTCTGAGCACCACCAGGGCTGATTCCTGAGTGCAGAGCCAGGTGTAACCCCTGAGCATCGCCGGGTGTGACCCAAAAAAGCAAAAAAATAATATTTTATTATAGCTTGAGTTATAGGTTATGATGATCTTCAGGAAGGTTGGCTAAGGGGTGATATGGGGAGGGGGACTGCAGTGGAGGGCCATGGGCTCTTAGGTAGCAGTGTTGTCTGGTAACTGTTTACACCATGGAGTTTCTTTTGTACTTTCTAGCGCCCTGTGAATCCTGCTGTAGGGGTTCACTATATCACCTTTACTTGGAGCAAGGCCTGTCCCTTCCCAGCCTTCAGCCAACTATGCACAGCTTCTCTTTGACCTTCTCCTGAAAGGTTTTTCTGGAGTGGTACAGGACAAGTGGGGGAAAGTGGCCAATTACGTGCTTCTACTCTTTTAAGAGAGCCCCACCCTTGGTGGAGGGATGGGTGTTTGATCATTGTGTGATTGTAACTCAGACATGAAAGCTTGTAATTATATGTCACTGTCATGGTAAATAAATAATTTTTTTTCAAAAATTAAAAAAAGAGAGCCCCACCCTATTTGATTAACTAGGATAACCCCATGTCTCCCATTGGAACCCCAACATCCATGAGTATTACAGACCACATATGTTTGGCAAGACAAAGAGAACAAAGCTACCAAGGGAGGGATGTTCACATAATCGCCCAAGCCCTGCCAGGAGTAACTCCTAAGCACTGCTGGGTGTGGCCCCAAAACAAAAAAAATAAGTCAACAAGGGGTATGACTTCATGTACAAAGGTCACTGTGGCCAGCCAGCACTATCTCTGACCATAATTCTGGGAAAGGGGCCATTGTAGAGGCCTATCCCAGAAGGGTTGCAGAATGTAGGCAAATGTTTGCATTACTCACACTAGCACTAGCCTTGAAAACACATGAGCTGATCAGTGCTGTTGCATCTTTCCAGTTCAAGAACCTCTTTCTACTCAGCCACGGGATGAGGGAGTGGAGAATGAGTGCCCCCTTCCCTTTCTTTGGCTGGTCCCTATCTTGTATGTTGACAAATACAAATCCCTTAAACATGTTCCCACTCATGGGAAGCTTGGGCGAGTCCAAAATACCACTTAGCTGGAAATGCTAGTTAGTTGAAAAGTATGTGACGAAACTCCCGCTTTTGAAATTCCTTCTTTCAAATCTCCTGCTGTTCAGGCAATGGCTGTGACTCTCAGCAACTTCCTGTCAGTTAAAATGTGATTTAAACATTGTATTGTGTACCAGTTGTGCTTCCTGTTTTACAATACCTAAATTTAATACTGTCTTCCTGCCCTTTCTATGTGGCAGGTGATTCAGAAATTTATGCTGGTCTCTGTGTGGGGGTTAACCCCTACTATCCTTTCTTTCTGTCCCACAAATGAATTCCTGCTCCCCACCCCTTCAACCAGTAGGCACACTAAAACTTTCTTTTCCTCTCCAGACATCAAGACAGCTTTTGAGAGGGATTAGTTTTATCTGTACTCCTCTCTCTCTCCTGATCATGGTAAGAGCCTAATAACATTCAGAGAGCAGGTTCACAGTAAGAAACAGGACTTTGTCATTGAATGTCATTCTTTATGAATACCAACCTATTCTTACACAATTACCTAACTTCTCTGTCTGCCATGCACATTCCAGCTGGGTAGCAAGACAGTCACATTGTGGGAACAGAAATAATCTCCTCCACTCAGCAAATCACGATCATGTTCTGTGCAGGGTGGTTTCCACAAGCTGACACTTCCTAAGTGGGGTGGCTACAACTCAGCTCCCATGCCACTCACTCTGAAGTGGAAGTCACATGGGACAAAACCCATAAAGCCAGCTTGATGCTTTAAGGGCCCTCGCCTGAGTAACTTTCCCCCAAAAGACTGAACTTTCATCCGTTCACAACTCTTAGCTCATACTGGGCTAATAAGTTTTTGCAGAAATTTAAAGTAGCTTCATGGGCTGGAGAGATTTTATAAGCAGGGAGTATACTTGCCTTGCATATGACGGATCAAGGTTGAATCCCTGGAACCATGTATGATCTTCCAAGCTCCACCAGGAGTTATCCCTGAACATAGAGCCAAGATTATTCCCTATGCACTGAAGGGTGTGCCCTCCCTGCCATCCAAAAACGAGAAAGTGAAACAAAGCATAGTTCCATGATTCTGATATAGTAAATATTAGTAAATATTAATGGCACTAGTAAATATTAATGGATCATGTTGAGTCTGACATATGGGAAAAAAGGCCAAAATGAAGAGGGTGAAGGAAGGCCAGCCTGCCAAAGACTTGCAAAATAACCGGGTATGTTGGGGCACCAGCAGTGGCTTTTACATCATCCTGGGAGATGTGGCATTCTGGTACAACTGAGTTAAGTTCCAAAAATATTTGAGTCCACAAAAAGTGCATTTAGAGCCGGTGAGATAGCATAACAGGTAAGGCCCTTGTTTGCATTTGGTCTTCCTATGCTTGCTGGGTGTGGTACCAAAGTAAAAACAACTAAAGTACATTTAAATGTATAATATTTTTAAGTGAGGTAAGGTAACTCTATACATCAAGACCATAAATGGCAATACCATTGTAAACATATTTCCTTAACTATAATACATTTTAAAAACTAGTCAAAACTCAAAGGGGACGTAGTGTGCTTCAGAGTGGCAGTGGACGACTCCAGTGGAATGCAGGTGCCAAGCTGAGTAGTTTCTATTCAAACAGTAGGAGTAGAAGGAGTGTTACTTTAACTGGTATGTATGTATGTAAATATATGCACACATACATATATATACGTATATATATATAATCTCGGACCTGACGTATGGGACATATCGGACCTGACATATCGGATCTGACATATATATCAGGTCCAATTCAGAAGGTTCTGGCTACACTGGGTTTTATACTTGAGTCCAATAAGTACCCAGTTTTAGAAAATTACACAGTATAGCCCCTGTTCACTGTGACAGTCAGGACTTTATTATTGTATAGCCAAAACAAACCAACAACAACGAATAAAATGCTGAGACTATTCAACTGTCTTCTGTTGCCCTCATTACAAATTCTCAGAATCATCAAAATAGCCTCACTGTTTTCAAACTGTAATTGGCAACTCATTCTCAGCAGTTAATAAAGATCGCCCTGCTATCTAAAAGAACTTTCCTAACTTGATATAATTTGGTGGGTTGTTTTTCTCTCAGAATCTGGGATACTCAGAATTTTTTTTTCTCATACAATTTAATGGAACCGTTTTCCCAGACCTCCAAATTAACCTATCAAATCATATCAAGCAGAAATGTTCTACAGTTGGGAGGAGGAACCTGTATAAATTTGTTTTCTGTCAATAAAGTCCTGTTTTTAAATCTGATTTTTATCACAATGAGATGTTAATGAAGGTTAACTAAAAATTCCGGGAGGGTCTCCCCTCATGGACTAAAAACTGAAGAAGTTAGCAGCAGCCTTCTGACTTGGCTACTTCTAGAATAGGAGCATGAGCTCAAGGATGCCAGGGCAGGGGGTGAGCACAGCAGCGTGTAATGCAGCCACTACACAGCCACATGCTCCAGTCCAAGAACACACCCTCCATGCATATATAAACTCTGAACTAATGTGATCATCTGTCATGATGTAAATCTGCAAGTGCAAGTCAGTGTTTATTTATACAACGTGCAATCTGAGTGCCCTCCACAAGCTCTGGGTGGATACAGTTAGACAGTGTGAGATATGTAGTAACATCGAGTCATTTTGTGTGTTTGTGCTTTTTTTGTTTGTGTTGTTTTTTTGTTCTGCCAAGATCTGGGAATGCAAGTGTGGACTGGCTTGGGAACAGTGCTTGAGACTTAGTTCTTCAAACATGCTTGGGATTGGGGCTGAAGATTATAAGCAGTCTACCAGCATCAAGAAAGGTCTTTGAGGGGCTGGAGCGATAGCACAGCGGGTAGGGCATTTGCCTTGCACGTGGCCGACCCGGGTTTGATTCCCAGCATCCCATATGGTCCCCTGAGCACCCGCCAGGGGTAATTCCTGAGTGCAGAGCCAGGAGTAACCCCTGTGCATCGCCGGGTGTGACCCAAAAAGAAAAAAAAAGAAAGAAAGGTCTTTGAAGATAGTAACCAAAACAGTACACCCAGGAATGGCCAGTTGCAACTGGCCATTCAGTGAAAAACCTTGGCAGACAGAAGGGAAACTATCAGAGTGTAGTAAACATGCTCACTTCAGTGTTTCACTTTTGCCTCAGGACTGCAGAAAGTGAGCGAAGCCATTCCCTGGAACAGGCATTCACTGACTGGGAAGTGCTTAGTGCAGAAGCAGATTCCTCTCTGCACTTGCATTTTGCCTTTCACAGCGGAGCACTTCGACATGGTAGTATTTCCATTAACAGAGGAGAACTGCCTCAGCTCACACAGCCGTACTTCCTCTCTGAAGTAGTGCAGCCATTTTAAAGAAGTGAGGTTGGAGAGATAGTGCAGCAGGTAAGGTACTTACCTTCCATGTGGCAGACCTGGTTTCAATCCCCAGCACCCCAGATGGGTCTCTAAGCCCCACCAGTAGTGATTCTTGAGCACACAACCAGGACTGAGCCCTGAACACCTCTTGGTGTGCCCACTTCCCTCGCAATAATGCCCAGTGAGGCATCAAATTTAAAGAAGAAATGTTGGAACTCTGAGGAAGAATTTAGGTAGGTGAAGAGTTATAAGTGAGGTTGAAATCTGCCCAGATCATTCAGTTAAACACTAATACGATCTATAAAAAACATTGTGGGCTCATTAAATTACTTCACTCTACCTGAACCTGTTCACATTGTGTAAATCATTACGAAGTCCAATGTACCATTAAACATGAATGGCAAACTAGTAAGCTCTGAGTGGACAGCTGGCTCACTGAAGCACTATTTGAAACCACAATAGTCCTCTAGAGTCTGAGATGACTGTTTTTAGCCACTGATTGACAGAAACACCTGTCATAAAATTCTCCTAGGGTGGGGCTTTGGAGCAATGGAACAGAAAATCGTCCTGCATGTATTCACTTGCAATTAATCCTGAAATGTGCATGATGAAATAGGGAGGAAAGAGCAAATGATTTAGAAAGAGCGGTGTTATTGCAATGATGCCCTTGGTAGCCTTTCCAAGGGGAAAGAGAAGGCAACAGCTGGTAGAGGTAGTGCACCCAGAGATGACCTTCTTAATATCGGCACCTACTATCTGGCTCTTGAAAGTTGGTAGCGCCCATTGTGTAGTTCAAGATTCAGATGTTTTCCCCAAATACAGGTTGGGTATAAACTCCATCTCCTACCACACTAGAACTAGAAAATTGATGACTAGTTTCTTTTGAGTGGCATGCCTATCTATATTTATGAATAGACAAGACCTGAGCAGCCACATCCCTTGGTCATTTATTTTCAGATTCTGACTATATTGAAAATATGTCAACATTTTGATGGCAGGAGAAAATTTTCTAGCTCTCAGAGGATGTCACTGGAAAGCGCTGCTATTGCTCTCTACCAGCTGGCAAATGGGTAGCTGTCAATAACACACAGACTGCTTTGGAGAGCACTTTGGAAAGGGCTTAAATGTAGCTATGTTCCCACCAGTATTCAAGCTTGTATGTATGCTTCAGATCCATGACCAGATTGCCCAATAAAGGCTAGAATCTAGCACCATGTCAGGATTCAGGATGAGGCCAAAGTGTGACACTAGCAAATCATCTCGTAGGGTGGGTGGCTGTCTGAGTGTTAGTTGGGGGAAAATCAGCATTCCTTCCTTAATCATTATTTCAAAATCTTCAGGCCACTACTGTGTTAGTAAAAAGTACCCATGACAATAGGACCCCACAGTGACTGCCAGTTAAAGAAGGGAAACAATAAATGGTAACTCAGTTTTAACTTTTTATTGGGTAAATTATTTTAAAGGTAATAACAATAGTGTCAAAACTACTACAATATCTTTCCACAGCCATACCTTACAGACCCATATAAACCTCATTTTTCTTTTAGCTCATGAGCAATATTTAAAGCCATACAATGTCATATAAAATGCCCACTTCCAATAGTTTCTTCAAACTATTAAGCAATTAAATGTGGAAGGAAGGAGGATCAAGTTACACTTGAAGGGGTTTCAGGTAATCTGTGATGTTTTACTGTTATCAAAAAAAAAAAGTTACTAAGAAAGAAAAGAGCTACTCCAGGTAGCTTTTGCTCATTACAAGTCTTCACCATTGTGTCGCCAAGATTTCATTATGCTGGTGACTGAGTCAGTGTAATTTGGGGGCACATATAAAACACTAAAATAACTTAGAAACTAGGTCCAAATATTTCAATAGTGAAACTAGGTCCAAATATTTCGATAGTAATCCATTTTGCTATACAAAAAGAGTCTGAGGTTGTTATAAAAGTTTGTTTTCTCAGTGCGTCTATGTACCAGCGTAGTTACTGGGTCCAGAGCAAAACAAAAGGTTTATTTTCTTCTGAAACAGTAATAAAAAAACAAGGAAAAAACATATCTCTGTATATAAAGAATCGATGCTGGTCTTAAGAATAATGTACCAGAAACCCTTAAATTGATAGGCACACAACAGGTTTCCGCTTCTTAAAAAATAAAAGGAAAGCCACCAGTTCATTTAAATGGAGGAGGTGCTCACACCCCTCAAATAAACTTAAATCAATTTCACATCACTAGCAAAAATCACTTAGAAACTGTACAAAAATAAAAAAAAGTTAACACATTTAATCCTGCAAGGTTTTTGTAAGGACTGGAAGGCAGGCTTTTGGAGCAGCATTTGGGCATGGCAGGGGGCTTCTTTGGTTTGATCTAACGCACATAAGAGATGGAACCTATTCCAGATGACAGTTTTGAATTTCCTGCACATTTCAAGACATGAAAAGAGGCCAGTATACAAACTTCCGGTGTGCCGGGACTGGATGCACTGGACTGAAAATTTTCTAACTGCTTTAAGTGGGGTGAGGAAAAAAGAGCAAGCCTTTCACTTCCTCTGTCAATTACATACTGACCTCTCACGATAGGGGAATCTGGAACGGGTAGTAGCACATTCTTGTGCAGTCAGAAGGCCACTTAATGGGGCGAGGGGAGGTAGTGGGCAGGGAGGGGACAATTGTTCTTTTAGAATCTGGTACCTGGCTAACTTTTAGGACAAGAAAACACTTTCAGAAATGGGAGCTGTCTGCTATATACCAAAGTAAAACACACAATATTTTTCAAGAAAAGAAATACCCAGTTGCATTTGAAAACGGAAAACATAAATTGAACTAATAACATTGAAAAGGGGCTATGTAAACTTTGTGCTACTCAAATGAAGTTCAAGTATTACGTCCGAGCTGTTTAAAGATCACTGAACTTATACAATATTCTGGTGATAAGAGTGCAATTCACATTTGTGTTTCTGAACAAATAAACCACAACTGGCTAAAACACAACCTGTGCAATTAGAATCTTTGAGTTAAAAAACACATGCTACATATTTCAACATGTTCAAAGTTAAGTCAAACCACATATTTAACAACTTTGCAATATACGAGGAAGGTGAAAGGGTCTAGCATTCATTTGTTTGAAGCACACCATTACAGTTTGTATAACACCCTTTACACTATAAAGTCTTTTAGTCAACATCTACTTGAAAGACAAGAATGCACTGTGCATTAATTAGATACAAAAGGAGACAAAACTATCCTTTTCCCCCAAGCCATGGTGGGAAATATTGCTGACCTCGTCCTCTAAAGCCTGCAGGATGGTTATTTCTTCAGTATAACATTATTACACTGGTAAGAAAATCTGTATAACATCTGCATGTATCAAGAATCTTTAAAAAATCTGATATGATTTTAGAGTCCGCATGACCAGTTTCGTGACCTGCTCAAGACTGATTAGCACCGTAAAACACACATATGTATGTATATGTATATGTATATGTATATATACACACATATGTGTACTAGATCTTTTCTTTTTTGAAAAAGTCTAACCACGAGCTCACCCAGGACGAGGAGCCTATTGAACTGATGAGATGATGGATACGATGGATCAATATTGGTCTATTTTGTCTCTCTTCAGTTTGCTTGTTTTAAAACATTTACTTTTTTGCAGCAGACAATATCATTAAGCTTGTGCTCAGTTTCCCTATAAGGGCAAGAAAAAGTTTCTATCAGGTAGCCATTTCATTTTATTCTGAAAGACTAATCTGCTCTAAGATGCTCCCAAGTAGAAAAGGGCTCAACGTTCCTTTGTAAAGCCCAGCAGCAGCTAGCTTTCTCTGACTAATCTCTACGTTCCGTGGAACTGGCTACTGAGATTCCGTTTTAGGCTAACAATTGGCTTAATAGTTAAGGCATCAAAACTGAAAATGGTTATTTCAACAACAGACTCTGTGGATGAAGGAATACCAACAAACTTCTAAGAACTCTCTTAAAAAAAACTAAAGCGCACAATGGCAAGCAGAAGGAAGTGAGCCAACAACTACACAAAGTAGAAAAGGGTTTTTGAATTCTGAACTAGCCATCTGTTGCTTGTCACAGCAACTATATGTATAAACTATGCCATTTTGTTACTAGGTAACATTTTATAGCTTTAGACTACATATTCTGCACCACATTTACCCTAGTCATCACTTGATATACTGATTTCCTGTTTGAAAAATTATATATACAGTGTTTATATATATATACACACACATGTATACATACATAAACATATACATACAATTTACCATCATTACCCTTATGAAGGTAATGTTTCTCTAGGACCATTTGATTTTTCTCAGGATATATGTATTCTGACTTCCTCATGGCCTAGGACTAGTACTGCAAATGGGCTGGGCTCTAATTCTTTCAAATATAAATGCCAACTCCATTTTTGTATATGTAACATAACATTAACATAGTAAATGTATTTTCATCGAAAGTATGTAGTGCAGAATGAGACTCAAGCTGTTTCCTAATATTTCCAAAACTTCAGTATTGCCCTTAAGACAAGCTATCAAAACCATGGCATATATGAACTTTTGTTTCATTATAGATTATCTTTGCCATTTCTTAAAATGGTTGCTATAATTGTCTCTGGCCAATCATGACTTAAATGATATCTAAAGCTAACAAATTTAAATTAATATAGTAGACAAATGTCTTTTTGGTTATTTGCTCAAAATATTTTTTCTGTTTAAAAAAATACTTAAGGGTAAGGAATTTGTCTAATATGTTGTTTCATTTATAGAAACAATAAAATTTTTATAAGAATATTTCTCTAAATTGCCTTTTTTCCTAATCCCTTTTATTTTCATTTAGTTATATTCTTTTCAAAGGCACTAAGTTCTGTGTCTGCTCTCTGATATTCATAGCTCTTCAAAAATGATTTCCATAGCATATCTGAAACATAACTTGTACTTTCTTGAAACAATGTTTCAGTTTGAAAGTCAATTCTATAATGTGATGAGACAGTCTCTCCTATAACCAGCACAGTAGACATAAATGATTTTTCTCTCTCTGTGACCAGCCCTATCACAGACCTTTGAATATTTTCTACTAGAAATAAAGATTATATATTTTAATCATGGGGGAAAAAGTATTCTTACGAAGTAGAAACCCATGTAATAGACTATCTTAGCAAAATAAAAGTTTAGACAAATTTGATAGTAATAAATGATGAACTGAATTTTCTATGAATTACTTGCAAACTTAACTAGCAAATTACCTATCTTACTGAAGAAAACTAAAGAAAATCCTACATTAAATCCTTTAAAACTGCACAATTTCTTCCATCCACAGTTGAAAGAAGGAAGGCAAGACAGGAAGAAAGACAAGGACAGAAAGATAGAAACTTACTGAGATAGCAAAGCAAAACTCTATATAATATTGTAAGAAAAAACACCTCAAAGTTATATATGCTGCAAAAAATTATCTAAAATAGTAAAACAGAATCTTTTCAAATGCCATTTCCTACCCGTTACCATGATGATGTTAACTAACAATGTTGAATCTTCACCATGGCAACGGAAACTATCATCATAAAATGGTACAATAAAAGAGATAGCTAGACCAAGAAGGGGTAGGGTCTCCTTGGAAGAGGTCTGCAGAGAGGCCCATTGACTGGTTGTGCGGCTCAGTGTCAGGAATAATGGTTGTATGACGGAAGGGAATGCCCAATGCCATTTTGGAAATGATGCTGGCGGTGAGCAAGGTATTCGGCATAGCTCAGGGTCATCTTTTCACTACGGTACCTAAAACAGACAGGGAAGAGAGAAAGTTAACAAGAAAGAGGTAACATGCCAGTAATCAACGCCAGGAGGAACCTTGGAGACAATTTTATTGAATCATCATGAGATACAGAGTTACAAAATTATTCATGATTGGGTTTCGGTCATACAGTGTTTCTACATCCACCCCTTCACTGCTGTACATTTTCCACCACCAACGTACCCAATTTCTGCCCCCACCACCCCAAGCCTACCTCTATGGCAGGCGCACTCTCTCTCTCTATCTCTCTCTCTCTATCTCTCTCTACCTTCAGTATCTGTACCCGCTCCGTCTCTCTCCCCCTCTTCCTCTCCTTTTAGGCATTGTGGTTTGCAGTACAGGTACTGAAAGGTTATCATGGATATCACTTTACCTCCTTTCAGCAACCAGTTCTCGTCCAGAGTGATCATTTCCAACTATCATTGTCAAAGTGTTCCCTTCCTAGCTGCATCCCCACCTCCTTGCGCCAAGCATCCAATTGTGGACCAGTCATCCTGTGTCTCTACTGCCTTTGCTTGGAGACAGTTTTATACACCAGGAGACAGAGAACCAGAGAGAAGCAGTGGCTTACCCAATGGCCTACAATGCACAAGTAGCAGCACTGCGATCAAAACCATGGAATCCAGTCCCAACTCAGTGATCTTTTCACTCTACAACTTTTTAAAATGAGAAATTGCACACTTACCTCTGATTTGATAACAGGATGAGACACAGGAAAGCTGACCTATTACCATCATACATGAGTCTTATTCATTTGACTCTCTTTCCTTCTGATATTTTCTACCACTCCCTCTTTAGCCAATCCTTTTCCTCTCTCCACTAGACCTAGTGAACCTACGTCTTGCAAAAACAGCAACGAAGCCTTGTTTCTTTATTTGAAGACAGTATTCAACATCAATGATAAACCAGTCAAAATGTCATTGCAAAATCAAAAACTCATCCTTAATACTGGTATTCAAGACACTCTCATTGCCCCCATCTCTAGCTTTTTTCATTGTCACTCTTCACAAACTAACAGTAGTGTTTTCTACCTTCAATCTTTATCTTGTACCCTTCCTGTGCTCCGGGGGGGGGGGTTTCCTGCCTCACTCTTCTATGAAAACTGGTCTTTCAGAAAAGTTACCCCTCACTCAGCTTTCTTCTTCCTCATGACAGTGCTCACCACTAGTTTTTGGTGAGCCACAGTTCTCAGGGCTTATTTCTAGTGCTGCGTTCAGTAATCATTCCTGGCAAGCTCATAAGACCACATGGATGCTAGGGATTAAACCTGGGTCAGCTGTGTGCAAGACAAGTGCACCGATCACTGCACTGCTGTACATCCCTACTGCCCTGTACTGCCTATACATCCCTTTGCATCCTGTACTTCCTGTACAGCCTGTACATCCTGTACAGCCTGTACATCCCTGTACTGCCCTGTCATCACTACTTTTCTGCTTTCTTCTGTAACAGATTATACAAATCTATGTTTCCCTGCTTGTACCTTACCTCTAACTACCCATCCTACACACATGCCTTGTAGGATTTTCCTAAATGTCTACCTTCAGTTTTTCTGCCTCTATACTTGGTCCCCTCTCAATGAACCCCACCATTGTACATTTAGACGTTATTTTTACAGATGATCCTAAATCATCATCCAGCTATGGGCTCTACACACGTACATTTTCAGCAACCTAGTAGATTGTTCTTATAGAGTACTATCCTAAGCAGAACTTCTAAACCAAAATCAATGCATAAATACGACTCTCTGGTCCTTCTCTTGGTTAAAGGGGTCAACTTGGTTCCTTCTAACGACTTGGGTCTGTTCCTCTTTCCTATTTTTGGATAACGTCTGAGTCTTTCGATTGCTTCCACAATGATTTATTTTTATTTATTCTCTTCTTTCTTCCTGTTCCACTGCCACATATCCTGGTAAAAGTTTCCATTATATACCTTGTTTGGATTACTGCTACAGATTCTTAAATAGTAGCAATGATTCCTAACTCATTTTCTGGTCCCATATTCCAACCTTGTACTTTCCCAAATCCATCTGTTTAAAACCCCACAGTGGCTAGCTCTGCCTATACAATTAGATCTACAGTCTCTATATAATTTGTTACTCAAGATTTTCTATGATCTGACGCGACCTACACTCTAGACCATATTTTCCTCCAATGACCATCATATATATAAAAAAGAAGAGAGATAATAAAAGACTTAGCTGAAGACTCCTTAAAAACTTGATCTGATTCTGCCAGCTACATGCTTTAACTTAAGAGTTCACTTCAAATTCAGACTAAAGAGGTATAACATGTAGGTGCTTGCCTTGCTGAATTGTGCTGATCCATTTTCGATCTATGGCACCATATAAGATCCTCCATGTACCACTTGGAGTGATCTCTGAGCACAGAGCCAAGAGTAAACCCTTAGCACAGCCAGATGTGCCCCCAAAGCCTAGTTAATCCATTTCCTCTATATCTCTAAAATACTCTACCCATTCTTGAAGTCCAGCCTCAATCCCACCTCCTGTGAAACATTTTACCATCCATCAACTCTCTAATGATTTATACTACTTTACAATCTCATGACACCCATCACATTCTGCCTTATATTAATAAATATTTTTGTGCACCCGTTTTATTCTTCTAAAATGTGAATATAAATGAGGATCGATGGAGACATTTTCAAACTCGTAACTCCTCAGAGCTTAGAACTGTCTCTTTATAGATTACAGGCATTCACTGTGGTTTTATGGAATTGAAATTAGTGGAAACAGCAACGCATTTCCCCAAAAAAATGTTTGATAGCTCCCTTTTAAAAATAAGTATTCCTATTGTGCCATGCTGGAATTTTATTTAGCATTTATGAGTCTAGCCCAATTATATTTTCAGCAGGCTTTCATGGTAGACTTCTATTTTTGCCAAATTCTAAGGTTAATTCAAATCTGAGAGCTGCTTATCAGAACCCTAGGGTTCTGCTAAGCAGTGTTAAAAGCGAGCCAACTAGCTAATTCATGTAACTTCCTTCAATAATGTAGTCTGAAGTCTTAGAGGGCTTGCTTATACAACACCAGAGTAATCCCACAGAGCTAAAAATGGGAAGGATGGACTCAAACATCATATAGGCTTTACTGCCAAGCAGAGTTCCTTTGTATCCACCCTCAGTATGGCCCCAACATTCATTTCCATGCTGTTTTAGAAAAAAAGAAGCAAGCATAGTTAGGGAGACAAAGCAATCAAAGAGTTATAGGCATATACAGAAAATGTACCAGATTGCCTTATACCAGAAAATGCCTTCTGTACCTGGTCAGTTTTATGGTTTTCCTGAATTCATTAGTAATTGGAGCTTTGTATCCTCCTTTCCTCAGTAAGGAGTCTATGGTCTGAATATGGTCCCATCCTGTGGAGAGTAGAGCAGATAAATACCAGTCAAGCACAGGTAGCATGCATCTTTGGTAAAATATAATGACTTTGTAGAGGTCAGCTATCACTTCCATCAACTTCTTTAATCCTAAAAGCAATCACACACAAACAGCTAAGATTTCATCAACTTCAGAAGGAGGTTCACCGCCACACTTTAAAATTCTGGCTACCCATGATGGCTAACATCACTGACTTCTTTATCTCAATCACATTCAAAGGGAAAGAGTCTGGGAGGCTGGCAGTAACTGCTCAGTCATGTCTGCTAACAAACCACAAAAAATGGGCTTTCCCCTAACAGTAGCATCCTTAAGAAGGCAGGAAAAGCCTATATGTCATTGTGCCAACTCAATAATGTCTACGACGACCACCCTAACTCACGGTAATTATTGTTCCTAAAGGTATCTCCTATAGCCAATCAAGTATGCTTGTGTGCAGTATTCAAGGGCATTTTAGTGATTCTGACATGGCTTGATATTCTTATGTCCCAGTCCATTTATCTCTCATGCATCCTTTACAAAGTCACTGGAACTGCAAGATTAAGACATTTTAAAAAGCAACTCAAGTAAATTCTAAGACAGTAACCTGAAAGTTTAACTCTCTCACTTGGGGATTTGATTAGGCAACATTTTGCTGTTATGTATCTCACATTTGTAAGAAACAACCCCAGTTAAGTTGCTTTCTGATGAAAAGCTCTGTAAGAGAGGGAACTATTAATTTATACTAATATGAAATTATAATCTAGAGTGACTAAAAAGGACAAGATACTACAGTGTGAAAAGTTGTCTTGTGTTACAGTGGTTGTTCATATAGATTTGTGCTAAATATGCAAAAAAACAGGTGGAATAGGAAGTGCAGACCAAGCATATGAAACACAAACATATCATGTAGTCTCACTGTTCCTAATATTAATGGGAAACCTAAAATCTTAATAGTAGTAGCATCAGTCATTGCAACCACCTTGGTATGAAGTGTTTGGTACTGATAATAAACTTTATGTCTGGTGGTCAAATAGAAGGTTTGCTGATGGCAAAAGGCTATTTAAAGCATAATGGAATATAGGGAAATGGCACTTCAAATTTGCAGCAAGCCATTGCTTAAAATCCAATTTTACAACTCTGCTTTTTTGAAAGTAAACTTTCATGTGTTTTTTTCTGTCAAACTTTAGTGTGAGAGATTCCACTCCTCTGTGAATAATTCACCAATTTCAGACATTGCAGTGGCAGTGATAGTAGAGTCATTTCTTATAATTTTACACTGATCAATTGTAAGACAAAACTGCAAGGTCAGATATTGCAATCCAATTTGTATATTTGTTTAACTTCTTCACCAGATCATATGAAATAAAGTACAACAATGACCTTGCTCCTTTGCAACCTCCGGTAAGTAGGTAGCGGTGCGTTTTGATCCTTTTTCATTGATGAATTCTATTCTAATGCCATGTACACCCACCTGAAAGAAATTTGCAGTTTTATTAGTACAGTCTTCTTCATAGAAACAGAAAGAAAAAGTTATAATTTAATTTTCAAGAGAATGCAGTTCTTTCTTCCCCCTTGTTTATGTTAGACCCTAACAGTTGTCTCTCTCAAAAGTTTAGGGTTTGAGAATTATTATGATGGCTACAGAGACTGAGAAAATGATTGTGTCCCAACATGATCTAGGCTAAGTTATATTCTTTTTGGAAGAGAAACTATCATTCAGAGGCTGTGTGTAGAATAAGATAGTTGATGGCAAGAGTCCTGCTTTTCCAAACTGTGGCTCACGACAAGAAACAAGACCAAGTGATCCAACTTCAAAACCACCATCTTGTTTTAGGGTATATTAACTACTTTAGATTAAGTTTCAACACTGGGGCTTACTGATTCCCTTCCCAAACTCTTTCACGTCTCTAAAAGCTTGAACTGTATGTAGATAAACAAGCAGAGTCAGATGAATGCAGCCAAACAAAAATCTACCACCAGATTATCATCCATCACAGTATTTCTAAGCAAGGTAGTACAGCTTAATGAGTGACAGCCCCTCGGTATCCACTAGACAACCCTGCCCTCACAAAATTACAGCTAATTTTAAGAGCAAATAGGCAGGGCAATTTTGCAGTTTCCTTTGTACTGAGAGACGACTAGAACATTTATGTGAAACAGACAAACCTTTGGCAAAGCCTTAAATAAAAGTAATCTTCTAAGTGTGGCCCATTTATTGCTAATGGTTTTTGAAAATAATGTACTTTTTCTTTGATGAATATCCAGTCAGCCCAGTCAAAATATATCTCATAGAACAAAGTATAGAGCTAGAGATCATAAGCAGTTCTTAGCTTCTTTGTAAACGCTGATAATAAAAAATATTTCAAAAGCATAATAACTCCATTATGTTTACCAAAATCTATGATTGCTTTAGATTATTAGGCAGTAGCAGTCTCAGGAGTAATTGGGGTACACTTTTTGTTTGCATAAAGAATATAGATTTTCAGGGGATGCAGAGTGCTTTTTTTTCTGGAACAGGGGTGGTAGGTAAAATTAATTTGGAAAACTCAGCTTTAGATCAATGGTTGCCAACTGGAGAACAAAGTTATGCAAGGCATTAAGAGGAAGCTATAAGATCAGGTAAACAAACATTTTCACCCAGAAGAGGCCTACTTTTAGAGCAAGTGAGTGAAGTCACCTGACATTTTTCTTTCCATGTGTATGCTTATAAAGACCTAGAAGGAAAAGGACTCCACAAAAATCTTGTTGATTTTCTTGCCCTTAGCCTAAAGTTTTCCAGTTTAGGAAATAGAAAGTTAACTAGAAAATCCACCTCATTCTTTTCCCAGATCTTCATCTATGCATGTATTAGAGGCTGTCAGACTGTCTGAGTTTTCTTTTCTTTTTAATTAAAGCCAGTTTCAGTGACTACTTACTCAATTT
The DNA here is from genome assembly GCF_027595985.1 of Sorex araneus. Lineage (NCBI taxonomy): Eukaryota > Metazoa > Chordata > Mammalia > Eulipotyphla > Soricidae > Sorex > Sorex araneus. The sequence goes on from NC_073313.1 coordinate 107,875,318, forward strand.
TAATATCAGTATTGCTGTTTGGTTTTGCTTTGCTTTTGAGGCCACACCTGGCTGTGGCAAGGACTTACCACTGGCTCTGTGTTCAGGCATCACTCTTGGATGGGCCCCAGGACCATATGGGGTACAAAGCAAATACCCTACCCACTGTACTATATCCCCAGCTCCAATTTCAGATATTTTTAAAGCTGCAGAATTTAGCATAATTTAAAGAGATCGCAACTGTGGCTGGAGAGAGAGTTTAGGGAGTAAGGCCAGTCGTACCTCATCCCTGGCACCCTGTATGGTCCCACAAACCCTGCAGGGAGTGAACCCTGGGCCCAGAGCTAGGAGTAAGCCCTAAATACTGCCAGGTATGTCCTTAAAACTAAATAAAATTAAATTAATAAAATAAAACAGGTTAAGATCTTGTGGACCACAGACAATACAAAAGTTAAGGTTCTTGCCTTGTATGCAGCTCACCCTAGTTTGACTACAAGGACGAAACATGGTTCCCTATTCACTACCTGTTGCGTCCCTGACCCCTCTCATACTATGCAATTTGCTAAGACCAACTGCATGAAGTAGTTAAGACCAATGGCATGGTATGTGGATATCAAAAAAGTCCATACATATATATGTATATATAAAGATCAAACCTGAAGCATTTGGTGGCCAATATAAAAATTAATGAGGAACAAAACTGATTTACTTTTGCATTTGAGAAGGCTCTACCATCAAATATGATAGGAGAAAAATTGTCAAGATTCAGCATTTTGCATTACTGTCACAACTATAATTTGAAATTATTTTGTCTAAGACTCTGAATAACGAAAAACCCCTATAAAGTGGATTGTAATCATGGTAATTTTTAAAGTGAGAAAGAACTAGTTTACTTCATAAGTCAAAAATATACTACATAGAGGGGTCAGGGAGATAGTTCAAAGGACTGGAATACGTGTGTGAAGCCTCAAGTTTGATTCCCAGGACCTACTGGTCCCCTGAAACACTGTAGCACTGTAGCACTGTCACCCCTTTGTTCATCGATTTGCTCGAGCGGGCACCAGTAACATCTACATTGTAAGACTTGTTACTATTTTTGGCATATTGAATACACCACAGGTAGCTTGACAGGCTCTGCCGTGGGGGCGAGTTACTCTCCGTAGCTTACCGGGCTCTCCGAGAGGGACAAAGGAATCGAACCCGGGTCAGCCGCATGCAAGGCAAATGCCCTACCCGCTGTGCTATCGCTCCAGTCCCCTGAAACCCAGGTATAACCCTGGTGCTACCAAGCACCTGGGCTCTAGCAGCATTGTAACAGCTGGCTGAACCATCAAACCACCCAATCTTGTTGGTCAAATATCACCTGGCATGGGCCTGGGTCCCATGAACACTGCTTAAAAGGCATCCCCTCACACACACCAATTTTTAAAAATAATATATACTTCATGGGACATAAAGCCAAAATAAGTTCCTTGTTTTTCAACTAGCAGAGCTGGAAGAATGGCAATTATTTTCTTAGCAGAGTATCAAAGCATAATAGGTTTGTGTTACCTGTTGAGCAATAGCATTTTCCTTACACCCAGAATCACAGCAGTCACCAGTCATTACTGTACAATCAAAAGAGGAGAGTGGATAGAAATGGCCTGCTGTGGAGACTGACAGCTTTGGCCAACTTGTAGAAATCACTGGCTTCGCAAATTAATCCACTCCCCTGAAATAAGCACCAAAACTAATTCTGTGAGCTTTTTTTTTTTTTTCAGGGAGGCATCCGTCACAGCTGCAAAGTGTAACCCTCATGTAAAATAATCAAATCCTCCCAGTTTGGAGAATGCTTCAGCTCAACATCTCAGACAAAGGCTAATAGTTCAATATCAACTAGAGAGGAGATCGGCTATTTGGGATCTGAAATTCCCTGTGGCAAACTTGTTTCTTAACACGCTGTCTTAGTACAGTTCCATTTCTAATGATAGATAAGAGGGCAGTACGATAAGATAATATTACCAAATGTACCCCTAACTAGCATTTAGCATTGCCCAAAATACAGGCAAGCAAGTAAAAATTGGAGACTGTCAAATCTAGCCTTATGAGAGTCTGCAGGTTATTTTCAAAATTATTAGAAGTATTGAGAAAAATGCTTTCAGGATCCATCAGCTGTGATAATATCCTTTTAATCAGGACTATTTTTTGCAAAGCAAGGCTATGAAGAAACTTGAATGGTAGCAAATTAAATGTAGGACTTATAGATAAGAGGATATGGAATTAAACAGCTGTATCTGTGTGTGCTGGGAGAACCTTGAGACCAGTTAGATTCCTATTTCATGCTAAAAAGAAAACTCCCCTTTATTTTAAACCATTGCATGGCAAGTATTTTATTAACGGTATTATACAATCTTTTGTTTTCACCATTGCCCAGAATTATGAAAAAACATGATTAATGCTAGGACACTAAATATATCTCCCAAATTACTCAGATACAAAATTATGCATCCCCAACTCCACCTGGCATTGTCTCCTTTCTCTTTCCTCTCTTGTGCATTTCTCTATTTGTCCACACTTTTATCACAGATAATGCGGGCACAGAGAAGAGATACATGCAAATTAATCAATTTTACTATAGAGTAAAAGCCTTGGCAGGAGAGGAGATTATAAATAATATAGCAGATAAGAAGCTTCAAGAATGTCTGCAAATTTCATTTATCCTTGTTATCTGGTCTCATGTTAGAACTGTGGTTTCCTTTAAAACTATTATCCTCTAATGCAGTGAGTCTCAACTCAGAAGCTTTTAAGGAGGGGTCCTCGCCTTTCCTATTATAACACATGATCTATATTGTGATCCTCACAGTTAGATAGCTAAAGTGTAACATACCCTAGTCTTTCTGTAAGGCAAGTGTTAGTTACATAATCCATTAGTAGCACTACAAAAGTCTCTCATTTTCACTTGTGATCCTAAAAAGCAAGCTAAAAACTGGGATATGCTGCAGCACAAAAAAAGCCCTTCCCAAAAGTGTCAATAAGGAAAAAATGTATTCTGGCTAAGCAAGAAGTATCCATCCATACAACCTTGAACCCTTGGCTCATAAGTACTTCTACAGTTCTGACTTTCAGGTCTAAATATGCCCTTTGTCACACACTGGCCAAAAATCTTCCCTCAAGTGATATCCTGTCTTAGCAAATGCACAGTCAGTCCCATTCTTCTCCATTTTTAGAATCAAATGTTAGATTTCTTGGTAACAGTATGGCCGTAGTTCATTTCATGGAATTTCAATGGGCTCACCTTGAATAAAATTAAATCAGTAAAATAGAATCCATAAACAATTTAAAGTTGTCTGATGTCTTTGTTGATAATATAATTTGGCAAACAGTATTTGCAACTAAAGCAAACCATCATCATAGGTCCTTCATGTAAGGCTGACATGCCAAGGCATAACATGCCAGTTCCACTGCATTGACAGAAAAGGCTGTTTCTAATGAACAGAGTTCAGGATCTTTGGTTTACCTCCTCCGGTTTAGAAATTACCATAAAGAAGGCATACATGTAAAATAAACAGCTATGTCTTGATCTGACCCAGAGTCTGGCAGTCTGATACTCTTTTGTTTTGGGTTGGGGGGGAGGGATGAGACACACTTGGTAGTGCTTAGGACTTACTCCTGGATCTGTGCTCAAGGATCACTCATGGTGGGACTCCAGGGACCAAATGTAGTACTGGGGATTGAACCGAGGTTGGCTGCATGAAAGGCAAGTGCCGTAAAACCTCTATTTGCATGCCCAGTTCTTAAATATTCTTATGAAGGAAAATTCCATATGTGATACTTCTCCCCAAAGCACTAAACTTCAATATAGCATGTCTTCTTCACTCACTCATAATCCAGGGTGCCTTCTCCCTACCTCTAGTTCAACCTTCTGAAAACAATGACTTCCTTTTTTCCGGGAAAGCAAACGTAACAGAATGGTATAAACACTCTTAATTTATCCTCTTGAACACCTTACATGCAACCAACCCTCGTTTCATCTCTGTTACCACATGCCCTACTCCCTGCACCAAAGTGTAGTGATTCCTGAGCACAGAGCTGGGAATAGCCCCCCCCAAGCACTGCTAGATGTAGTCCAACCCTCCACCACAAATAAATAATTTTCAACTATAAATTCTGATAACATTTTTTACCCAATCCTTATATAGAATACTGGATGAGAAAATGTATTGTAGTACAGGGGGGATACCTAGGTCATCATTCACCCCAGTGGTTAGAGAGGAGTAGGACAGGGAATGAAAGAAATCAAGGGGGTAGAAGAGAATGGGAAGTAATGGGTGAAGAGGCATGAGGGCTTCCTTTATACTGGTGATATGGGTGAGTGGTATAGCCATATATCCAAAACACAGACTCGACAACACTGAAAACATGACAGCTAAGCTGCAACCACAGGGACTCCGTAGTGTGCCTGTCACGTTTACTGGCAGGGGTGGGTGGGGACTGGGGGTAGGAAGGGATTATGGGAACACTGGTGGAGAGAAGACACTGGTGGTGGGATTACTGTTAAAATATTATGTGCCTAAAACTCAACTATCGATAGCTTTGTAAGTCACCATTCTTAATAAAAAAAATGAAAAAAGCCCCAATGTGTACCAATACTAATGAATTACTCCCCCCAATCCTGCTACTACCCAAAAATAATGTAGACTACATATTACCTAGATATGTCCATCAAATCCTTAAAGTTGTGACTTCAATCCACCCACCAATTTGAGAAGCAATTCTTAAGTTTTGAAGGCACCCATCTGTCTAACAATTAACAGCTAATATTAACAATTGTTAAAAATCAACATGTCAGAATTTGGTCAAGGAGTACATTTTAAAAACAGCACGGATAGAATTTCAGTTGCTTATGCAGTAATTTTTGCTTTTGCTAACCTTGGAGAAACTGGTAAAACTGGGTTAAATTTTTGTTGTTTATAAAATTGGTACATGTATATTACAACCCCTCCCATTACATCTTTAGTATAGAGAAGAAGACAGAGATAACCTGTTGCCCTGATACCACATAGAAATTATTGTTGCCTTAGCAACTTAACATAGAAATCTCCTGAACCACAGACTCTATTGTTATCCTGTATTTCATTCATTCTGTGACCAGTTCCTGCAGCTGTCCTTGCTTGTTTTTTGTTTTTAGTGAAACAAAAATAATTTCTATTTAAAGAAATTTACTTAGGGAAGTGTGAGAGGAGAGAAGGAGAGAAATACAAGTTCAAGAGCAAACACAGGCTTCTCTAGAGTGAAAAACGCCTGTCCTTGCTTTTGTATCTCTGTAAAGTGAGAAACTTTTAGAAGAAGAAATACTAGAAAAATAAATTTAAAAGAAGGATTGATTATAAGTTCATTGCTTGGACATTAATAATCACTTATGTAAATATGTGGATATATATTCTTTTTCATTACATAAATTGTTCTTTACCATATACCTCAGAAATAGTTGCCTTTTCCTGTGATTTGATGAAAACAAACAGTGAAGGTCTGAATGAAATACATTACGTGTTGCTCTTCCAAGATCCTTGCAAATTAGTCACCTTTAGCTTATAAATTAGTTCAGTCTCCATGGACCAATTCTTGGCTTCTGTAGAGCTTACCAAAGGACCAATTAGTGCCTATTTTGAATCATGCAGGAGATTTAGACATCTTGTCTATCAGGAACACAAGCCTGCCAATTTATTTCACAAAGACCACAATGATCTGATAACATTTATTTTAACTAATAGCAGACACACAACCCGAAAATACCTAAACTAGCTGATAATCATCACCATACACTTCTAAGGAATTAGTGAAAAAAAGTTTGGTATGGCTAATGAAGAAGTGCTTTGAAAAACTATGAAATCAAGCATGTTTATTTATCATTTGCAATGAAAGAAACTGTTCTTATGTGAAGGTTTTGAAGAGAACAAGTGACAACTCAGGGTGTAATTAAGGGAAAAAACCAATTCTCTATAATGATTAATTATAACGAGGATTTCTTAAAAGCAGAACATCCTGCAGCTTTGCAGGGGAAGTTCAGGCAACACAGGTGACCTTTAAAGAAAAAGCCTGCTTTTCATCAAAAGTTAATGAAACCACCTCTTGGCAAACATGCCCAATATGAAATGAAGTTGTTTGCCTGAGAAGGAACTAAGAAAAAATCTTATTCAGGTTAGACTTGTACATTGAGTATCTGGCTTAATTTGATTTTATTTAGTCTCCAAAGAGATTTCTCAAAAGTTACATTTAAGTGTTGGAACATTGTATGCTTGAAACTCAATAATGACCTTTGTAATTCAATGACTCAATAAAAAAGTTACCTTTAAGTTGATCCTATGTAAATTCATCTTAAAAGTCATGAGGAAGAGTAACTTATAGTGAGTCCTTTTGCAAAGGATTTGTAAACTAAAAAATAATTCCTTAATATATTCACTAAATTTAGATTTACACATATAATATTGACTTAAAACGGGCGAAGAAGCAGTGATAAAACAGACATATATGGTTTAGAACAGAGGAAGTTTCTTCCTAAAGAGAATTACTTTGTGAAAAAAACTGAAATATACAGTTTTTAAAATTGGACCATCTTTCACTTTTATTGCCTACATTTGACAGTAGTAATTTTAAAAGGATCCTCTTCTTATTTATATAACTGTTTACTAAATGAAAGTATGTACCAAACTTACAAATCTAAGATCTCAACTGTACATGAAACAGGAGATAGAATATTCTTTTTTGTTTGTTTTTTTGTTTTTTTTATTAATTTATTTTTTTAATTGGATCACCATGTTGAAAGTTACAAAGCTTTCAGGCTTAAGTCTCAGTTACATAATGCTCGAACACCCATCCCTTCACCAGTGCATATATTCCACCACCAAGTACCACAGTAAGCCTCCCCCCCACCCCCCTGCTCCCCTGCCCCCCACCCCGCCTGTGTAGTTGGTGAATTTCACTTTACTTTCTCTTTACTTTGATGATATACAAACAAAAAAACTCACTATTATTGTTTGGAGTTTAGGAGATGGAATATTCAGTTTTGAACATATACACACAGCACAGCTATAAACTATTCTTCCTTTTCCCTTTCATCCTAATTTCTAGGCCCCGTTGTATCATATGGGACCATTCCACTATTAGTCTAAAGGAAGATTAATGGACAAATTTTACTGTTTTCAGGGTTAGCGCCCTCCTATGACTTCTAAATGGCTAGTGGTGATTCATTCCCTGTAAGTAAGATGTAACAGAAGTTATTTTAAAAGGGGGAGTCAGTTCCCACAGAGACTTTGGTTATTATATAGTCCAACTTTTCTAGCTTCTTGGTGAGGAAACAGACACTTAGAAAAGTAAGCAAGCTGGGTATGGCAGTCAAGAAAAACTCCGAGTCTCCAAATTCCTAAGATTCAGTACTTTTTAATTAAGTTCTTATTAAATTCATTAAATTCACATGCAGGCGAGTTGTATAGGAAGGGAAAGAGTATAATGGAATTCTGAGAGAAAGGGCTAGAAGAGTTTGTGGATTGTGGGGGAAGCAGGAAAACCTCCCCAACCAAACACAGAACAATTGAGGAACTCAGGAAGCATCAGGAGGAGGGCTATGAATGAACCACTCAGTCCACTTAACTAAGATTATTAGCAGCGAATGGAACTTTTTATGCATTATATCACATTCTAACAGCTACTCTATGGGGCTTGCTCCCTCACGAGGCTTCTGATACATTTTTTGATTCACAGCAAATTCTGGATGGCCAGAAACCTTCAAACATTCCTTTACTGACATTACAAAGCACTTAAAAAACATTTTGAGTAGAATATAAGGGAAGAAAACATTGGATTATGTGAATTATAGTGACATCTTACATAAAATCACTAGATCTCTGGGAAAATTCTGTGGAAAAGAGTATTTTGTCTTATGTCAAGTCTTTATACATAATTCTCTTTTTGATGGGGCACACCCGTGGTACTCAGGGTTTACTCCTGGCTCTGTGCTCAGGGATCTCTCCTCATGGGGCTCAGAGGACAATATGGGGTGCCAGGGACTGAACCAAGGTTGGTCTCGTGACAAAGCAAGCCCCCTGCATGCTCTAGCCTCATTTATATATAATTCTTAAGACCATAAAATCTTTCAGCTATAAGAGAAGCAAAACAAGGTGTACAGTCCTAGTTAAGAATAAGAGGGGTGGAAAGTTACAGAATGTATATACTTGAAAGTCATTTGTCTTGGTCTGTGGGAGTCGTACTAACCATCTAAGCATGAAGAAGAACTATTTTTAATGGACCATTAAGAGGTAGAAAAAACAAACTTTTAAGGGGGCTGGTAAGTGAAAATCAGAACATGAACTCTAAAATGTATGAGATAATGATGGTAGCAAATTGATTCATTTCATCTGTTTACCCTCATGAAGGCTGCTATTACAAAAGACCTATTATTAACTGCACCTGAGCATGTCAGAAATGGATCTACGATTGCTCAAGAGGTACACTTTCAAGGTTGCTTTTAAAGTGAAGTGCAGTTCTGTGAGTTCCAGAACTCCAACAATTATGTACAATGACAAATGTTCTGGTAATTTAGGGACATAGTCTAATGGTTTAGGGTATAATCCAGGGACAGACTTTTGCCATCACCAAAGAATTAGGCTGGTCAGCCACACCCAGCATTGTTTGATTTCATGTACGGTTTGGGTGCTGAAAAGGAACAGACTGTCTTTGGATTACAATGTATTGCCCAAGTGACAGCTGTATATACAGGTGGGCTTTTAGGGATCCAAGGAGTCAGGATATAAGAAAACGTGGCTTCTCATTTATGAAAATGCATTTGTCATTGAAAGAATGTCTAAAGCTTATTTCTAAAACTATAATTTAGAAAATATTTTCACTCCTGTCAGCAAATAACTACATTAACTCCCACAGGACCACTAATAACATACTTGTCATAAAGTTATGTTACAAACAAAAAGCACTCATTTATATCATTGTGAAAATGTGCTGCTATGTGATAGAATACATAGGATCATCCCAAAAGTCCAACTCCAGCTATTTTAATATCATTGGTTTCATGCCCTGTAGATACTTAAAGAAAACAAACTCCAAAGTACTATAACTCCAAAGTACTATAACTATATAAGGCCTAGGCTCTTAATGTTTTAGAGTTCCAATATAGTCCGTGAACTGTTACTTCTAAAGCACCATGTCTGTCAATTATTATGTTATTCAGAATAAAGAGAGAATTGTATCAATAGAACAGAACACACTGATTACCTTTTTGTGTTCAAACATAAGGTAGATCAATTCAGATTTCTCCCCACGGAAGTAATTCATTTAGCAACCACTGTAGCCTTCCAGGTTGACAATTCAGTTTATCAATTAATGACTCCCCCAAATTAATCACTCTTAATGCTTCTTATAACCTCCAGTACAATAAGCAAAATATGATTCAGGCAGTGGCCAACAAAGCTATACAGACAAAATTGGAACAGGAGTCTTGTTCCAATTTGTCGTGTAGCGTATTTTAGATGCTTCGTTTGTTCTTATAGAGTATCCAGATTTTTTGAGAGCTAATTAAAGACAAGTAGTCTTGCGTCATTAGTCCACAGACCAGAGCCAGGCCACAGGTGTAGAAACATTGAAAACCACTTATCTCCCTCCTCAGTTTAGCTGCTGCTCTGTGACGCAGAAGAGGTACTGGTCAAGGCTACAAAACACTGCTATCAGCACTCGTTTTAAATGCTACATTTTCTATACTGAGGAGATACAACATTTCAGCATTACTGATTCTGTCCGTTCAACACTCATTTGGAATGAATTACTCCACTTGTGAACCCATTTTTAAATATTTCGCTTATTATCTAACAGAAAAAAATCTAGCCTTTAAGGACAAAGACTGGAGCAGGTCACATGTGGCCAACCTGGGTTCGAGCCCCAGCATCTCTTATGGTCCCGAGTCCCCCCAAGAGTGATCCCTGAGGGGCTGGAGAAATAGTACAATGTGTAGGGTGCTTCACTTGCATGCAGCTGACTCCCGGCATCCCATATGGTCCCCCAAGCACCACCAGGAGTAATTTCTGAGCATACAGACAGGAGTAAGACCTGAACATTGCTGGGCAGAGTCTAACCTCCCCCACCGAAAAAAAATAAAGACAAAGACTGATGTTAATTCTATTTTCCTTGTAAAGTAAGAAACATGTTACCAAAAGACAGTTCCAAACAGGCTGAGTTTAAGACCTTGGATGAAGAGGAGAGTTTGAAAGTAACAAGTTCATTTGTTTTCTATCATCTGAAAACCAGTATCTATAACCACTGATATTCCTCATCTTCATGACCACAGACATATAGCTTTTGTTATTAAAATTACCCATATCCATACTTTGTCACCTCTAGATTGTGTCTTCTCCCTGCTTTGATATTTTCACTCTTCTGAAATTAGGTATTCTGCTATAGTAACACATACATTTTACCAGTGTCAAGTGGTACCTTCACCACAGAAGTCTTATATCAGAGACCTTTGCTTAAATAAAACATACAAATTATCTTCAACTTAAAAAGTTCTATTAATGGGGCTGGAGCAATAGTACAGCGGGTAGGGTGTTTGCCTTGCACACAGCTGACCTGGGTTCGAATCCCAGCACCCATATGGTCCCCCAAGCACCAGGAGTGATTCCTGAGTGCAGAGTCAGAAGTCAGCCCTGAGTATTGCCGGGTGTGACCCAAAAAGCCAAAACAAAAAAAAACTTCTATTAAAATTCTGTAATCATTGATTTCCCTCTAAGGCATAAACATACAGCACTTCTCATATCAGGTTAAAAATCAGAATTTTATAGTCAATAGGATATCTCAGTTTTTTTGGTTTTTTTGTGGGGGGCAGAGGAGCACACTTGGCTGTACTCAGGGCTTACTCCTGGCTCTGTGCTCAGGGATCACTTCTGGCGAGGTTCAGGGGACCTTACGTGGTGCCAGAAATCAAAGCTGGGTCAGCAGTGTGCAAGCAATCACCCAGCCTGCTCTACTATGGCTGTGTCCCAGGATACTTCATTGTGGAAGTTATATTTCTTTGACAGAATGAAATTTCCCAAAGTGAAATGTATATTTGTCCAACATAAATTGGCTCCTCAGGAAAGATATGTCTAATGTAATTAGCTTACACACCAAGATAAACCATAAGCAAAGATTTTCCCAAATCTTTTTAATAGTGATGATAATCTCTTTTTAATAGTGAATGCATAATTACCTGTTACATAAACAAATATGTAGATTTGATACAAAGACACAAAAATAACTGAAAGAGATATTCTAAAATGTTAAAAATGATTATCTCCAAGTGGTACAATTTTGAATGGTTTGCATTACTTTGAGTTTTTCCAATAAATTTAAATTACTCTACTATTATAGGTAATAGTTTTAAATATATTAATGTTTTTATGGTAGTAAAATAACCTTAACAAAATTTACCACCTAAAAGTGTACACTGCAGTGGTGTTAAGGACATTAACAATGTTGTACAATACCACGCTATCTAGTCACAGAACTTATTATTGCCCCAAATGGAAATCACATACCCATTAAGCAGTCACTTCACGTTCACCCTCTCTCCCTCCCTCCAAAACCATGGCAACTACTAATATGCTGCTCTCTACAGGTACACCCATTTCTTGATATTTAAATTGATTTAAATAGAATCATACAGCGTGTGTCCTTTTGTGATTGGTTTCTTTCTCTTGGCATAGTTTTCAAGGTTAATTTGTATTGCAGCTTGTCTTGACATTTCAGTTCTTTTTATGGCTGAAAAGTACTTAATTTCATGGATTTACCATGTTTTGTTTATTCATTCATATGCTGATAAAAATTTGAATTTTTTTCCATCTTTTGGCTATTGTGAATAGGGCTCCTATGAGCATTTATGTACAAATTTTTGTCTCAACATGTATTCATTTCTTTTGGATCTACTCCTAGGAGAGGAATTGAACAAACAAACATATATATGTATATATATACATATACATATATAATATTATAAAACCAAAAGTCTTTCACTTTTTCCAGATAGTCTGAGTTTAAAATAGTAGTTTCCTCAGAAACATTAAGAACATTAATCCCTGGGGCAAGGTAAGATAGTACAAGGGTTACAGTGCATGCCTTGCCAGGTTCAGTCTGTGGCACTGCATGGTCTCCTGAGCATTGCTGGGTGTAGCCCAGGAGGCACCGAAGCATTGCCGTATGATTTTGGTGTTCTCTCAGTGTGACTTTGGTGTTCTGGCCCCCGGTGGACCAAGAAGCACTACATCCTTGGGCTCTGGCTCTGAACTACTTACAGGTTTGGCCGAGTATCACCACCCTCAAGCCCCTGAGAACTGCTGCAGTAGCAAAAAAAGGGAACAAAAACAAAGAAAAATAACTCCTATAATAATACCACTCCATATTCAATCACTGACTATAGTATATTTCTTAAGGTACAAATCACATTATTATACTTCAAATGCAATTTTTTTTGAAATGCAATTTTTACACTTATTTTAGGAAACTTATTGTTACTGTTTTTGGCATATCGAATATGCCACGGGTAGCTTGCCAGGCTCTGAGTGCAGGCAAGATACTCTCAGTAGCTTGCTGGGCTCTCCAAGAGGGACAGAGGAATCGAACCTGGGTCAGCCATGTGCAGGGCAAACGCCCTATCCCCTGTGCTATCACTCCAACAAGTCTCACAATAGAGATATTACTGGTGCCCGCTAGAGCAAATCAAGGAACAACGAGAAGACAGTGCTACAGTGCATCTTTGGGAAAAATATTCTGTAATGCCAAATATTTTAAAATGCAATTAACTGAAAAGGACAGTCTTTTCCTCTTAGCACAGCCACTCTAGCAATGCCAGTTCACTTTCAAATGTTTATATATTTAAGGTACAAAAATATGAGTATGTTTATGTTATTTTTTACCAGGAAAATACCACTAAATAGACACTCATATCTAAGTTTTGAGGAATATAATGCATATAATATCAAGTAAAAAAGATTTTTCTAGAAATTCAAGCAGGTAGAAGTGATAAGATAAATATGCCCTGAAAGAGTACATATTACCAACCTGAAATGATTCCCATCCTACTCTCCAAAAAGAAATCTCATAGCTCTCATGAACAACAGAGCCCAAATGGAATTAAGGTTAATTTTAGCTTCAGATAGTGCTTAAATAAGTCAAAGATAATAAACTCTGTGATTACTTATCTCTGTTTAGCAAATCTCCCATATTTTCTTACCTCAAAACATGCACACACTTTTTTTTTCTCTTTTATTTCTTTTGGGTCACACCCGGCAATGCACAGGGGTTACTCCTGGCTCTGCACTCAGAAATTACTCCTGGCGATGATCAGGGGACCATATGGGATGCTGGGAATCGAAGCCGGGTCGGCTGCATGCAAGGCAAACACCCTACCCGCTGTGCTATCGTTCCAGCCACAAACATGCACACAACTTTTATGCAATACACATTTATGAATATGCTTCACATGCATATACACACATCCCCACAAGAGCTGTACTTTCAACTTGGTGGGTGCAAGTAATAGTAGTGTCCTGAGCATGGTTATCTCTTAGATCTCAGGCTTTTTGACCTATTCTCTTTCTCACTCTCACCACTATATACACACACAGTACCTTGAAGCTTAGAAAGCAGAAATCAAATTCTAGCTGGAGAAGAGGAAGCAGTAGCCTTAAACAATAAAAGAATCATCTAAACTATAATATTTTTAGTAAGTACGAGATATTCTTTGGTATGGTATAAAAATAAAGTACTGGATCATTTCTATAATATGGTTAAGCTTAAAAATTCAAATAACGATATATTTATAGAAAACAGGAAGTTTTTACAGGTTTTAAGCATTCCAACTTTGCTAGGATAAACACTATCAATTTCATTTTTCCTTTACAAAAAAATTGAAAATACTGAAATGCTCAAAAAATACCTCTCAAATACTCAAAATACCCCTCAAATACTCAAAAATACCCAGAAGGAACTCTTTCATCCTATTCTCTGCAGAAATTTTTAAATATCTCTGGCATAAAAACAATATATAGATTTTAAAGATAATAACTTTATAAATATATTTTTCTGTCTGTAAAAATGGAATTGCACTGGAATATATTATGTGAGGTCTTCAAAGAATCAGGACAAAGGCAAAAATTCTCGTTCAGTCAAATGTCAGAACAGTGTTCAGCCACATGACAAAATATATCGGTCACCATGGTGGGTAGTTATTCTTTAAAAAAGGGGAGGGACAACGAAATATAAAAGGGGAGTATGCACCTAAGAGAGTATATGCTTTGCATGCACTGATCCTGGTTCAATCCCTGATGTCACACAGTCCCCTAAACGTTAATCAGGTATAACCTGATCATAAAGGCTCCCAAGCACTACTAGATACGGCCCCAATGACTCTGAGCACCACTGGGGTGGCTCTGGTGTTTCCTGGCAGCACAGTGTCCTTACTGCATAATATTCCCAGGCCTCCTACTGAACTGCCAATTAATTGGTTGAAAACTGGTATCCCCTAAGCACCATTTGGGAGAACCAAAAAAAAAAACCAGTAGAATTAAAGCACAATGATACAGTCGTTCCATTTATGTGTGTCCATTGTGAAGGGATGCTATGTTTATCCCACAGTTCCATTAAATTAATTTTTATAGCAATAGTTTGTTTATGCTTTGAATATACTTCTTCTCTTTGCTGTTATACTAGAAGATGCCTTATGGTATGGACCAATTTTTACCATTTTTGTAAAGATAGCACAGCACCTTGAATATAATGAGCATTCAGTAATGTGAACAATGTGAACATGTTTGAAACGGTGAATACAATTTCAGAAACTATCTGAATAGTTTCTGAAACAATTTCAGTGAACTATCTCCTCCCACCACCATGGGGGAGCCTCAACTTTCTCAGGAGCACAGCCCCACAAAGAATAACAAAATAACCAATAAAGGCTACTCTGGTGATGGAAATGATCAGAAACAGCTGATATATAATTTTAATAATGTTAGCATGTTAACTTCATAATTAAGGTAGCCAAGAACAAATTAGCAGTGTTCAACTCTAGCTAACTAAATACCCTGCCATTATCCATGAATTGACCAACCAGTATATTATTCTAACTTCTGGTTCCTTGTTTCAGGAATATAACATCTTGGCCTGACACCTAACTGCAGTCACACCACAGTGCACTAGGATGACATAAAAGGAGAAACGAATTCTAAGCAGTATTTCTTAGTACTTAGGAACAACTTATATGAGGTGCTATGATAAAATAGGATTAAAATGAACAACAAATTCAGATTAGAGATGAAAACGACAAATGGCATTTTGCCTTTAAAATACCCTTCATTATCATTATTATTAATTTAACAGTGAGGCTTATTTATTCATTTTATGCTTCACTTCCATTACAACAGAGAATGGGTTGAAAGAGTTATTTTCTGGGTGGAATTTTAAGAACCACTTGAGATTTATCTTCATTTTTCTTTAAATGAAGATAAGATATTCTTACCTCCCAGTCCAAATAATCACAGACATCTTCAAAGTTAGTGAGCAGAGAAACAGAGCAGAACAGCCGTGGCAGCTCATCCCTTGTCATTGGGGGAAAACGGCTATCTTTAAGGGCACTGTTGGAAACAAAGCAAACAGTAAAGCAATCACTAAGTGTAGGAGTTCTTAATTGAACATTCAGAAAAATCACTGGCAAAAGACAAAAGATTTTTTTAAAAAATCAATAAGGAGCCAAAGATGCCAATAATGCTAAAAATTACTTAAAGGCAAACTAAAAAAATATTTTTTAATTAATTTATTTTTTAATTAGTGAATCACCGTGAGGGTACAGTTACAGATTTATACATTTTTCGTGCTTGTGTTTCCCTCATAACAAACTTAAAAATATTTAAAGGAAACAAAAACTCCACTATTTTAAAATTCAAGACTGTGTTTACTAGCCATTACTACTTCAATTGTAAAATAATGAATGATAATTACACTTTCTATACAATCATGTTGTAATATACTTCCCTACTACTTATAGAATGAGAATATCTTATTTTACTTCTGAGGAAAATGTTTTAGAAGCACACTAATGAAAACTTATGGGAAGAATTCTGCATCTAGTGTTGGAGGAACAGATATGTGTGTGTATATATAGAGAGTTATATACATGTATTTTAGATTGTAAAAGAATCATGAGGTTGACCAGTTATAATAGAATAGTACTCAAAGACTTCAAAAGAAGATCAAAATTTCATTTCCTTGAAGCAAAAGAAATGAAGGAAAATGAAAATAATCATGCAAATTATAGACTAAAAACACTCAACAAGGATTTCAAGGCCCCCTATAAAGGATAATTCAAGATATCATTCAAAAAATGTGAAAACTACAGGAAATAGAGCTAATCTAGAAAATAAAAGTGTGATTCGAAGGCCATTAATCACATCAATGGATATTTGAGTACATCAACTCTGATTGGATCCTATAATCAAGGGCAGTATACCACAGTGCATAGGAAAAAAAGCTACTGTAAAGAGCAAAAATGTTAGAAGGGTATAATTCTTACTGTAATAGTAGAACTGAGAAAAAATATACACTCATATACATACTCAGAAGCACTGCGTGTTCCTTTTACTTTTATAGAAACCATTTCTTGGTCAGGAAAAACACACTTCTGATTGCACACTGTATTGATGACACTGATTGCATTTGTACCATTAATTTTCAAAAGTCCTGTATAGAAGCCAGGTTTAGGAAATATTTTTTTAAAGATTAATCCTTAGCAGCTACAAATGCATAGCCTAAATACTATTTGGGTTATAATAAAATTCAAAGCTGTTGAAACATTTTTTTTTACCTCTTCCTCTAGAACTCATCCACAATCATAAGACTATTTTTTGTTCAGCATTTTCAATGTATTTTAATGGTCATTCTATCCTACGCTACAACGGACAATGCATACAGGATGATATGGAAATATTCTTTATCAAAAAGAAAACTTTTTATCCCATTCAAGGAGTCAAATTTAATCAAGAAAATTAAAAAGTCAGCAACAATCCAAATCTAGAATAGTAATTTACTATGTTATAATTTAACAATATACATTTCTACTGGTTTGGTCTCTTTTATTTTCCTACTGGGAAATAAAGTTTTATTCTCAAGTTCTCATTCATGGCAAAGAGAAAGACATATAGGAGTACACTTATACATACATATGTTGGAAAGAAATTCTAAAATACAAGACCTAGATGTTAGTGCCTGCCTGCAACACTGGCAAAGAATGTGTATTCCACATTTTGGTGGTAAAGTGTCTTATATATGTCTACTAGGACCATGTTTTCTATTTCTTCCTTCAGGGTCACTGTTTCCTTGTTGAATTTTTGTTTAAATGATCTATTCATTGGTACAAAAGAGAATAAAGATATAAATTACCAGAACATATGGGAGAGAGCAAAAGCAGTGTTACGAGGAAAGACAGTAGATATGCAACCATTCGTTGGGAAGCAAGGTAAAGCCCATATAACCAATAGCACAGGTTAAGCAGCTAGAAAAGGATCAACAAAAAGGAGCTCAAAATTATCAGAAGGAAATAAAACTTAGAGAATAAATTAATCAAAAGTAAGCTAAAAAATTCAAAATATCAACAAAACTAAGACCTGGTTATTTTAAAGAATAAATAAGATTTATAAAGCATTATCAAGACTAACAGAGAGAGAAAACTCTAGTAAGCTAAAACAGAAATTAAACAGGAGCTATTGCTGTTAGAAAAGATGAAGTCATGAAATTTGCATATAGGTGGATCAACATGGAAAATATCATGTTAAATGAAATGAGTCAGAAAGAGAGGGACAGACAAAAAAGATTGCACTCATTTGTGGAATATAAAGTAACAGAATGGTAGACTAACACCCAAGAATAGCAGAGATAAGTATCAAGAGGAGTACTCCACAGCTTGGAAGCTGACCTCACACGCTAGGTGAAGAAGCAGCTCTGATAGAGAAGGGATCACCAAGCAAAGGGTGCTAGGCGGGCCCACTAGGGATGGGAGATACAGGCTGAAAATAGACTAGAGACCAAACAAGATGCCTACTTAAGACCTCTGTAGCAAACCACAACACCCCAAAAGAGAGAGCGAGCAAATGGCAATGCCCTGCCACAGAGGCAGGGTGGGGTGAAAAGGACAGGGTGGGGGTGGTGGGAGGGATGCTGGGACCATTGGTGGTGGAAAATGGGCACTGGTGGAGGGATGGGCACTCGATCATTTTATGACTGAAACGTAAGCATGAAAACCTATAACTCTGTAACTTTGTCTCACGGTGATTCACTAATAAAATAAAATAAAAATTTTTTTAAAAAGTAAACAGGAGCTATTGCAACCGCTACCACAGAAATTCAAAGGATCATCAGGAAAACCTTTATGCCATGAAACTGAAGAGCCCAGAAGAAATGGATACCTTTTTGAAGTCCTATAGCCTTTTGAGGCCAAGAGGAAACAGCACCTGAACAGACGCTATTTTATCAAGGAAATTAAAATGGTAATCTAATGTCTGTCCCAGGTGGGTTTCCTAGTGAGTTCCTTCCAACCTTTAAAGAACATCTACTGCCAGTCCTTTATAGGCTCTTTCAGAAAGCTGAAGAAACAGAAATCCTACTGGACAGCTGTGATGAGGCAAACATTACCCTGGTAGCAAAAACAGAGACATCACAAAAAAGAAAACTATAGACCTTTATCAATGATTAACACTGATGTGAAGTCCCTAAACAAAATATTAGCAAACCAAGTCCAACAATATATCCAAAAGATCATTATCATGACCAAGTAGGGTTCATCCCAGGGACACAGAATAGATGATTTAGTATACGCAAGTCAATTAATGTAACACATTGCCAACACAAGGAAAATACAAATCATATGATTGTTTCAATAAATGCAGAGAAAGCATTTGACAAGATCCAAACCCATTCATGGCAAAAAAATCTCAATAAAATTGGGGTTGGAGAAATTGTCCTCAACAGTTAAAGCCCTAGGCAAACATCATATGCAGTGGTGAAAAACTGAAATCTTTCCAAGGATAGGGCACAAGACAAAGTTGCCACTCTCATCTATATAATACTGGAATTCCTATCCATAGAAATTGGGCAAGAAAGGTATGAAGGGCATACAGAGAAGAAAATAAAATGTCAAACTCTCACACTTTGCATGTGACATGATACTATATACACTATATACGTACTACATAACTATGTACTTATAAACCACATACTTTATACCATATCTATCTAGCTAAAACTACACAATATGTAGCCATTTTGGTAGGGGGAGTCGAGTCACACACAGTTGTGCTCAGGGGTTACTCCTGGCTCTGTGCTCAGGGACTACTGCTGGTAGTACTTAACAACCATAAGTGGTGCCAATGATCAACTGGGGCCAACCATATGCAAGGCAAGTGCCTTAAACCTTATATGTTCTCTCTCCAGCCCAATATGTGGCTATTTTTTGTTTCTGGTTCCTTTCATTTAGGGTTATGTCTGGGGTTTTATCCATGTTAACACATGCATCAGTACTCATCTTTTCTATTGTCTAACAGTATTCAATTACATGGACATAATACATTTTTATAATCCTTCTGTTGATGAACATTTAGGTTGTCTCCACATTTCGGCTGTGAGGAATAAACAGCTATGAATATTCATGTATGAGTGTGCATGTAGACATATGTTTTAGATACCTAGAAATGCTGAGTTTTCTGTTTTGTTTTTTAGAGAATTCAGCACATACATGCAGTGCATGAAGGTTCCAATTTCCCCACAACCCAGTCAACAATTGCCTGCCTGTTTATCATACTGCTGTTCCTCCTTTAATCAAGAACTATCTGTAATTAGTTCTAGCTTTAAAATAATACATACACACTGAAATTGACATACAGTTACTTTCTCAACACTTTGAGGCACATTGTTTTGTTTATCTCCTAGCAAGCCAGTAAAAGTTATTCACACTATTTCAAATCAGTGACATTTTGAAAGAATCTAAGATCAGGCTGGCAAGGCTTACTTGTTAATGAAGACCTGTGGATCAGTTGTCCTGGGCTTTTAAGCAAAAAAGATGTTTAGAATAAGAACAAAAATGCTAGCATGACTAATAAGAAAAATTAACAATCATGTCTCATCATACAAAGACTCAAATGTGTTGACTCCAAACTTGAAGTAGTGATGGTGCACTAACCATGAACATAATCTGATTTTACAGAAACACTTATTCGAATATGACTTTTATTTCTTGCTCTTTATCAACTCTAACATTTGGAGGGGGGTTGGACCACACCTGGCAGTCCTTGGGATTTATTCCTAGATCTGCATTCAGGGATCACTCCTGGAGGGTTTGTGAACCATATGGCATGCCGGAGACTGAACCTGGGTTGATAACAATGCATGCTCTATAAGGCATGCACTCTACCCGCTGTACTTTCTCTCTGGCCCCATATTTCTTTTTATGGAATCAGGAGGGAGATGGTTTACAATTGGAGGTGCTGGGGGGGCATCTGTGGTGGTGAGTATTTGAACTAGGGTTGCAACCCTTGCAACTGCATGTAAGGCAGCTGTACTCCCCTTGGCCCCTCTAAGTAACCTTTCGAATCAATGAGCATAGAGAAAATTCCAAAAGAAAGGAATCCCTGAGTGTCTAAGAGAGAGAACTAGTAATGAAATCCTAGCAAGGATTTTAAGAGATTATAAAAAGATGAAAAATGCAGCTAGCAACTAACTTGAGAACTGCAAGGCTGGAGTGGGTAGCTGATAAACCAAAAGATTCAGCTTCCCTCAGTTACATTTTTTCTTTTTAGTATATAGACTGTGTAGTACTGTGGCAGCCCAGACGTTTGAGAGGATGGATATACAATCTAGCTAGTAATTTTCTCGAGGTATCCCAGCTAGTCAGTGAGCCAGGTGTGGAAACAGCCCTTTTCTCTGACTTGAGTTCCAAATTATTTATGGTATCACACAATGTATTTGACACCTTTGAAGGGAATATTTTAAATTGTTTATTATTTACTTATTTTTGGTTTGAGGGTCACACTCAGCAATGATCAGGGTTACTCCTGGCTCTGTGGCACAGGAATTACTCTGGATGGTGCTCAGGGGACCACATAGGATGCCAGGGATCTAACCCTGGGTCAGCTGCACGCAGGGCAACTGCCCTACCCACTGTACTATCTCTCTAGCCCCCAAGATTATTTTTATTTTAAACTTAAATTCATGCCTTTCTTGGCAACTCTGATCTCATACCTGCAGTGCCTTTCCCTAAAAAAGATAAACAATTGTTTAGCAGTATTCAGTAGTAGCCAACAAGTAAACAAAGTTGAACTTCCTGTCTAGTGGAAATCTTAAAAATAAAAATTATTTTAAAATATTAATATTTTTCATGGAAAGTACTTCATACTAAAGTTGTGTCTACCAATTTAAATTACAGATAGTCTAAGGAATTAACAAACTAAAAGATCCTACATCCAATTCCCATAACATAACTTTGCTACAAAGGAAGCGATTTCCTCCCTCTCTTCCTTCCTTCTTGCTCTCTTCTTTCCTTGTTTTTTATGCCACACCTAGCAGTCCACAGGGTTTTTTCTGGCTCTGGAGCAATAGCACAGCAGGTAGGGCGTTTGCGTTGCACACAGCCAACCTGGGTTCAATTCCTTTGTCCCTCTCAGAGAGCGCGGCAAGCTACCGAGAGTATCCTGCATGCATGGCAGAGCCTGGCAAGCTACCTGTTGCATATATTCCAAAAACAGTAACAACAAGTCTCACAATGGAGATGTTACTGGTGCTCACTCGAGCAAATCGAGTGTTTAGGGATCACTCCTGGTGAAGCTCAGGGGACCATGCAGGACTACAGATTTTGAACCCGTGTCGGCTACATGCATGACAACTGCCCAACTCACTGTACTACCTCTCCAGCCCCTATAGGAAGCCATGCTCTATATTTAAATATTACTAGGGGCAAAAACCCACTTGTGTATAAAGCCAACCGGCAGCTCCACCACCCATATGATGGATGGGTATCATTTAAACAACCATTTAATTCACACACTAAATTCAAATATATTCAATTCAGATTGGCACCTTCCAAAGAATATAATTTAACTAATAAGGGAGCAACATTAACATCTGTCAATGTTAATATCTAATGTTAAATAGCACTTTAATGAACATGAACATTTTAAAAGAAGAATGAGTGTTCACCTATCGAATAATCCAGGGACTTACAATAATGGTTGGAAAATATGAGTGAAAAAGGTAACAGCTGGAATGAGACAAAACCTAAGATATTACAAGGCTTATCATAAACAAAATAGTACTCAATGGATTGAAATCATTTAAATCAATCTAACTAGACATTCACTTATGTGTTCATGCATTCCTTCACTTTTTCAAACACTGATGGCCATAGCTAACCAGAGAAAATTATCAAACGCAGAAGGATTTTGTTTTATAAGCAATCATTTTTTCAGAAAATTGTAGACACTGGTGGAGGGTAGTGAACATCAGTGAAGGGACAGTTGTTGGAACATTGTACACCTAAAACTCAATCATAACTATCTTTGTAACATTAATTCATGGTGATTCCATAAAAAAGAAAGTAATTAAAATTTTCAGATCACTATTTGGATAGGTGAGGACAAGCAAATCAACATATGTAAGTCTTTAAATATCTGGGAAAAGTTTTTCCACAGATGGGTTGATCACCCAGAAATTCTGCAATTTTTCATTAGTGTTTGGAATAGAATCTATATGTAGCATACCTGACCTATGAAAGCTAGAATACCAGAATCCTAAACTAAAAGTATAAAAAACTGTCCATGGCAACTCTTTTATATTAGTCAGCAATTTCAACTTCCCATTATTAAAAACTAAGTTACAAAGTGAATGAAGAAAGTGACTATTCATCAAACCTAAGGACAGAAGCAACAAAGGATATAACCATGGTAAAGAAAGAAGGAAGAGGACCTTATAGCTCAGTGTGAGCTGTGACTCAAAAGAAAACTTTAAACTGCCAGCCGTATGTAAAATGGAAAGATAAGAAAATGAGAATGTATACAAATAAAGACGGAGAGGGGGCTGGAGCAATAGTACAGCGGGTAGGGCGTTTGCCTTGCACATGGCCAACCCAGGTTTGATTCCCAGCATCCCATATGGTCCTCTGAGCACTGCTAGGGGTGATTCTTGAGTGCAGAGCCAGGAGTAACCCCTGTGCATTGCCAGGTGATTCCTGAGTGCAGAGCCAGGAGTAACCCCTGTGCATTGCCAGGTGATTCCTGAGTGCAGAGCCAGGAGTAACCCCTGTGCATTGCCAGGTGTGACCCAAAAAGAAAAAAAAGATGGAGAGGAAGAGGAGTAAGAAGCAGGAAAAGAACTTGGAGAAAAAGTAACAGGTTGGAAGGAAGAAATACGAATGGCCAAAAGGCACATGAAAAAGTGCTCTGCATCACTAATCATCAGAGAGATGCAGATCAAAACAACCATGAGATACCACCTCACACCACAGAGATTAGCACACATCCAAAAGAACAAAAGCAACCGCTGTTGGAGAGGATGTGGGGAGAAAGGGACCCTTCTTCACTGCTGGTGGGAATGCCGACTGGTTCAGCCCTTCTGGAAAACAATTTGGGCGATTCTCAAAAAATTAGATATTGAATTCCCATTTGACCCAGCAATACCACTGCTGGGAATATATCCCAGAGAGGCAAAAAAGTACAATCGAAACAACATCTGCACATGTATTTTCATCGCAGCACTGTTTACAATAGCCAGAATCTGGAAAAAACCCGAATGCCCCAAAACGGATGACTGGTTGAGGAAACTTTGGTACATCTATACAATGGAATACTATGCAGCTGTTAGAAAAAAGGAAGTCAAGAATTTTGTAGTTAAGTGGATGGGCATGAAAAGTTTCATGCTGAGTGAAATGAGTCAGAAAGAGAGAGATAGACATAGAAAGACTGCACTCATCTATGGTATATAGAATATCAGAGTGGGAGACTAATACCCAAGAACTGTAGAAATAAGTACCAGGAGGTTGACCCCATGGCTTCGAGGCTGGCCTCACGTTCCGGGGAAAGGGCAACTCAGAGAAGCGATCACCAACTACATTGTAGTCGAAGGCCATGTGGGGGAAGGGAGTTGCGGGCTGAATGAGGGCTAGAGACTGAGCACAGCGGCCACTCAACACCTTTATTGCAAACCACAACAGCTAATTAGAGAGAGAGAACAGAAGGGAATGCCCTGCCACAGTGGCAGGGTGGGTTGGGGGGGAGATGGGATTGGGGAGGGTGGGAGGGACGCTGGGTTTACGGGTGGTGGAGAATGGGCACTGGTGAAGGAATGGGTTCCCGAACTTTGTATGAGGGAAGTATAAGCACAAAAGTGTATAAATCTGTAACTGTACGCTCACGGTGATTCTCTAATTAAAAATAAATAAATTATTAAAAAAAAAGTAACAGGTTGGAACATATACACAGACAAAGACAAAAGGCAAGGAAGGAAGACTGAAAGGATAGGAGAAAGGGGGCAATAGAATGAAACAGATCCTGTGGATTCTATTTTCTGTCATTTGGTACCTATTTTATATTTGGCTTTACAGCAGAGATTTCCAAACTTACTTGGGCTCCCCTGCTCCGCTCTGCAAAAACCACTCAGTGCACTTCTGAAAAGCAACCTTCTTAGAAAAGAGCAGTAAACACTACCACACCAATGATATCCAAGATTACTATTCACCACTCCCCAATTTTCCAGCACCCCCACCCAAAGGGGCAGGATTACCCACTTGGGAAACACTGTTTCCCAGTGTTTTTCACCTACTGCACTGCCCTCTAATAGGTTATTTCTCCACACAGCTGTTTGATCAAGATGCTGTGATCTTATAATACTGTCAATGGTATTTTCATCCACATATTGTTCCAGCATCCTACCCACCACCAGAATGCTGGCCTCCTTCCACCAATGCTCCCAATGCCCCCATTCCCCCACCCTAATTCTATTCAGTTCTGTAGACAAGTTCTCAGGTTCTGTTGCATTTGGATCTTTGTTGCTACCTTGATGAGAATTTTAAATCCCACACATGAGATCATTTTGTATCTGTTCCTCTCCATCTGACTTCACTCAGCATGAGACCCTCTAGTTCCATCCATATCATGGCAAAATACACATTTTTTTCTTATACTCACTTAGTTCTTGAACTGTTTTAATCTCAAAATATCTTTTTGTTCTGTTTAACTCCAGTTGTTAAAAGCTTCTACTCTTGACATAGCCATAACTGCTCACCAGGAGGGAAAAAATACTCTCTGGTTCACATGCTGCGATTCCCAGAACCATACTGTTAAAAATTGTTCCCTGGCTACAAGTTCTTTGCCTACAAATTAGGTGAATAGGTTGGGAAACTGATTTCCTGCAGAACTAGAACTGGAAAATAAAACGAGAAACAGATGGCTAAATGTTTAGTGTATATGGCAGACATTCCTCATTTTTCTTCATTTAATATACACCTAAACTATTTTCCCTGTAGAATTTCTGGATTTACTATATTATGGTTTTAGAAATGATCTACTATATACAATTTTTGTTTTAATTGTTTTTGATGAAAATCTTTTAAAAATGTTTCTAGAGTACAATGAGCATGATTTAACCCTCTCTTTATGATTAGGTTTATCTTTAATTTAATATGACTTTGGATTACTCATTACTACACAGTACTCTCATGGTCTTGGCAAAAAAAATACCCATGGGTCTGGAAAACAGATTACATTGTGAGCACCAGTAACTTCCATCTTGGGAAATTTGAAAATGTGAGATCATCTCTACTTTCAAGAGAATGTTACACAAAAAATACTTCACATAGACTTTCAAAGTTTCCAAATATTTCATCCTTGTGTTTTCTAAGTTAATATAAAATGGAACCACTTCTTGAACAAAATTAAATGTACATTTCATTACAATTTTCTTTAGTTTAGAAATCTCTACAATGCTCAAGTTATTATTTCTCCAGGATCATAAAAACGTATATCTGCAAAGTGTAATTATCCCGTGATTTACTGCTAATAAATAAGCATAACTTTAAAATGCAAAATTTAAATGATCAGAGTACTATGCCATGGTACTGTCACATAGCCACAGTCCACTGGTCAAAAGCTTGGGTTCTAGAATCAGAAATACCTGCACTCAGATTCTGGTTCCACTGCATACTCACTGTGTGACATCAGGGAAAATCATATATCTGGTGCCTTCATTTCCTTATGCTTAAAATGGCATATTCCTCATAGTAATAGTATATTACTCATACAGTCAGTGTGATAATGAAATCATTATGGTAATGGCATAAGCATGCTGCATGTACTAGGTGTTCGATGAGTAGAGAATGACAATGTAAAAAAATCCTTTGATCATCAAGCTCAGATCCTACTGGCAGGACCACTGGGCCTGAACAGTGCCACAGTTCTGGGCTCAAACACTGAACCACCCACTCCTGAACACTGCTGGGGAGTGTTAAGTGATAAGTATTAAGCACTTATCATATGGCATTTATTATGCGAAGGTCTGTGAAAGAAATAAGAATAGATTACAACATAATATATGGATATGAGTAAGACATTAAATTTTTTTTTGACAAGAGTACCGAAAAATACGATCAGACTAGGTTAGCTTTTATGAAATGTGTTATATACTCTCTGCTACTGGTTTAGCTAGTTACCAAGTAACTCAGAATTATAGGTAAATTTACAGGAATAAAAGGTATAGGCTTTTTTTTTCCAGCAACAAATCTGTATGAAGGTGTTTTTTCACTAAGAATTTTCATTATTCTGCAGGCATATGTTGCTTTTTAGTTCTTTTATAGTTTTCCTGAACTAGATTTGTAAATAATCTCCAGGTGCAGGACCAAGAAGTTAGCTTAAAGTAGTGGATCATATTTTTGTATGCAAGAAACCCAGGTCCAATCTGTGTTATTACATGATCCCCCCAGCACCATCTGGAGCAACCCCCAAGAACAAAGCCCAGAGTAGTCCCTGAGCACCACTGGGGGTGGCCCAAAAGCAAAATCAAAATGCCTCTCCAGGATAGGGACTTGTCTCTGACATCATATAAGAAAAGTTTATCGGGCCAGAGTAATAGTACAACCAGCAGGGCAATTGTCTTGCATGCAGCCGACCTCAGTTTCATCTCTGGTATCCTGTATGGTCCCCCAAACACCACCAGGAGTCACTCCTGAGTTTAGAGCCAGGAATAACCCCTGAGCACTGCTGGCTGTGGCCTCAAAACAACAATTTAAAAATTTGTTTATTACCTGAATTGTAGGTATATACCTTCATTAAATTTAGATATATTTTCTATGCTACTGAAGATACTCCTGTGAAATCATTAGGAGTAAAATAAAACCAAAACCATTATTTAAACAGTAGATTTGGAGTGAGAGATAGGCTTTCCAGATTCAAACCAAGGATCTCCAAACTGTCTTTGAGTGAACATTCTTATGATACCTCAATTTTTAAAAAAGGTTTGGGGAGCTGGAGGAGCTTGCCTTGCAGGAGTTCAATCCCCTGGTACCCCATTGCACCAGGAGTAATTCCTAAGCACAGAGTAAGACTTAAGCATTGCTTGGTGTGGCCTCAAAATCAAAAAACAAACAAATATTTGAGCACACATCTCCAATGTGTATATTTAGTCAGGTATGTAAGTATACTACTTTCACTGGCTCAGTATAGTGAATAGTTAAAGCTTGGTTTGTTATCGGCAATGGGTATACATACATATTATAAAGAATGATGATAATTATTTGTTGAGCTAAAATCTTGTCATGTCTATTTATATGATCTTCATTTTACTTTATACTTTTGGCTTTAGATGACTCCTGCAAAGAAAGTATAGTAAGGGCCATAAATTAAACTTAAACAAATACATGGCATAATCAACTCCCACTAAATCAGGAATATTATGCTTTCCTCAGTATCACTCACTCAGAATAAGTACTGCAACCCTCTGGCATAGACCAAATGAGAGCAACAAAATCAGCCCACACAATAAATATTAATGGAGTTTAATTACTGTTTATACTTTAAACAGAATGATCATCAGTAGAACTTGTTATTTTTTATTCTTCTACTGTTTAGTAGTTTGATATACTTTATTTTCTTATTGAATTACCATAAGATACATGGCACAAAGATACAAAGCTTGCATGATTGAGTTTCAGTCATAAAATGATCAAACACTCATCCCTCCACCAGTGTACATTTTAAAAGGTTTAGTATTTTCCAACCCCACAATGGACCATCTGGAAGCAACCCTCTTTGGAGACAGCTAATCTGAAAATCATAATCCAGTTCTAGGAGTATGGTCCATATATACTTATGCATGAGACTGTGCACAAAACACTGTTAAATACAAAACAGCCTGTAGTTGAGTACCTACTGTTAATCATGTGTATACATGTATTATCTTGGAGAATCCTCAAGCCACACATGCATTGTTTAGATGAGGAAGAGTACACATTTGAACTCAGGGTTGCCTGCCTCTAAAGCCCCACTGTCTTTTTACATACTACTTTCACAACAAAAGCAATTCAAAACAAGTGTATATACATTTAATCAGTTTTGAAGTCTGTTTTTCCAATTACTGTTTCTTTCCATGAATTTAACTGAATGTATGAGCAGTTTCTGAAACTAAGATAAATGTTATCTTGGAAAATGACATATTATCTTTCTTATACTCTCTTTGCTCTCCATTTTGATCTTGGTGATGCAGAGCTGCTGCCATTAAAAAACATCTGTTTTATCTAAATTTAATAAGTCCTATTAGTGGGATCCCAAGCTATCCTTTATTCTGAAGCCTTTCCACAATAGTAAATTTAATCTACTGGAAACCATAACAGTATTACCAAAGTACTAGTTTTGGACATAGCTAGGCTAGCAGGTCTGTTTCTGATTTTTTGCTTTGCTTTTCCAACCTGAATGAATAAGCTCTCTAATACCACAGGAGCCATACAATTTTTTCCTGCCCTCTTTCCAAATAAATCAAATCTATAAATTGAGCTTTGTACTTAAAAACACATGCTATCATTCTTACTCACATGCCTTGTTCAGGTGTTTTACCCACCAGTTTACTGTCCATTCTGTTACTATTCCCATTTTCTGAACTATCATGCTAGTTCTTATTGGGTGGCCTATGGTTTTCTCAGATGTCAGTTACTGGAGATTAAAGGTAGCAAAGGAAACAAGTTGAGTCAGTCTTACAGATAAGATATAAAGTCAAATTTTCAAATTGCTCATCCTGAGAAATAATCACAAGTAATCTAACCCTCCCTACTACATAGATACATTTTTCTCTTATCTTTCCTTTTCTTCTTCTTCTATCCCACCTTCTAGATGTTTTCTTCTTGTCTTTTTTTCTAGTCTAGTAAATAATAAATAAGAGTAAATGTATTATTTACTTATTTACATAAAGAACATGGTAGAAAAGGAGTGTGTATATAGGTGAAGGGAGTAAGAAGACAGAGGACGAGAAGCAAATAGACAAAGATATCACAGCTGAGACCACCAGCAGAAAATTATAACAAACCAGCATGCAAAGCAACCGTGGGTACACACTCTCTACATTGGTTTAAGATGACCTGTTTCTTCTGTACTGATTTTAATATATTTCAGTATCCAAGCAGATAATGATAGAAAGGTAAATAATCCATGTCTTTTTTCTTCCTTGGGTCTTACCTTGAAAGGCAGAATGAAGGTTGGGAAGAAAAGTTGTGTGTCTTACCCAAGAACAACCTGGTGGCTAATCAAGCAATGGCTCTCCAACCAGTATTTTTTTCATTTGCGTGCTTTCTAATGGCATATTTCTCAACAATGACACATAATAATACATACCTTTTAAAGTATCTTTTACTTCTGTGGCATCACATAAATGGGTTTTAACTTTTATCACTTTTTTCACTCTATGGAATCTTTGGGAGATAGTTCCCTTTGGGATAGGTGGAAATAAAGGGTGGGGAGGGGGTTATTGATACTCTGGTAGTAGGCAAGATATCATCATATTAACCTGAAGAGGTCAAAACCTACTAGTCAATATTATCTCAATTTTAAATGGTGATACAAGTGAATATTATCTCAATTTAAAATTTTTAAATAAAAACAAGAAATAAATAAATCACTCCTTTCTTTATAACTTCAGAGTTTTCTGGGGAGCTTCATATATTTTATCATCGTTGACTCTGAAATTAGCCCATGAAGTAGACAAAACAAATGCTTTATTATTTTTAAAACCATAATAGGTTTGGGCTGATGAGAGTACAGTGGGTAAGGCACTTGCCTTGCACAAGGCTGACGCAGGTTGAATCCCCAGCACCCCATAAGGCCTCCCAAGCACCATCTGTCATAATTCCTGAGAGCAGAGCCAGGAGTGAGCCCTAAAATCTGCTGGGTGTGACTCCAAAACAAAACAAACCACTATAATATGTCTTCTCCTAGAACAAGCCCCACTATACTAAGAGTCACCAAATGGTAGCACTACAGACATGAGAGATCATCTAACTTGACCTTTGGGGAAGGGGGGACAATCCATATCAGATATTGACATGCCCAAAGTCACATTGCTGCCAATTAATAGAGAAAATATAAAATATTGCATCTCCCTTGCCTTTGTCCCCCATCCACTGCTCATTTTTACATATTTTATGATAAAATATGATCTAATCCAATAATACTTCAGAATGGTTGTTCAAGGAACAAAGAAGAAAACTAAGCCAAAGGAAACGGCAAATAGCTGAAAAATTAAATAGTGAGCTTCTGAGCATAACTCAACACTGTCAGGCTGCATGCTGGAGCCAAGCAGTTATGGATGAGGGGTGGGGGGAGCAGACTACCAACGCTGTGTAGGCATTAAATACAATTTTACCTACAGCCCCCTTGCGCATTTCTACTGTACTCCTTCCCCATCAAACTTTCTTCCTGTACATTCACAGGTATCTCTCCCTTCTTTTGCTTCTCCCTTGCTCTTTTCTTCTTAGCCCATTCTCCTGTCTCATTATTTTTCCCCACCTGCTAAACTGTATAAGAGTATTATCTAACATGAAAGTTGCAATATTTAACAGAGAATTTAATTCTTTTATTAAGCTTTAACAAACAGAGTATCTGTTCCTGATTTTAAATAAACCACTATGTTCTTGCTGTACGTGTATAAAGCTGTCAACTTGTAATCTAGTTAGGACAAGATAACCTCACTATCCATTTTCAAGTAAACAGCACAATGTAGATTCACCATGGGAAAAATACATAATTTCTGATGTACTGTTAAAGCTCTTAAATTTTAATTCAACATAAGGCCAATCTAACTTGGAATAAAGATTTTATTCCTTTGAATAAGTATGTTTAAAGAAAACCTAAATAGAAAAGAACATCTTAACTCATTTCTTTTGGTCATTTCTTGATGAATCTAATTTTCTAAAGCAAAGAACAAATTTAAAATTTTTCATTTTACTTAGAATATTAATAAAAGGTCATATTTCACTTTGTATCTATGGTATAAACACATAAGATATAGGATGTTGAAAAATATTCACAATGTGCAGCTGAGATGATGAAAAAAATTTTATTGTTTTGCAATATGCATAAGGAAAGCCAAATTAGATTCTACATTTAAAATTTTTTTATTCACCTAACATCATGATTTACAATACTGCCAATGAGGGTTTTCTGAGTTTGTAATTCCAACATCATACCCACCTCAGAAATGCCCACCTCCTTACTTTCTTTTTTTTTAATTTTATTTTATTGAATCACTGTGAGATAGTTACAGGCTTCCATGTTTGGGTTACAATCTCACAATGATCAATCAAACACCCCTCCACCAGTGCACATTCCCCACCACCAATATGCCAGGTATTACCCCCCTTTCCCACCCTCCCCCGCCTCCATGACAGACATTTCCCCCATAATCTCTCTCTACTTTTGGGCATTATGGCTTGCAACACAGACACTGAGAGGTCATCATGTTTGGTCCATTATCTACTTTCAGCATGCATCTCCCATACCAACTGGTTCCTCCAGCCATTTTTTTCTTAGTGATCCATTCTCTATTCCATCTGCCTTCTCCCCTCCACTCATGAGGGCAATCCTCCTGGCCCTTGTATCTACTGTCCTTGGGTGTCAGCCTCATGTGATGTTATTCTATACTCCACAAATGAGTGCAGTCCTTCTATGTCTGTCACTCTCTTTCTGACTCATTTCACTTAGCATGATATTCTCCATGTCTATCCATTTATAAGCAAATTTCATGACTTCATCTCTCCTAACAGCTGCATAGTATTCCATTGTGTAGATGTACCAAAGTTTCTTTAACCAGTCATCTGTTTTAGGGCACTCGGGTTGTTTCCAGATTTTGGCTATTGTGAACAATGCTGCAATGAAACAGCACTGACCATGCAAGTGGAAGCAAACATAAACAAATGGGACTGCATCAAACTAAGAAGCTTCTGCACCTCAAAAGAAGCAGTGACCAAAATACAGAAAGAGCCCACAGAATGGGAAAGAATATTTACCCAATACCCATCTGATAAAGGATTAATATCCAGGATATACAAGACAATAGTAGAATTGTATAAGAAAAAAACCTCCAACCCCGTTAAAAATGGGGAGAAGAAATGAACAGAAATTTTCTCAAAAAAGAAATACAAATGGCCAAAAGGCACATGAAGAAATGCTCCCCATCGCTAGTCATCAGGGAGATGCAAATCAAAACAACAATGAGATATCATCTCACACCACAGAGATTCAAAAGAACAAAAGCAACCAGTACTGGCATGGATGTGGGGAAAAAGGGATGCTCTTTCACTCTGGTGGGATTGTTGACTGGTCCAGTCTTTCTGGAAAACAATATGGACAGTCCTTCAAAAACTAGAAATTGATCTTCCATATAACCCCGCAAGACCACTTCTGGGAATATATCCCGAGGATGCAAAAATGCACAGTAGAAATGTCGTCTGTACCTATATATTCATTGCAGCATTGTCCACCTCCTTACTTTCAAGGTCTCCACAGCCCCTCCCTTTCAAATCCTCCACAGATTCTGTTACATAGATCAATTCTTTTGTACTGCCTTTGACCCTTTGTTGCTGCCCTGTGGTGTAGCTTCAAATCCCACATAAGAGAGCAATCATTCTGTATCTTCACTTTCCTTCTAACTGATTTCACTCAGCATAATATCCTCTAGTTCTATCCACATCGTGGCAAACAGCATGATTTTGTCACTTCCTAGAGCCACATAGTTTTTCATTGAGTGTATTTACTTCAACTTCTTGACCCACTCATCTGTGGTTGGGCATTCTGGTTGTTAAGGAAAACCACATTTGATTCTAAAAGGAAACAGCATCATACAGGGATGAAAAAATTCAATGAATAAAAGCCATGTGGTTTTAAAGTAACAAAGCATGCAATAAAAAAGTTTTTGGCAATCCCTGTAATTATTAAAGTATCTATGAACAAAAATTAATTCAGCAAATATTTATTGAGTGCTCACTATGTGCAAAGCACAAACACAGATATTACTTGACTACAATGGTGTTGCAAAGTTCAAGTAAAATGTGCAGTTAAGGGGCTTGAGCGATAGCACAGCGGGTAGGGTGTTTGCCTTGCATGCGGCTGACCCAGGTTCGATTCCCAGCATCCCATATGGTACCTGAGCACCACCAGGAGTTAATTCCTTAATGCATGAGCCAGGAGTAACCCCTGTGCATCGGCGGGTGTGACCCAAAAAGCTAAAAAAATGTGCACTTAATACATCTAAGCTACTGGGCATCACTGTTTAGCCAAGCTTATATCAAATGTGCTTGAATACTTAAGTTGGCTTACAATTGGGCAAAATCATCCATCACAGAGTCTATTTTAATAGTAGAGTAGAATAATACATGTAATTTACTGGATCCTGAACTGGAACTGAAAAAAAAAAAAAAACAAATTGTACAGTATCTGCTGTTTACCCTTGTAATCACAAGGCTGACTGGGCGCTGTGACTGAAAATGACTGCTCCAACATCAAGGGAGTATTACACCAAAAATCACTAACCTACGAAAAGATCAAAAGTCAAGATGTAAAGTACTGTTTCTACTAAATGCACATCACTTTTGCACCATCATAAATTTGAAAAATTCAGTGAAATCATGGCAACCTGAGGACTGCCTGTATACAATGTATACATACACTGTGTGTTTAATTGCAGTCTTGTGGTAGAACAAATGATTTCACAGACATATACAACACTACTACTTGAACATGACTGGCCTGCATATGGGTAGGTCAAAGCACTCAATGATTAGTAGAAATCACATATACAAATTTCAGAGATGTAAAACAAAAAAGAAAAAAGATCCTAAGCATACAAACCCCTATTACTTTTAACTGTTATGAATACTAGTTTATTAGTAGACAGTGTATCAGGTTAAGCCAAGCCACATAGGAAACAAGTCAAAACTAAGTTCTTGACTGTTTATACTCACATGAGTTCTATGCATAAACTTCATGAGACTCTAAGCTCCATGAATGTGGAGCTGACCATTTTTGCTCACCACTCTATACTTGGTGCCTAGCACACAATTAAGTAAATAGTTAATGTAAAATGTAAGAATAAAGTCTCAAAGAGCTGTATTTATTAAATATCGACAATACAACATTCAAAACCCTACTGATGGTACTTTATTAGTAGTCAGTATTCACCTATATTCTAAATATACTTTTATTCATCAACTTTAAAACTGTCCATTAAAATTTACCCTCCCCCCATTTATTATCTATTAAATGCTACTCATTGAAGGTGGAAGCTTGGTTTTTTTTTAAGTCTTTACATCTTTACATCACTGTATATTTACAGTGCTGCATAGTTTGGCAACACGGATCTATCTACGACTCAGACTGCTATAAATAGATAATAATCTACTTCCACAATAGAGTTACAGAGTTGCTTTGATCTTACAGGCCTTTCCTCCTTCTTTCCCTGGAGGAAAACACAGATGCTTTACATCCTGAAGGAGATCAATAGGCTCTTATGTTAGAGGAATGCTTATTACTACTATTTTGTTATAGTCTGAAACTTACAGGGACTCATATCACTAGTCTATTTTATGTTTTTCAAACTTTCTAATAAAGGAACATCTTATGAACTGGATGAATGACAAGGCAGCAAGGGCAGGCATAAAAAGAGAAGCACAAGGAAACAGTCTCTCTAAAAGAGCATGGGCCTAAAGAAAGTCAGCTCACAAATAAAATATTCTTTCAAAACTCTTCTGCCCACATCTCGGGGTCTCTGCAAGACTTAGGAGAATAAATGCCCAAGGCCAAAAAGAGATGTGCTAGAAAATCAACTCTCTGAAGCAACTAGAATGACCTAATAGAAGAGCTTGCTGAATGGACCTCTGGTGAAGCTGTGAGAATGTTTGTCAACTAAGAGATTCTTACAACTCACCAGACTGATAGGGGTTAAAGTATTAGTATGCAGCAGCACACATTCACTCAATCACATCAGACTTTAAAATTCCAAGGTCTGGTCTCTTTTACAAGGAATAATATTGGCTTAGACGGCTGCTCAGAGTCTGCTCCACAAATCTGAGAGAGTACGTTATACCACTTCATTTTCCTTCGCTACTGCATGTCCTCGCTCTCACATGTAACTAAAAGCCGCTTCCTACACTTCGTAAACAATATTAAGGAAACTGAGAGAATATTTTCTCTGGACTTAACTTTTCTGGAAATAATTATCAGTGATGGAACACAAACTCTTCCTAATAGAATAAAACCTCATTGAGCTACACTAATTCAGAATGTGTGCTAATTAAAATCTCAACTGACTGGAAAAGCTGGGTCTACTCTGTTAGGCAAACCAAGTTTGTAATTAAAACTAAAGGACTTGATGAAAGAGAAACTCCTTTCAGGACCTTAGAATTAACCATTTTCATGCATTCGAGCATCATGAAAAGCGGGTCTCTGTCTGATTATAGCCTGCTAATCCATTTTGAGTACGATACTGAAATAAGCAAAAGTATTTTTAAATTTTTACTGACTTACCAAAGTTTATAAAAAGCTATGGAATTTCAAGTGTTTAGTTTAATGCCTCTAAACATGTGAAATTGTCATCATTCCCTCCAACAAAGTTTCAGAATCATCATAACATGCAAGAATCTTTCGCTCATTCCTCCCAACCCTTTCACCTTTCCTTCTAGTGATCATCATAGGTTTTCATAGTATTTTTGTTTCTTATCTGTTTATATAACAAGCATATCATTTTTTTTTTTGCTTTTTGGGTCACTCCTGGCTCCTGGCGGTACTCAGGGGACCATATGGGATACTGGGAAGCAAACCCGGGTTGGCTGCATGCAAGGCAAATGCCCTACCCCCTGTGCTATTGCTCCAGCCCCAAGCATAACTGTTTTTAAGAGATATATTTCATTCTTTTTTGCACATACTTGACCGCTGCAATTATTTTTAGCTTGCGAGCATTCATTTCCATTTCGGTGGTCTTATGCAATCTCATACAAGTTGTGGGCAGACTTAGTGACGTCTAAGTACAAGTTTTATAGTAGGGCACAAACAACTCAATCAGAAATGCAAAGATGTTTCAGAAAGAGAGAAAGAAAGATAGTTTAGTCACTTAGAGTCAGACATATAGAAGTTACAAAACTCAGGCTACCTGAAGTTACATCTAGCTGTTAAATAGGGGTAGACTGGCTAAAGTTTGCATCCCTATAAAAATTATAGGAACTGTGCACCAGAACAAACCAAAGAAAAGACGAGAGCGATAAAGTCCTTGGGAAACCTCTAAGGATAAACTATTTAGTCATTATGAAACAAAGATCAAGTGAAAGTCTAACAAAGCTGCCTCACTGTTCAGAGGTAGCATTCCTGGAGGTCGTTTCTCCTCAGACCTCTATACTTCACCAACTCAAGTCAACCTACCAGTTCCTGGCTGTACCCATTGCCACTGTTAGCAGAGCTCACTATTTTCCAAGCTAGCTCTCTTATCACAAGGAAAAGTCTGACCATGTTCCTAATTATATTTTTGGCTGTTGGATTGGAATAGATTTCCCTTAAGCATAAGACACACAGAACTAGCACACTGTGGGTGTTCTACTATTTCTCTCTGTTTGAGAAGATAAGATGCGCGTGTTTAACATCCAAAATTATAATTCAGTCCAAAAAGATTTTTTAAAAATATGGCTTCAAGATTTCTCTACTTTCCAGAGAATCCTTGAAAACACCAGATCATTCAAACATGTCTGCTTAAGAAAATCTGGGACACTAAAACTGATAGTTATTCCACAAGAATACTGACTGAAAAATCATAGGTCAATGTTCCAACAAAAGTGCGGTGCTAGCCAATGAATTTATTAGGATAAATTTTTCTAACTAGTTTTGGGCAAGAAAATCCATACTTTTAATAACTAAATGTCTTTATTTATCAGGCTGATCATTTGTGCCATGTCTGCATGGTCAGTATTAAATGAGAGGAAGAGAACCTACAATCTAAACATCTTTTAGTTTAGACCATAGGACCTCTCCCTCTCAATTAATACCCTAGCTTCTTAAACTGGACTGCAACATCACACAGAGAAACTGAACATGGAGATCGCAAAAATAAATTGGCAACAATAAAAAGTTTCTGAACACGTGCAGACCACCAAAAATTGTTTGAAAATCATTTGTGTAATGAATCCCAGGTGTTTCTGGCAGCCCATTCTCAGGCTGCGTTTCTTAGACGAAGAGGTCATAAGTGGAAAAACGTTTCAGAAGCCCTTTTCTATACCATCAGCAACTCCAGTTTTTGACTCAATTTACATGTGCTTTTGACATTTAAATTACACTTGTCTTGGGAACATTTTTAAACAAATGCAAGACATAAACCAAGTGCTGGGCAAGAGTGAGGCAGCTCAGAGTTGCTCTAGTTTGGAGGTTTCTCTGTAAAAGATCAGAAAAAGGCATGTTCACTACATGGACAAAACTAAACCAGGATTATTCATTTTCTTGGTAAACATTAAACAAATGTAGTCATAATACAAATGGTGCATGTGTCTTAAGTTGTTTCACCATTTAATGCTAGGCTATTACAATACTTTTAACAATGAAATAAATGTCTGAAAATGGTTCTTTTTCTTTTCTTTTCGAGCCACACCCAGCTGTGTTCAGGGGTTACTTCTGACTCTGCACTCAGGAATTACTCCTTGTGGGCTCAGTTATGAGATGCAGAGGGTCGACCCTGGGTCATCCATGTGCAAGGCAAGCACCCTACCTACTGCTCTCTCTCCAGCCCCAAGGGATAACTTTTCGTGGGACTCAGGGGACCATATGGTATGCCAAGGATCAAAGCCAGGCTGGTCACATGCAAATGCCTGATCTGCTGTACTACCTCTCTAGCCCCTGCACACAGTTCTTTCAACAGTGCATACAAAACCATCCTTTTCTTTTGTTGTTGTTGTTCCAAATCTTTTCTTTTTTTAATTGAATCACCATGAGATACAGTTACAAAGCTTTCATGTTTGAGTTTCAGTCATACAATGATCGAACACCTATCCATCTACCAGTGCACATTTTCCACCACCAATGTCCCCAGTATCTCCCCGCACTCCTTCCCAACTCTTGCCTCCATGGCAGAAAATTTCCCCCATACTCTCTCCCTACTTTCAGGCATTATGGTTTGCAATATAGATATTGAGAGGCTATCACATTTGGTCCTTTTTCTACTTTCAGCACACATCTCCCATCCCGAACTATTCCTCCAACCATCATTGACTTAGTAATCCTTTCTCTATTCCAGCTGCCTTCTTCACCCGCTCATGATACAGGCTCCCAACGATAAAGCAATATTCCCGACGCTTGTGTCTACTGCCTTTGGGTGTCAGTCTCCTATTATGCTATTTTATATGCCACAAATGAGTGAAGTCATTCTATGTCTGTCCCTCTCTGATTCATTTCACTTAGCATGATACTCTCCATGACCATCTACTTACTCCGTGTTCTTTCCAAAATTTAATTTTTTTAAGGTATGAATTAAAAAGTTATAGTTAGGTTTTTTATATACAGTGCCCATCACCAATCTTGCGACCAGTGTCAATTTGCCTCCACCAGTGTTCCCTCTCCTACTGCAACCCCCAACCCCCATCTGCAATCTTGACAGGCACTTTTAAATATAGTTATTAAAATTTGGGTATTTCGATTTCACTGTTATTAACTCATATGATCCAGCAATTCCACTTTTGGTTATCTACCTCCAGGACTGAAAAACATCAATTCAAAAGGACATGTGCACATCCCTATTCATTGCAGCACTCTGTACAATAGCTAGATTTGGAATCAATCTAGATGTCCAACAAAAGATCAGTGGATCATAAAGATGTGGCTTATATACACAGTTGAATACTACACAGCTGTACTTACAATGACAAGATTGTGCAATCTGCTGCAACATGAATGAACTGGAAGATACCTATTAAATGAAGTATGCCAGAAGCAGGACAAATACAGGATGATATCTCCCTGTTCTTTTAACTAAATTTCAGGGCATCTTTTCCTTTCAGAAGATACTAGTTCAAGCGTATACCTAAAATGTCACCTTAAGTCATCATGTGGCACTAGCTGCACTATACACACACTGATCAAAATATTGTGCCAAGCTGATACCTAGAAATATTATTTTCTTTAGTAATTAAAGTTACTGCAATAGGGGCTGAAATCAGACTATAGGCGCCTTTCACAGTGCTACAAGTTGAGGAAGCCAGCATGACACAAGGCACTCCTACACACATTTCAGAGTACATTTCAGGCTAAAATCATACCAGTTTAAGTGGTTCAGAGTTAGGACATCACTCAGTTAAAACAACTCATAAATTGGAATCATATTCACAAAACATCTGGAAAGTTCCCCCAAAGGAGTAAAGATTACCCCCAAAGTATTGCTAAACAGATGGAAGAGAGATGTTGACTTTTATCATAATACAAAATTTAGTCAGTTTCCATTGTCCAAGACAAATCACAGATGTGTTGTTTACCTTTAAGGATGTCTGGAATCTATTTTAATTCAGCCTTGAAACCCAGACATTCTTGGATGATAAGTACACATATTTAAATTCCATAACAACTGTCCAATGTTTACAAACACTTATTTTTTTTATAAATTTCTAATCTAAAAAATGTACATTTGGTTAGAAAGAGGACATTTTAGTGTTCAGCTGTACATGACGAAACATAAGAATATTGATGTTTCTTCGAGTGGTGGTTTAAAAACATTATATAAGCCTTGCTTTGTGATCAGAGAAAACAATGATATTAGGTTTTATTCCTCTATTTTATTACATGGACATAAAATATTAAGTAGTAATAATAATGAACAACACACTGTCTCTGCTCTATGCTGAACAAAGGCGACTTTTTGTTTGGGGGCCATACCTGGCATGCTCAGGGGTTACCTTAGCCCTGAGCTCAGGAATTTCTCGGCTCAGGACACCATTTAAATGTCAGGGATTGAACCCGGTCGCCATGAAAAAGGCAAGTCCCATTACCTGCTATATTATCACTCTGGTCCTTGAATTAAGAGAGCTTTAGGATTTTAAAAAATTCAACTGAGAGAAAAATATAACTCTTCCAAAAGCACTGTATCAAATATCTACCTCTTAATAATATCATTGCTTCTCTCACATAGAAGGAAACTGTGGAAGCTTTTCTCTTTAATCTCTACATGTTCTCTTTAGTCTCTACGTGTAGTACCATCTTGTATTATCAGTACCAAGTCCCTGCTCTGTGTCTCCTTCCATTGTTCCTACTACTAACTCAGACCTTTTCTCTTTCTCATTTGGAATGATTAACACTAGGCTTTTAACTATTCTGCCTCACATCTCTATCATTTCCTTTCCATCCTCTGTAATAACAGCCACAGTTATCCCTGATGGTTGTATTACTCTGCCAAAAAATCAATGGCATCAAATCAATTTTCATCTCAAAATGCCTTTTAAAAAAGTCTAGTGCCAGTCTATGATTTTTATCTCCCACTGTCCTCACTACTGCTCAAAACATAAAAGCTTCTCCCCTAACAACAACCACTATTCTGTTTCCTTGCATTGGGCTCAGAAACCTTTTATTGAACATAATGAATACTTTCTCCACGCTTCCACTTTTCATTTTTTGGTGAGTTTTATTGTTTTTTTTAGGGGGGATACATTCTGGCACTACCCAGGGCTTAGTACTGACTCGCTGCTCAGAGATCATTCCCAGCAGTGCTCAGGGAATCATATGTGCAAATGTCCAGGATCAAATCAGGATTGGCTGCATGCAAGGCAAGGTACTATCTCTAACGCTCAACACATTTCCAGTTTTGAATGTTGAAATTAAGTCGAGAATATCTACCAGGGTTCAGCTTCAGTGTCAGATTTTCTGAAAAACTGTCAGTCAATTCAACCAGAGCTAATTTCACTAACTGCCAAAATTTAATGCAGCACTTACTACATTCTTCCTTAGAGTTATATATATACAAGATTACAAAGCTCATTGAGGGTAGAAATCATGTACTGTTCATCTTTGTAGCTCCATAGTACCTAGTTCGGTAACTTGCTTAGAGTTAAGTGCTAAAGAAATGTAGAATGTAACTGAATAAACCTTATTTCAGTCTGCTGTAACTGAGAAGAGGGACTGTTGGTTTATAATAAATTCTATCTTTACAGCTGTGTTGTAATTACTATGCATTTAGAAAAAATACTGAATGCATCTTTCAATCAAGCTGTGGAACTATAGTAACTATTCTAAGCTTGAATTACCTTATTAAGAAAATAAGTAGAATAGCAAGAACACGGAAATCTGTAGTAAAATAATGCTAATGAAAAAAGACTTTTTACAGTAGATCCAGCTGTACAAGTTTAACTAAAACCACAAAGACAGCCTTTCTGCTTTTTCCACAATATAAAAAGGCCAATATTCAGTATATTAATGAAAACTGCCTAGGAAGCACAGGGTACAGTCTTAGTTATCAATCAATTGAGAAACTGCTCATTGCTGCAGCTGGATTTGGATCTTCTTCCAATGAAGAGCTGACAGATTTGATCTCACTTAATTTCCAAGTCTGACCAAACCTCAACTTGGGAGTAGTCTAGCTAATAGAATTGTTCTCTTTTTAGGTTTGTTCTTTTTTTTTTTTTTTGCTTTTTGGGTCACACATGGCAATGCACAGGGGTTATTCCTGGCTCTGCACTCAGGAATTACTCCTGGCGGTGCTCAGGGGACCATATGGGATGCTGGGAATTGAACCCGGGTCAGCCACATGCAAGGCAAATGCCCTACCCGCTGTGCTATCGCTCCAGCCCCAATAGAATTGTTAAGTACAGTAAATCCCTTGTCTTCCTGTAACTCCCTCAAATATCCTGCTTTCACACCTTTTTTATACCAAATGTTTTATTGAGATGAGCAGGCTTTTTTTTTTCTTTTTGGATCACACCCGGCAATACTCAGGGGTTACTCCTGTTAATCCTGCCCTCAGGAATTACTCCTGGTGGTGCTCGGGGGACCATATGGGATGCCAGGGATTGAACTGGGTTGACCACATGCAAGGCAAATGCCTTACCTGCTGCACTATCGCTCCGGCCCTGAGATGAGCACATTTCTACCAAATGCCTATCACAAGGATTTCCCCACAACAACTGAGCTCTATTGTATGGAGTACTATATTAAATCTTCAAGCTGTTTATTCAATATACAGTTATTTGCAGTGTACAGTTTTTACAGGGTCACTGACAAGGAAAGCTGGGCTCTGAATATTGTGGAAGCCATTCCTGAGCAAATATTTGCACAGTTGATAACTTGAGACAGGAGTCCTTAGAGGCCATATCACAAAAGGACTTTTGTGAACTTGCTAAAATGTTGCCTGAATCCCTTCCCAATATTCTTCCGTGGGAAATAAGGGCAAGGTATTCACACTGAATTCAAGTTTTATTTCTACATCAAGTCACTCCGGACTTTTATCCATCAGTAGAAGCTAATATAATTAAGTACACATTACTAATGGTTAGTTAGTGGTACAATGTGAAAGAATGGCTTTGACTTTCCCAGTAGCCCTGACAAAAATCTCTAGTGATAAGGTAAAATTATTTTTCTTTTTTTTGGCTTTTTGGGTCATACCTGGCAATGCACAGGGGTTACACCTCGCTTTGCATTCATGAATTACTCCTAGCGGTACTCAGGGGTACCATATGGGATGCTGGGAATCAAACCCGGGTCAGTCGCGTGTAAGGCAAACACCCTTCCTGCTGTACTATTGCTCCAGTTCCAGAAAAATTATTTCTAACCCACCAACCCAAATGTGTTTTCAACTAGGAAGTATAAGTAAAACTTCATAGAAGTGGCCATCTATCTTATGAGGACTTAAAATATGTTACTAGTAGTGCCACTGTGATTAAAACATCTTTCACAAAACAATTCTAATAAGCAGTCTTCTGGATCCAAACACTAATTAAGCTGCAACTGTGTGCTACAGGTTATTAAATATAGGACATTAAATATCTCCACTTCTTCAAGTTATTTCTCTAACTCTTCTCATTTGTACAATTAGTAAATGCCATTTTCCCTATGGTAGTACATCAAATGTTTTACTTCAATTGTTTTATTTTTATAGAAGTAAATCTCAGGAATTACAACTAAATATCTAAATTAAAACTGACAGCTATAAAGCAAATGAGTGAACAGTTCCTTGCTTTAAAATTGCAAACAAAAATGCAGTAAAAGGATTCACTTTTGAAAATTAATTTTATTTTCCAGTGAGTTCTATTTTCAGAGACACTTTCATCATCAAGTTTTACTTGTTTTTAACACTTCTGTTAAATACTTCAGTGTAATAACAGAACTGACTCACTTATTCAGACATTTGTTTTGATCTATGCCTAATCCCCTACAACTACTTAAGAGATGCAAACATTTGAAATACCAATGGGTCAGATATTTGTGGCACTACCAATTGAACTGAGGGAGACAGTCATGTTTGAGACTAACTAATAAATATTGTAAATGGCAAGAGAAAACAAGCGTGGTAATGGGCACCCAAAAGTTGTGGCACTGGGTTTAAGGATGTCTGAAAACGGTATGGTTGCTTAACTGCTAATGATGTCCAAATCCCCGTAGAGATATTCACAAAGAAGCTAGACGTCCATTTCTTGGAGGATTTCCAGAGAGACTGGTATGTATGATAGAGGTTGGATGAGATGACTTCTAAGGATCCCATTCTAGCTCTGTAGTTCCTTGTGAGCATCAATACACATTATGTTTCTTCATCAATTAGAGCACTTATAACAAGAGATGAACCTTAAGTTAACCTTCTTCCTAAAGTGTTCTGGATAAGGATCCCTGTCCCTTGGCTCAGTCTAACTCCTAATGGCCTTAAACTACCCACCGACTATCAATCAGCACCGGAAACTCCTAACGGCTCAATTATACTGGCAGCAAGGAGAGGTAACAAAGTATGCAGTAAGAGAAGCAGACAGAAAGGGGAGAGTAGAAATGGTTGTCAATATCACATAAACTTGCTTAAAATGATGAGGCCACTTTTTTTATTTGCTTTGACATGGCTTGGTAAACTATGACTGAAGGCAAACGCAAAACAGAGACAAAGTTAATCATTCCATTTGAGTGTTGAAGTGTTAGAGGCCTAAACAAAGCACTGTGAGTAACACTGAACAATTTTTCTGAGGACTGTCAAGAAAATTTCATAGTGGAATTAATGAGCAAGCTGAGTCTTAAAGGATGAGTAGGAGTTGACTAAGTGGAAATAGAGAGAGGCAGGTTTGGCAGAGAAAATATTCAAAGCCAGAGAGACAAGGAAGACTATTGGTGTGAAATAGTAGTAATTGTGGATGGCTAGAGTG
The DNA here is from genome assembly GCF_027595985.1 of Sorex araneus. Lineage (NCBI taxonomy): Eukaryota > Metazoa > Chordata > Mammalia > Eulipotyphla > Soricidae > Sorex > Sorex araneus. The sequence goes on from NC_073313.1 coordinate 107,920,217, forward strand.
TGAGGTTGGGAGTCCTAGCTGTGTTCCTGCCTCCTATGTTATGTGGGCACTTTGGTAGAGCCATAGCACAGCAGGTAGGGCAGTTTGCCTTGCACACGGCCAACCCGGGTTCGATTCCCAGCATCCCATATGGTCCCCTGAGCATTGCCAGGAGTAATTTCTGAGTGCATGAGCCAGAAGTAACCCCTGTGCATCGCTGGGTGTGACCCGAAAAGCAAAATAAAATAAAATAAAATAAAATAAAATAAAATAAAATAAAATAAACAAAACAAAGAGATGGGTGCTATGGCAGGGGTACCCAGAGCATGATGGCATTATAAAACAAAACTTTAATCTGCGTGCAATACAAATTTTATGAGATTGAATTTACTCTTGGCAACATGGGTAGATATATGGGAGTGTCCTGATTCAGGTATATAATTATTATGAGGCAAGTGCCAGGGGCCCTGGACACATCAGTGATGTAGAGGTATGACGTGTGTATATATCAAAACTACAGAGCCATCAATACTGAAACATGGGACCCAAACTACAATAATTAAACTTAAAAATGTGTATCCTGGGAAAACAGGATGGTAGGTGGGAGATAACCTGGGGACACTGGTGAAAGAAAGCTAAGAATTGTGGTGGTATCGGTATTGAAAAATTATATACCTGCGGCACTATTATAAACATATTTGTAAATCAAGGTCCTAAATTTAATATATATATATATCTTTGAAAAAAAATACCTGAGTTGAAGACCTTACAGGGATGAAGGTGTTTGCCTTACATGCAGTTGACTCCAGGTTGATCCCTAGCACCACATATGGTCTGCTACGCACAGAGCCAGGAACAGTTCTAAGGACAGCCAGGTGTGGCCCTCCTCCACCCACCCCCAAATAATAACTGAGAATAGTTCATTATGCTCGTGGGTGCTTATTTTGTTCATTTCAGCTAATGGGGCAGATATGCTGTTCTGAGTGATAAAAGTTACAAAGAGGAAGACACAACTCGGCTACATAGGAGGCCACATAAACTTAAACAAAACACACCTTAGTGAGTTGATACATGAAACCCGGGAACAACTCAGTACACACTAAAAATGACAACTTTAAAAGACAGCCTCAAAAACACTTTGAACAAGAGCTATTTCATTTTATTACATCCATTTACAAACCTGTAAATTTAACATAGTCCTCTGCTCACCACTTAAAGAGTTGCTTCAGCTGACTTATTATTATCTGGTTTGAATTCCATTCTTAGTCACTATCCTCTTTATTAAAGGTGGAGAGGGGAATATATGATTTCTCTAGGTTTCTCTGAGGAACAACTTCTCTACATTATTCCAGAGATGGAACTAGAAGTCTTCCTATTTTCCCACTGGACTTTTGGGTCTATTGAAACCCAATCTATCTTCTCAATTACACTACCACGCCAGAAATATTTTTCCCCTGTGTAACACTAACACTCTTCAGAGGAGTTTTTAGAAAGAAATGAGCATTTTTTTAAAAAGTCTCATTTTTCCCTTCAAACTCAAAGCAAATTATTATTAGATTATTATATACTACTCATAGTTAAATTGGGGGGTACACCCAATATACCATATTTTATATATCTAATCAGTCCCAAAGCTTGCAGTGATACACACGCTCATATCTGAGTCCTCTTGTCAATCAACTCCAGAGGACTTAGGGTAGAGGTTCCATCATTTGGCCTACTTCCCGCTCTTCAGAAAAAAATTGCTCAGCGCTCCCTCTCTCTGAAATCTAACTCGATAAATGAACAAAATATAAAGTGCCTTCCAACTGCACTCAAGGCTACTCCTTGGCCCTGATCACCCCAGTGTCCCCTGACTGGAAGTATGGCCCAGTTTGGGAAACATGGGTCTAGAGTTTGATATGGAGCAAAACAAAGCAAATGGGGAACCCAGAATCTCATTAGCAGTGGAAGTCTAACCAGCACCAGATGATTATTTACTACTCTCCATATGTGACAGAACTCCGTGCATTTCAAAGGCAAAACCAACTTCTCCAAAGCAAAAGAATCCCCTCAGCCAGGGAACAACAGAAAAAGGTCATATTGGAAGAATGATTTAAATTAAAGGCAGTCTGAAGAGTTTAAAAGTAATTTTTTCCTCTCATCCCCAGTGAGAGTTGAGTTGGAACTTTTTAAATCAGCTTTGTGGACCCCATAAAGCAGTTTTGAAAGCAACTGGGTATAACAACAGGAAGTTGAGTCAGGGCAATCTCTTTAATCAAGCTTCTGGGAAATTTATGTCATGGCTTTTTCTAATCTCTTTCACCGCTAGGAGTGACAAAAAATGGCATTTTGTTGAGTCAAGAAAAAATGAGGGTTATAAATAGGTAAGATTACATAACAATATGAGTTTTTATGTTTGCTTAATGGTATTTGTATGAGCTGGAGTAAAATTAACAAAAACAAGTTTTCTAAAGGAAACCAACTACAATTTTATACTCTGAATCTTAAGTATTTTCACATTTGGATTTCAAACAAACTGAAAATGTACATTTGATATTAACAGTAATTAGAACTTCATTCTCAAAAGAACTCATTAAATAACTTTCAATCTTAAAAAAAATTCTTAGCACCTATATAATTCTTACTCCAACAGAATTTTTTTGTTTGTGGTCCACACTGGCTGTGTTTAGGACTTAATCCTAGCTCTGTGCTTAGGGATCACTACTGATGCACTTGGGGGAAACCATTTTGGGAATTGGTGATAGAACCAGGGACATACCTGGTACCTAGTACCATACCTGCTGTACTATCTCTCTGACTCTCAACACACACACAAAAAAATTTAAAAGTGACCATTTGTCAATGTCTGTTTTATTAATAGAACATGTTTTTAATTTTCTTTTGTTAAAAAGAGTCACAGATGATGCAGTTCTTTAGTACAAGATTTTTACATTGAGTATTTTCTCTTAAAATGAGAGTGAATATAAAATAAAATCTAGAAGCTGTTTCTTAAGGAAAATATTTATAATATAAGATCAAGGTCTAGAATAGAAGCTTAGCTTTTAAAGAACACAAAAATTTTATCAATAATAAAAAGGATATTTCCCTAAAGGCTACAACACTGGATATCCACATCTGAGAAAGTTTAATGTTGAGAAGGACATAGTTCAACAGTACAGTACTTGCCTTGCATGTATGAGGTCTTACATTTGATTATTGGTACAAAAGTTTGGGGGGATACCTCAGCTAAGCTGACACCATTTCAAATCATTTGGGGTTTGGAGAGACAGCTCAGTGGGCTCGGGTGTATGTTTTGAATGCAGTAGGCGTGGTTCAATACTCTACACTGCATTTCCCTAACCTTATTACTGTCAGAAACAACCCCCCCGCACTGAAAAGATACTAGGCCCTAACCATCACCAGTATGGTGCCAAAAGCAAAATTAAGTTTGTATGAAAAGCAAATATCACGAAGGGATGCTTTGGTCTTTTATGCTTTTTACGGACACTTTTAAAGTATTTTCTCAGCCAGAGATAGTACCAGATGTGAGACACCTTGTGCATCACCAACCCAGTTTCAAACCTCAGCACTCCACAATGTCCCCTGAGCCCTGTCAATAGTGATCTTTGAACACAGAGCCAGGAACAAGCCCTAACCACATCCAGCTGTGCCTGCCCCCCACCCAAAAATACATGTTTCATTGGTCTCTCCCATGTTCTCTCTTAAACAGATTCCTTTCTTTCTCCCCGCCCCATTTATTTCTAAGTAATTTCATAAACACTTGTGCTTCACACAAGAGATATTCTCTCATGCTCGTAAAATAACTAAAAATGTAATATTAAATGCTGCACAAAACTATCCAATTATTCTGAAGTACCATCATATTACTAGCAGCATTTCCCCGAATCTTATAAGTGCATATAATTTGCAAGGTATTCTGGACAGGAATGCTCTACCTTGATCATCACTGTTTAATACTAAGATTCAACATACATATTCTCTTATTTGTAATGACTTGAATGCTTCAGACACTTGTAAGAAAACCTAGCATTATTTCTGTAAGTGTTCAGATAAATAAAAAATATATTGTCAAATGCCTACACATTTATTTTAATAGTAATTTCATACAATAATTTTTTCTAACTTAGCTTTACAACTTGACTCTATTTTGTCTGGAAAATACGCATCTCAAGCAATTATTTTCAGGAAAGATGACAGCTATAGGTTAACTGTACAGAAATAAATGCTGATCATTTTAATAGGACAAGATAAGAGTTCATCTAAACTATTCACTTTGTGGGGGTTGGGGTTGTGATTGGAACCACACCTGGAAATGCTCAGGGATTACTCCTGGCTCTGTGCTCAGGAGTCATTTATAGCAGGTCTTGTGGGACCAAATGGTGTAAACCAGGTTAACCATGTGCAGGGAAGCATCCTACCCACCAGCTATATTATCTCTCAAGCCCTAAACTACTCACTTTTAATTTTCTCATCTGCCAAGCATCTGGATTATAATTCTACTGGTTCCTGCTACTCTTTGGTGAACCATGGACTTTCAATACACACACTTAAATTTTCTGTGTTTCTGATAACGTTTTTATAGCAAGTTCATTTCCCCCTTCAAATGATATGTTTGTACCCTCTCAAAATACTCAACACTCTGTGGTTAGTTTATCAATAATGCATATACATCCCCAAAATGTGGATGTTTTTGACCATGTGGTATAAAAACAAACCCTAGAATGGCAAAATCATTTATGGTTTTACTCAGAGTGAAAAATGGGTGAACCAAATAGTTTTAAGATATGCTTTAGATACATTTACATTTTATTACTAATTCAGAGTTTAGGGGCTAGAGAGACAGTACAGCAGGTAGGCTCTGCACACAGCCAACCCAGCTTGGATCCCCGGTATCTCCTATAGTCCCTTGAGCCCTCCAGCAGTGATTCCTGAATGCAGAGTCAGAAGTAAACACTGAGCACTGCTGGTTGTGGCCCCCAGACAAAATGAAACACAAATACAGGTTTATCTAATACCACCTTCTTGGCCTATATGACCAAAAAAAACACCCACATTCTACCTAAGACTGTAAAATTGAGAATAGATTTATAAGGTGAACTCTTTATTTGAGGAGACGGGCTCCCAAACAGTGCTCAGGAGGTCTGGAGGCCCCACCAGGAATAACTGACCATCAGGATCATCAGTTCTGGTCAAGGGCCTGAGGGTGTGGTGTTCTTCAGGCCCTGCAGTGTCAGGGATTACCTAGGTTACCTAGGCAGTGCTCAGAAAACCTCCAGTGCCCCACTCCATGGTACTAAGGGCCCTCCAGGGCTGAAAGCTGTCAATGCTTGCCCAGGAATGAATCTGGACTGGGTTCACACACTAATTGCTATACTACCTATCATTCAGCCCACAGGGTTAACTCTTTAAACATGATTAAAGGGAACAATAATCTTTAAGGAGCAAAGCAGGAAAGTTTATAGACAGATTTAAGAAAGAGTAACTGGATGAGTAAATGCAATGGTTTAAGCGGGGGTGGGGGGGCATCTAGCTCATCCTTGGCCCCAGAGTATAGGGAGGAGAAGGAAAAAAACAGAGTGAAGGGGAAGGAGGGAAGAGAGAGATGAGAAGCAACAGGGGTAGTGGTCAAGGGGACCCAGGTAAACTGGTGATGTTAGGAACTAACAGACCTAAATATCCAAACCAGAGAGTCAAAAACACTGAAATCACAAGACCCAAACTTTAGTAATCAAATTTAAAAGGTGCCTGAAAAGATGGCGAGCTGGAGGTGGATTAGGAGAGTAGGAGAGGGAGTCTGGGAAAGTTGGTGGAGGGAGGCTGACGATGGTAGCAGGACTGGTGATGGAACACTGTATGTCAAAAACCCCAACTATGAATAACTGTAATTCATGGTGCTTTAATAAAATAAAATATTGAAAAGGAAGCAAAAGGTGAGGGGGAGGTCAACTTTTTAGTTTACCCTCTTCATTTGGGAGGTGGGTGGGGGAAGACTTTGGGGCCACACCTCGAAGTGTTCAGTGGCTATGCTCAGTTTAATGTTCTGGTGTAGCTCCTGGCCGTGCTCACAAATCAAATTCAGGCTTCCTGCATGAAAAGCATGCATGCCAGCCTTTTGAGATACCACTCTACTCCCTTATTATCTCTCTATGACATGGAAAAATAAAGAGATCTAACACCGCAAAAGCTTGTTTTCAGCTTCTCACACCTTCTCACGGCTTTTACAGAGAGCCTTTGCTACAAATTGTGCCTGTGGCTTTTAAAGCAGCAGGGAAATTTCGACTGAACAGCCTGATGCCCTGGAAGATAGAACTCACCACAACGAATTTCTGTGGCAGTAGGTGTATCATGAATTGAGACCATACTCTCTAATTAGGAGCAAGGACTAGTACTTTATCTTAGTTTCTCTATTCAAATTCAACTGGTCAATACTTGCTAAAATGAGGATTCCAGATTTCTACAGATCACAGTTAGCTGTGCTACAGTATGGATAATTTTAAGTAAGGAGCATATAACAATATAGTCTCCAAACTATACCTTAAATTATATGCTTATAAACTGCACACTTTTGCAGTTGTGAACTGACATATTGAAACTTACAAACTATGCATGTCTTAGGACTTGGGTCATCCTGCTTTATGCAGGCTGTAAATTAGGTTAGTTAATTTTTCTGATAAATAGTGTTTTTAATACATCTATTTCTCCAAAAGCATAATTTAGCCAGAAGTATTGCCACAGACAATTTCCAAAAATAGTCTGGCTAAACATCTCCAAAACGAGCTTCTATGACAGTAGGGTACAGTCAGAAGTGACTCATGTACAGCTTTTCTTTTCATAAGAAAAAAAAATCAATCAGAGTGATGCTATCATGAAGACTAATAATAAATGGGGGTGGGGAGACTTGTTTAAACTATTCACAATGAGCCAAGTCTAGCTACCTAAAATAATGAGGAATAAAAATGGTCACCAGGAGGAAGGGAAATATAATTATGTTTCTTACAATGTAAACTCCAACTGCTTTAGAAAATGTACGATTGCAATATTAAAACAGAAAAAAGCACACTGGGTTTACCATAAATCTGGCCAGGACCTTTGGAAGCAATAAAATTGCCTTTTAGCTACTTCCTGTATCTCAAAAAGTCTAATATTTAGTGAATCTTGGAACAAGTCATATTCTTTCCTTCATTCCCCAGCCAATTTCTCTATCTCCTCACTGATTGCTTCTTTCACCCTGATATAAAAGCCTTTCTCAGAATTTCTTTAGCCCTTTGAAATTCAGAACACATGTAAACTTTGATGATGGTCACGCTGTTCTCTAGAAAGGGAAATATCTCAGTTTCTAATTTCTCAGAATTAATCAGAGCAACAAAGCAGCGCAGTTAAGAATCAAGTACTAGACACTGCCCAGGAAGGGGAAGAAATCAATGTCTTTCAAATGTGGTGACAGACTCCATTCCTGCCTTAAAAAATAAGAACACATGTATTAATCATTTATGTACTCTAGAAAAATCCCCATTGCTCATCGATTTGTTCGAGCGGGCACCAGTAATGTCGCTCATTGAGACACTTATTGCTACTGTTTTTGGCATATCCAATACGCATGGGTAGCTTGCCAGGCTCTGCCATGCAGGCTTGATACTCTCGGTAGCTTGCTGGTCAAGAGGGGCGGAGGAATCGAACTCGGGTCAGCCGCGTGAAAGGCGAAAGCCCAACCACTGTGCTATTGCTCCAGCCCAGCTAAAATTTAGGTAAATATATAGACATGCACTTTGCTGTGCATTTTAGTTGTTGGGGTGTCGAGGTTTGGACCTAGGCATCACATATGTGAGGCAACCACTCTACCATCAAGTCACATCTCTAGCTCTTGCAATACACTGTATTAGCCAAAAGTTTAAGGGCTCTTATTTGAGAATATCTCTGTTCATCTCTATTAGTCATAATTATCTGTCTTTAAATTTTTTGTGTGTATCAGGGACTGAACCTACCCACACACACACAAAGCAAGTATTCTACCATTGAGCTACATCCCTAGACCCAGTTATATCTCTCATCTATAAAAGTATCTGAGTATTAGACAGAATTGGAAGTTATCATGCTGAGTGAAAAAATAAGCCAGGGGCAGAAGGACAAACACAAGATGATCCAACTCATGTGATATATAGAGAAACAAATCAAGGGTTTAGATAATATCAATCAACAATAAACACTGGACAATGGAATACAGACCTGAGAGTTGCAGATTTGGGAGCAAGAGGTAAGGGGAACAAATATATTAACTGAAAGTAATACATAGGTGGAGGGTCTGACTACATGGATGGTGCTCAGGAAGGTAACAGTATGCACCAAACCCAAAACTGTCAACAAGTAATGGGGGAAAGGTGAGAGGGCAGGAGGTTCTGGCCAGTCGTGACATAGGGACAGGACACTTTGGTAATAGTGGGCCGTAAGTTTGTACAGAAATATTGCAAACTTGAATGCTACTATAACCCTATTACCTAAAGTATCACTGCAGCACTGTAGCACTGTCATTTCATTGTTCATTGATTTGCTCGAGCGGGCACCAGTAACGTCTCCATTGTGAAACTTCTTGTTACTGTTTTTGGCATATCGAATATGCCATGGGTAGCTTGCCAGGTACAGTTAAAATTTCTAAATAAAAATAATAGCTCTTCACTGTTTACAATAGCCAGAATCTGGAAAAAACCCGAATGCCCCAGAACGGATGACTGGTTGAGGAAACTTTGGTACATCTATACAATGGAATACTATGCAGCTGTTAGAAAAAAGGAGGTCAAGAATTTTGTAGTTAAGTGGATGGGCATGAAAAGTTTCATGCTGAGTGAAATGAGTCAGAAAGAGAGAGACAGACATAGAAAGATTGCACTCATCTATGGTATATAGAATAACAGAGTGGGAGACTAACACCCAAGAACTGTAGAAATAAGTACCAGGAGGTTGACTCCATGGCTTCGAGGCTGGCCTCACGTTCCGGGGAAAGGGCAACTCAGAGAAGCGATCACCAACTACATTGTAGTCAAAGGCCATGTGGGGGAAGGGAGTTGCGGGCTGAATGAGGGCTAGAGACTGAGCACAGCGGCCACTCAACACCTTTATTGCAAACCACAACAGCTAATTAGAGAGAGAGAACAGAAGGGAATGCCCTGCCACAGTGGCAGGGTGGGGTGGGGGGGAGATGGGATTGGGGAGGGTGGGAGGGACGCTGGGTTTACGGGTGGTGGAGAATGGGCACTGGTGAAGGGATGGGTTCCCGAACTTTGTATGAGGGAAGTATAAGCACAAAAGTGTATAAATCTGTAACTGTACCCTCACGGTGATTCTCTAATTAAATATAAATAAATTAAAAAAAATAATAGCTCTTCATTTTAAAAAATACGTGAAAATTCTTATTTGTGGACTATAAAATAACAGAATCTGAGAGTAACACCCAAGGACAGTAGAGACAAAGGCTAGGAAGATTGCTCCATAGTTGGAAACCTGCCTCATGAGCTGGGGGAGAAGGCAGCTGAGATAGAGAAGCGGCAACTAAGTCAATGATGGTTGGAAGGATCGCTCCGGATGGGAGATGTGTGCTGAAAGTAGATAATAGACCAAACATGATGGCCTCTCAGTATCTGTATTGCAAAACATAATGCCCCAAACTAGAGAGAGAATAAGAGGGAACATGTCTGCCACAGAGGCAGGGAAGGGATGGTGTGGAGGAAAGGGGGACATTGGTGGTAGAAAATGTACACTGGTGGAGGGATGGGTGTTCGATCATTGTATGACTGAAACTCAAACATGAAAGCTTTGTAACTATCTGTGATTCAATAAAAAATAATTAGTAAATGAAAATATGAAAATAAATACCTAAGAGTTGTGACGACCATGAATACAAAGATCCTCAGCAGTGTTTGGCATGCAGTGAGTTTGTTTTTAAGTGAAGCAAAGGAATTATATTAAAATGGAGGTAGATAAGAAAAGGTGTTCAAGAGAGAATTCAGATTTCTCCCAAGAGAAAGAAGTTGCACAACTAGAGCAGAGAGATATGAGCCACTCCCCAGGATTGTGTGATCCTGTTCTTAATAAATGGAGCTATTAAGAACAGCAATAGCAGGTGGAAGTGCAAGTGCCAATCAGACTGAAAAATATATTGCAATTTTAATAACTCCAATTTTAACTCCAAAAAGAATCCATAAAAAGAAAATTGTATATTATAATATTTGATTTTTTCTATCTCTTCCAAATAACTTCATTTTATTATCATAATAAGGAAAAGAAATCACACCAAAAAGTGAAAAGAATTAGGTAAGCATATATATGTTTATACACATATGCACACCCAGAAACACGTCCCTACAGTACTGTATACAATTAGAAACTTACATAGAAGAGTAAAACCTAGAGAGCCATAGACTACAAAAAGAGTAGCCATATACACAAATGCAGGACAATTTCCAAGTTTGAGTATTTGAGCAATTCATTCAGAATCTCAACTGTCAGAATAATATATTGTTATTCTTGTAGTTATCCTAGGATACAGATTTACTAGCATAGGAAACTTGGCTATTTTCTTCCCTTGTTATTTTGACAGTAGAGTCAAAAATTTTCATGTTTTCTTTGGGGGGGGTGTATATTTGTGGTGCTCAGGGCTTAGTCTTGGCTCTGCACTCAGGAGTAACATCTGGCTGGCCCAGGCCCCCATACTGGATGCTGGGGATTGAATCCAATCAGCTGTGCACAAGGCAAATGCTCTACCCATTGTACTATCATTTTTGTTAAACCAAACCAAGTTGTTCTACGTTTACTAAGAATTTCTAAAACATGTAATATTTGATATTGGGATTTCTACTATTGTTTCATTAGAAAATGCAAACAGTGTCATTGTTATCAATTCAAACTCCTCAACTATAAAAAGTGTTTTTTCTAAAAGACATGTGTTTCTGAATATATGTTTCTTGGAAGACTTGAAGGCATAAGAAACCAGATAAGAAGATAAAAGATTCTGCCCCAGACCCTCCCACCCAAACGTGAAGGCTGAAAAAGCTGAATTTCTATATCCCTTAGAGATTCACTAAACTATTAAAATAAAAGATTCTGAGAAGCCCTGCAATAAGAAGAGCTGTTTAAATTTGTTTAACTCGTGTTGCCAAAATTTATCTGACCACAGAACCCTATTTTTAAGCAATACCAAGTAATCAGGGTTCCTCTTAACAGCTTACTTTAGGAAATGCATAATAAATTATGTTTTCCAAGGCTGTGAACGTTCATCTTTTTTAAAAAACTGATTGAGGTTCTGTGATTTACAATACCGTTAATGATGGTTATAATTATAATTTCAACACCACACCCATCACCAGTGTATCCATCTCCCTCCCCTAAGAGTCCCTCAGTGCCCCTATCTTCCAACCACCTCCTTCATCAAGTCAGTTATGTAGATCAGTTCTCCCTGTTGTGCTTTGCCTTTGGCCCCTTGTTCCTGCCTTACTGTGTATCTTCAAGTCCATCATATGAGAGTTTTTTGTATCTATTCCTTTCCTTCTGACTGATTTCATATTATCCTCTAGCTCTATGCATGTTGTGCAAATTCCATGACTTTGATCTTCTGTAGAGCTGCATAGTATTCCACTGTGTATATATACCACAGATTCTTGATCTATTTATCCATAGTTGGCCATTTGCCATTTGACCCTTCTTATTTCTTGTATGCTATTTCATCATCTAAACATCCACTTTCTAATATCTGTGAAAATTCAAAAATGAATTTGACTATCAAATCTTATGTCATTCTGAATTTCACTCTAAGCTAAGAAAACCCTATAGCTATAACCTACACATTCAAGTATATTAAGGACAATAATCAGTATTTTATTAATTGATTCTACAAGCTGCATTCATGCAGTTCTATATAACAGTCTACAACATTAATCCTTAAACAAAGTGATCATTATACTTCAGTCCCAAACATCTCTATAACCTATTAAGCATATAGAACAAAAAGCCATTAATTACAAATTTCATATATCGGAGGATAAGAAACTTGCCCCCATGTTATCAGTCATCAGGGACCAATTTCTGTTGAACAGACTATGAATAACACAACTATAGGAACTGTATCAGATAATCACCCTAAGATATGAACAAAAACAGGAAATTCTTTTACTAATAGCTTATTATTTAAGGAATTTTCTTCTTTTGAAATAATTTCAGAACGTAATTTGCCAGAAATCTACACTTGAACAAAAAAATCAGATGGCATGCTAGATAGTTTTTTGTGAGTTCAGAAATTAAGAACAGTTTTAAGAACTGTAATGAGGCACTCATTAGTTTGTCATTGTGTTAAATGAAACAAAATAAGTAAGCTACAATTAATTCTGGGTAAAGTGTGAATGTGAATGATTATGCTGCCAGGCTGTGGCATCACAATTTTCCTAGGTTCTTCCTGTAATTTTAAAGTGCAGAAAAGTGTAACAAAAAGGTTAGGAAAAGGAGACACCAACAATGTTTTATAAGCGCAACAGAAAAAACACAATGATTGCTCATTGTGGAAATAATACATTTTGGTAATAATTGGTCATTGATTTTTAAATTATAAAAATGAGATATCCACTAAAAAGGAAAAAAACCTTTAAAACATCTAGGACAGAATGCATGTAATCACAAAATTTTATAAAAATACACATAAATAACATTTTTCTAAAAGCTAAGATAATGGTCATAGAGAAGGAAAATCTCTCTTAAAAGGGGGCAAGGAAGTCAACAATTCGCAGTGGAAAGAAGGTAAAAGACTCAGTTTCAAGTTTTTATAAACTTTTTCTAAAATCTAGAAGTAGACGTAATAAAAATTAAGTCTTCACCTGGTAAGTGTGTACTCCCTGAGTCCTGAATGCAGGTTCATGGCAGAAAAAGTACCTATGCATCCACGCAATCTTTTGTCTCGTCCAATCTTCCATGTTACAAACAGTGGGCTGTAATGGGAGATAAAAACAGGGTAAGTTTATCAATTTAAGCAAGTATTCTCAGTACATACTATATGCAACATTATATGCCAGTGTTATGAAAAACCAGACGATCAGCTCTCAAGAGACTCAACAGTCGAGTCAACAAGATTTGTCTCACCAAGGCCAACATTATTAGCAGTTCAATTCTAAAGATGAGGTAGTCCCATGATTAATACACAATGAGGTAGGAACTCAAACCTAGGCACATTTGCCTAAAGACACTGAACCGCAGTAGGAATGACTGCCTAATTCGTCATTTAAAAATATTGTTATTGATTTATAAATCTAATTTAGTTCAAGGGGTAGAATCATCCATTTAAAAATATTTACTGAGACTGGCGATATGGTACAGGGGTTAAAGTGCTTGACTTGCATATGGCTGACTCCAGTTTGACCCCTGATATACATGGTCCCATAAAGACTACTGGGAGCAATTTCTGACAAAGAGATGGGAGTAGCACCTCAGCACCACTGGGTGTGCCAACCTGTGATTTAACAGACATAAGGGGCAAAGTCCTGTGAAAAGTGCAATAGGAAGTACAAAGCTGCCAAAAACAGTCTTTGCTTTCTATGGGGCCACAGAGGAAATAAGCATATTCATAGTTACCTAATAAAACACAAAAGTACGTATGTTATAATGTCCAAAATATCAAAAACTAAGCTATTAGAACAAAATTTTATTAATTTTTATCATCTCCAGCTTAGTTCTCCTCAACTCCTCCTTCCCCCAGCCATCCACAAACAAATGACTAGGGTTTGGAGAGGCAAAAGGCAGTAATAAACAACAAAGTAATATTTGGAATTTTAAAAATATTTTATACATGATAGTTTCCAATAATTTCTCAAGCATCAAATATCAACTAAAATAAAATGGCACAAAGAAAGTACTGTGAGGGCCAAGGATGATGTAGATCAGCAGAGAAGCAGTTGTCTTTTATGTAGGTGGTGTTGGATGCAATCCCAGCACTGCAAACAACAAAGGTATTATAGTTTTAATATTTGTCAAGTAGTTGTTTTATTTAGAAAACATGAGAGGGAAAGAGAAAGTGAGAAGGAGACAGAAAGGAAGAGAAACTACACAGTCCAAGAGACTTATGTGCAAATAGCTATATATCAACAACCTCCCATAACAAATACTAAATGAAAAATTTGTAGATAAAGACAGGTTTACTGGCAGATTGAGAACAACTATTATGTCTTCAAATTACCCTGATAGGTCCTCAGTAAGTATAATAAATATTAATGATATGATAAACCTAAGTTGTGTATTCTCATTCTTTTTTTTTTTTTTGTGTCACACCCGGCGATGCACAGGGGTTGCTCCTGGTTCTACACTCAGGAATTACTCCTGGCGCTGCTCAGGGGACCATATGGGATTCTGGGATTCGAACCCGGGTCGGCCGCGTGCAAGGCAAACGCCCTACCCGCTGTGCTATCGCTCCAGCCCCTATTCTCATTCTTAATGACTTGAGAATCCCAACGTATGGATGGATTCATACCCTATCGAAAACAATAAAAATGTAAGGAACTGAAAGTAGAGAGATATTTCAAAAAAATGGAGATATCTTAAAGGACATACTTCGCATGAGAGTAGCCTGGACTTGGTCCTGAGAACTGGATGATCCCATGAGCCCCCAAGCACTGCCAGGTGTGACCCCAAAACCAAAATAAATAATTAATAAAAAGTGCTTGCTTTTACTTCCCTTAATTATTCCACTAAAATATATCAGGATATAATTCTTATTAGATTCCAATTTCCTCAAGCAGACATACAAATTTGTAAGGCAAACAGAAAAATAAATAGTTAGGAAACTATGTTGGAGACATTCAAATAAATTATATGGTTTCTTAGAATGCCATGCAATCACTGATGAAGGCATGATTAATTCGGGGGGTCAGGGGACTGGAAGATAAGCTGTACTTTTCCAGGCAACCTAAGAGAAAAGATACCCCGTGACTAGGGCATGATGTAAAAGTGTACAGCACTTACAGGCAACAGGAGGCAGCTTGATAATCTTAATAACTTGCTGTGGTCTTTCTAATTGTAACAGTCTATGGATTTCAGGCCATTCTCTATAGAATATGTTCTCCTCTCAGAATAGAGAGGTAGATCAGATGCAGAATTATCTGCACTCTTGTGGTTTCCTGTATGCCCCAGCGACATAAACTTTGAGGATTTGTATTGCAAGGGAGGTATCAGTGTCAAAGATGGGCGGGACTGCAACTTGATAACCCCACTGTGTTTGGGACAAGTGCCTGAAGATGGAAGAAATCAGATTTTTAGAAGACAATAAAATTATTGCTTTAAAATGTTTGCCTATTCATTTTATTTGTATGCTCATGAATCTTTTATAGAGAACATAGATGTTGAATTTAAAATAACCCCCCAAAACCAAAAGCAACATTTATTGAAGGAAATAACTTGGAAAGTTACACATCTTAAAAGCAGGCTGACATATAATAAACATCAGTGAGCATAAGAGACTGTATCTTGGCTTCTTCTCGCTGGAGAAGCCCATGTTCTCTAGTGAACACACAAATCTTCTTCCTCTTTCCTCATATATGTCTAAATAAAAATACTTTACTTCAAAAAATGTTTTATGTTGTATATAATAACTATTTTACACAGTGCAATGACTATGGATTTGCTCAATAAGTATTATCTAAAAACAGCATCATCTTTTTTTGCTTACCCCAATACAGAATGGGACTAAATAAGCAATTTCATTCTTCAATGTGTTATTAAAACATGTATGAGTTCCCTAAAGGTGACAGACATCAGCATGATCAGAGACAGATCAAGTAGAAAAGCATTTTGAGACTGTTTAGAGGAGGAGCTCAATAACATGAAATAAGAAATATAACTCATAGTATGACAAAGATGGAATGTTTTTGAAAAACACTTTTACCATATGGTTTGAGGCCACCTACATACACTGACAAAAAAACACTACAAACTAGAAAGGGGCTCAAAATGAAATGATGAAATATTAATGAGAATATTTATCTGAGGGTAGCAAACATAGTTTTATTAAAGGAATTTTCCTACTTCTGGACATTTTTAACCAATATTTGCTAAGAAACCTTTGCATCAAAGTAAACACTCTTCATTTTCTAAAGTCTGCAGACAGGAACAGAAAATAAACACCTAATCTAGGGAAATCCTCCCTGGCCAACTAGCAGCCAATATCCTTAGGTCAGTTGTAGTTTTCAGGGAGATGTATGTGGAATCAGCAAAAAAGGAAAGCAATGTAAATCTGAATGGGATACCCCAAAGTTGCATGGTACATGGTACTATCTATGACATCTTTGATACTGTTCCAACAATCCAAACTTGAATAAGTGAGAAATATGTTTGTAGTCGAGGAGGAAACTATATTTAGGACATAGTAACTTAATATTTTGTCAGAAATTTTTTTCTACCCCAACATTTTAGAAACAAGTTTGTAAAATGGCCTCAGCCATTTGCATGGCCTTACTCTCACAAGTTGCTTTTCTTTACAAGTAGATTCTTTGAAATGAGATTTGTAGGTGCTAACATTAACTCACTATGATCTCAATCACCACCAATTTGATACTAATTACTATATAGGGGTATTCAAAGAGCTTAACATTGTAGATTGACGGGGTGGGGGGGAAGCCCTCTAGTTTGGTTCTTTTCTTCTGCCATCAAATAATGACTGATTTTCAATCATACTGAGATCTATCCACAGCCTATCTCAAAACTCCAACTTATCACTGACTCATAACATCCCACTTGATAACTATAGTTCCCCAGGATTTATAGCCCGGAGGGGGGAAAAACAGAAATGGCAGAATCTTTAATCACCACTGGTTAAAATCTTTCACTTCCTGTTTAAAAGCAATGTTATATCATTTCCAAATCATATAAACTGCAGATTCAAGTCATAAAAATTTACCCAATATGGTTAAATTCTGTGTTAGTTTGGTTGGGCCACCATAACAAAATGCCACAGACAGGACGACATAAATGAGAACTGTTAATTTCTCTGACTTCTGGAGCTAGAAAATCCAAAGTCAAGTTTCCAGCAAAGTTCTGTGTGAAAACTCTCTTCTTGGCTCTTAAATGACTGCCCTCTTCCCACTTAACCTTTCCCACGAGCCCTCAGGAAGAGCACAAATGTGTAAAGGAATTCACTAGTGTCTTATATTTATAAGGTCACTCATCTTATCAGAGCTAGACCCTACCCTTATCAATTCATTTAATCATATTATCCCTGATAGATTCTAGCACAATCATCCTGGGTTAGGATTACAACGTAAGAATTTTGTGGAGATGTGATTCAGTCCTAGGAAGTCTCAAAAAAATGATTCAAAAAATATAATTTATCTAAGGTCATTAGCTGAAAGGTTTTGAGAGATCAGCTATTTCCTCTTAATTTTGCAAAGATACTAAATACAGAATTATCAAGCTCTTTAGGGTAGAACATAGTTCTAGTTCTCCAAATTTCCACACTACTAATTCTTTCACCAGGATAGGAAAAATTAATCTGAGTAGCAATTCCCAATGTCTTCAAAAATGGGGTTTACAACACCCAACAGGAGAGACAGCGCACAAAAGGAAATGGCCTGCCACAGAGGCAGACTGGGGTGGGGGGAACAGGTGGGGGTGGTGGGAGGGATACTGGGATCATTGGTGATGTAGAATGGGCACTGGTGGAGGGATGGGTACTCGATTATTGTATGACTGAAACATAAGCATGAAAGTTTATAAGTCTGTAACTGAACCTCACAGTGATTCATGTAATTTTTTAAAAAAAATTTTAAAAAAAGATATACACATACCACACTTCAGAAAATAATGGGGTTGGAGAGATAGTACAGAGGGAAAGGCCCTTACTTTGTTCAAGGACAATCCCAGTTCCATGCCTGGCACCACATATCCACTGCTACGGAGCAAATAGTAAGTCCTGAGTATTGTCAGATGTGGCCCAACCTCCCCACTCCTAAAATACCAGCATGTAAGGAAATACCATGAATATTACATGGTAAGCATAAGCACAAATCTGCTAAGAGGCTAGATAAAAGCTAGCTAAAAAGATATTACCAGGAGAAACTGGAAATGATGCATCAGCCTAACACAAAATACAATTTACAGGCTTTTACATTTTCATTCCCATTAGAAATTCATTCAAAGCCTACCATTTCGTTTTTCTTAGTTATCCAGTAACACATCTGACTTTTGCTCAATCTCTTTTCATTTTCCCTGCTGCATACACAGCTTTCACCAAATTCAGGTATTCTAATAAAATCAGGTATTCTAACATCTACAAGATTCCTGCAAATGACAATTTCCACTTACACTGGTTAACAATTATTCAGCTAGTCATTGTTCTGATTATTTAATTCATACTAAAGAGGCTTATTAATGAATAAAGGGGTGTTAAATCCTCAAGATAATTTGAAATTCAAAGCGATAGTAAGCCCTTAAGGGAGAGGAATAAGAGCAGAGGAGGCAAGTGTGGGGGAGAGGATTCAGAATCAGGCTCTCATGAATTTTACAGTTGTGGGGGAACCCGTACATACCCTGTAGTGCTCAGGACACGCTCCTGACTCTGTATCATTCAGGGATCACTGAATAATATGGTGGTCACTATTGGTGATACAGAAACAAACGTGATTCCAAAGATTGAACCAGAGTCAGATAAATGCAAGGCAAGGACCTTAAATGCTGTATATCTCTCCTGCCTACATATTACACTTTTTTATATATAGCAGTTCTTTACTGCAGATAAAGAAGATGCATTAATGAAACTGTTAGATGGTAAGGAAAACAAATTGTGGCATCGTCACCCACATATTAAATTATCACTATAGCCTTATAATCACATTTTTCCAACCTTTGCTAACAGCCTATATCGGATGGAGCTCAGAAGAATCAGGACAAACTGCCTAAACAGGTAGAATAAGTTAGCATAGAAAACCACACATATATGAAAACAAGGACCAGGAAATACTAAATACGTTGCTTGGTGTTACCAGAAATTTTATCAGAGCAGCACAATATTCTTTTTTTTTTACTTTTACAATGCTAATTTAACTAACAAATAAATGCCAGAGGAAAAGAAGTCTGAAGTCTTTCAGATGACTCAGAATATTGAAAACGTACCTGTGTGTCTTATAAAGCAAGGTTAATCACCACTGACACATAACTGGCCAAATCACAAGTGAACTTTAAAGGATTCGCTTGATTATGCTAAATTTTAAATCAAAGAGCCAATTATTTCCCTTAGCAAATCCAAAGCAATAATTTCCAGTGGACTTCTACATATTTTTCGGGGGGGGGTGCTCCCAAGCAGGATTTAGGAGATCCCAAGGCCCCCCTAGCAACTATCCACCAACCAGGCTGGTGGTACAGTGCAAGAGCCTAGGGATGAGATGCAGCACCAGCCTTGTGTGAAGTCAGGGATCCCTGGGCCTGGAGCAGGGATACAGCCCTAGTGGTACTTGGAAGCCTACAGGGCTGTATCCAGAGATCAAACATCATGATCATGTGAGGACCATGTGGTACCAGTACTCAAACCAAGATTAGGTGCATGTTAGATATGCACCCTTAACTATGGCTGATCACCTGACCACTAAATAAGTTTTTTGTTTTGATTTTGGGGCCACACCCAGTGGTGGTCAGGGCACTCCTGGCTCTCCACTCTGGGATCACTCTTGGTGGGGTTTAGGGGAACACATGAGGTCTTGGAGACGAGCGTCTTATCCACTGTGCTATCTCTTTGGCCCCTTCTTCCGTAAATTTTAAAGAAACTTACCTTAAACTTGATATACTGTGATCACTGGACTTATTTATTTTATTATTGAGAGACCCAACTCCTAATTACATATTAAATACTACTTAAAGCAGAAAAAATACATTTATACATATTTTCTCTTCATGTTTACATTGTAGTTATAACAAACTTAATACATTATAAGATGTTAAGACTGAGATAGCTATGCCTTTTTGATAATAAAAATTTTAAAATCTGTAGTATCTAAAAACCATTCTATAACGTTTGAATGACAAATTACTACATTTTTCCAAATGAACTCATTTTTACTTGGAATTCGGTATGAAACTGTTTGTTCAAAGAGCTTGAAATTTTAAGACAGTTTTTTTCTACAAAAAGAATTGTTAAAATCAGACAAGGCAAAAAAAGCAATGCCCTTCTATCAATGTCTTAAAAGATTTGGGGGAGGGTTGGGCCATACCTGGTAGTTCTCAGTAGACCATATGCAGTGCTTGAATGGTATTAGAATGGCTGTATGCACTGCAAGGGACTTAAAATCCTGTACTATTGCTACTGCAACTAAAATATATCATTTTCTGTCTCACTAGGGATCCCCAGACAATGTGGCTATTAGAAAGGTTACCTTAGCCCATGAATTGGCACCAGATTAAAATCCTGGCCTCATTTAAAATCAGAGATCCCAAAAAGAGCTCTCAGGATCCCTAAGAATGTGCTGGCAGCAATGGGGTTTAAACTTGAATCCTGCACTCCCTTGTCCAGTGCTTTAGCCACTCAGTCATTTCCTGGGGCACATAAAGCTTAAAATTTCTAAAGCAGCAATCACCAGTCCACAGACTACTGACAGCTTGCAGGTAGTTTGCCGTTTTCAGGTAGAGTGCCATGGTTATAACTTCCAGTCTATGAACAAGTACTCAGGACGGGTGCTGGTATGCAGGTGTAAAAAGGTTAAAGTCAATCCTGTTCTAAACTCAACATAAGAAAAGCAAAGAACACTAAGAGAATCAGACTCCAGGGTTATACAATGAATATTGATTTAGTAAATCCTAATTCTTATGACTTTTAAAACTTTTGTGGGAACTGTGTTTTGGTGTCTCTGTTTGATTAGGTATATGATAGTCATTAAATTCATAACACCTAAATAAAACAATGAAAAAGCTAAAGGATTTGTTTTGGATCTTTGTGGAGGAAGGGGGTATTTATGGCTGGAGATCAAACCTTTGGTCTCACACATGTGAAGCCTTAGCTCTACCACTCATCAGGGATATAGCTCAGTGGTATTTTGTTCTGATATGGTTTTTGTACCTTTGTATGTCTTTCCCACGTAATTTTTCTACCACCTTGTCTTACATTCAGAACATATTCTATTTCCAGGAATAGAGTACATATGAAATACATGTCCAGATTGATTTGGACTAATGTAAAGAGTCGGAAAGTTATCTAGTTTCTTCATTCTAGATTTTCCTACCTATTGCAAAGAAAGCCTTGCAACCTAAATTAGAACTGCAATTAAAATGTGATCTATTTCATATATTTTCTGAATTCAGAAAGCTAACATTAGATTTCCAAATCCTTGTACTGGATCACTTGCGCCTCTGGATTAAAAAAGATGGATAGGCTTAGCTTAAAGAGGGAATTCTTTTTTTAGGGGGAAGAAGAAAGGCAGAATGAAGGGACAAAGTACTCAATGGAGAACCATATTTTTATTAGGGATGCTTAAATTACCTTTGTTTCTTCCTCTACTTTTAGCTTTCAAAAAAGAAATTCAATCTCTCATGAATATCTATTCTAAAATATCTAAGAACCTCTTTTGTTTTTTGTTTTTTTAATGTAATTTTATTTTTTAAATTTTTTTATTTATTTTTTAGTGAGTCACAGTGAGGGTACAGTTACAGATTCACACCTTTTCGTACTTGTTTTTCCCTCATGCAATGTTCGAGAGCCCATCCCTCCACCAGTGTCCATTCTCCACTACCAATGAACCCAGTATCCCTCCCACCCCACCCCGCCTCTGTGGCAGGGCATTCCAATTTCTTCTCTATCTCTCCTTTTGGGTGTTGTTAAGAACCTCTTTTGTAAGAGGTAAGGATTTCTCATGGAATCTACATCAATACCTCTAAAGTATTTCTTCTTAAAAATCAATTTTATTATGGTATAATTCATGTACAGTAAAACCATGCATTTTTATTGGACCAGACAATTGGTAATACATTTTTGGTGACAATAATGTTGTCTTTTCTAAAATTTTACATAAATTCAATTATCAAAAATGCAGGCTTAGGGAGGAGTTTAGACCACACCCAGCAGGATTCAGAATCTATGCTCAGAGATGACTCCTGGCAGGGCTCTGGGGACCATGTATGGTGCCAGGGATCAAACCAGGGTTGGCATGTCCCAGTCAAGCATACTACCTGTTGCATTATCTCTCTGGGCCTTAACCTATTTTAAAAGAGCATGCATTTTAATTTTTGATGAAGTGTAATTTTTCAAGTTTTCTGGTTCACACATCTGTTCCAAAATAATAAATCTTTATCATTCCAAAGATCAAGAAGATATTCTAGTGTTTTCTTTAAGATGTTTTGCAATTTAATTTAGGCTTATGATCCACTATGCTTTACTTTTTGTCTACACTGTGAGGTAGAAGACAAGGTTTGGTTATATTGGGATAACCCAAAATACCCTTATTTTTTTTTACTTAAGGCCTGTAGTGATGGCCACTCAATTGTGATATTGGTAAACTGCATTACTCAGTATATTTTATCCTTTTATCTCCATTAGTCTAGCTATAAATTTATCAATATTATTGATATTTTCAAGGAGCTTTTGATTTCATAAATTTTCTGTTTTCCATTTTACTAATTCTTATTCTTTTAATACTGTGTTTGTACTTAGATTTTAAAACTCTTTTCATACTCTAGATTCTTAGGCTGGAATCAGATTATTGATTCTAGAATGTCCCTATTTTAAAGCTATAAATTTCCCTCTAAGTATTGTACAAATTGTCACTGTCACTGTCACTGTCATCCCGTTGATAAATGATTTGCTGTTTTGCTCGTGTGGGCCCAGTAACATTTCCATTCATCCTAGCCCTGAGATTTTAGCAGCTTCTTTTTACTTGTCCTTCCCAACGGTGCCACATTAGAGGCTCTTCATGGTCAGGGGAATGAGACCCATCATTGTTACTGTATTTGGCATATACGTCACGAAGAGCTTGCCAGGCTCTCCCCCTGCGGGCAGTAAACTCTTGGTAGCTTGCCAGGTTCTGCGAGAGGGAGAACTAGGCTTCCAGGAGCCTGGTTTTATAATCTCTGGAGTTGGCCGTTGATGTTGATAGGATTACATGGTCCAGAGCGGGGAGGCGGGGGGAAGGCGCACGTGTGTTTCTGGGTGTGACTCCCTATCTACTGGAAAATGGGGAATCTGGGTAGAAGAGGCACAGTCCCAATCCAAGCAGCCTTGGAGATCTCGGCCCAGGTCCCGCACACCTGCTGCCAGTTCCTTCATGTGTGATGCTTGTTTAAATGTGTGGAGAGCATAAATTATACTACACAAATATTAACATGGTGTGTTTTCATTATAATTCACTCAAATGTCTTCTAATTTCCCTGTTATTTTTTTGGCCACACCCAATGGTTCTTAGGGGCTTTTCCTGGTTCAACACACAGTGATCATACCCAGTGGTAGCACTGTAGCACTATCATCCCATTGTTCATCGATTTGCTTGAGCAGGCACCAGTAACATCTCCATTGTGAGACTTGTTGTTACTGTTTTTGGCATATCAAGTCTGCCATGGGTAGCTTGCCAGGCTCTGCCATGCGGGCGGGATACTCTCAGTAGCTTGCTGGGCTCTCCGAGAGGGACAGAGGAATCAAACCCGGGTCAACTTGTGTAAGGCAAACGCCCTACCCACTATGTTATTGCTCCAGTCTACCGGTTAATTTTTCAGACTAATTTGGTAAGAGAAGATACATTGCATTATTTCAATTCTTCTAAATATACTGAGACTTGTGTTATGGTTCAAAATATAGTCTTTAGTGAATGTACTTTGTCAATTTAAAAAGAAAATGTAGTCTGGTAGCCTTAGGCCCAGTGTTTATAATTGTCAAGTTGGTCAAGTTGGATAATAATGTGGTCTGATTTTCAAGTTCGTCACTCCTATTTTTATTGCATGGTTTAACCCAACTTTGAGGCTCTGATAGGTTCATACACTTTTAGGATCATTGTCTACTAAATGAACTGAACACTTCATCACTTTAAGATGTCCTTTCCTATCTCTGGTAATAGTGATCATCCTAAAAAGTCTAATTTGCCTCATATTCACATAGATACTAAGCTTTCTTTTTTTTTGCTTTTTGGGTCACACTTGGCCATGCACAGGGGTTACTCCTGGCTCTGCACTCAGGAATTACTCTGGGGACCATATGGGATGCTGGGATTTGAACCTGGGTCGGCCACATGCAAGGCAAACACCCTACCTGTTGTGCTATTGCTCCAGCCCCTAATACTCAGCTTTCTTATTATTAGTGCTTACACATATTTTTCCATCTTTTTACTTTCAACCTATATATTTTAAAATATGTAATGTATTTTAATACTTTCAAAACTGATATACAGCCTTATATTAGTTTCAAGTATGCAGCATAATTATTTTATATCGAGAAATGATCATCACAGTAAGTGAACATGCATCATATATAGTTAAAATCACTTCAACATTTAATATAAGTTTCCATCTGGTACCATTTTCCTTCAACCTGAAGAATTTCCTTTAATATTTCTTATAGTTCCAGGTTAGTTGGTGATAATCCTTTCAGGTTTTACTTAACAAATATATTTCACTTTCATTTCTTCTTTCTTGTTAACTTTTTGGGCTACACTTGGTGGTGCTCAGGGCTACTCCTGGTGGGGCTCAGGGGACCAAATGGGTGCCAGGAATTGAACCCAGGTCGTCCTTGTGCAAGGCATGCACGCTACATGCAGTATTATCTTTCTGGACAGGTTTTTAAAAATCCAATCCTATCTTCTCCTTCCCTGCTTTTCCCTCCTCTTCTCTCTGTCCTTCCTTCCTTATTTTCTTTGTCATTTTTATTAAAGAATTGTCATTTACAAAGTTATTGATAGTTGAGTTTTAGGCATGTAATATTTCAATACCAAATCCAACATCAGTATCAACTTCCCTACACCAGTGTTCCCATATTCCCTTTCTACCCAATCACTACCTGTCAGAATCACAGACATTACCAAGTTTCAGTGGTTACAGCTTAGATCTCATGTTTTCAGTTTTGTTGAGCACTCTGTGTTTTGGACATATGGCTGTACCTCTCACTGATAACACCAGTATAATTGAAGACCTGATGCCTGTTCACCCATTACTTCCCATTCTCCTCTTACCCCTTGATTTATTTCCTTCTCTGTCCTTCTCCTCTCTAAACAAGTCATTCCCCTTTTATGACATTTTCTCATTGTGGAAAGGTTTTTAGGATATTTTTATTAGAGGTCAGATTTGAGGCTGACATCACTTCCTCTTTCAGCACTTTAAAAATGTCAACCCTTATCTACTAGCTGGTATAGTTTCTGGTGGTAAATACATTATTTTTATCTTTTCTATATCTTTGAGTTATTTTTCAAATATTCTCTCTAGAGCTGATTTTTAGCTATTTGATTATATTTAGTTTTCTTGGGTTTATTGTTTTCAGTATAACTGAATATTTTTTTTACATTTTACTTTTTTTAAAGCACTATGGTTTACAACATTATTCATAGTTTGGCTTTTGACATACAATGTTCCATCACCAAGCCTGTAACTGGAAATTTTCAAGCAATTATTTGTTCAACTATTTATTTTTTGCCTGTATATGGACCTCTCTCCCTTTCCTTCTGGTATTTCAATCACATGTTTGTTAATCTACTAAGTATTGCCCTTCAGTTCACTGAGGCTATTCTTTTCTTCAGATATCTTAATTATGTGCTTCAGTTAGAATTTCTATTATGTCTTCAAATACACTGATTTCTCCCCCTGCAGTCTAATCTGCTATTAATCACATCCAGTACTTTGTGGGGTGGGAGATTTTAGGCCACACCTAGCCGGGCTCAGAGCTTAACTCCTGGCGGGTTCAGGGACCACATGGGGTGTTGAGATTCAACCTGGATTGGTTGCATGCAAGACAAGCACTCTACCCACTGTGCTATCTCTCCGATGCCTCATCCAGTAATTTCTCTTCAGGATTTCTCAGCTCCAGGATTCCATTTGATTCTTCACATGTTCTCTATTTCATTACTCTTGATATTTATGTTTTTCTTTCAATCATTCAACATATTTTCATAGCTATTTTTAAGCTATAAAATTTTAACCTGTTTTAAAGTCCTTGTTAACTCTATTACTGTCATTTCTGCTTCTGTTTTTAACCAGAACTTCCTGCTGGTGAAGAGTCGTACTTTAGTGCTTCTCATAATTCCAGTTTGGGGATGCCAAATATTATAATCATATTCATGAGAGCTTTGATCATACTGTCCTCTTTCAGAGTGGTAAGGTTTATTTAAATTTAAATTATTTGTAGGCATTCATTTTTCAAAGCTTATTTACCGGTTTTGTTAGTTTGGGTTAAAAATTAGGGCTGGAGCGATAGCATAGCAGGTAGGGCATTTGCCTTGCACGCGGCCGACCCAGGTTCGATTCCCAGTATCCCATATGGTCCCCCGAGCACCGCCAGGAGTTAACTCCTGAGTGCATGAACCAGGAGTAACCCTTATGCATCGCTGGGTGTGACCCAAAAACAAACAAAAATAGCCTGTATATGGGGCTGGAGTGATAGCACAGTGGGTAGGGCGTTTGCCTTGCATGAAGCCAACCCGGGTTCAATTCCCAGCATCCCATATGGTCCCCTGAGCACTGCCAGGAGTAACTCCTGAGTGCAGAGACAGGAATAACCCCTGAGCATTGACAGGTGTGACCCCCCAAAAAAAGCAAAAAATAGAATAGCCTGTATACTTCCACTACTTAGCCCTACATTTACCCTAAGTATGACCCCATCTGACAATCCTATTGAGTGCCCTGGTTGTTCAACAAGGTTTCTCAGTCCCTTCTGTAAAATCTCAGTGTCTCTTGGTCATGAATGCGCTTGGAAGGTTTACAGTTTAAAGCTACCAAGCAATTATTATTGCTTCTGCTTGTTATTTGCCTCAGCTCATAATGTTTTCTCAACACATGTGCAGATTCCTACTGGGCCAAAGGTAGAGACAAAGATACAATATCTGGGTTAATAGCGAGAATCTGTCCAACTCCGTCTCCTCCAGTTCTCAGCTGCACAAGCTACTATCACCTAGGCCTACCCCACTGTGTCTCATCAGTTCAGCAATAACGCAGGCTCTTCTTGGCTTCCCTCTCACAATACTATGATCCCAAAACCACTGCATTCAAAAAGTCAGAGTGGCTAGGGCTAACTTCATTTGTTCCACTTTTCTCAGGGATCACAGTTCTGTGTTTACTTGTTGTCAAATGTCTAAAAACAACTATTCTGTATATTTTATTTGATCCCTAGTTGTTTATAGAGGTTGTGAGGTAGAACGCATTTTTTCCCTTTTCTTTTTGGCTTTTGGAACACACTTTGCAGTGCTCAGGGCTTATTCCTGGCACAGCACTCAGGGATCATTCCTCATCTGTTCAGGGCACTATATGGGGTCCCAGAACTTGAATGTGGGTCTGCCATGTGCAAGGCATGTGCCCTACCTGCTGGATTATTTCTCTGGCTCCAGTAGATGATATTCTTGTTGAGTAATACCAATCACTTGTTCCTTCAAGGACAGAAGTGGAAGTCCAAAAATCTTCTAACACTGAGTCACTAAGGGTTATACTCTGTAGTGGGTTCCACATATTAAATGTAGGAAGAACCAACCACAAATAGCAAAAGATTACAAAAAACAGGAAAATGGTTCAGAAAGCAGAAAGTAAAAGGGACAAATCTCTTCAGCTTTGACAGGTGGTGAACTCTCAAAAGAATATGAAGTGACTCAACCAATTTCAGGGGCAACTCACTGCTCAAAATCAAAAGGTTAGCAATGTCAGTCTTTTAAAATATCGAATCAAGACCTCTAAAACCCAAAGTAACAAAATAAAAAAAAACAAAGTTTCCAAGTATAAACTGAATTTGATAAAGTGTCAGTTAATAGTCATGCTGACATTTCCTTCTTTAAGCCCACACCAAAAATAGCTCATTCCCTTCATTTTACTTCCATTCGAGTTTTTTTAGAAAAGGTAAATGCAATCTGAACTTTATTTACAACACCTAAAAATTCTGAGGGAGTTATTAATAATCATGAATATTGCTTGATATATGTTGTTTTGTTATTGCTATTTTTAAAGTCTTTTTTAGCTCTGATTATGTAAGCAATCTTACAGCACCGCTATTTTCTTCACTATCATACCAGATAATACTGAATTTATCAGTCTTAACAGTACCTATCTTGCAATCCCGATGCCATATCTGTGGAAGGCAATCAATCACCTAAGCAAAAAACTCCACTGTAAGTAAATCAGATATGAAATGCTGTTTCATGATGGAATAAATATGGAGAGAAGAATACAATATGCACCATTAAATTGTGTTAACAAAATTCTATTTTAAAATTTTCTCATTATTATCACGTCAGACAACTCCACTGGCTGTCCAAAAAACAGTAAGTAATTGAACCATCTTCTAATCTGGGAGGCACAGATCATAAGTTTCCACAAAAAAGTAAGATAGTAGTAATGCAAGCCAGATCAGAACCAATGAGGGAAAAAAGGCAAGCCTCCTGAACGTCATTAGCATAAGAAACCAATGCAGTTTATATTTATTGTGACATAAAAAGCATGGCTACTAACATTCTTCCTTTACACATCTGTTCAATAATCCTATACAAGTGTTACAAAGTCAGTAGCCTTGTAAACAAATAAAAGAGAAGCTAAAGGAAGAGGTGAACTTCCTGAAAATGCAACCAAGAACACAATGGCCTGATTAACAAGCACTTATACAACAGTTTTTTAGATGGATTTAAATTTTCAGTTTGAAAAAGATTCAAACCAAAATGCTAAACCAAACATAACCAAGTAAAATTTAGCCAAAGAAGACATATAGGGTCTTGAAATAATGGTGACTCATTCTACTCAGTTTCACCACATTAATACAAGAAGCAAGCTTTGCATGAATGAACTACTGAACATGCTCATTCTTGAGTTAAATTTTTTCATCTTTAGTGACATAAATAGTTTGCATTACTGTATGAGGTTTAGAAGTACAACTTTACATCTCTTCGAAGTATATGTTACCATACTACAACTTCCAGCATACCAATAATCTTCCACCAATCCACTATTGACCTTGTCTTTAAAACCAGGGAGAACAGTATCTTAAACCTTTGCTGTCTAGAAAATCTCGCAGATGAAATAATTTTTTAAATTATATCTCTCTAGTTTTATATCTGAAATGTCCTTGTGGACCCTCATATTCAATTTCTGTATAGATGAAGAACTGAAAAACAAGAGGAAGTCTCCCACTGGGTCTACCTCTTCTACCCTCTCAGCATTTAACACTAAGAGAACACAATATTTTTGAGGTAAAAATGCAAATCTCTGTACTATAGGTACCTCATTTTATTATAAATTAAATATAGTTTTATTTAAAAAGTCTTTCAGTGACCAGATTCATGCTTTCAAACTTGGCCGTCATCATTCTGCCATGTAAACATACCATAAAATTATGCACCTCGTTAAAGAAATGAAACAGCAATGGCACAATTATTGCGATTGATTATAAAGAACAGTCAGTCAAATCCAAATTGCTTTCCAAAGGAACACATTTATCATTTTGTAATTCAAGACAGCAAAATTGCCAGATGATTATTCTACTTTTTAAAAACAGCTCTCATATGGACTCGAATGAAATTACATAATATATGTGTCTAGCCCAAGACACAGTTCACTAAAAGACAGTCCTCTTTTTACTTCAAATCTGCCTGGGCAGATGAAACTGAAATAGATAAACCTGGACCATGGATTTTAAAGTGAAATCAATGTAGTTTTATTACTTGGTGGTACAGTCACACCTATTACCCCCGTCTCTACTAATGTGGTACTTTGATAATGTAAATAATAGATGAAAGTAACTTGTAGCAAATCAATAAACTATTTAAATATAAACAGAAGTTGTTTTATACCTAGAACAAGGTTAATCTTCATTCCATCCAGCCCATGTGAATGATTATAAATTACACATGTAGAAAAGAAAAATAATCTTGGAAAACACACAAGGTTTCTAGGTTTCCAAAACATGGAAACTTTAAAAAAAACAGATTCAATAACATGAAACAAAACCACAAAACTTTCCGTTTAAAATTACAATAATAAAAAATGACATATAAAAGGAGCATTTGGCAAATGATTACAATGCACATATATTTGTATATATCCTTATAAACATTTTATTTAAAATAGCTAATGTTAGGGGGAGTTGGGTCATACCAGGCAATACTCAGGGCTTACTCCTGGCTCTGTGCTCAGGGACCTCTTCTGGCAGAACTTAGCGGAATACATGGAGTGCTGGAGATAAAACTCAGGTCAGCTGCATCCAAGACAAGTGGCCTACTCACTGTACTATAGCTTCAGCTCCCATAAAATTAATAGCTAACTTTTATTTTACATTTATAGATATAGAAACTGAGAACAAGACACAGCAATTACATTGTTTCTGGTCATGTAGCTACTGATAGGACTTGCATCAAGCACTGTATGACTTTAAGGCCAACTTTCAACTATACACTATGAATAAGTGTGTGTTATTTCATATGAGGCACCTGAAAAACAGTCTTATAAGATAGAACTGCGCTAGTGGCTTTAAGAAGAACTGTAAATTAGAGCATGTACAAATAAAATTAACACCTTATAATAAAAATTAAGACAAAGGTCGAGAAGATACCCCAAAGAGGGTATAGCACATGCCTTACATTCATGGGTTCCAAGTTCAATCCTCAGTAACATGGCCCTCCTGATTACTCTTGCACGTTGCCCTACTTGGTCCCCAGAACAGCTAGCTCTAGCACTGAAACAAAATGCATGTATGCCTGGACCCACAAACATCTTTGGGTAAATATTTATAAAATTACTTAAGAAATAATCACTGTAATCACTGTCATCCCATTGCTCATTGATTTGCTCGAGTGGGCACCAGTAATGTCTCCATTGTGAGACTTGTTACTGTTTTTGGCATATAGAATACGCCACGGGAGCTTGCTAGGCTCTGCTGTTCAGGCGAGATACCCTCGGTAGCTTGCCAGGCTCTCTGAGAGGGACAGAGGAATCGAACCTGGGTAAGTCAGCATGCAAGGCAAACACCCTACCCGCTCTGCTATCACTCCAGCCCCCATTTAAGAAATAGAAGATTAAAAATATAAAACCCATTAGAAAGCAGCAATGCTTTAAAGATAAAAATTTGGGGAGATGTTATAATCATATGAAGAGTATATTAATAAAAAATATCTCATCGAAAGGACAAAATACATAATATTTTTTTCACTATAAATGTAATGCATATTCTGTTTTCAAAAGAGAAGAGGGGCTGGAGAGGTAGTACAAGGTTTATGGTGCTTGCCTTGCTAATTGACAACCCTGAATTCCCAGCTTTACATAAAGTCCCTTGGGCACTTACAAGGATCACCCCTGAGCAGAGAGACACAAATAGGCCTTGACTACTGCAAGATATGCGCCCCCCCAAAAGAGAAAAATGCAGAAAAAATTCGAATCACATAATTTCACAAGCCAAAGAAAATAAAAATTTACAACCTTTTCTGGTAGCGTTTTTAGGAAAATGTTTTCACTTATTTAAGGTCATATAACATGGTTTTATGCAGGTTTTCAACAAAATTGCAGAACTATTTTCCTACATAGTTAAGACTCTTCAAAAAATGTAATGGCTGGTGCCAGAGCTATAGTGCAGCAGGTAGGGCATTTGCCTTCCACACAGCCAACCTGGGTTTAATCCCAGGCATCCTGTATGGTCCCCCAAGCACAACCAGAAGTAATTCCTGTGTGCAGAGCAAGGAGTAACCCCTGAGCATAGTTGGGTGTGACCTAAAAAGCCAATAAAAAATAATGGATCCATAATATTTTATTTGTTTGAGCAGACACCAGTAACATCTCTCATTGAGAGACTTATTGCTAGTTTTTGGCATATCCAATACACATGGGTAGCTTGCCAGGCTCTGCCGCACGGGCTCTCCAAGAGGGGCGGAGGAATCGAACTCCGGTCGGCCTCGTGAAAGGCGAACGCCCAACCACTGTGCTATCACTCCATATTGATGTGTCATAATATAGGTTATCACAGCTCCTTCTTATTAAATTTTTGAATGGAGATGGGGGAAAAGAGAGAGGAAAGGAAGGAGTAGAAGAGAAATAAAGGGGAGAGGGGAAGAGAAACTTCATTAGTTAAAACTTCAAGAATATAACACTATCATTTGTGGATCATTTTAATTGATGATCATCTATGTATCATTGATGATACATAGATGATCATCAATTAAAATGCTTTTAATTGATGATACATAAATGATAATCAATTAAAATGCTTCAATGTTCTCACATTAAAGAGGCACTTTATAAACGTTCTCACTGTTGAACAAGTAAAACACAGCACCATAATCAAAACAGAATATCCATATGTAAGGTCAAATGGCACTTACAGTTTAAAAATTAAACTCACATATATTTGCCTTGGGGTAAGAATAGCTTCTTTCCAACTGACAGACTGCAGTCTCTTTAAAAATTTTAAATCGGGGCTGGAGCGATACTACAGCAGGGAGAGTGTTTGTCTCGCACGGGGCCAAACCGGGTTCTATTCCCAGCATCCCATACGGTCCCCTGAGCACTGCCAGGGGTAATTCCTGAGTGCAGAGCCAGGAGTATACCCTGTGCATTGCCAGGTGTGAGCCCAAAAAGCAAAATAAATAAATAAATAAATAAATAAAATAATATCTATCAAAATGAGTTTATTCTATGGGCTTATCCCATAAAAATAGAAACACCTGAGGTGACTTTTGCACCATTTTTGGTAAATGTATCATTGTTGAGTAGACATTTTAAAAATCCATGTATTTTCGGGGCCGGAGCGATAGCACAGCGGGTAGGGCGTTTGCCTTGCATGCGGCCGACCCGGGTTCGATCCCCGGCATCCCATATGGTCCCCCAAGCACCGCCAGGAGTAATTCCTGAGTGCAAAGCCAGGAGTAACCCCTGAGCATCGCTGGGTGTGACCCAAAAAGCAAAAAAAAAAAAAAATCCATGTATTTTCAATGTTCTACAAGACAAGGTACACCATTTAAAGAATAAAAAATAAACATCTCTACAAATTGTTGTTGTGAAATTGTTTCTCCTAAGGTGTTTTACTGCTAATAGGGTTCATCTAAGATCTGTTTTTATGTGAGTGGCTATACCCATATAATCCATCTCTACCGTTGTTGCTTGCAAAAATATTTGTAAGCAAAATCTTACTTAAAAGAAAAAAAGAGTAGGAACTGCTAAGGTCTGTCAGGGGCAGTGTTCCATTCCTAAGAGCATCTATCCAACTACTTTTGAAAACATCACTAGCTAACAGAACTATTTAATTTCAGGATATAGTGTTAAACCTCTAGATGTAAATAAGACTAACCACCCCTGCCCAAGTTCCAGTGTCCACCACCAGGGCCTCTTTACCCATTCCTTCAAATCCCCCTCTCCTTTTTTCTTGTCTAACCAACCATGGTTTTTGGTGAACCTAGGAGTTAGTTTTTGGTTTTAACCAACAAATTTGCTTTCACTTATATTCCATACAAGTGAAACTGTTTGGTAATTGTCTTTTATTTCCTTAGTTATTTCATTTAGCATAGTCACTTCAAATTTCACATACTTTGTCATAAAAGGCATGATTTCATTTCTTTTCAAATGGTAAGGCAGTATTTCACTGGGTCTATTATGTGTATGTATATACATAAACACATATATATCACAGTTTATTTATCCAGTTATCTGTCTATCATCATTTGGATCGAGTCTATGCCAATAAACAGTTTTTAGAGAATCTTCCAAGATCACTAGCAGCTAGTACAATTTACTAAACTCATGGTATGACCAAAAATTTTAAATACTTAAATGCTTGATTTTGGGGGGTTGTTTTTGAGCCACACCCACTGATGCTCATGGACAACTCCTGGCTTTGAACTCAGGAATTTCTCCTAGAGGTGCTTGGGGGACCACATGAGATGACAGGGATCAAACCTTTGTCGACTGCATGCAAGGCAAGTGCCCTACCCACTGTACTCTCTCTCTCCTGCCCCTGAATGCTTTCCTTTTCTTCACAGCACATATCACTACCTATTTGTTTATTTCTCTGCACTGGATCATAAAGATGGTAGTTTATTTCTGCATGTCTCTATTTCTTAGTCCCTGATACATACTAAGAGCAAAATGTAAATTTGCTACATAACATAATTTAATATAAAATATCTAATAACAATCACAATAAAAGAGTATTGGGGTTTAAACCAAGTGCTTTGAACATGTAGAAGATGTCTAGCTTTTATAGAGAAAGCATTTATATCAATGACATAAATAGCTTTCTCAGATCCCCAGGTAAAGTTTAAAATCCCCACACTTTAGATATGTCTCTTAAATGTCTCAGAGAAAATATCTGGGGAGAATAATAGAGATGTTCTGTTCTCAGGAATTTTGTGATAAGATAAATCATGTACCAGATCCTCAGAGTTTAAAGTAAAGTAGTATGGTAGGATAAAAGTGCTGGTACAAGGGTCAGAGTGATAGCTGAGGAAGCAGGGACATGCCCTGTGCGTGGCCAACCAAAACTCCATCCCAACACCACATAGGGTTCCTGGGAGTCATCCCTGAAATCAGAGACAGGAATGATCCCTGAATACCATCACGTGTGTCTCCAAAACTGAAAACGTGCTGGAACAGGGCAGGAAAAGGATAGAATTAGAGCATCCAAGCATACAGATCCAAGGTTGAATACTCATTTAAGACAAAGAATACTTTGTATGACAACAAATGTATTTTTTGTCATACACTTTTCTTCAGAGAATACAAAAGATGGATACAAAAACACTGCCCACTTGAAGGCCTACTATAGGAGTCCAACTACACTAGCCATTAAAAGATCCTGAATGGCTCAGGAAGAGAGCTCAGGGGTCAAAGACACTGATTAGGTTGGCTCTGGTGGACCCCAGCACTGTTGGGTATCAGCAGCATCACATCTCAGAGTCCAGGCCTTGCAGCATTCAACCTGGTTCCATATACAGTCCATCTCACAGCTGTGGACACTTAGAAAAGGCTCTGGAAATGCCCAAGCATCATAATTCCATTGCCATATGGATAAAGGTATGCTTATTATTCTTGTTAACAAAATTTAGCCTCTCAGAAACTGTTCATGTTCTTCTTTGGATACCTGGGAGATGTAGGGATACTCTGGATATTACATTATTCTATATGATAACTATAATTTTTCAGGTGGTTCCATAAAATGTTCCATGTGTAGGGAAACCAAAGATTTTGGTACTGATGGGTTTACTTGGAGACTGTGACTTGCTCAATCAAGTATTCCAGAACATTAAAAATACTAAGTGATACTTCATATTCAATGAGAGCAGGCTATGTTTGAAATAAAATGAGGTGCTTTCAGATGCATTTTAATCTTCACAGAAACCCTATTTTTAAAAAAAAATATACATATATATATTAACCCCAATTACAGATTTGAAAATTGAGATAAAAAGTTGGTATACGTAAGCCTGACACACCACTGGTAAGGGGTAGACATGACATTATAAGGATTATCTGACTCCAAACAAGGATTATCTGGCTCTAGAGCCACAGAAAAAGTTCACCACCTCCAGAATCGAGCATATTTGCATATAATTTATTTTTAAAAAATTTTCTAGTCACTCTGTGGTTGACACACAGTTTAACAGCAACAATAGCACTGTCATCCCATTGTTCATTGATTTGCTCGAGTGGGCACCAGTAACGTCTCCATTGTGAGACTTGTTGTTACTTATTTTGGCATATTGAATACAACAAGGGTAGGTTGCCAGGCTCTGCCATGCGGGTAAGATACTCTTGGTAGCTTGCTGGGCTGAGAGGGACAAAGGAATCAAACGCAGGTCAGCCTCGTGCAAGGCAAACACCCTACCTGCTGTGCTATCACTCCAGTACTACATCAAGAAGTAAAATAAAAAACCTTTACCTTTAGTCTATTTTGTACTATCAGAGAAAAAGTAAGAAAGTTTCAATCTACAAAAAAGATGATTCACAATCAGGGTTAAGTAGTTTATACTGGTCCCCAAATGTGGGTGGGTAGAAAAGACATCAATAACTCATTAAGTGTGCACTGGATGACTGTTCAAAAGATTTCTTAAATAAACTCAGGATATCCTTGGCAACCAGAAAAGTCAGTTTCCAGTATTCCCCATCTGGTAAACATCCTCTGGTTCAGGTATTTACAGAAAGGCCACTAAGGGAAGCTTGTGATTCCCCCCAAGTATTTCTAAGCCAAAAGAAATGTTCTGCCTGAAAATATCCAGAAAATACCTAGTAAGAGTCTCTTAATAAGAGTCTCAGCTTCTATAGGAACAGAACACCAAAGGGAATGCTTTCCCAAAACAGTTTTTAAAACTCAAACAACTCCCCACCACTCACAGATACAGCTCATAGATACAGAACAGATTGGGTGACCACCAGAAGAAGAGAGTGGGAGATGGATAAAGTGAGTTAAGGCCAAAAGGTACAGGAGCTGGAGCAGTAGGGTATTTGCCTTGCATACGGACAATACCAGTTTGATACCCAGCACTACATATGGTCTCCTGAGAAGCACTAGGAATGAGCCCTGAGCACAGAGCCAGGAGTGCCAGGAGTAAGCCCTGAGCACTGCTGGGTATGGCCCCTGCCCCAAAGTTATAAACATCCAGAAATAAGCTAAGTTAAGCACACATAATCTACAGCATGGTGACTTTAGTGCAGTGATTCTTAAACTGATCTAATGGCCCCTTTTTAGAAAAAGAAATAAATCAATGGGGGGAGGAAGAAGAAAAAAAGAAGTAATGCATTAATAGGCATCAGGGCTTCAGTTACACCAGCAATACAAGTGAGGGTTAAAGTCATAAGCCCCAAACAGAGATTCAACAGAACTGAAAACATGAGATCTAAGTGGCAACCACTGAAACTTTATAATGTGCTGGTCAAGATGACAGGTGGGGGTGGGGTGGGGATTGGATGGGGAGGGAATCTGGGAATACTGGTAGAGAGAAGTTGACACTGGTGGACGGACTGGTGTTGAATAATTTCGTATGCCTAAACCTAAAACACAACTATCAGTAACTTTGTAAA
Source organism: Sorex araneus (assembly GCF_027595985.1). Lineage (NCBI taxonomy): Eukaryota > Metazoa > Chordata > Mammalia > Eulipotyphla > Soricidae > Sorex > Sorex araneus. Next base: position 107,957,351 of record NC_073313.1, read on the forward strand.
TCATGGCTCTTTAATTCTAAAGAAAAAGAGAGTGTCCACTGCCCAATACAAATATCCACCTTCTTTTTAAAAATTTTTTATTAGCGAATCACCATGAGGTACAGTTACAGATTTACAAACTTTCATGCTTGCATTTCAGTTATACAGTGGTCGAGTGCCCATCCCTTCACCAGTGCCCATTTTCCACCACCAATGGTCCCAGCATCCCTCCCATCACCCCCAACCACGTCCTCCCCCCACCCCATCCCGCCTCTGTGCCAGGGCATTCCATTTTGCTCTATCTCTCCTTTTTGGTGTTGTGGTTTGCAGTAGAGGTATTAAGTGGCCATCATGTTCGGTTTTTAGTGTACTTTCAGCCCACATCTCCCATCCCGAATGGGCCCTCCTACACCCTTTACTTAGAGGTTCCTTCTCTATATGAGCTGCCTTTTCCCACAGCATGCAAAGCCAGCTTCTAAGCTATGGAGTAATCCTCCTGGTACTTATCTCTTCTGTTCTTGAGTGTTACCTCTTCACTAATCATCAGGGAGATGCATATCAAAAGAAAAATGAGATACCATCTCACACCACAGAGACTGGCCCACATAGGAAAGAACAAAAGCAACTGGTGTTGGCGCAGATGTGGGGAGAAAGGGACTCTGCTGGTGGGAATGCCAACTGGTTCAGCCCTTTTGGAAAACAGTATGGACATTTCTCAAAAAATTAGAAATTGAGTTCCCATTTGACTCAGCAATACCACTTCTGGGAATACATCCCAGAGATGCAAAAAAGTATAGCAGAAATGACATCTGCTCTTATATGTTCATTGCAGCACTGTTAACGATAGCCAGAATCTGGAAAAAGCCCAAGTGCCCGAGAACAAATGACTGGTTAAAGAAACTTTGGTACATCTACACAATGGAATACTATGCAGCTGTTAGAAAAGATGTAGTCATGAAATTTGCATATAGGTGGATCAACATGGAAAGTATCATGTTAAGTTAAATAAGTCAGAAAGAGAGGGATAGACATAGAAATTCTGCACTCATTGGTGGAATAGAAAATCCACTTTATTTAAGCAACCAAAAAGAAAGCAACCCCAGGGGATGTAGCAATAGCAGAGCGGGTAGGGCATTTGCCTTGCACGCGGCCACCATGGGTTCAATTCCCAGCATCCCATATGGTCCCCTGAGCACCGCCAGGAGTAATTCCTGAGTGCAAAGCCAGGAGTAACCCCTGTGCGAAGGAAGGAAGGAAGGAAGGAAGGAAGGAAGGAAGGAAGGAAGGAAGGAAGGAAGGAAGGAAGGAAGGAAGGAAGGAAGGAAGGAAGGAAGGAAGGAAGGAAGGAAGGAAGGAAGGAAGGAAGGAAGGATGGTTCCCAATTGTTCCCAAGGCCACAATTCCCTCCCCCTATCTTTTCCTGGCCACCCTGGGGCATTATCATTCATGTTAGGAACTGATGCTTTATTTAATATACTCTATGGCATACTTGAATGTTGCTGACAGTAGATCTTAAAGGTCATCACAAGGGGAAAAATTATGCATGGAAGAGGATAACTAGACTTGGTATGGTTATCATTTTGCATATCAATGTTTAATCATTATACAGTATATCTGGAACTAAGATGTGTTCGCTCTATCTTAATAAATACTGGACATGAAGGAAATAGCTCCAGAGTTAGAATCTGAACAAAAGCTAAATAATGACAGGGTAAATCTAGAACAAAAATGAGTATGTTATCACAGACTTCAGAGCTAAAAATCAGTAGGCAAGAAATAAAGACTGCAGTGAACAAAGTCACCTTCAATTAGCTACATTTTTTCCAGATTTGGTCAACACAAATGGACGCAAGGTTTGGCTTTGTATTGCCCTAATAGATTACTGGAAAGCAGAAAATGATCTCAGAACATAAGAATCTGGAAATATTTCAAGAGACTCAACATCAGAATAGCTAAGGAGTTGTATGCAGTCTTTCACTACTATACCTTTCCAACTAAATTGGAAAATTAAAACAGAATTCTCAGGTACCACTGATAAGGTGAAGGCAGTGGTCATGAATAGTTCGCATGTCCAGTCTTTGGTATACAATCTTCTCAAGCCATCGGAGATCAAGAAATATGAGTTAGGTGGAGCCAGAATACAAAATCAGCCAATCCTCCAAATTATTCAAAGCCCTTTATCTATATGGAGACAGGAGAGGTTAAAGTGGAGTAGAGGTAAATAATCATAAAGGAAGTATGCAATCAATCTTGACTGAGGCCACAGAAAATTGCAAGAAGTGAATTGTCCAAAGGTCTGTTTGAAATTCATGGGGTTCTCCCAAGGCAGTCATCATCAATGAAAGCAACAGAGGCTGGAGCTCAGAAAACCAAAGCTATGAAAGCCTTAATTAACTTTTTTACATCTTTTAAATCTTCGGCTAAATATCACCTCAAAGAGACCTTCTCCCAATGAATCTAAAGTAGATGACAGCAACTCTGTTATTATCTATGTCAGTCCCTGTTTACAATATAATCAAATTGGTTCTCTGTTTGCCCCATGAGACTATAAAAGCTTTTAAGATCAAAAATCTCTGGGCTTCCCTTTTTACTATCTCTGTAGCACTTAGCAGACAGGGCCTAGATACACTTAGTATGGAATAGTTCAATTTTTGAATGAAAAAATGGTACCAAAGTGTTATACTTGAGTCAGCAGCAATGGCATCATCTAGGAAGTTGTTACAACTTGAAATTTTCAAGCCCCAACACAGAACTACTAAATCAAATTCTGGGAGTGGAGCCAAGAGTCTGAATTTTAACAATCTCTCCAGGTGAGATTCCTGAATGTTTAAATTTGAGGACTACAGATAGGTAATAAGCAGAGCTTCCCAGAGTTATTTGGCCTACTGAACCCTTTTCAGAAAAAAGAAAACAAAACAAGAAAATCAGCTCATTGGCACCCCTGGAAATCTGCCTTTCATAAGGAAATAAACAGAAGGTGGGGACTGGAGAGATAAAGGACAGAAATAATATAGGGAGAGATGAGGTACAGAATTATTATGGGGACGAGAGAGATGAGGGACAGAGATAATACAGGGGTAAGGCACTTGTTTTGCATATGGCTGACCCAAATTCAATTCCTGGCACAACCAGGAGTGATCCTTGAGCTCAAAGTCACGAGTAAGCCCTGAGCAGAGGCAGGTGTGGCCTAAATACAATCCCCTGCCCCCAGGCCACCCCCTACACACAGAATATTCCCCCAGTTGCTCCCAAGGATATGATAGCCCACCCTGGATTGTTCCAGTGACCTCCTGGTGGGTGGGGTACCAATTTTGGGAAAACACTAGTAAGAATATATAAAACCACACCTATCAGAGTACAAAAATATATACTTTTGGTTAGTGGAAAGTAAAAAGCTCTTCTCTGTGCAGAGTTGAAATGACTAAACAGGTCATAAACAATTCTAAATCTGAGGAGCACATAGCAAGAATATAACAAGAATTTACACACAGGATACTGAAGGGAACTTAACCTCTCTGCACATCTTTACTTATCTGTGTCACATGAAACGGAATAATACCAAACTCAAAGGCTGTAAGAGCTTGAGTATTTTTTAATTTTTTACACAAATTCTATATAGAGTAAATAATAAATGGTGGTAATGATGCTGCTTCTTGCTAAATTTGTCTTTGAGGTCTGTGAAGAGAAGTCTCACAGGAACAATAATGCCCTGGGGGAAAAAGAAAGTGTGCTATTTTTTCCTGAAAGTTATCATCAAAATGCTAAGATACAAGTAGCAACAGTACAGCTAGAACACTTCTGCATTTGTGAACCTGGGTCCGATCTCGAGGACCCCATATGGTCCCCCTAGCACTGCCAGGAGTGATTATGGAGTGCAGAGCAAGTAGTAAGCCTGACTGCTGAGTGTGCCCCCTTCAAAAAAGTAGTTTTATAAGAGTGTCAGGATTGACTCCAGACTTAATTTTTATAAGATTTTTATTTTTATGCCCAAATAAAGAAATGTTAACTCATTAAGAGTATCAGGAAGAGATTTTTGAGGTCTAATCTGGACTTTTGCAGTCTGCAGAAATTTCTTGCTGGTGTACAAAAACAGTTAATGTCACTGAACTGACAGTGGTTTTAATGGGTATAAAAAAAAGTTGTAAACTACTGGTTCAAAGTAAGGGAAGAAAACAAGATGAGAACAAAATTAGAGATTTTTTGACAGTGGGTGAGGAACTGCTGAGTCTTCTCTGATATGATGAACTTTCCTCAGTTGGGAATAAAGAAGTTCTTAGATGTCTGGACTTCATATTTTCAAAACCAAAAAAATCTGACACAAAACTTGCTGAATACAAGTATAATTACAAATATAACAGAACAAACTGAAATCGGGGCTTTCCTGGGAAATCCAGAATATATACTTACTGTCCGGAAAGGCCTATTTTTAAAAGAACCCAACACCCAGATGGCTAAAGAACTGCAGAGTTTCCCAATGTCTTCACAGTCTCTGGTGGTGACTCACCCTAAATGTGAAGACTATATGGACACATGACCCCTTAAATCTTAAAGCTTATGTGAAAGGTAACTTCGGGTTATCTTTAGGTTTTTACCATTACATAAGATCCTTGTAATTTCTAAAATTTGTTCATCAAAATATTAACATCTTAATCAAGTTTATCCTGAGTATCCCAAGTTACCTACTACTGTGCTTTTATTACCAGATCAAGGATTCTTTTGGACTATTTCATTGCCTTTGATGATGTGGAGAACAAGATGCTTTGATATTAACTCATGTGCATAAGATTCTTAAGATACAAAGGGAAACAAAGTAGAATTTTATAACCACTGTTTATAAAAATGTAACTGGTTACATCCCTTCCAAGGGTGCTTTTCCCATATAGAAATCAAAATGTAGAGACACACTAACTGATATTATCATATAATATGTCTGAGAGAGAGGAGTTGTTGAATCAGAGTATCTTCTAGTTCAGGAAATAGAGAACTAGCATAGGGAAATGCCTGTGCTTCAGGACACAGTTGAGTAAAAACTCACAAAGCATTCCGGTCCCCAGCTCCAATTCTAGAAGAGAGAGTCAACTTGCAGTTGCAAAAATCTCACCTGACTATCTGCCCCAGTGAGGGTGACAGCAATTTTCATAACTTGATCTCAATTTTATCTAATTTCAATTCAGAATATTTCATTAGGTAAGTGAGGTAGGGTGGGGATTCCCTGGTTTCCTGGGTATCATCATTCTGTGGAAGATATTAGTTTGATGATGCCATACAGAACGCCACAGAGAATCTCACCTCAATCATTTTTTAAAACTTTTTAAAATTGAATTACTGTGAGATAGACCACTACAAAGCTGTTCATGATTGGATTTCAGTCATACAGTATTCCAACACCCATCCCTCCAACAGTGTACATTTCCCAGCACCAGTGTTCCCAGGTTCCCTCCTATTCCCCCATCCCCCAACCCCTGCATGCCTCTATGACAGGGGCCCTTTTCTCTCTCCCCCCTCCCCACTTTGTGCATTGTGGTTTGGAATATTGATAATGAAAGGTTCTCAAGAATATCCCTTACCTACTTTTATCCCTCAGATATTGTCCAGTGTGTTCATTCCTAGCTATTATTGTCATACTGGTTCCTTTTCTATCTTACCTACTCTCAGCCCCACACACACTTGTGGTTAGTTCTAACCACTGATCAGTCCTCCTAATCCCTGTTTTCCCCGGCCATGGATATTATTCTTCTACTATTTATTTTTATATGCCACAAATGAATGCAGTCATTCTATATCGTTCCCTTTCCTTCTGACTAATTTTTCTCAGTACGATCATGTTCATTCATTTATAGACAAATTTCACAACTTCATTTTCTTGACAGGTGCATAATATTCCATTGTGTAGATGTACCATAGTTTCTTTGTCCTTCCCTCTGTTCTTGGGCACTCAGGTTGTTTCCAGATTCTGAATTCCAGATTCACCATTCCAGATGGTGAAGTGCTGCAATGAACATAGGAGTGCAGATGTTGTTTCTTCTGTGTGTTTTTGGGCACTCAGGGTATATTCCCAGGGGTGGTATTGCTGGATCAAATGGGAGCTCAATTTCTAGTTTTTTGAGAAATGTCCATATTGTTTTCCCAAAAGGCTGGACCAGTCGGCATTTCCACCAACAGTGAAGGAAAGTCCCTTTCTCCCCATATCCACACCAACACTGGTTGCTTTTGTTCTTTTGGATGTGTGCCAATCTCTATGGTGACCTCAACCATTTCTTGCACCTCAATTTTCCAAATTAGTAATTTATATGGCACCATGCAGTAAAGGTTAGAGCTGAAAATACTATACACCCATAGAATTCAATCTATTATCTGGACCAAGGCAAAACTAGGTATTAGTTTTAGGGCATATAGTTGCATGGATTAAGAAAGACTATGATAAAACCTATTCTTATTGTTTTCCTTGCCCTATTCTTTTTTATTAGGGAGAGTGGGTTAGTATGCACAAGACCATTCCACAAGGATAAACAAGGTATATTAAACTTTAGTTAAAGTTTAAATTTAGTAAACACAACTTCTCTATTAGGTGCTACATGCTGGAGAATCAGAAGCGAAAATAAGCATGCCTACAATTCAGAAGCTGAGTTTATAGGAGCCAGAGAAATAGTACAGGGGGCTAGGGTGCTTGCCTTGCACAAAGCTGAGCCAGGTTCCATCCCTGAGATCCAATATAGTCCTCCAAGCCCTGCCAGGAGTGATCCCTGAGCACAGAGTCAGGAATGATCAGAGTACCACTGAGTGTGACCCCCCCAAAAAAAATGTTGATAGTCTACTAAGGGAGAGAAACACAAAATAATTTAATATAAAATGGCAAATTATTTTTTAATCTATGAATTAGGAGTGATGGATTTCCAGTTAAGAAAGGAAGACAAAGACTAAAGAGGGGTTTGGGGAGGATATGGGAAGATGAAAATACTTGAGCTCAAGATCTGTAACTGATTGTTACAGATTGTATTGATCAAAGACACACCAGGACTTTTGGAATATTTTTAGGTGAGAAAAGCTTTGACAGGGTGGAGAGTTCTCTTTCTCTCACCACAATTCTCACCCATATATGACCCCTGCAGATAAATTCCAAATGGTACCATTTCTTTCCATACAATTAAATGTACCTATCCTTTCTTCTCAAACCTAACTTCACAATTAATTTGTAGATGGACCATAGGAACAAAACTACAGTAGTTCTCTCTTCCATAAGGACAGTTTTAAATGTGACCTCATGCTGATTTCAACCACATTACTGCTACAAGCGTATTTTCTAATAAGTCAGAAAATCAAGTAAAAATGAGTGAATAGATGCTTTAATTTCAAGTCGTTCCACTCTTTCCTGATTTAAGACTTCTCAAAAATCCCCATTTCCGGGTAATTCCTTGAACAAAATTACTCAATCGGCCCAATTTATGCTCCTCACTGATTACAATGCCTAGTCCCCCCAAAATCAAATTCTAAATCCTATGATTTGGAACATAATTCAAAACCTTCTAAGAATCCTTCCCCAGCAAGTTCATTAACTCCAATAGTACTGATGTACCTCGCCCCAATTCTCATCTACAGCCACGAATTTTCACCCTCCATTATCCATATGTGGCTATTTTTTCTCTTTCAGTTATCAGCTTAGGATGTCACCCATCCAGTGAAGGCACATACATACATACATATAACTCATGGAATGAAAGGAAAACTCCAGAATAGGAGGCAAGTAAGTTACTCTTTTGCACTATTTGCATTAGGGTCCCATATGGAAGCAGGAAGCAGGTTTAACAGAGGGTAATTACATATATATGAAAAATTCAATTTATATTAAAAACCAAATCAAATTATTTATAAAATTGGAAATCTGGTTAAGTTTAAAAGGTTATTTACTAATGTGTGAAATATGTTTTTTTTTTTTTGCTTTTTGGGTCACACCTGGCGATGCACAGGGGTTACTCCTGGCTCATGCACTCAGGAATCACCCCTGGCGGTGCTCAGGGGACCATATGGGATGCTGGGATTCGAACCCGGGTCGGCCGGGTGCAAGGCAAACGCCCTACCCGCTGTGCTATCGCTCCAGCCCCGTGAAATATGTTTTTAACATAAACATATGTGTATAGGTAAATGTTTATCCATGAAAGCTTGCTTGCCAAACCCAAAAATCACTATTCTTTGAATTAAGTCCACAGTTAACAGTCAAATATATCGCTGGCACTCAGGTGGTATGAAAGAAAATCTATCCAGCCAAGTTCAGAAGGAAATTAATCCTTAATCATAAAAATAAGAAAAGGATCTCACATGTTGATGCATTCTTATAATTGTACTGGAAGATATACTGTAATTTGCTTAGTATAACCAAGAATTTATAGAACCATGATTCAGAGTTGCACACAATCTGATTTTAGCACTAAAGCTGAAAAATAAAACCTACTGGAATCAATCCAACTTTCTTTATTTCCTGAAATACATGTGGAAACCTATTATAGTTAACATCAAGATAACAGACTATCTATATAGTGATGCTCTATCTCATAATGTACCCACAGGAGTTTGTTGATTTGATCACAAAAGTTATTTACAACAAATAATTTTTAAAAGTGTTTTATTCCATTCTCTTCAGTAACAGTCATTCCCTATAATGAAAAAGTATTTATGTGCTGCTGGCAAGGCAGCTTTCAGTTGATATATCACTGTAAACATTAGGTTTGAACAGATTCTCCCCTCCCCAGTTTTCCTCCACGCAATTCTCCCAACCTTTACATCTTCTTATATATTAGCACAACCTAATAATTATCATCTAACATGGAAGTCAAGTCCATTCACTGCCTATGCCACAGGTTTAATTTTCAGACACAGCTACTTGCAACTACTATTACCTATTATAACTTATCACGTGTATTAGATTTATGCCAATTATGTTGGATTAGTCAGCTAAATTTAGCTACACTTCTTATATAAAATTTATGTAATACAAGATGCATTTTTAAAAAATAACACAATGGGATCAGAGAAAGAGTACAGTAGATAGAGCACTTGCTTTACATGAAGTCAACCCAGATTTAAGCCCCAGCACCACATCGAGTTCCCTAAACACCAGGAGTAGTTCCTGGCAAAGAGCCAGGAGAAAGCCCTTAGCACAGCTGGTGTAGCACGAAAACTGAAGACAAAACATTTCCGTTCTTCTGTGTTTATACTAGTAGTATTATTTATCACATATGGCTTCAATGGTGTAAGTTTTAATAAAATATTACTTAATATAAATCCTTAAAGCACCTTTATAAAGAATTCTTATTCTCATTTTGAAATATTCAGTGATGCTGAAACTCAAACTCCTTACAAATTCACAAACAACTGAGCTATATTTGCTTCCTTTTGATGCTATGTTTAATTTTTTCTGAAATTGCCATTCTTCATTATTAAGAGGTTGGCCTCAGAACACTCTCCTACAGATGTAGGATGGAGGGTATTTTAATTAAAACAATTTTGAATTAAACTCAAACATACTTGGGTTAAACATTTGGTATCTTTGGAAGTTTTGAAAGGCAGAGAATTCTCTGCCCTTCCTTGTCTTAAATCCAAAAACCTCAGTATTAGCTGTACCTGGTACACTCTCTGGCATATTTCGGGGCACTCATTTTCTTTAATTAACTTAACCTATAATCCTGACTTTGCCTTTTTACCTATATTTAAAAAATCCAATCCTGAAGGAATATTCTTCTACCACTGATTTTGCTGCTGAAGTGATGTTTTGTGTTTTTAATTTTTTAAGATTTTGGGTCACACCCAATGATGCTCAGGGATGACTCAGGGTTCTGGACTCAGGAATCACTCCTGGTGGTGCTCTAGGGACCATATGGGATGTTGGGGGTTGAATCTGGGTCAACCATGTGCATGGCAAGCAACTTACCCACTGTACTATCTCTCTCGGGCCCATGGAATGAAGTTTTAAATTACAATAAGTAACTGCAGGACAAAAATTACCACCACAGTGTAACGCTTAAAAAGATATAGGCTTACTCTAATGAAAACACATTTTTGTGGAAATACTAGTGATATCTGTATGTCTTTGAACCTGATGACTCATCTGCCATCTTACCTAAAATCTCCCTTCCATGATTATCTTCCCTAACTTTCACAGGTTTTTATTTGTCCTTAATAAGGTACTTGTTTGAATTATAGTTTTCTCAGTGCATAACTTAGCTCTCTTTCTAGAATGTAAACATTTAAAAACATTTTTCAGATTGTTTTTTTATTTAGGCACCATGATGTATAAATGTATCCATAATAGAGTTTCAAGCATACAACACCAATCCTACCACCAGTGTCAATTTCCCTCCCCCAATGTCTTCACGTTTCCTCCCAGGCCCAGTCTGTCTCCTCAGTAGGCACATTTTTAAGTTTAATGACTGTGGTTTGGGTCCTATGTTTATGGGATTGATAGCACTGAGATGTAGATATATACATTTACCACACTTTCAATGGCCAGGTCCTTGGACACATAAATGGGAATATAAACTTTTTAAGGACAGGAAAACCTTCCTATATCATTATTTCCACAGTAACTTATGCCTAGGTCAATGATCTTTGAAGACATTACATCACACTAACATTTCATAATTTTAAAAATATATCACTAAAAATCTCATTGAAGGGAGCAGGAAGATAGTAGAGCACAGGCTAGCCTGTACAAGATCCTGAGTTAGATCCTTGACATAGCCCCAAGCACTGCCAGATGTGGCCCATGTGGCCTCTGAACAGTGCTAGACCCACAAATGTGGCCCATATGTCAAAAGTTTTATGAAATACATAATTGAACTTGTAACAGCTAATTCCTTTAAAATAGTACAGTGTAAATGTATGACATTTACAAGTATATTAGAGAAAGAAACCAGCACTTCATATACTAGACCTGAATCCTCTTTCCCTTCTTCAACCTTCAGCTTGCCTCTAAGATGAATTATTACTACAAAATTGCTAAGCTACTCTCCCTTTAAACTTGGTAAACAAATACTAAATAAGGAGACTGGGGATCCCTAGGGGGAGAGAGAAGAAGATGGTAGTCCCTTCTGAGAACACCACTTGTGTTGCTTCCTACTTATAAGGAATGCTGCTTTGTCAGCTGGACATCTCTGGTCAGCCCCCCGAGTTATAATCATTATTTCATTCTACTTAGAGAATGAAGTACATCTACCCAAAATAATCAGAGCTTCCAATCATTTTGTCTGACATATTACTTCTTCCTCAAATAAACATAACTGAAAGCAAGCCAAAATTAGATCTAATTTTCTCCCCATATGAACAAAGCACCAATACTATAATGTAAATAAAATGGAATTTGTTACCTAGAACATTGTCAAGTCGACTCTGTACTTCATTAGGTGAATTTCTATGTAAGTCCAAAAAGTTAGGATAGTACTCTATTATAATTATTCTTTTTATCTTACAGTAAATATTTATGTAATACAATGTTTTAAATTCTATTACAACCCTTCCACAATTGTCTCCAATAGTAAGCCCTGCTGGGGATAGGAAACACATCTTATTTTAAATTTCCACAATGCCTCAGCCAAAAGAAAGTTTTTTTAATTTTTTATTTTCTATTTTTATTATATTTTGTGGTTTATAATACTATTAATGGTTTCTCATGGACATAATTCTAACACCACACCCGTCACCAGTGTATCTGTCTAGCTCCCCCAGAGAACACAGATCCCCAATTCACTGGTGTGGATCAGTTCCACCCGTATGTTGCCTTGGACCACTGTTGCTACCTTGTTGTGTATCCTTAAGTCCTACATGAGAGACATCTTCTGTATCTGTCCCTTTCCTTCTGACTGACTTCACACATGATATCCCCTAGCTATATCCATGTTGCTAAAAATTGCATGATTTTACTCTTCTCAGAGCTGCATTGTTTGTGTGTGCGTACCAAAACTTCTTGATCCACTCATTTCTAGTTGGGCATTTGGGTTGTTTCAACATCTTGGTTACTGTATTAAGTGCAGTGACAAACACAGGTGTGTATATATCCTTTCAAATTCATGTTTTTGTGTTTTGAGGATACAGATGCCTTGATGTGTTACTGCTGTGTCATATGGGAGTTCAATCCCTATTTGTTTAGAAGTCTCCATATTGCTTTCCATTGAGGCTGAACTGAATTAAAAGCACAGTGGAAGAAACTCAAGCCCTAATAAAAAGACACATCTGGGAGAAAATATTTGCACACTAAATATTTCTGATAAAGCACTAAACTTACCAATAACAGAAAAAAATCCAATGACCCTACCCATAAATGGGACCAGGAGATGAACGGACACTTGCGCAAAGGAGAAATACCGATGGCCAACAGACATATGAAAAAGTGCTCATCATAACTCACAATTAGTAAAATGCAAATCAGAACAACAATGAGATACTATCTCATGCCTGTGGGAATGGCACACATCAAAAAATAGAAATAGTGTTGGTGGGGTTGTGGTGAGAAAGGAATCCTCATCCACTGTTGGTGGGAATGTTGTCTGTTTCAATCTCATGGGAAGATAACATAAATTCTTTTTCTTCTTTTGCTTTTTGGGTCACACCTGGCGATGCACAGGGGTTACTCCTGGCTCATACACTCAGGAATTACTCCTGGTGGTACTCGGGGGACCATATGGGATGCTGGAAATCAAACCCGGGTCGGCTGCGTGCAAGACCCTACCCACTGTGCTATCACTCCAGCCCCATATAAAATAAATTCTTAAATTACTTCAATTAACTTTTTAAAAGTATAGCTTCACTGGTCTCACATGCTGGGGTAAAAGGCAGCTCAGATAGAGAAGGAACACCAAGTAAAATGTGGTCGGAGATCCCACCCGGGAGGGGAGATGTGTGCTGAAAGTAGACTAGAGACTGAACACAATGGCCACTTAATACCCCTATTGCAAACCACAACACCCAATGGAGAGAGAGATCAAAAGGGAGTACCCTGCCACCGAGGCAGGTTGGGGTGGGGGGGAGATGAGATGGGGGGAGGGATACCAGGTTTATTGGTGATGGAGAACCGGCACTGGTAGAGGGATGTGTTTGTGAACATTGTATGAGGGAAAAACAACTTCTAACGTGTGAATCTGTATCTGTACCCTCATGGTGATTCACTAATTAAAGAATAAAATGATTTTTTTTTAAAAGTATAGCTTCAATCTGTATATAGATAATTCACTTCTAAAATCCAGAAATTGTTATAAAAGTCATTCAACATATTTCTATCGATGTGCTATACTTATCTCAAAAAAGTTTCCCCACTGTCTCTATTTCTTCCATTTGGTTTTTGGTCCATACCCAGCAGTCATAATGGCTCCTGACTCTATGCTCAGGGGTCACTCCTAACAGGACTCAGGGGACCATTTGGGGTTCCAACTCGAAGCTGGGTTTGCCATATATAAGGCAAGCATCCTACCTGCTGTAGTAATGCTCCAGCGCTTACCATGATCTCTTAAGAGATTCTGATTGAAAAAAATGAAAAATGAATTTTAAAAGAGATTCTAATTGAGCTAAAAGCAGCTTGCTTCCTGGGCAATAGGTAAATGTATTTTGTGAGAGACTGAACTTCAGACTGAAGATCTCTTGGAATTAGTTCTCGAAGAAAGGCAGAAAAACCAGAAGAGCTTTATCTTCAGTTCCTTGAGCAGTGTCATAAAATTCTTAAACACATTAATTTTAATATAAAAATAATAAAAATAAAAATATGTCATTAGGCACTTTTAGAAGTGAACAGGGATATGTTACAAAGTCAGTGCTTGAGTAAAGCAATTATCACAATGTTAAAAATCATGCTAACAAAACAGGCAAGGCTCAAATTTCCTTTGGTACAGCTTCTTATCTTAAAAATTGCAATTCAAAAAAATTGCAAATAAGAGTTTGGGGAAAAAAGTAATAATGAGTAAGGTGCTGACTTTGCATGCAGATGACCTGCGTTCAATTCCCAGTACCCCATAATGTCCTCTGAGCCCTGCCAGGAGTGATTCCTGTGTGCAGAGCCAGGATTAGGACCTGAGCACAGCCCCCAAAACAAAAATATATTACTTCTAAAATTGGGAACACTCTTAATTTATGAGAATCTTCTATCAAAGATTACACTTTTTAAAATATTTTATTAAGTTTTACCTAGAAACAGCTCAAGATGTTCTATATAGGCAATATATTTGTACCTGTTTTACAAAATTTAATTTAAAAAACTTAATTTTGAAAATAACCTTAACTTCACTCCTAGAATCAAACCTGAATACCAAAGCATTGAGATTTTTCTGTTCGTTTGTTTGGAGGTTATACATGGCAGTGCTCAGGGCTACTCCTGGCTTTCTGCTTGGGAGCCCACGCCCTGTGGTGTATGGGGGACTATAAGGTGCTGGGGATAGACCATGGTCAGCTACAAGAGAAGCAAGTGCCTTAATCCCTGTACTCTCTCTGACAAAAGCACTGAGATTTCTAGAGCTACAAACCATCAGAGCTAAAAAACAATTTAAGCCTAGTTTGAATGATTTTTCTAATGATTTCCCTGGGAATTTTATTTTTTAAGTCTAGTTCAGATTACTATCAAGCATCTACAGTACACAAAGTCTGTTTCACTATAGCTCTTCCTTCCCTTCTTTAAAATTACTGCCATTTGAATTACATCTTTAACTGTGATAGTCCGTGAATACTTTTATAACCACTGCTTTATGCTGTTGTAGGTTTTATTTTGTTTGGAGTGTGGGGAAGTGTTCTGCTGAACTATGTCCCCAGCTCCTACTGATGTCTTTTAAAATCAGATGGGAGAATAAACGATTTACAAAGATACCTAATTGTTTTTTATAGTCACCTAGTTACCTTTATTAGTATATCTTATTTTTCTAGGACCTCCATTTTACCATTCTTTGTTTGGGGACTTTGTGCATGTGTGAGAAACACCCAGCATTGCTCAGGACTTACTCAGAGATCACTTCCTGGTAGTGCTCAGGGGACAACATGGTGTGTTGGGAATCGAACCCAGGTCAGCTGCATTCAAGACAAACATGGTACCCACTGTACTACTGCTCCAGCAACCTTTACCATTCTTAAAAAGCAGGTCCCCCCATAAAAGCAGGTTCATTACAACAAATTCTCAATTTGGGGTGAGGGTATTTTTTTTTGAAAATCTGGGACTGTTCTAATTTCTCCATCATTTCTGATTAAGCATAAGATATATTGGTTGACAGCCCACTTCTTTCAACATTTTGAATATTTTATGACACCTCTACTTACCATTTCTTTAAAAGCAGGTTCTGTAGCATCAAATTCTCAGGTATTTGTTGTTCTTTTAAATTTGGGCATTTTCTAATTTCTCCTTCATTTCTGATTTAACATAGAATTTTTGTTGAACAGTCCACTTCTTTCAATATTCTGAATATCTCATGACATTGCCCTTCTGGTTTCCAGGGTTTCAAATGAGAAATCAGCTATTGACCTTATTGAGGATCCCTTCTCTGATTAATTCAATCTCATTTGATCCCATATTTTTCTCATTTTGTTTTTCAACACTTGACTATTGTTGAAATAGTATCTTGGTGTGGATCATTTTAAGTTTATCCTACTTTGTTAAACAATCTGCATTTTAGAGATTAATGTTTTCATCAAATCTGGAGGGTTTTAACCATTATTCTTTCAGACATTCTTTCTGCAATCCCTGTTATCTCTTGGACTCTCCTTCTGGTACATTTGACATTATTCCACAGGTATCTCAGGTTCGGCGTATTTTTCTTCATTCTATTTTTAGTTACTCAGCAGGCATATCTCAATTTACATGTTTGCTGATTCTTAGTCTGGCCAGATCATATCAACTTATTAATAAAATTTAGTAATATTTCAATTTCAGTTTTGAAAATTTCAACTCCAGATTTTCCACTTTCTTCTTTCTTAAAAGTAATTCCCATCTTTATTGATGTCCTCTATTTAGGGACAGATTTATATAGTCTTTTCAGACATGATTTCCTTTGTGAGTATATCCACATATATACAATATAGGTATCCTCAGGGATAATTTCTATTGTTTCCCTCTATATGTGCCATATTTTTCTGTCTTAATGATTCCATCTAAATTTTTTTTTTTGCTGAAAACCAAACATTTTTAATGTTTAATTTAAAGGACTATGATTTACAAAGTTATTGATAGTTGAGTTTTAGGCATATATTTTAACACCAATCCCAATCGCCAGTGTCAGCTTCCCCACCAGTGTTCCCATACTCCCTCCTCAATTCCACCCCATCCATGCCTGTCAACGACAGGCACATCACAAAATTCCAGTTATCAAAGCTTAGTTCTCGCATTTTTCAGTGTTGTTGAGTTTCTGCTTTGGATTTATGACTATTCCACTCACCATCATTATCACCAGTATAACTGAAGCCCTGATCTTGTCTTCCTGTTCTATTATTGACCCCTTGATTTCTTTCCTTCCCTGTCCCACTCCTTTCTAAACACTGGGGTCAAGGGTAATCTAAGCCTCCACCTTTTACTACATTTCCTCATCTGGTATTCCATGTATCACAGATAAGTGAGATCATTCTGTGTTTGTTTTTCTTCTTCTGGTTTACATCATTTAGCATACCGTCCAGTTCCAACCAGGCTGCAGCAAATTGCATGATTTCATCATTACTTGCGGCTGCATAGTAGTCCGCTGTGTATATATATATACCACGTCTTTATAATCCATTCGTCGCTGGACACCTAGCTTGATTCCATATCTTAGCTACTGTACTGAGTAAAACAATGAATAACAGTATGCATATGTCATTTTGAAAGTATTTTTATGTCCAGGGGGTATATACCCAAAAGGTGAACTGCTGGGTCATACAGCAGTTCAATTTTAATTTTACTGAGAACTCTGCATACTGAGGAAACTAAGCATTATCAAATACCATAATCTAGGAAGTTTGTTGTTAGGAAAATAGATCCCTCCATAAGTTTTATTGTTGATGCTGTTGCTTACTGATTTACCTTCCCAGAGTTAAGTCTGTGTTTCCAAATGCACAGGTCACCTGAAAGTCTGTTTCAATAGCTCAGGGTTTAGCTAATAATTGGGCAGAGATTTTCTAAACTGTCTTAAACCATAGGTCTTTCACCTTCTCTCAACTGACCCTATGTGTATGTACACTGGATCATGCATTCAAAGCCCTAACACGTAACAGCTCTACATTAGCCTTCATTACCTGTCTGTGCATGTTCTCAAGGTGAGTCAATAGGACATTCTCAGGTCCTTACTGAGCATGCACACAATGATGCACATATGTAGTAAGATCATACAGATACCCTGGTAATATTTTGGTAGCTTTTGGGGGGGAGGGGCATACCCAGATGTGCTCTCAATAATTACTTCTGGATCTGTCAAGGGTCCCATTTGGCAGGATTCAGGGGACTATGGATCAAACTAGGTCAGCTGTGTGTAAAGCAAAAACCCTACCTGATTTGCTGTATTACCTTTCCAGCCCTTGATAGCTGTTTTTAGCCCCAAGGTAACTCCCAGATCACCCCTACAAATTTTTGGCCAGTCTTTTCCCTCCTCCTATTATCTCTATCTCCTATAGATGCATTAGATAGCTGCCCTTACTGTTTTCAACAAATGTCCTGAGAATAAACAAGGATGAACAAAGTCAAATACAGATTAGTCTTTGGAATTGGGACCTTTCCAGTTAGCTACCAGAAAGGCTAAATAGTGAAAATTTTCTAGGGATAGAGATATCTGGGGAGTCTGACTGCTCAGTGGATGCTGATATTTGTAACTATTGTGGTTTCAAGGTTGTTAGTTCCAAGGCTATTTTGGAACTGGAAACAGGAAGATGGGATTAGGGCAAATTAAAAGACAACAAAGCTCACCATTCTTACTGAAAAACATCTGTTTTGCTGAATAAATAGTAATCAGATTTTAAGCTCCTGATTAATTTCTACAAGTTTTAAAAAAGACAGTGCTATTTTTGCAGTTATTCTTGTTACTTTTAGTAAAGAATCAATTTTACAAGTCCTTACATTTCATTTGTTAAATGCTTTTTTCTGTTTGTTGGGGCAGGCACATGTAGTAATTCTCAGGACTTACTTCTAGGTCTGTGCTCAGGAATAACTCCTGGCAGGGCCTGAGGGAGTATATCTAGTACCCAAGATCAAACCCTGGTCAGCTACATACAAGGCAAGAGCCTTAACTACTGTACTATCTGTCCAGTCCAACCTCTTGAGGTTAAAGATAATTCTGGATCTGATATCTCCTAAAAAGACTAATTCTTAGCACTTTAAACTGTTCAACTAAAATTATGTTCAGTCCTTGTGATAGTTACACACAAATTGCTAAGTCAGTCGTGAATATCTACAAACACAAAAATATATAATCAGCCTAGATTTATAATCCACTTTACATTTCCCTATGGTCTCCAAAGGATATTTTAATGGCAGATGCAATCTAAAAGCATTTATTGTTAGCCACACTTGACTCATTTTCAGGTATTTTAAATTATATATTTGTTGAAAAATAAGAATGTCTTCATAAGTATTTATATATTTTAATTTTAAATAAGAGCATAAAAGAGTCTATATCTTATCCAAGTCATAGTGGGACTAACAGCACAGCACCTAGTTCACTGTCCTAAGTTCTTATTGATAAAATGTCACAAAAAACCCTCAGTGTATTCTTTGATGAAATGAGGAAGATGGTGGTTATAAGTGCAAGGTATAACCTTTTTGCTAGGAGTGAGAATAGGGCCCTAAGTGGTGCTCACGAGGGCCGAAGGCCCCATCAGTGAGTATCAGCCTACCAAGGCTGCAGTTCAACAAAGGGCGCCAGGATATGGTGCTCCTTGGGTACTGGCAATTATCTGAACCACCCAGCGATGCTGGGGGCCTCCAGGGCCACACTCGATGATGCACAGGGTGCACGTGTGGTGTCAGAAAGGCAACTTGGGCTGGACTCATTCCCTGTACTATCTCCTGGGCCTCTTGTTATTACTTTTATAAAGAACACTGGGTAGGGAGATGGCACAGGAGTCAGGGGCACACGTCTTATATACACAAAGAACTGAGCACCACACATACTCCCAAACAACATCAGGGTGGCGCTGGTGTCTTCCCCAGGACTAGGTCTGGACAGCACAACACTGAC
Organism: Sorex araneus; assembly: GCF_027595985.1. NCBI lineage: Eukaryota > Metazoa > Chordata > Mammalia > Eulipotyphla > Soricidae > Sorex > Sorex araneus. The sequence goes on from NC_073313.1 coordinate 107,976,481, forward strand.
GAGTTCTAGCATTTGGCCCAGTTGGCTAAGTGTTACTGGGAGTGGTCCCCAGGCACCCTGAGCATTGCTTGAGAGTCCTCCCCCGAGGGACTATAAACACTTTAGAAAATCGTGTTCAGGGGTGAGAGAAATAGTTAAGTGGGTAGGGCACTTGTGTTGCATGTGGCCAACCTGGGTCAGATCCCTGGCACCTTTTATGGTCCTCTGAGCACTGCCAGGAGTGACCCCTGAAAGTACAGCCAGGAGTAAGTCTTGAGTACCGCGGGTATAGACCAAAAGCAAAACAAAAAAGAAAACCATTTTAATAGAAATACAATCTAAAATTTATTAAAATAGTTGCAAAACTGAACTATAAGTTATGAAAACGTCTGACAACAATGGCATCAATAACCTAATATGAAATTAGTATACATAAAATATTTTTAAATGGCTCTTCATTTGGAATGTTCTAAGTGTCCTAAATTAGTTTAGCTGCAGATGAAAATAACCAACATGTTTTCAGTCTAAGTCAGTCTAATTCAGTCTAATTTTAGTCAAATTTTAATACATTTTTATTCTAATTTTAGTAGGAAAGGAGGGAAAATATGAGAGCCTATGTTTTCTTTATAACTACCCTATTCCTCTTAAACTAGCACCTAGAATTGTACATGAAGTTCTGGATGTGGGGGTCATACTTTGGGGCATACAGTCATATCACAGGAAGAAAAATAATGTGATTCACTGAGTTTAATGTTTAAAATAGCATAAAGGTGATTTCAAAACTTCCGTGATCCTTTCTGAGTATATTAATTTAAGTTGATAGCCTTTGTAAACTGCAACCAACCACCGAACTTTGAAATGTGCTTGTAAAGGAGGCTGAAGGGGTGGGGGGTAGTGCAAAGGGAGCATGAGAACACTAGTGGAGCGAAGTTGACATTGGTGGTGGGATTGGTATTGAAATACTGTATGCCTAAGACACTTCTATCAATTACTTAGTAAATCACAGTTCTTTAAATCAAAAAAAATTAGAGACCCTTAATATAAATCAGAGATTCCAAATTTATTTGGCCCTCAATTCACTTTTCAAGGTATTCAGTGTACCCCTATAAATTAACATTTTTTAGGAAACAAAGTGTCCCCCAGTTGCACCAGAGAATCCTACTATGTTCCATTATTCCTGTGCTGCCCTATGGGAAGTATTGTCTACTTTGGGAAACACTGAAAGAGAGTATGAATGAGAGTAAGTAAAAGATAAAAATTAATGTTAGCAGTCCTGGTGATATTTAAAACGCTATCACTTCTGGGGCCAGAAGGATGGTTCAATGAGATAAGTGAGTTCTTTGCATATGTAGGAAGCCCAAATTCCATCCCTGTTACCACATAATTCCCTGAGTACAACCAACTGTGTCCCCCAAGTACAGAGCTGAGAATAGCCCTTCAGCACTTCTGGTCACAAACCAAAAACAAACTTTCATTAAAAAAAATAAAATTATAACATTCCACCAAAACATTACTGTTCTATTCCATATGTCAATAAACCCAGTTAAGCACATAATAAAGGTACAGAAGATAGTAAGTTATCATTAGTATGCATCTTTAAAATTCATGGAATTAAAATCTGTGATTTCAGGAATTTAAAAGCAACCAGTAAAGTCATTGATTATATAATTTTTCATTTTTCTGAGACATTAATTTATAAAACTTGGATCATATACTTTAAATCTAATGTGTGTAAATGAGTCACTGAGTCTTTCCTACCATCTGACTATGCTTGGATGTTTTCCTTGCATTGTAAAGTACACAGTAACTCAGGAAATAACAAAAGAAAATGCTTTCTTTAACTGCCCCCCTCCATAAAACCAAATTTCTGTTGTGGGTAATTAATATGAGTAAATGGCTTAAGAGTTATAAGATAGTGTTGGTTCTTAGCCAGAAGATATTAATTTTGGGTAAGTTAAAGACTAATGTGCTGTGGGGCTGGAGCAATAGCACAGTGGGTAGGGCATTTTCCTTGCACACGGCCAACCCAGGTTTGATTCCCAGCATCCCATATGGTCTCCTGAGCACTGCAAGGAGTGATTCCTGAGTGCAGAGCCAGGAGTTACCCCTGAGCATCGCTGGGTGTGACCCAAAAAGCAAAAAAAAAAAGGTTAATGTGCTAGATCCAGTTTTGATTCACCTATAACAAACAATTTTACCATAAAAAATTGAGAAATTACATATTAAACTATTGCTAGTGCTTTTAGGATAACCTATAACCTCTTGGAACAGGCTTCTTCAAATCTGGTTTTCTTCATCTAAGTTATATTAATGTCAGAACAGATGCATCAAAAACTTCATGAAAACAAATATATGTAATCCTTTTGTTCACCAAACGCATGTTTTTCAGTGTAGTTGCTGAAAAACAGTGTAGTTGCTGACCTAATACATTCTTGACTGTAGACAAGTTTGGAAAGAAAAGTCATTTATCCAAACATATGAGATTTATGGTTTAAAATGAAGCAGTATAAGAGAATAAATGTTAATCCCAGTCTCAGGAAACTGAGGATTCCCAGGTGTCGAGGGTCCTGCTCTTTACTCAAGTTGGAAAGGGTTTTGGAGTAAAATATTTAAATAAATATAACCAAAATTATTTTAAAAAGTGCCAGTGGTATTGTCAGGCTGGTATCAATTAAGTTAGCAAAAGGATACAAGGGGATGTTATGGGATGGGAATTATAAACAACTCTTCATGAAAGTGAAAGAAAGCTTCAAAGCAAAAGTGTACCTCTTCTGCAAAAATAAAAAATGGGATGAGTTTTTCTAAACTGAATATAAATACAGCAAAGGTTCTAAGATCATCCCAGTGGAGGATGGAACCCTTTGAATCCACACCAGTTTTTTCTCTCTAAAATAGCAGTTGCTTGTTCTCTTGCCATAGCTAAACCAGAAAATCACTGACTTTTTCCCTTTGACTGTGTTCTATGGGGGCCCCTGCGTATTTAACATGCCTATTGTTAGGAACCTGAGAGAAATGAAATTAGCATCTAAACTGTTCAAACCATATAAACAAAATTACCTCCCTTTCCCTGATGAGAGTTTCCCTTTTGTTTAGAATGTGGAGGGTGATAAGGTGCCATTGTGTGGTATGCTCTGAGAACCACTGAATTCCATTAGGCCACTTACTATGTAATGTGGGAGGATTCTATGACCCTACATAGGTCAAAACTCCTATCTTCAAAAAACTCTGATTCAGAATGTTTCACTATAACTGTTTTCTTTTAACTTTTGATACTTTTTCACCTCAGTACAGTAACATGTATTTAAAAAAAGAGAATTCAAACTACAAGGCTATGATACGACTGCATCTACTTAGAAACCAACTACATAGAGAACACTGTGAACACTGTGGTGCTGTTTATAAATTCCTGAGTACACTGCCACAATATTCATGCTTATGTGGCTAGAATCTGTCAGAGGTCTCACAGTTAGGAAGTAATTTCCCTATATTCTGGAAAGTGAGTTACCAAGATTAAATCCTACAGTGATGACTGAAAATGGATACTAGGGTTTTTCTTTGGATGGGGGAAAACAACGTGGTGCTCAGAGATCAAACTTGGCCCCTCCTTCACCCCCCACATAGAAAACATGTGCCCAGTTTGCTGAGCATCCCTCTGGCCCAGTGTTTGGGGTTTTAAACACATAACTTTTTACAATTAAATATAAACCAGTATCAAAAGATTAAGAAAATGTTATTTTCCTTCAAAATGTAGTTTTTCAATGTAAAGTAAAAGTGTGCTGTTCCATTGTAATTTTAAACCCTACTTAAGGATAGTTTCTAAAAATACTATAAAATCTTCAAAAGTATTTGCTTATATAGTTCCTGTGTTGGAATTGTAGCAGTCTTGAATACGGCACATTCAGAAGCATTAGAATATACCTATTAGACTAGTCTATGTTTAAGCTAACTTGATATATTACATCATTTAATAATTAGTATGCAATCCTCCTATAGTTATCTGAATTTCCAGCACCTGACTTACATGTGTGGACTTGAGTAATAGCACAGCAGGTACGGCATTTGCCTTGCATGCGGCCAACCTGGGTTCAATTCCTCCTTCCCTCTCAGAGAGCCCGGCAAGTTTATGAGAGTATCTCACCTGCACAGCAGAGCCTAGTAAACTACCCGTGGCATATCCAATATGCCAAAAACAGTAACAACAGGTCTCACAATGGAGACATTACTGGTGCCCACTCGAGCAAATTGATAAACAATGGGATGACAGTGCTACAGTGCCTTACATGGGTTAAATTTGCATGATTCAAATAAATTTTAATTAATTTAGAGAAAAACTGGTTTAAAGTCACTTGACTTTATAGTAATTAGGATAGTCCTTTTTTCCAACTGCATGATCTTTGTAGCCAATTATTTTCCTAATTTTGTATTAAGATACATTAATACAAACAAATTAAGTTAGGAAGTTTAAAAAAAAACACCAAACCAAAAAAGCTCAAGCAGAGTGTTGTAACCAATGTTACTCTGACTTATACCAAATTTCTATTGATGAATGAAAGCACTCTCTGCACACATTAAACTCCTGCTTGTGTTATTTCCCCACACTGTTGTCCAGACTTCAGGACATTCACTACACTGAAGGAGTTGCTGAGGCATAATTAACTGAATATAAAAGGCAACTTTGCCAAGAAAGAGACAATTCACAGGCCATTAATAGTTTAAAATTGTCAACTGGCAGACTTTTATTTCCCATTGCGTAAATTATAGCAACAGTCTTCTGATGAGGCCTTTCTTGATAGGTTCTCTCCAATGTCCATCTACCTTAGACAGCTATTCATTAAACACTGTATAATACTCACTCTGACTTCTGTGTTATTAACTTGTTTCCCATGTAGAATGCTGTATCAATCACTGAAAGGTCTCCCTAGCCCAAATCCGTGTTCAGGAAGCCCCGTGGTGCGACCAGTACCCGCATCAGATTTTTCCCAACTCCACAGGCAGGATTGTCGCTATCACTCATTTAGTGACAAAGTAACAGGTGACCCCATTATGTGTTTCATGAATCTTGTCTCTTCAATATTACTGCAAATGTTTAACAGCAGGCATATGCTGATTTGACAGGCCTCTCACCTACATCCAAGAAGTCTGACATAGTGTTTCACACACAGCAGTCAAATTATCAGTTGAACTGAAATATTAAACTTACTATAAAGAGCATAATACCTTAGAATGTGTGTTGTGATATAAAATACATGGTCTGAAGATAATGCTGGCAAATAAGTCCTGGAGCATGGACAGTTATTTTTGAAAAGTCTATAGGCAAAGGAATTATCACAGTAGAAATTCTTCAGAATTGAAAAGCCATCTGTAAGAGGAAGTTAGAAAGTGCTCAAAGAAAAGCCAAACTAATGTATTACAATTCAATGGTGGTAATTTCAAAATGTCTACACCTCTGTTAATGATAAAGAGCCTCATACTGGTTGTGAAGAGAACAGGGCAAACAAATTTCAAGATACACGATTTGACAATATATATTATTTCACAAGTGCCACCACATTTAGAAATGAGCTCTTCATTAGAACCAAATATGTACACCACAAAAAGTAATTTTAAGAAGTGCTTAACTGGGGCTGGAGCAATAGCACACCGGTTAAGGCATTTGCCTTGCACACGGCCGACCCTTGTTTGATTCCCAGCATTCCATATGGTCCCCCGAGCACCGCCAGGAGTAATTTCTGAGTGCATGAGTCAGGAGTAAGCCCTATGTATCATCAGGTGTGACCCAAAAAGCAAAAATAAGTGCTTTACTAAAGTGGTTTTTATACACATAATGACTTAAAAGACTCCCTATGAAGATGCCATCAGGCAGTGTTTTCCAATTTTCCATCTCTCTAAAACACATTTCCTCAGAAAGAAACAAGTTTAACTTGTCAAAAAAACTAATGTTCTGGGGCTGGCGAGATAGTACAGTGGTTAGGGTATTTTCCTTGCATGTACTTGATTCAGATTTGATCCCTGGCATGCTATATAGACCCCAAGGCCCATGAGAAATAATCCCTGAGTTCAGAGCCAGGAGTAAGCCTTAAACACAGCTGGGTGTGGCCCTAAAAGAACAGAAAAACCTGGTTGTCCCATTTAACACCTTTGTAATTCCACATCTAAAAGTGGGTAAACAAGGGCAAAGTTTCTGTCAAAGATATTTCCTTTCTGTCATTACTGGGAAAGGAATTAGTGAGTCCTAAAGAATAAAGGATAAAACCTAAAAACAGAAAAATCAAGTTCCTTTCAAATGCATAGAGTTGACATTAAGTATAATAATAAAAGTTATGACAAATGCCAGGTCAATTATAAATCAAAATGCTGGGGCTGGAGAGATAGTATGGGAGGTGAAGCACTTGCCTTGCATATAGCTGACCTTCAATTGATCCCTGACATTGCACAAGGTCCCCCACCCTCACGAAGAGTGATCTATGAGAGCAAAACCAGTAGTCATAATCTCCCTGAGCACAGCTGGGTGTTGCTCCAAAGCAAAACAAATAAAAAACAAAACAAAACTGAAATGCTGCTGGATCAAACATGTTTTAAAAATGATTATTTTTGAGTCCAATGCCTTGAATCTACCTTAATCATAATTTTCAATCTTATTTAGAAAAATAAATACTTCAAAGACGAAATCAGACTCTCCTATAATTAGGCTTTGTGCCTCACTAACACATTTCTAAGATAATTTTTTAAATTTTCTTTTTTTATGGACTAAATAAAAATAAAATAATTTTTAAAAACCGGGCTGGAGTGATAGTACAGCAGGTAGGGTGTTTGCCTTGCATGTGGCGAACCCGGGTTCAATTCCTCCGCCCCTCTTGGAAAGCCAGGCAAGCTACTGAGAGTATCTCGCCGGCACAGCAGAGCCTGGCAAGCAACCCGTGGCATATCCGATATGCCAAAAACAGTAACAAGCCTCACCATGGAGACGTTACTGGTGCCTGCTCGAACAAATCGATGAGCAAAGGGATGACAGTGATACAGTGATTTTTTTTAAATGAATCCCCGTGAGACAGTTACAGACTTACAAACTTTCATGATTCTGTTTCAGTCATACAATGATCCAGTACCCATCCCTCCACCAGTGCCCATTCTCCACCGCCAATGTTCCCAGTATCCTCTTGCCAACCATCACCACTCTGATTCTCCCCTGCCTCTGTGGCAGGCACATTCTCTCTCCTCTCTCTCCTCTCTCCCCTCTCTCCCCTCTCTCCCCTCTCCCCTCTCCCCGCCTCTCCCCCCTCCCCCCTCCCCTCTCTTCTCTCTCTCTCTCTCTCTTTCTTTCTCTCTCTCTCTCTCTCTCTCCTCTCTCTCTCTCTCTCTCTCTCTCTCTCTCTCTCCCCTTTTGGGTGTTATGGTTTGCAATACGGGTACTAAGTGGCCATCATGTTTGGTCCATACTTTCAGCACACATCTCCCATCCTGAGCAAGCCCTCCAAGCATCCTTTACTTGGTGGTCCCTTCTCTATCCCAGCTGCCATTATCCCCAGCATGTGAAGCCGGCTTCCAAGCCATGGAGCAATCCTCCCAGCCTTTATGAGATAAATTTTTAATCCTTCTTATAAAAATGCATTGCTTTAGGTACAACCAGCATTACATTATATGCCTTCTAAAACTAAGTTGAGGGATCAGAGAGATAGTAAAATGGTTTAGGTGCTTACATGACATGCAAGCAACTTCAGTTTACCAACTCCAGTTATATCCCCAGGCCCTCATATGGTCCTCCCATCTCTGCAACAGTGAGCCCTGTGTACCATCAGTGTGGTCCTCCCAAGACAAAACAAAAATAAAACAAAAGAATAGCGGAACGTGGTGCTTATACAAAGGTCTATCTAGTATTATGAATTTTTAACCACAATAAGAGCCTTAAAATTGCTAAAATCAGCACACTTTATAAAAGAAAAGCTAACCAAACACTTGACTTTCCATTACCTATAAGAATGTGATTTGTAAATTAGTTTACTATAGTAGGTCTTAAGAGACACTGGCGATAATAAAGAAGTATATTCAATAGAATGTCTTCTTATGACTACTATGTGATTAGAAACTATAGCTCGCTATGCCCCTTTATATTATTTTTAATTTTAATATTATCTTAGTTGCAGAGAATAAATGTTTAAGCTTTGAAAAAAATAAATGCCATGAAGCTAAGTAAATGCTGGTAATACCTATGCAGGCCTAAAAAGATGTATCTGAATACATAGAAACTTATAACTCTGTTTATATGCACAGAAGGAAAAATGAAGGGATAATGACCAAGTACTCTGTTCATCTATTTGTGATATATTTAAGCTAAATACTGTATCCCATAGTTCACAAACTTTCTCTCATTCTGATGACAGTATATTAATTTAAGCTCAGGCAATAAACATTGAAGTTCTCATATTATTAAACTTGCTTCCATGACATGCTTCTATGACAGGAATAATTTGGGGGGATCCTATAGGCCACACCCAGTGGAGCGCAAAGGTTGCTCCTGGTGGTGCCCATGCAATACTTGGAATGAACCCAAAGTTCTCAAATGTAAAGCCAAGGTTCCAGCCCTTTGAGCTCTCTCTCCAGCCTATGAATAATTTCTTTTAACCAGAGTACTTTGGTGACTTGTTTTAAATGAGGACAAGATAGATTTGGATAATGCAAAATTTGCCTCTTGGAATACTAATTCAGACCATACAATCAGTCTCCATTTTTCTGTCCTGAATCCAAGTTTTACCTTATTTGATGACAATCATCACCACCATTCTTACGTCCCCTCTATTTCTGACTACTACCCCCTTCTCCACAGAGTCAGTGTTTTGCTTTCTATGTGGGACAGTGGATTTCTGAAAAAAAAAAAAAAACACCTTGCCAAATAGGATAGTAATGGTTAGGGGAGTTTGTAGCATAAAGGACCATAAAAACCACAAATTGTATCATTCCCGTTTGTTTTGTGACGCTTTTCTGAACTAACAATAGTATAGAGTAGACTAATCCATAAAATGAAGAAGAATAAATACAAGCCATTAACTTACTAAAACCTATTCCTAACATCAAGGAGCTAGTCACAATATCAAGAACTGCTCCAAGCTAGTGGCAAGGATTTTGTAACGCAAAACAAGCATGAAAGTTTTTATTTGTTTTCAAACAAAAGAAATATGGAGACTTCATAAAAAATATGCTGCAACAAAACTCTAGCATAAAAATAAGAAGTCCCTGTGATTCTTTGTTAGTAAATATCAACACCATATTCCATTTACCATATAAAATGATGGGTGCACAAAATGCACCCACCGTTTCAACACTTACCACACTGTTGTTCAAACCTGAAATACAAAAGTTATTTGTCATATTAAAATGAGATATTACTCAGGTCTCAGTTTTACCAGCTATACAATTCAAACACCTATACTTAAAAGTGTGGTTATTAGATTATTGTTATATGTGGCAATGATGCCACAGGAGAATCAGCACACTAACATTAACTAGTTCATGAGCATCTCTGAGGTAGACACAATAAATACTCTACAACACCAAAGCCAATTTTCACAGATTTCATTCTGAGAATGATTCAAATATCCTCTTCAAACACCTTCAATAAAGCACAGACTCTGGTGTAATCACATTGAAGCATTCCAAGATCCTAATATAAGATACATTATTAGAAGTGGGTAAGACTTACAGAAAATACACAGTTTAGCAATGTAAGCTATATAGGCTGTTAAATAAATCTCTACTTTCCCACAATTAGCAAGCTAAAGCTAAGTCAGGATCTTCTGGCAGTATACTGTGTAACACAGTCAACTGTGCTCTCCCTGCATTGCATATTGCTCGGGGTGACAATGTTAATTATCTGTAAAATAAAATAGGAAAAATAAAAAAATATATAAAATTCCTATTTAGTAAAAACTAGTATCAGTAGACCTTGACTGTAGCAGAACATGTCACATCTGCCTATCCATTAAAAAAGTACAAGTATCATATGACAGATCCTGTTAATAGTATCAATCCTTCATTGTTGTGCAAAGTTGCGAAACAGATTCTTTGATTCTTTGTAGACATGAGGACACAAGTTCTAGAATCTAGTACTAAGCAATAGTCTACTGCTTCAAAAATTTCCTTTAGAAGTGGGACAGATAGCTCAAAGAGATGGAACATATGCCTTGTATGTTCAAAGCCCCAAGTTAGATGCCTGGCAACTCATGCCCTCTTCAGTACTCTCAGGAAGGCACTACATGCTACATGTCCCCAGCTAGTCCAAAGCAACACCAAGGCAACTATCAAACCAGTAGGCCCACGTTTTTATGTTTTTTTTTAAATTCAGGCACCGTTACTTATAATATTGTCAATAAGAAAATTTTAGGTAAACGACATTCCAACTCCATACCCACCACCTGTGTCTGGAAGGAAGGATTCTTAAAGCTAATTTTGACCATGGTCCAAGACATTTAGAAAGTTGGTAATCACCATCTCACAACTGTGAGAATGACACATATCAAAAATAGTAGAAACAGCTGGTGTTGGCAGGGCTGTGGTGAAAAAGGAAGTTTCATCCACGGCTGGTGGGAATATTTTCTGGTATGAACCCTGTGGAAAACGGCATGTAGCATTCTCAGTAAACTTAGAATTGAACTGCCGTATGACCCAGCAATTCACAAACTTTTGAGCATCTAACCCTGAACACAAAAACATGCTCTCAAAAAGACATATGGACACTATTATTCATTGCTGCATTCAGTACAATAGCTAAGATAGGGAATCAGCCAGGTGTCCAATGACAGATGAGTGGATTATGAAGATGTGGTATATGTATACAGAATGGAATACTATGGAGCTGAAAGGCAAGACAAAATCATGCAATCTGCTACAACATGGGTGGAGCTGGAAGATAATATGTTGAGTGCAGTAAGCCAGAAGAAGAAAGGCAAACGTAGCATTATCTCACATATCTGTATATAGAATACTGGATGATGAAACGTACTGTGGTAAAAGGGGAAGGCTGAGATCACCTTTGAACCCAGGGTTTAGAGAGAAGAACACAGAAGTCAGGTGGGGGGCATGCAAGAGAACAAGACGTAATTGGTGAACAAGCATCGACTTACATGAGTAAGTTGTACAGCCATATATCCAAAACAGAGACTCAAATGAAACTGAAATTGTAAGATCTAATACGCAACCACTGAAACTCCGTAATGTGCCTGTCAAGTTGACAGGTGGGTATGTGTTAGAAGGTGGGGTGTGGAGGGAATATAGGAACACTGGTAGAGGGAAATTGACAATGGTGGTGAGAATGGTTTTGAAATGGTATATGCCTAAAACTCAACTAGCAATAACTTTGTAAACCACAATTCATTCATAAAAAATAAGTGTTTAAAAAGGAGGGAAAAGTTGATAATCAGTATAGCTTGTGGCTCCTCATGAAAAGATGCTGTTTTGTTTCATTATAATACTCATTCTCTAGACAAGCAATTCTAGATAACTAGCTCGGTTATGGCATGATAATCTGAAATTTTCTAATCAAAACAATTGAATGAAGATGTACTTTTGATAAACCAATTCAGTATTTAAGGTATTGTCAACAATGGGAAGGAAAGGAAGTCCCATTCTGCTGAGATCAGCTCTACTCAAAACATCTGACTATGCCTTTTTAAATTTTGTCCCACATTTCTGGGCCAGGTATTGGTAGGAGTTACCCTTGGACCCACAAGCATTGCTGGGAGGCCTCTATTAAAATCTTCCTTTAGGGGCTGGAGAAATAGTGTGGGGGTTAGTTAAGATGCTTGCCTTATATGCAACTGATCCCAGTTTGATCCCCCAGCACTGCATATAGACCCCAAAACATCACCATGAATAGAGGCAGGAGTAGCTCTTGAGCACTGCTGAATGTAGCCCAACCCTCATCCTAGAAGAATTCTCTTTTTTTTTTTTTGCTTTTTTGGGTCACACCCGGCGATGCACAGGGGGTCACTCCTGGCTCATGCACTCAGGAATCACCCCTGGCGGTGCTCAGGGGACCATATGGGATGCTGGGATTCGAACCCGGGTCGGCCGCGTGCAAGGCAAACGCCCTACCCGCTGTGCTATCACTCCAGCCCCCCTAGAAGAATTCTTAATCCAAGTTCTGATACACTAAGTCCTTGAGATGGTCCTCAAGTCTCAATTTTATTTAAGGCTGTACTATAATATACGCATAAGGAGACTTAAAAGACTAGTTCATAAGATGATATGTCTGAAGATGGAGAAATTGAACAAGCATTCATGTTGGGGAATGTAGAAAATGTATAAATTGAAGGAAATCCAACATTCCGTCATAATTTTTACTAACAATACAAGGCTGAAAATTATCCCAGATCATTACCCACCTGAACACTTCAAAGTCACAAGTTGGGGGTGGTGGTGCTTGGAGAGATCCCAAGAAAACAACTAAATTATCACAACAGTTCTGTTACTGCTTTCTGACTCTGCCATGAGGCACGGAATATGACTTAAATGATACGAGTACATGCCTCAGGGCTGGAATGAGAGCACACTAGGTAGGGATTTGCCTTGCATGGAGCCAACCGGGGTTCGATTCCTAGCATCCCATATGGTCCACTGGGCACCTGAGCACTGCCAGGAGTAATTCCTGAGTGCAAAGCCAGGAGTAATCCCTGTTCATCGCATGGTGTGACCCAAAAGAGAAAAAAAAAGTACATGCCTCACATGTGCTAAGGCTTGAATTTATTGACACTGGCCCAGGCATCTCTGGGATTGGCCCCCACAACTGAAAACAAGGGATGGGGGGCAGAGGGGGAGAAATAACATTGATAATTGCCAACACTTAAAATATTCATATTGATTAAGATAGCAAAAAAAGCTGATTTCACCTGATCAACTACTTGTTACATCTCATTCTTTCTTTCCCACCCCCATGTTTTCACTTGTCCCTGGTCCTTTGGTCTAACTCTGAATTATATTCAAAGCCTCTCTGTCTTTCAATTCCCCCAGCAACGGGTATTTCATTAGGCTTTTGTTTTCTTAAATGCCTCTTTACATACAATAAACTAATTTCAGGTCCTCACCCATAATCCATCTGGGCTATTTTTAACTTTATACATGATCCAAATTTTATGATCCAACATGTCTTCTCCTTTCTCTCAAATTAGATACAGTTGGTAATAGGTGAAGAGGGGGAGGGAGAGGTTCTTACACTTGTGATCAAATTTCATAGCCATTCCAACAGAGCTGTTGAACAAACTTTTCCTGAGCACAAGAATAGCTAGGCACAGATCCAAGAAAAGAGGCAATGGTGGAAGCCAAAAAAACAGGTGAGCTGCAATCTTTCCACTCCTACACAAAACCTGGCCCTGGAGTGCGAGTCTCTACATATGCCAATAACTTCTTTCACTTCTTGATTTTGCAATGTGCCTATATTCACAAACTCTCTCCCTGGGGCATCTTCCTCACTTTTCCAATGCCAGTTTTCCTACTGTCCTCATAACCTTAAGTCTAGCTGGTCTCCTCTACCTCAAGACTCTTTTCATTCCAATTATAACTTACAGTATACAGGACCCTTCTGTAAAAACTGTCCTCTTACTAATACAAGAAACTATAATTAGATCAAATTATCTCTTCTCCACAATTCCCAGAGGGTTCCCAAGACAAAAGACTACATTCAATTTTCTTCAGGCTTTATGATCTTTAGACCAGAGCAAGGGGTGTGAGGAATGCTGAGTATGCAAGTTGCCAACCAAAGACAGCTGCTTGGGAATCCCCAAGTACCAAAGCAAAGGGTGTGGTGGTAACTGACAGGTCTGAGAACAACCAAATAAGACTTTAAGAATGACTAGCAATATAGACTCTTTGTCAATAATCTCTGTACCATTTCCATTTAAAAACTTCACTCAAAAGTTCTTTTCCAGAAGTCCCTTTCCTGACAGCAACTTTATTCCATGGCATTACCATACTTTTATGCAATAATTTTTCTGTCTGGAATTCACTTAACAATCAAGATACATTACTTAGTATTTTAATGTACTTATTTAAATTATTTTAAATATCTTTGATATTTGTGTCATATCTTGAATAAGTCTAACCACTGTGAGAAGAGAACTATTTCTCTGGTTTCCAGCAATGGAAGTCAGCATAATGCATATGCCAAAAACGGGGGTTTTGTTATTTTTCCCAGTGACATATAATTTCCACTCAGCTACTCAATGCTAATATTTTTAAGGTCAAGCAAGTTTGCAAATATGACACACTAAAAATTGTATGAAATACAACCATACTTAACAGAAAAGATACCACTGACAGTTGGACCAACCAAGCATAAAATGTTTCACTGCCCAACAAACTATTACACATTTTTCTTTGGGCTTCTTTTTGTTCTACTACATAAGCTTATGGCTCATTTTTTTTTGCTCTTAGCAACACTGGAAGTGCTCAACTCTAAGCATGTTTACTGTTGGAAATCTATGCTTCACACCTACACAACCACTGGATTCCCACACTGTGTCCAGTGTCCTGTGAGCAATCACCCAATTACTGATTGTGGAAAGGCAGCACACACATTGAAGGTCCATTCTTGGTAGATCATGGCTTTTACTGACGGTGTTCACTTAGCTTAATTGATTCAGAACACTATCAAAAAGACACATTATTACACAAGCACACACATCCCCTAAAAAAGACTATTTGAGAAAATTTAAATGTAAAAGCCTGGTCATTGTGTTGCTTTAAAATAGGCGAGCATGAGTGAGATGAAACAGAATAATGTCTATCAAAATAGGGAACTTTGATTAATCTCATTGCACAACTTTTCCAATTCTATGCATATTCATAAATTTTAGACATCATAGGCAAAAAGGTAAAATTGTCTCTAAGTTTAAAACATGGTTGAATGCAAAATTAAAATACATTGTAGTGAAGGTTTTAGTGTTTAAATGCAAAACCATTACAAAAGGACAACAATGTGAATGTTACTATGTTTCTAAGAAACACTTAGAAAAAAACAACTCATGCATGAGCTAACAGAGCATTTATCACTTTTTTCCTGTAGTGGTCTTTCTTTCCAGTGACTAAGAGATCCCAGTGGAGATCCCTTCTTGACTGCCACCCACCAACTGGGACCTGAATACAGCATAAAAAATTATGAGCTAGATTATCACTCCCTTGGACCATATGGGAAGAAAGTAAAATAAGCATTGAGCTTTTCTTTTTGTCTAAATATACCTTGCCCTACATACACCTTTATGTGCAGATACAAAAATAATTTTGTAATTTATATTTTTACATCCTTTCCTTTTGGTCCCTGGCAATTGTTACAGTAAATGACAACTAGGGGCATGCCTGCTTTCTATTCTATCCATAAGCTAGGATGCCAGACTGCCTTCCATGAAAATCAACATTGCTGAAAAACAACGCATCTGAGTCCTTCAAAACAGCTCAACAATTTTTCGGGCAATTTTTTGGTTATAAAAGTTAGACATTATAACAAGTATGATAACATGAATAAGAAAAACTGTAATGGCCCAGTAATTGCATCTGCAATAGACAGCGACTCTGTCTGGCTATTCTGGTCAGTCTTCACATTAAAAAAATACAGCAGAAATATAATAGCATGAGTTTAATAGCTGTTTTAATATCACTCAATCTGAGCTGCATTATAAAATTATCTATTTTTTCACTAACATGGGAAAGGATTTCTACTAGTCTGGTGAAAGTAGGGCCTACTCCACCTCTCTAATACAACCTATTCCTCCCAAGCTGGCTGGAGAACAGAAATTGGACTGTTGTGGCAAGGAAGACTTAACTGTTCAAACACCTGACTCGAGCAAGAGCCTCTCAAAATATCCAAGTCCAGAAATTTAAAAACATATTTTATTTGCCACAGTGAAGAACCACCACACCTACAGTGTTTAATAGTAGAGTATATTTGGTGTGGTATTATCTATAAAAAGTTAATGTAACATTAAATTCAAAAGTGGTAAGACAGTCAAAATTAAAAGTTCATAGACATGACACTCTTTGAATACAAAAACAGTTGAAGAACAATCCCAGTGCCTTAGCAAGATCCTTTTATATTTTTCTTAATGAAGGAAATTCTTAAAAGGCAACCCAGCAAGCATAAATGTAAGTAAAAGCTTTAAAAATCTTATCACATGTTCTTTAGTGAGCTAATCATCAGAGCAGTTTTTTTTTATGAGAACAGAAAATTACTGTTCTTATTGAAATCAATACAATTCACTTTAAGATACTATATTTATGCTATTTTTAACTCTTAACATGTGGCTTTAACACTTAACAATTTCGGACACCCCCAGAAGAAGTAAAATGTTTTGGTTTTAGGATTTCACACAGAGATATCCAAAGAGTCACCCCACTACCTCCATCTCAGACTCTTACAATCTTGTCAGCATTCAATTTTCCTGATGCTAAGAAAGAACATGATAAAGCAGACACAGAGGCAGACAGCTTTATACTGGAAACAGGCAGTGAAAACTGGCATTTCCTTAGAGTCAGTTCCAATTCAAGTCTTCACTACTTGCTGGCCTGGTATTTCTCAACGTGTGGTCCTGGGAACTGTAGTAGCAGCCTCACCAGGGAACTTGTTAGAAATGCAAATTCACAGCCCCACCCAAGACTGACTGATTCAGACACTCTGGGAATGGAGCCCAGCAATTTGTGTTTTAACAAGCACTACAGGAGATTATTATGATGCACTCTTAAGTTTGAGAACCACCCTGCCCTAACTCTTAATGTGCATAAGAATCACCTGAGGAGCTTGTTAAAATGCAGATTCTAATGTCGCAGGCTTGAGGTGGGGCCTGAGAGCCAACGTTCTGAACAAATTCCCAGGTGATGTTGTCCGCAGACAATACTGTTTTCCAACCTGTTGTTTAGCAAAATTACCTATGGTACTCATAAAATACAAGTTCCCAGACCTCGTGACCAAATTAAGATGAATCTCAGGAGAAATGTTCAGCTGAATATCACTAGTGATTGCCCACCTCCATCTGACCTATACCATAAAATCACCTGGGAATTTTTTAATAATCTGATGCCAGGAGCCCATAAAAGATCAATTAAATAAGAACCCTGGTTCTGTGACCCAGACATCCATATTTTAAATAAGTCCCAGGTGATTCAAATATGACACCAATGTTGAGAACAATTGCTCTGAATCTAACTGGCTCAAAACCTACTTTTACAATAAGTAGTTTCCAGCTTCCTGAGAACACAAATATAAATCTAGGATTTTATCTAAGACAAAATCTAAGATTTTGCGCCCCCCCACACACACTATACTTAAAACACTGTGGTTTACAAAAATTTGTTACAGGCATTCAATATTCCAACACCAACCTTACCATCACTGTCACCTTCCCTCCAACACTGCAATGTTCGCATCCACCCCACAGCCTATCCCCATAGCAAGCCCACAATAATGTATTTTGTATTGCTTATTACTAGAAAATGGCTTACAGAATGATCCAAAAATATTTCTGTAGTAGAAAATTTGTGAAAATTGTTGCATCTCACCGTGGGGACATTAAGTCCTTGTCTGGGACTTACTAAGCTGTTGCTGCAAGTTAAGCCTTCTGTGTTGACTGTTTCTTTGTTTTTTTCTTTTTGGGTCACACCTGACAATGCACAGGGGTTACTCCTGGCTCTGCACTCAGGAATTACTCCTGGCGGTGCTCAGGGGACCATATGGGATGCTGGGAATCAAACCCATGTTGGCGGAGTGCAAGGCAAATGCCCTACCCACTGTGCTATCGCTCCAGCCCCCTTCAGTGTTGTTTTTGTTAGTCAAGTTTGGAAGCCTCTGCATTACATTCCCATCCAATCTAATGTGCTACTACTGGGATGTCTGTGTTGTAGATTTTGGAGATGTCACACAGCCACAAATATGGCCACACGCTCCAGAAAATCCAGAATATTAAACTGTGTAGCATGGCAGTGGCTTTGGGATGTGGGAGCACCTGCTGGGGCTTTGGGTGGGGAGATTGCCCCAGAGTAAGACTTCTGATTTTGAAGAGTAAAATGCATCTGAAGTTATGTTTTTATCATGACCTTAAACTTAATTTCTGTGGACAAATGTACCTGTGTAACTGAGATCAAGAATTTAGTGCATTTCTAAATATCAACATAAATAATATCTGTCTTCTATTAAGCAAGTTTACACCATCCTCCCAAGCTCTAGCAACCTTTGCTACCTCTCTGGGATGAAGCAAGTACTCCAAGAAACAGCAGCAGAAAAGAAAGTGATGGATTTGCATCCATATAGCTCGTTCATGTACTGGCATCTCTCCAGTCTCAAACCTGAAACAGACAACTAAGAATTTAATAATCTTTCGAAGTGAAAGGGAAACTGATGAATGTAGAACATCTAAACCTACAAAGGCAGACTTCACCAGTTACAGACAGTTTGACAGAAAGGTCCTGGAAAGTAATAACAGTGTGCACTTGTATACATGAGAATCTGAACTTGTCAATAACAACATCTTATGGTGGACAGAGAAAACCTGAAACACCAATACTCATGACAAGACATTAGTAGCGCTGAGGAGAAAAGAGAAATGTCTATTTATGTCTTATATTCCCCCAGAAAAATGTCACGCCAGTTAGTACCCAATGCTATTAAATATATGTGACAAGACTAGAGCGAGTACAGGAGCTAAGGCATTTGCCTTATATGCAGCAGACCCTGGTTCAATCCCCATTATCACATATGTTCCCCTGAGCACCAGCAGGTGTGGCCCAATACTGCCCTAAATATTGTATGGGCTGGGGAGTGGGGGGTGATGATGAGGAAGACTGGGAAATATACAAGCTGGAGAGACAGTATAAGGGGTAAAGATCTTGCATCCACGTGCTCAATCATGCTGAATGATAATGCTTTGATCCCTGGTACCACGTATGGAGCCCCACATATGGTCACTCAGGAGCCAGGAGTAAGCCCTGATGACTACTGGGTGTGATCTCAAAACAAAAAATAATTAATAATAATAATTGTCATTGAAAGAAAAATATGTGATGGTACTAAGGGCCTGTCAAATTATTAGTTACTTCACTCCCAAAAGTAAACACCACTTAGAAGAAATGTTTCTGATTTTTCATAGTACACCTCAAAATTTGACTCCTCTTACCACATAAATCAACTTTTCACTCTTCCCTTTGTCAAACTCAATGTCTCTAAGTTAGTTGTTTTATAGAATACAGGATGCACCAAGGCCTGCTAAATGATAATACTTATTATTCTTCTACCATAGTGGCAACATAATTCACAGTTCTCAAAAGTGTCTCTTATCTGTTCGAGTCTGCAAAAAATATCCAATGGAAGGGGTATTAGAAGAGAAATAACACCTAAACAAGAGTGCAAAGCAGCCCTACTAAATGGCATTTCCATAAGCAGTTTTGTGTAGGAACTGGTCAAGCTCACTTTCTTTTTAAAATTCTTGTTATTCAGTTAACCCAAACTCACTTTAAAATGTGTGAAACTAGCACCTTCTGAAAGTGTATTCTTATATGCTTTGGAGCAATGGAGCGTGAATTCTAAAACAGTGTTTGCCAAACTCATAACTAAACAGGAATGGATTTTTTCAGTCCTATGACTTTGCAGGGTCAACCTATGTGTCACTCCAGGACTGGCTTTAACACATTACAGACATTCAAGAGAATGTATTTTGCCAGTAGCAAATAAGTGACTTAACATAATAATTATTTCATAGATATTTTTTACATGACAGCGTTTCCAAAATGAATTTTACGTGTAAACCAAGAAACAAAATTGGCTGAAGTACAGGTGCAGGTTTAAGATTTAAATTTCTATAACAAAACCGCAAAATATATAATGATATTTAAGTTGGGAATGTCTGTTCTTGCATTTCTCATGAACCAATGCCCAAAGATGAACCAAGTCTGAAAGAAATGCAGACCACAGAAGTCAAACAAAATTTAATACATTTCAAGCAGCAAGACCAAAGAAAACAAAAGCTTACAATTTCCAGGACATTTTATTTTAGGTCCCATTTTTACATCATAATTGAATATTTTGGATCTAGGTGGAATTCCCTAATCTCACAAAATGAAAAGCATTATAAAAAGTACATCAATTCAGATATTTATGATATGGGGGGACAAGGGGCTCTTGTTTTAGCTAGAGAAAGGGTAGACGCTTTTCAGTGTAAGTTGCAGTGACATTTTTATTTTTTCTTGTTGATGCTAAATACTCATCACAGAAAAAAAAAAACAATAGCCCTCTTTGTCATTCTTCCCTTCCTTGGGCTTGCTTTACATTCCATGTAGCCTTTAACTCAAAAAAAAGTCAGTTTACACTCAGTTTACACATTAAAAAAAAAAACCCAGATGTCCCATCTCCCACACATCCAAATAGCCAGGGATTAGAACGAACCTGGCTTTTAGCCACCACAGCGTTATTTTAAACAACTTAAAGCACACGCTGGGAGGCTCAAAATCCTTAAAAGCACCAAAACCTCAATGGAAACCAAACACTCCGTGCCGGGACTGTTGAACTTAGGTCTCAGTCACTGAGCTGAAAGCAGATGTTTGTAAAAAGTCCGCGGGACACACATACAGGCATAGTGGCCCCAGAAACAGTGGCCCGAAGGCGACGGGGACAGTTCTGTCTGAATGGGCTAGTACCCAGAGCGGACCTGGGAATGAAGTCTGGCGGGGCGGGGCGGGGCGGCCGGCGAGGGGGTCACTGCAAGTGGGAAAGCACTCGCAGGGGCGCTTCCCTCGAAACGCTGGTGAATGGCCCGGCTCGGATCCGAACGGGCAGAGACAGACGGGGACAGGGGGGGTTTCAAAGCGCAGCTCCGTCCCCGGGCACACGGCGCGCGCGGGGCTCGGGAGCCGAGTTCCATCACTCCCCCAAGTTGGCGAGTTGCTCTCTGGCACCGCGCGAGGGGCTAGGGACGCTCCGGGCGCGGGCTCCGCGCGCTGCCCACCCCCGCGGGGTCAAGGCAAGGCAGGTGAAGAGGGCTTAGGGTGGCTTAGATCGCCAGCATCCCCCCTGCCGCCGCCGCCCCGCGCCGCCGCCGCTCCGCGCCCCTCCCTCCCCGGAGTCCGTCCGGGCGCCCGAGGGCGGGGAAGCGCCCCGCGAGCAGGAAAAGGTCCCAAGTCCCCCGAAGTTAGCGCAAAGCCCCGGCGGCCGCCTCCGGGGGCTCCGGGCGCCGGCCCGCGCGGCCGCAGCGGGCTCCCGAGTGCGGGCTGGGGGCGAGGGGCGCCGGGGGGCGGCCCCGCGGGGCTGCTCGGGGCGGGATCGCGGGGCGGCGGCGCGAGGGGCGCCGCGGCGGGCGGGGAGGCGGTTGCAGACTTTGCCTCAACTCCGAGCCCCATCCCGAGCGCGGGGGAGCGCGAGGGCGGCGGGGGCCCGCGGTACTCACTAGGGCTCGTTGGTGAAGCGGGGGGTCCGGGGCTGCTGGTACCCATACAGGTGACAGTAGAGCACATCGAAGCAAAAGCAGCACATCTCGGCGGACACCACCATCTTCCGGGCGCCGGGCGCCGAGGACGAGGCGGCGGACAAGCCGGCGGGCGAGGAGGCGGCGGCGGCCGGCGGCGCAGAAAGTAGGCTGCCCACTCCGCAGCTCGCGGGGGGCGCCAGGGAAATCCCCCCGCCGCCGCCGCCGCCGCCGCAGCCCTGGGGGGGAGCGAGGGGACAGCCGCTGCCGCCGCCTCCTCCAGTCAGCCCGCCCAGCCCGTTGAGCCGCGTCCCGGCGCCTCCTAGCCCCAACTCCCCGGCCCGGCACTGGCTCTCGCCGCTGCAGTGGGAGGAGGCGGAGGCGCCGCCACCGCCACCCGAGCCGGAGGGGGGCGAGCTGGACAGTTTCTGCTTCTTCACCCCGCAGCAACCCGCCGCCATCTTGGAACAGTCTCCCCCACGCAGCGCTTCCGACCCATAAGTGAGGCGAGCTGGCGGCGGGGGCGAGCACGCTGCGGCCCGGCCGCCGGGGGCGCGCCAGGGGCTCAACGGCCGCGCGCGCGCTCGCTTTCCCAAACGGGCCGCCCGGCCACGCGGCGGACTCGCGCGCGCGCGCCGCCGCCACACACTCTACCCGCCGCCGCCGCCGGCCCCGCGCCCGTCCCGCCCGGCGAGCGCCTCCCGCACCCCGCGATCTCCATCCCCGCGGCCCCGCACAGGCGGGAGGCGGGGCGCTTGGGAGAAAGACGGAAAGGAGGACTTGGGGGAAAAGTGGGGAGTGTGAGCCGAGGGGGGGTCCGGGCTACTCCTGAAGAAGAAGCGGCGGGGGCAGAAGACACTTTTGAAGTTTCCGTCCCGGTTGCGGTGCACAGCTGGACGAGGTCCGGCGCCGCTCGGGGCGTTGGTGCCACTTGAGCGGAGCTTGGGGGTGGGACCCTGCGCTCCGCCGCCCACCTCACGCGCCGCTTTTCCCAAAACGCCTGGGGGGTGAGCAAGCAGGTGGTCAGAACTCCAACCCGAGACCTCCCCGGGAAAGGGGGCTCCTGCAGTCTTTCCCACGCGCGACCCCTTCCCACCAGGGGAATGGTCACGGAGGCGGGGCATCTAGATTTGTAGGAGAGTGGTACAAGTCAAGCATTTGTCGATAGAGAAATCATCCATTTAGTTTCCGAGAACGTTTTGGCCATCCCCACGTTCAGACGTGCCCCTCAATGTAAGTAGCTTGACAGTCAAGTAGGTGAAAGCAGTCGTCGGGGGAAATGGCCACAGCTGTGGCTTCCATATCAAGCGAAGCGCATGCATGCCAGGGATTCGAAGATGCTGGGAAAAGCAATTCGCTTACCGACAAATAACCCAAGCCTCACTGAATCTCCATATCTTCTCCTAGGTCCCCTCAACCCTCCCTTTGAGCCCCTAAAACTTTTACAAGCAAAAACATCAAGTCCCAATCAACCCCCCACCGATTCAATTGAAGATGTAAAAGAAGTGTAAGTGTAAATTACACTCCGACAGTGCAGGCCAGGCGGCGCTGGTTAAGGAGCAAAACAATTAGTGCTGTATCTGTAGTCAGCACAGATCTCACAAGTAAAAGGAGTAGGTTAGGGTACTTGGTCATAGGAGGAAAGTTTTTTTTTTTTTTTTTTTGGTTTTTGGATCACACCCGGCATTGCACAGGGGTACTCCTGGCTCTGCACTTAGCGGTGCTGGGGGACCAAATGAGATGCTGGGAATCAAACCCGGGTCGGCCGCGTGCAAGGCAAAGGCCCTACCCACTGTGCTATCACCCCAGCCCCAATGCCAAAGATTTTTGTCAGGCATTTAATTCAGTTTGGGACTTCCTTTTTACAATTTCTCCATCAACGAATGTTTGGCTGAATGAGAGGCGGATGATTGAGTCAGTCTGGGTACCTAAAACAGCAAGCAACCAAATGTTAAAACTCATGGGAATGAACCTGATAGAAACAAAGTATTAGTCACTTTGCTTCCACAATCATGAAGCAACATCTACCCACAATCAGATACCTGCATATTTGCAAAATTTGGAGGATTGATTTCTTCATCTTTGAGTTAATTGGCTGGGTTCTCGATATGGATGGGGCTAGGGCCAGAGAAGTAGTAGAGGGTAGGGAACTTGCCTTGCACCTGTCCAACTGGAGTTGGATCCTGGCACCATACATGGTCCTCCATGCCCCACCAGGGGTAACCCATGAGCAGAGTCAGGGGTAAGCCATGAGCACAGAAAAGTGTAGCCAAAACTAACAAGAAGGAAGGCAGGGAGGAAGGAAGGAAGGAAGGAAGGAAGGAAGGAAGGAAGGAAGGAAGGAAGGAAGGAAGGAAGGAAGGAAGGAAGGAAGGAAGGAAGGAAGGAAGGAAGGAAGGAAGGAAGGGAGGGAGGGAGGGAGAGAAAAAAATCATTGGTGCTATCCATGTCAAGTTATGGGGGAAAGTTTTATTCACTCAATAAATATGGAACTTCTGTGCAATACTTTGTGCACAACACTTTACCTATGTGAAAATTGCAGGAATTGCATTTTCCACTCTCAATGTTTATGAATGACAACCTATCAGTATGTATATAATTAGATAAAGAGCTACTATTGTGCAATTTGGAAGTCTCAGATTATCGCATCACTGTATCACTGTCATCCCATTGTTTGTCCATTTACTCAAGTGGGCACCAATAATGTCTCTATTACACTCAGTCCTGAGATTTTAGCAACCTCTCCTTACTCATCTTTCCCAACGATTGGAGGCTCTTTCAGGGTCAAGGGAATGAGACCTATCATTACTGTCTTTGGCATATTGAATATGCCATGGGTAGTTTGCCAGGCTCTGCCATGTGGGTGGGATACTCTCTGTAGCTTGCCAGGCTCTTCTAGAGGTATGTATATATCTATTACTGTATTTAGGGTATGAATATGCCACGGGGAGCTTGCCAGGCTCTCCCAAGCAGGCAATAGACTCTCGGTAGCTTGTCAGATTCTCCAAGAGGCAGAACTACGCTATTAGATGTTGTGTGGCCGCATTGTGGTCATGCACTTCCAGGAGCTTGGTTTTATAGTCTCTGGATGTTGGCTGTTGATGGGATTACACGGCGCCAGGTTCAGTCTCTGGGTGTGACTGTCTAGCTACTGGAAAATGGGGGATCTGGGTGGAAGAGGCCCAGTCCTGATCAGAGCAGCCTTGGAGATCTTGGCCCCGGGTCCCGCACACCTGGGTTCCTCCACCGGCTCCCCCATGCATGAGGCTTGTCCAAATGTGTGGAGAATGGCCCTGAGCATGGCCATGCCAGGGTTCCGGAGGTCCTTAACTGTCAAGGCTCTACTCTGTGAGGGGACCGAAATGCAACCCGTCCCCTCCCAGGGGCCCTGGTGAAGACAGCCATGAAGATTATCCCATAAAAATTGAAAATAATGTACTATCCATTTGATCTCCACAGTAACCCTCTCTCAGAGATTGTTCACTTATAGATGAGGACATTGAACCTTAGAAGTAATTTGTACAACCTCAGTCACATACCTAGAAAGTTACAAAGTCGGCAAAATTTGAATGCAAGCAGATCTTGTTACAAAAAAATCAGGACATTGTGTCTCTTAATTTTAATATATGATTGAAAGGTTAGTGATGGATAAAGACAATGACATTTTACTATAGGAGACAGCACACAGGTTTAAATGAAACAACTTACTTTTTGTGAAGAGATCAAGATATACTGAAATTTGTTACCAAGAGAAGAGGAAGAATCTCCTTTAAAAGAGATTTAATATTGGGCAGGTGAGATAGTTCAGCATGTAAGGCATTTGCCATGCATGCGACTGACCCATGTTCAATCCCCAGCACCCAATATGGTCCCCTTACCAGCACCACCAGGAATAATGCCTGAGCAAAGAGCAAGTAGTGAGCAAGTCCTGAGCACCACTAGGTGTGGCCCAAACCCCCAAAATTAATTAATTGAGATTTAATAAAATACATCAACATTCTAGGATAGAGGCAACCTAAAAGCAAAAAAAAATGGGTTAACTGGTTTGTGATATGTGATCTCATCCTCTAAAACTTCTCCCACTTGAGGCGAATAACATTTCACATTCAACTACTCGTGGTGTAAAAAAGAATGCATTCATCTTTTGGCCTACATTGGCAAAGAGAAGGGTTTATTTTTAAAAATGCTCCACAACTGTTAGGTTATATTGCTTTGTTGTTTTTTTGTGCTCTCTCATTTATACAACTTATTAATTTGTTTGAAACCAGGTCAAATGCAATACTAGGCAATAGGCATAAATTTACTAACCACTCCACTAAGAAGTATTCACTTTTAGAGTAGAAAACCTGTGCCATAAATGACATCACATAACAGTTTAGCACAGGAAGCAAAGTAGGATACCATGGATGGCTGCTTCTGCAAGGGGAATTTAGGAAAGCAGAATGTAATCTCCCAATTTAGAATTTGGCCAGTAGACAAGTGTCTAACGCCCCTACTCTTGTGAAAATAGCAAAGAATCTTTAATAAGCACCAGTAGACATGTCCTTAGTTCTGCATTTCATTTAAAAGACAAAGCACTATCGTGACTCTCATACCAGACTGAGGGACTAAAGCAATGGGAAACCCTAACGCAAGGAAATCCCAGCTGAATTATAAAAATAGCTGTTCCACCCATGGATTTCAAGTCCAATTCCAAACCCAAGAAGCATAAAGGAAATAGACAAACCCAAACACAGTCATCATAGAAAATACATGAGTACCTGACAACCGAAGGTTGCTTACCCAAGTATACTGTTTCATTGGCTGGCTAAAAGCGGGGAGAAATACTCTAATCCTTTTTACTGTGTTCACTTCTTCTTAGTTTGGCTCATCTCCTATACTAAACTTCAGCTTCAAGATGCTTTGCAAATCTCCTGGCAATTACTGACGGTGGTGGCAATGCCTTCTTTTAGCCTTTGAGGAAATGCTTTTCCTGGCCTTGGTTTCTTGCAAAGTCACCAGCATATAAATAAACATTTTATTCAAACATACATGAAATCAACAAATCCAATTCTATGGAAATGGTTTTTTTCACTTTTTGTTTGTTTTTGCATCTTATGCAAAATGCACACTAGGTGGGAAAATTGACCTTGCTTGGAATTCTCCTGACTTGAAAAATAAAGTCAAAGTATGATAGAACACATGTTGTTTCTACCCACTGCTGATACTGGAGTGTGGTGATAATACCCTCTGCAGGAAACGTTAAGGTGCCTTCTGTTTTTTGTAACTAACTGTCAAGCTGATAGCTAAAGATTCCACATTTCTTTTTAGGGGGGTTGGGTGGGTGCTGTGGTCCACACCCACTGGTTCTCAGGGTATCATGCCAAGAATCAAACTCACATTAAAATATCTTTACTTGTCCTTTGCCTTATTTCCCTGTCCCTCCATGTTTCTTTTAAATTAAAAAAGTGAACAAGCTATGTTTTCTTTGTTAATAATGCATATTCAAACTATAAGCATTCTCATGCAGGCCTCTAACTCTATAATTCTAATTAATGAACTTTGTCAAATACTTTGTTACACATTTGTAGAAAAGGACTTGAACAAAGGCACTTTATGTAGTGTGTGTGGTAAAACTGGATAATGTACTTTTACCTGAATTTAGTCTCAAGTAATTTTATTTTATAAACTAACAATAACTAACACTAATACAATAATTTAATGAAGTCTTATTATAATTTGTCACAAAATTATTGCTAATGTTGAAAATTATTGCTTAGTTCCTACGAGTATGGTTAGGTGTGGAATGTTCACAAATTCAATGGGAGAGGGGGAGACTTCCATTTATGCTCAAACAAGTGTTATTTTTATCCTCTGTCATCAAACTTTCTCAGCTGTCATCCCTGATCAACTGCAGAACCTAATATTCTTAGCTACTACTTTGATCTAACGATGTATACTAATAACACATGGTTGTGGTGCTGGAGGTAGTAATCAGTTCTCCTTTATGTGAATGCTGAAATTTTTTACTTCCTTTTTTAATTCAAGTTGATAAATCCTCTCTTGTTTTCCTGGTTACACAACAGATCTTTAGTGAACCCTTTCTTTATCTAATGAACGCACTAATGAGCCCAAACATCATCCTCTACCTTGAACTGTTTTCTAGTCAGCTCATTTATAGCTTCTATTGTGAATTGGAATGGAAACTATTTGAATGTTGTTTTGTTATCTATTTTCGTATGACAAGGATATATGAATCTTAATGAGGTTTAGAGATGGTAATATCGACTGAATATGGAAGAATGAACAAAGTTAACTAATGTGGGGGTTGAAAAGAAAGCATTTTAGAGAGAAAATTATCCAAATAAACAATATCTGTGGCAGTTAAAGGAGTCCTAAACAACTAAATCATCAAGACATCTATTTTAGTTAGGAGAATCTTGACTGTTTTTCTCTTTTTCTCTTAATTATTTCATCCGCTATCTTTTGTATATAAAGTGATGTGTGAAAATGTATAAACTTGAACTGTGTCCACCTCCAAATTTAATTATAACCATAGAGTTGTTTTTCTATAGTCCCATTGTTTTATGAAGCATCTATTTCAGTTGCCTGGAGGCATGGTTTAGGCAGAGTGAAGATTAACATTGTCTAAGATAAAACAATGTGTTCTGAATTAGAAGTCTCTTGTGCAAATGTTCAGTATAAAGTTCAAAGTCACTCCTTGTCAGTGAGTGAGCCTCATTCACTGGATCCCAGTTAAAATATAAGTTAGTTTTGCCTTGTGGCAAATTTGCCAAGCGTCCACTGAATGCTCACCACTTATGGCTTATTTTCTCAATATGGGGCGATGTACAGTATAATGAGTATGCCAGGTAGCTCCTCATTCTTTCTTTACTTACTGTCCAAGATTATTACCTCAGTTGCTGGTAGTGGTATAGTAAATTTCAGTACTATCCTTCTGTCAGTCCCTGATTTTGGTCCTATTTATCACAGGCTCAAATAACTGCCTAGTGGGTATGCTGCTGTTTAATTCACAGCAGTCTTCCGCATCCTCCACAGGACCCCACAAATAATATTGGATTTCTTTCAGGACACTTGGCAGGCCTCTCTTTTACTACAATCCAAAGGCTGCCATGAGTTGACTTATACAATAATACGTGGCTGTGCTACACGGTGCTCTATGATTCCCTCAAAAGATATCTGAATTTTTTTCTTTTGGGGTCCCAATCTAGCAGTGCTCAGGGGTTACTCCTGGATCTATGATCACAGATGACTCCTGACTGCACTTGGGAAACCATATCAAATGACAAGAATCGAACCCAGGTTGGCTGCCTGAAAGGCAAACACCTTTCCTGCTGTACTATTTCAGACATTTCAAATAAATGGGCTCATACATCATTTGTTCTTTTTGGTCTTCCTTATTTCAACTGATATGTTTCTACAGGTTTATCCATGTTGTAGCATTATCAGGATTTCATTCTTGCTATAGCTGAAAAAAAATGCTTTGTAAGAATAAACTCTATTTTATTCCTGCATTCATCAATTGATTGATACTTGGGTAGCTTACACATTTTGGTTATCATAAGAAATGCTGGCATAAACTTTCATTTACATGTTTTTGTCTGTATGTATAATTTTACTTAGCTTGAGTAGATTTGTGGAGCTATATAGTAACCACATGTCTAACTCTTTGGACTTATTTCTCATACTGGCTACACTTTTTATTTATAAATAGCATATTATTTATTTAAGGTTATAATTGCAATGAGGCCCCTCTCCACACGTTCGGACAGGCCTCATGCATGAAGGTACCGGCAGAGGAACCCAGGTGTGTGTAATCCCATCAACGGCTAACATCCAGAGAGAGACTTAAAAGCAAGCTCTCAGAAGCGATATCTTTAGCCTACTTCTCCCTCTGGGAGAAACTGGCAATCTTCTGACCATTTCCTGCCCACATGGGACAGCCTTGCAAGCTTCCCATGGTGTATTCATATGTAAAATCCAGTAACAAGCTGGATCTCATTCCCCTGACCCTGAAGAGCCCCCAGTACTCATTAGGAGGGCTGAGTCGAGATAGACTTCTAAGATCTTAGGGAAAGGACGAAATGAGATGTTACTGAGCCCGCCCGAGAAATCGGTGATTAATGGGATTTCGTGATCATGATAATTGCAAATACTCAATATGGTTCATCCTCTGTACCAGGTAATATTCTAAGATTTTTATATACACTAAACGTGTTACAATTCACAATGTTGTCACTATTACTATCTCCATTTTTTTTATTGAATCACTGTGAGAACAATGACAAAGCTTTCCAGTTTAAGTATCAGTCATACAATGATCAAATACCCATCCCTTCACCAGTGCACATTTTCCACCACCAAGAACCCCAGTATACCCTCCATCCCACCCCTCCCCCTGCCTATGTGGCAGATGACTTCCACTTTACTCTCTCACCACTTTGATCACATCCAATATTTCAACAAAAGACCCACCATTATTATTTGGAATTTTTCCCAACAATCAGACCTGCCAAAAAGGCATCATTAGATAATTTGTTTTCTATTGCTGATTCTGAAGAGCATATGATGATTTTGGATTTCTGATATCTTAGTAATAAGTCTGGAGTGATTTCTGCCAAAATCCGCTGGGTTCCAAGATTGGTTTGTGTTTGTGTGCCCCTGGGATCATGGCCATTCAGGAGCCAGGAGCTGTTCGTGGCTGGCAACTCAGGGCCTCGTAGGGGCAGGGAGAGGGGCCTTTCCACCCCTCATCCCGTGAGGCCCTGTGTGTCACTGCTCTCTCTCTCTCTAGTTTTGGGCAGGGGCAGATGCTAAATCATTTATTTTCCATTGCTCATTTTGCATATCAGTAAAGGTTGCGTGGCCGCTTATGCTGCTGTGCACTTCAGATAAATAGTTCTGATAGCCACATACTGAAGCCATGCTTGTAGAAGCTCATGCTTTCCGGAATTCCATCTGGAGAAGGTGGGGAGACTGCACCTGCTCCATCTGGGGCATCCCAGTGATATTGGCTCAGTATGGGGCCTGGAGAATTCTCTGATGTTGTGGTGCCTGCCTGGTTTCTTCACTGCTGAGTGCCTACTGGCTACACTCTATTAAAGTCCCATCTGTGGTGCATAAGGATTCTAATTTTCTACAGCCTTTCAAGTACTTGTTTTCATGTTTAATATATATTATTGCAATATTTATCAATTCTAAGACTTGTAAAATTTTGCCTTTGGGCACAACCTGGATGGAGGTAGAAGGGGATCATGTTAAGCAAAATAAGCTGAAGAACGGAGGAAAAATATGAAATTCTTACCCATAGTAGTATGTAAAGAAATAAGGCAAGGAAAGGTATGATATCTAATGAAAACTTCATTCTTGGTCTTTGAATACAGAACTGAGGTAACAAAACGATAGCGGAGAGGAAGAGGTTAACTAGAAGCAATACCAGGTCAGTGGTAGAGGGTCTTGGATACAGGTAGTGGTTGAGGAAAACAGTAGTTATGTATACCATAAACATAAATATTAACACAATTGTAAACAGATTGCCTCCACTGCAATAAAATTTTTGATAATTTCTGTAGCTATTAAGGGGTATGAAGTGGTATATTAGTATAGTTTTAGTTTGTATTTCTCAAATGTCTAACAATGTGGAACATCTTTACATGTACTTATCACCATTTGTATACCTATCTTGAGAAATGTTTATTCAAATCCTTATTCACATTTGAAAATTGAATTATTTTTCTTATTATTATTTAATTGTCTGAATTCATTCTATATTTTAAATACCGGTCACTTATCAGGCATATTTTTTTCAAATATTTTCTTCTATTTGGGGGGTTGTCTGTTCACTTACCTAATAGTGCTCTTTGCAGTGGAAAAAAGTGAGGTATTTTAACTTTGATGTAATAATTTTTCCTCTGTTTTTGCTTGTACTCTCATATTATAGATAGAAACCGCTGTGAAAACCAAGGTCATGAAGATCTATCTCCATGTTTCATCTAAAGAATTTCACAGTTTTAGAGCTTACATTTCAGGCTTTGATCCACTATGAGTTAATTTTTGTAGCTTATGTAAAGGGGCCTAAATGCATTCTTTTGTATGTGGATATCTAGTTGCCCTAGCAACATTTGTTGAATTTCCCTACTGAAATGTTTTGGCACTCTTGTCAGAGATTCAATCAAAAATAAATGCAAAATTTTATTTCTGGACCCTCAATTCTATTCCATAAATCTGTATGTTTATCCTCATACCAGTACCACACTGTTGAGACTATAACCTTATATATATTTTGAAACAGAGAAGTGTGAGGCCTCTAAATTTATTATTTTAGACAGTGTATTGTTTTTTCTGGGGTCCCTTGTATTTTGACATTAATTTCAGGATATCAGGAAAACAGTGGCCAGGACGATTGGTTAATGGTTAGAAGCTTGACAAGAGTGTCTGGTGGGTGCAACGGGCAGTTACGATAGAGAAAGGAACAGTATGACAGTAATAGTTGGAAATGGTAATTTTGGACAGGAATTGAGTGTTAAAAGTAGGTAAAGGGATATACCTGGTAACCTTTCAGTATCTGTATTGCAAACCATAAGGTCCAAAAGGAAAGAGAGAGTGAGAGAGAGAGACAGGCATACAGAGAGAGAGACAGACAGAGGGAGACAGAGAGAGAAGAAAAGTGCTTGCCATAGAGACAGGCAGGGGGAGGGTGATGGAAGGGAAACTGGGGCCATTGGTGGTGGGAAATGTGCACTAGTCAAGGGACATGTGTTGGAATATGGTATGACTGAAACTCAGTCACGAACAACTTTGTAACTGTGTCTCACTGTGATCCAATTTAAAAACAATAATAAAATAAATAATTATGTTACAGGAAATTTAGAAAAATAATAATTAAAATCTTTCAGAATATTCATGTCAATTTATGCAAAATAGCTAAGATTTTAATAGGGGTTGCATTTAATTTAGGTCAGTTTGAGTTTTAATATCTTAACAAAGTCTTCTTATTCATGAATATTGAATTTCTCTCTATTTATTGTGGACTGTATTAATTTCTCTCAACAATGTTTGTAGTCTTCAGGAGTATAATTTTACACTTTTGTTGAGTTTATTTCTAATTATTTTATTCTTACAAATGCTATTGTAGCAGAAAATGGTTTTCTAATTTTAATTTCAGGTTGTTAATTTTATAGACATATAACTAATTTTATATGTTGACATTATATCTCACAACCTATATTTCCCCTTTAGTTTCAATAGATTTTTATTAGATTTCTTAGTATTTTATGCATGAAATTATGTCATCTGCAAATAGATATTTTTACTTCTTCTTTTTCAATTTCATTGCCTTTTATTTATTTTTCTTGCTTAATTGTTTGGACTGGAGCGATAGCACAGTGGGTAAGGCATTAGCCTTGCACATGACCGACCCGGGTTCAATTCCTCCGTCCCTCTC
The DNA here is from genome assembly GCF_027595985.1 of Sorex araneus. Lineage (NCBI taxonomy): Eukaryota > Metazoa > Chordata > Mammalia > Eulipotyphla > Soricidae > Sorex > Sorex araneus. The sequence goes on from NC_073313.1 coordinate 108,009,325, forward strand.
GGAGAGCCAGGCAAGCTACTGAAAGTATCCTGCTCACATGGCAGAGCCTGGCAAGCTACCCGTGACATATTCAATAGGCCAAAAACAGTAACAACAAGTCTCACGATGGAGACATTACTGGTGCCCGCTCAAGGAAATCGATGAACAATGGGATGACAGTGCTACAGTGCCTAATTGTTTAAACTAAAGCCCTCAGTCCAATGTTGAATATAATTAGTGACAGAAGCCATCCCAGTTTTGTTTTCTAATATTAGGCTGGAAACTTCCCATATTTCCATCTTTCTCCACTATGCACAATATGTTAGCCCTGTTTTTTTCCATAGACTGTTTCATTTATTAGTTTGAGGAAGAGTAAGATTTTTAATTTTTTTCTTTTATTGATAGAGCTTCTGTGATTCACAGTACTATTTATGATGGATTTCCACTCACATAATTCCAACATCACATCTATCACCAGTATAACCACCTCCCTCCCAGTGTACCAAATACCCCTCCCTTTCAACTCCCATCACCCCAACTCATTGTTTCCGGTTGTGTTGCCTTTGTTGCTACCTTCTGTGTATCTTTTAGTCCCACACATGAGAGAGTATTTTGTATCCCTCCCTTTCCTTCTAACTGAGGATGTTCCTTTCTATTTCTAGTTGGCTGAATACTTTTTTTGTCATGATAGGTTAGATTTTATCCCGGTCTTTTTTTTTTTTTACTTAATAAAAGGATCATGTGTTTCGGTTTTAATTTTAGTCTTTTATGCTTCATATAGTATATTACATTACTTTAATTTGGGGACTTTCCAGGTAGTACTCAGAGGATAACACTCTCAGTAATACTCAGGCAAATGGGAAAAATACTTCAATGCTAGGGCCTAAGGATACAGTGTTTCTTGTGTTGTGCAGTGTTCAGAACTAGCAGTGCCAACCACGTGGTGTTCAGAGTCCAGTAGGACCTCATCCTACATTATTTGTGGAGGTATCCAGGATTACACCCAGCAGTACTCAGGGTGCTATCTTCCTGGTACTTAATTTTGGATATTAAACCAGCTTTTCAATGCTGGGATGAGTTCATTTGGGGATGGTACATGATCGTTTTTGATATATTTCTAGGTCAAGTAGTTAGTACATTTTTTTGGTTTTGAGAGGCCACACTAAATGGTCAGGGGTTACTCATGGTTCTGTGCTCAGGAATTATTCCTAGGGATTCTCAGAGGATGGTTTGGGGTGTCAGGGATTGAATCTGAGTAGATCATTTGCAATACAAGAATGCTACCTTCTCTGCTATCACCAGTATATTTCTGCTATCTCTGCTATCTGCTATCTCTGCTATCACTCTGGACCCTGTACTTAGTGTTTTGTTGAGGATTTTGAATCTATACCCTTAAGAAATATTGATCTGAGTTTCATTGTGATATCTTTGTCTAGTTTTTGGCATCAGAATAATATTTTTCTCTAAGGAAAAAATGGGAAGTTTTCTTCTATGTTTTGGATGAAATTAAGGAAAATTGGCATTGATTCCTCTTTGAAAGTGTAGTAGAGTTTACCAGGAAAGTCATCTGATCCTCAGTCTTTCCTTCTTGAGAAAATACTTTTCAATTACCAACTCAATCTTGTTTTGTGTTATAGGCATTTTGAGATTTTTTTATTTCGAAGTCAGTTTTTTTTAGTGCTTCCGGGAACTTGACCCTTTCATTTAGGTTATCTAGTTTGTTGCAAAATTTCTGATTTTAGTAATTTTAGTCTTCTTTCCGTTTTCCTGGTCAGTGTAACTCAAGATTTTGCAAGTTTGCCATTCTTTTCCAACACCCACCTTTCCTTAAGGTTTTCTTTTTTCTGTTTTTATTATTTCTGTTTTCACACTTATTACTTCCTTCTTTACGTTTGTCTGGGGTTTTGTTTGTCCGTGTTTGCCTATGTTTGGGGCTTAGTTTGCCCATGCTCACTATGTTTGCCTGGAGTGTTCCCTGGAGATCACATCTCTGGTTGAGGTACTCACACACTTATTTGTGGTACCCAATGGGAGTCACACACTGGTTAGTAGTACATGCAAACATATTTTTATTGAGAACTGCACACATTTTATTGTGATGATCTTTTATATTTTATTTGCTGTGCTCATTAAGGATTGTCCACTTTATTGAGGTACTTGTACACTTTAGTTATGTATATAGTCAAGGGTTACACACTTTTTAGCGGTGGTGCTTTCGCTTTCACACACCTGACTGCATTGCTCCAGAAAATAAACACTCTATTTATTACTGACCCAGGCAGCAGAGTTTTCAGGACCTACTTGTAGCATTTGAGCAGCACCGGGATCATACTTATGGTTCTCATGCTTACGAGGCAGGCACTTTACCACTGAGCCATCCCCAGGATCCCTCGAAGAAGATCTTGCGAGATAAAAAAAAATTTGGCCATATAGATGACATTACAGGCTGTAGCCTGGGTGAGATGACATAGAGAAATAGTGTAAAAAAAAGCGCAGAATACCTAGGGTTGAGTTCTGAGAAACCACAATGTAGGAGAAATTTGCAAAGGAGACAAAAAAAGCAGCCAGTGAAGTAGGGGAGAAGCAAATAGTCCTGTCACAATATCCAAATAACAAAACGTTAGAAGATAGAGAGAATGACTGATTATGTTACATAGTACAGGGAGTCCAAGTAATATGAGTACAGAGGTGTCCTTTGGAATTAATGATGTGGAATTTGTTTGCAATGAGTAGCTTAATTTAAGTGGAGAGTTTATAAGTCAAACTAGAATGAGTTAAAACAGAGGCCCAGGAGATAGTACAGTGAGTAGTGCATTTATCTTGCACATGTAGGAACTAAGTTCTATCCAAAGTACTCCATATAGTACCCCAAACTGGCCAGGAGTGATCTCTGAGCATATAGCTAAGAGTGAGACCTGAACACTAATGGGTGTGGCAAAAAAATAGTAAAAACTTGAATGAGGAGACAAGGAATTATAGGTGCAAACAGTGCTCTTGAAACATTTAACACCAGAGGGGAGAAATGAGGGGTGAATTAAAGAGTAATGTTTGGTCAAAAGAGGTTTTTTCCTTTAATTTTGAATATTTTCTAGAACTATGATAGGTTGTTATTACAATGATGATTACAACTATGATAGGTTGTAATTATTACAATTACTAGTGATTTTCTTTGATGGTCATTACTCCAAAGTCTTCAGTGAAGAATATCTACAAGCAATTCTTGGACTTATGAATGAAACCAGAAAAAGTTCTATCCTAAAAAGTGTCAAATAATCTAAAAATAAATTGATCTCAAAAATATCAACTTCTATTTTTTCTAGTCTTATAAGTTGGTTGATGGATATGATAGTGTCAGCCAGGGAAGAGGGAGAGCTTAAACTGTATAGAAATGGCAAGCACTGGAGGAAGACTCCTAAAAAATGCCTGGATGTGGTGATCTTTGAAGAGTGACGGGATAAGAGAAGTAAAGAATAGTATTGTTTTATACAAGCTGGCCTCAGGAACCCAATAAAATCTTAATGTACTGATGTTTTTACTGCTTCCAAAAATTTTTCCTAGTCATAATTACAATAAAATCTAAATGATTGTTTTGCGCCATGGCTTGGTCACAGGAGTATACATCTAAATTCATGTCTTTGGGGACTGGAGCAATAGCACAGTAGGTAGGGTGTTTGCCTTGCATGCGGCCAACCTGGGTTCGATTCCCAACATCCCATATGGTCCCCTGAGCACCGCCAGGAGTAATTCCTGAGTGCATGAGCCAGGAGTAACCCCTGAGCATTGCCGGGTGTGACTCAAAAAGCAAAATAAATGAATGAATAAATAAATAAATAAATAAACAAATAAAAAATAAATAAATAAATTCATATCTTTGGCACAGTACTTATACATTCATTGTTTAACTTCAAAATTCCTTATCCTCACTTTCATCAGTCCTATTTTTAGGATTCTTCTTAAAAATTGATTATAGTTGAAGTAATATAGGGTTAAAAATCATATATGGGGCTGCAGAGATTGTCTAGTGGGCAGGATATAAGACCATTCATCCCACAAGGCAAAATTAAGATAATTTAAATTGTAGTTGCAGTTAAATTTAGTAAAAACTAGTTATTATAAAGCATTTTCTCTATTATGTGCTACATATCAAAGGATTTGAGGGGAAAACATATCTACTCCTCAGAAATTGATAGTTGAAAAGAGCCAAAACAATAGCACAAAGGGATCGGTTACTTGTCTTACACATGGCAGACCAGGGTTCAATCCCCAGCACCCCATATAGTTCCAGAAGTGATCCCTGACAGTAAGCCTCCAAGTACTTTGTTTTTGCACCCAAAAAAACCCCAAAAAATATAAATGCTTCATGTATACCACACTATATTTTGAGATCTTATACATTTACCTTGCATGTGGAGAAACCAAGTTTTATCCAAAGCAATCTGTATAGTACCCCAAATAGGCCAAGAGTGATTCCTGAGCACAGAACCAAGAGTGAGCCTAGCATAATAGTGGATGTGGCCAAAAATATAACAAAACAAACAAAAAACTTGAATATTTATGATTTTTCAACAAAAAGCTTGAAAAAGTATGCTTTTTTTCATAAAAGATCAAATAGTTGATCCCCTTTACCAAACTTTTCCTGCTGCCATCTTTTATTTTTCCATCTGACAACCACAATTTTGTTCTTATTATAGAATCATTTGTTTTTGTTCTTTGTTGTTTCTTTATCTGCTTTGGTTTTTTATCTTTCACATGTATGTGGAATCATACGATCTTTGTCTACTCCACTCCATCTTACATATTTCACTTAACATATCTTAAATTGCAGCTCAGTGCATATATTGTAGATGATAATGAGTAAATGAAACAATACACGTAGTGTTAAATGTAATGCCTACATGTGTTATGATAAATAAGCATTTGTTTGACATAACCTTGTGTGCCAAACCCCATAATGGAATAAGAGATGAGGGTGATGATTTCCTATCTTAAGGTTTTACAAACTATGGTTGAATAAAAGAAAAAAATAGATAATTAAAGTATGCTATTCAGTTGCTCTGCCCAGCAGCCCATTTTCATGGCCAAACAACAGGTAGTTGTTAGAAATGTTTGCTCTAAGTATATTTAACTTTAAATCCCATGCTAATTGAAATGATTTACCTATCCCTCCTTATTACCATTAAGTTACTGTTCAGTCTCTTGCACTTATGACCTCATGTCTCTAAACTAATTTGCATTCTTCAATTCCTCACATTCACTTGTTCCCCACCACCATTTTACCCAGTTCTACTTTAACCATTCTCCACTAACAACCATTTTTGTCACGCCTCAGTTGTTACAAATTTATGCACTTATTTTCATCATAGACATTCTAGTCTCTTGTTTTATTTCTTTATATACTACCTATTAGTGAGCTCATTTAGTATTTGTTTTTCTCATCTTATTGTGTTTAGCAGATACTCTCCAGTTCCATCCACATCATAACAAATAGTAACACTTCATCTTTCTTATAAATGAGTAGTATTCCTTTGTGTACATGTATATACATGTAAATATATATAGCAAAATTTCTGTAACTACTCTTGTTGGACACTTGGGTTGTTCATGAACCTTGCTTGTTTTAAATACCAATTTAATGAATTTAGGTGTGCACATATGTACATATGTGTATATATATGATTAGTGTTTCTGTGTTCTTGGGATAGATACCTAAAAATAGAATTCCTAGATCATATGTTAAATCCATTTTAATGTTAGAGAGACAATTTTCTACTGTTTTATATAGAGGCTTGACCAGTTAATATTACCACCAACATTGAATGAAGATTACCACCAACATTGAGTGAAGTTTACTTTTATCCTCTTCATATTTTCACTGCATGTGTGTTTCTGGACTTTTTAAATATAGAACATTTTCGCTGGTACAAAGTGAATCTCATGGTCATTTTGTCTTGAATTTCCTTGGCAATCAGTGGTGCTGAGCATTTTTCCACACACTTGTTGTCCATCTATATATCTTCTTTGGAAAAAATACTATTCAGCTCTTCTCCCCATTTTTGGTGAGGTTTGTGTTCTTGTTGCTCTGTAGTTGTTGAGAAGCTTGCTTGTTATAAGATAAATTTATGGCCCACACATGTGGTGCTCTAGGGCTACTTCTAGGATGCTGCTCAGGGGTTGCTCCTGGAGGTACTTGGGGGAACCATTCAGTGCTATGGGTCAAACCTGAATGCTCCCCAACCCTTTGAATCATCTCCCCACTTTTGCTCAGCTTGGAGGCCACGAGTGCTGTACCCAGTGATGCTCAGGGATCAAGTAAGCAAGAATCAAGCCTGGGTCAGGCACATGCCTAGCACATGCCTAGATAGTACTATTGCCTGGTAATGTGAAATATCTTTTTCCATCCTTTTGCTGTCAATACTTCTGACTTTTGGGGCTGGAGCGATAGCACGGTGGGTAGGGCGTTTGCCCTGCACGTGGCCAACCCAGGTTCGATTCCCAGCATCTGAAATGGTCCCCCAAGCACCACCAGGAGTAAGAAGGAGGAGAACCTGAAAGGCAGTAAAGTGTTATGCAGGAATGCCTTTCAGCAACAGTAGAGTAAACCATAATTCCAAAACTTATTTAAAAAACCAAAAACAATGCCACTCAAAGAGTCATACTGGCAGGTGGGAGGCAAACGGGTTGGGGAGGGAGGCAATTGGTGGAGGAAAGTGGACACTGGTGAAGCGATCTGTGTTGAAATATTGTATTCCTAAAGCCCGGTCATGAATAACTTTGCAACTCATGGTGACTAAATAAAATGATTTTTTAATATTTTAGAAAATGTACCAAAGCGCCATGAATTAGAAAGTTATTCATAGTTGAGTGTTGAATATACAGTATTGCAGCACTGATAATTTTGTGACCCAGCGATGCTCAGGGGTTACTCCTGGCTCCGCACTCAGGAATTACTCCTGACGGTGCTCGGGGGACCATATGGGATGCTGGGAATCCAATAGCTTGACCTCTTTGCAAGGCAAATGTCCTAAATGCTATGCTATCGCTCCAGTCCCTCCAGCACCGATCTAACCACCAGTGTAAATTTCCCTCTGCTAGTGTTCCAAGGTTCCTTGCTCTCCTCAGCCTCCATATTGACAGGAAACTTTTAAAGTTGGATGTTAAAGTTTGGGTCTCTTGAGTTTATCATTGTTGACTCTATGGTTTGGATATTTGGCTGTAACACTCCCTTACAACACCAATGGACCCGAATCTCTTTGACCCCTGTTCCCCAACTACTTCTTATGTGTCTCTCTTCTACCCGCCCTCACCTCTCAAATTTTTATTTCTTTAAAAAGAAATCACATGGAGGAAAGTGAACATTGATGAAGGGGTTGGTGTTGAAATATTGTATGTCTTTAAGTCAATAATGGATAACTTTATAGTTTAGGTAACTAAATCAAATAATTTTTAAAAATATCTTGTTTCTTTGAGAAATGTTTGCAGAAATATTTTGAGTCCCAGAATGATGGTGGCTTCTCACACAGAGGATTTTCACTCTGCCAGGTGCCTAGTGGTATTACCAGGCTGGGTCTACCTTAGATTCAGAACATGGGGTACATTGCAGAACCTGGATAATGTAAATTTAGGGTGCAAAAACTTATTTGGAAAGATTGTGTTTGCAGTCTCTGAACAGGTACCTCCATTTTTACTTAGCAGCAAATGCTATTTTCTTCAAAGTTCACTTAAGTGTGTATATATGTATTCATATGTGTGTGTATTCTTGACAACTGATGGTACACTAATGGTTTTGTTCCTCTTTGTCATTCTTGTTTTGTCTGGGGGTATGACATTTATTTGACTTTGGCTAGGTCCTTGGTGTTTTGTTTTTATATCATTCATGACTCGTTCATAAAGATTTTAATAAGTTCAGAAAATGTTTCTAAAGTCACTTCACCCCTCTGCCTTGACTAAAATCTGTACTTCTACTTCCTTACTATGTCCCCAGCTCTTTCTTTGATACCTTTAAAATAAAAATTGTTGCTTTTTATCAGGCATATTTAGTTGTTTTCTGTGGGGTAGTCAGTTTGCATACCTAGCTTACTTTATTACCAAATCCTCAACATGTGTTTCTCCATCCCTGCTCTGAAGCTCCAAAAGTGCTAGTAAAAATTACCAAATTGAATGGATTTGTTCTACAACAAACTTTGATTACAACCTCAGTCAATTCTTTCTATTGTTTTACAACTCTCTTATTTATTAACTCTGATTTCTTATTTCCCAAAGAAGCTGTTTTAACCGATTACTGTACTCTTCTAATCCTCCTATCTATCCTCTTAATCCATTATGCCTTTCAAAAGATCAAGATTCCTATGGGGCTGAAGAGACAGTACAGTGGGTAAAGTACTTGCCTTGCATGAGCCGAACTGGGTTTGATCTCAGGGTTTGATCACCATATGGCCCAAATTCATCCCCCTACCACCAAATAATAGTAAGCTTTCTAGTTCCTTGTAAACATGAGTATCAGGTGGGAATTATCTCTATTCTCCGTGTCACCCATAAGTTTTTTGTCTTATTCTTTCCTGACTTTGCTCTCTCTTGGAAAATGGACATAATTTTATTCTTCCTTTACATATTTATGTTAAGAGTAAGAATCAAAAAACTTTTACAGTAATTTATTAAAGTAATTGTATGTTTACTGAAAGTAATAACAAAAATTGTGACTTATATTTTGAGTGTCTTTAGTTTTCATTGCCTATCTTCTGATAATTCACTTTTATGTTTTTTTAACTTAAATTTTGTTTTAAGCAGCATCTTTTTCAATACTTTTAATGGTAAGGTTTCTTCATAAATCATTTCAGTACTACATGATCCAACAGTGTCCGCTTCCTTCCACTATTGTCCAAGTTTCCTCCTTCATACTATCCCCGCCCACTCAGTCCCTGGTAAGCTTCCTATTGAATATCAATTCTCAGTTTCTGTTGTCATTGAGCATCTCTTATTCTCCTACTATGTTTCTTTATATCGCAACTATGAAAGAGAGAATTCTGTATTTGTCTCTCTCCTTCCGACTTACTCATCATAATATTCTCCAAATCCATAGACGTGGTGGGAAATTGAATGATTTCATCTTTTCATCTTTTCTTATAGCTGAGTAGTACCATGCCTTCTTTATCCAATTATCTGTTTTTGGACACTTGGGTTATATCTACATTTTGGCTATTTTGAACAGTGCTGCAATGAGCATGGGGACTCAAAGTCTTTTCTGATCAGAGTTTTGGGGTCCATGGGGGTAAATGCCAAGAACTAGAGTTGTTGAGTCATATGGGATTTCAATTGCTTGTGGTTATTTTTTAAAAGTGATGTCTTTATTGTTTTCCAAAAAGGCTAGACAAATCGACATTACCATCAGAAGTGAATGAGGGCCACTTTCATTATGTTTTAAAGAAAATTGTAACATATTGTAAAGTATAAAACTGATCCTTCATCATAGACACTTTGAGAAGCATTGAACGATTACTCATGTTCCCCTGATTTGTTTGATACTCTATTCATTTTAGTTCCAGACTCTATGAGTTTCACTCTTTTCTCCCCAGAGGCGTTTTCCCACATTAAATCACCCTTCCATTAACTTTACCTACTATACTGCCACCTTATCTTTTGCTTCTTGTTTACGGTCAGACTTGTTTTTAAAAATGAATCTTTTTTTAAATTTAATTCATTAATTTATTTTTATTACTGAATCACTGTGAGGATACAATTACAGATTTACATATTTTCGTGCTTGTGTTTCAGTGATACAATGCTCAAGGTACATATCACTGTCACTGTCACTGTCATCCCGCTGCTCATCAATTTCCTCAAGCGGGCACCAGGAACGTTTCCATTGTAAGACTTGTTACTGTTTCTGGCATATCGGATACGCCATGGGGAGCTTGCCAGGCTCTGCCATGCGGGCGGGAAACTCTGGGTAGCTTGCCAGGCTCTCCGAAAGGGACGGTGGAATCGTAAATTTAAAGAATTAAAATTATGTTTAATTCTGCAGTAATATATTTTAGAGCTTAAATTAAATTAGAAAAATCCTCAAAAATAAAATTTAGTAAGAGTGAAGAGAATTAAGAAAAATTTAAAAGCAAAATCCAAATAGGCCTATAAGTGTACAAAGTTTGTTTTATCCCAACAAAGGAAATATTGTGTTTATATTATATCATATAAACTATAGGCATAACATAAATTTTCTCATTAGTAAGTAAAAGAAGCAATATAAATCTCTATAAATTAAAAAACTAATCAGACATAGAACATTTAATATAAATGAGATGTCAATTAATTAATAACTTGTATAAAATCCCTTTGCAAGAAGAAGTAGCATACCTTTCTTAATTTAGTAGAGGGCACCCATAAATGCCATGAATGAGTACCATACTCAGTGACACGTGCTGGAATGTTTGTCCTAGATTTTATTTTTTTATTCTTTAAAAATAACGTAGGAGTACTGCTATTTATTCAGCCTTTGATTAAGCTGATTGTATTGGGCATGAACTCTGCATTACTTTTTTTATTCTATTCAGAATGTTAACTTAATTTTTTTAATTATTTTCCTCCTTTTTTTTGATTCACCATGAGATATAGCTACAAAGCTTTCATGTTTGAGCTTCAGTCATATAATCATCAAATACCCATCCCTTCACCAGTGCACACTTTCCACCACCAAAATCCCCAGTATTCCTGCTCCTCCCCCCCGTTCCAACCCTTTCCCTGCTTGTGTGGCAGAAAATTTCTCCCATACTTTCTCTCTACTTTGGTTACATTCGATATTTCGTCACCTGTCACACCACCACTCAAACCTGCCGAAAAGGCAATGCTAGGCAATTGTTTTGTATTGTTTGTTATGGATAGAATATAATGTCCAAGAAATTCTGTGTCATTCCTTCTGGGAGCTTTAGTTTATAGTCTCTGGGTCTTGGCCATTGATGAGATTACATGGCGCCAGGGGAAGTTTGTGGGTGTGACTGCCAAGCTTCTGGAAAACTGGGGACCTGGCAGGAGGAGGACTAGTCCCAATCAAATCGGGTTTAGAGATCTCAGTCACGGGTTCCCGCATATCTGTGTTTTCCTGCCGGTCCACTCTCTGGTGAGGTTCATCCCATCTTGGGTGAGGCTCATCCGAACATGAGAAGAGTGGCTTTGTGCATGGCGGTGGTAGGATTCTGGAGGTTTTTGGCTGCTGGGGTTCTGCTTGGGGCAGGGAGGGAAACTCAACCCGCTCCTGTCTGTGGTGCTCTCTTCTGGGAGTTTTAGTTTATAGTCTCTGGCCTTGGCCATTGATTAGATTACATAGCGCCAGGGGCAGTTTGTGGGTGTGACTGCCAAGCTACTGGAAAACTGGGGACCTGGAGTGAGGAGGACCAGTCCCGATCCAAGTAGACTTGGAGATCTCAGTCACAAGTTCCTGCATATCTGGGTTTTCCTGTTGGTCCACTCTCTGGTGAGGCTCATCCCATTTGGGGTGAGGCTTGTGCCCTTTTGGGTGAGAGTCACCCGAGCATGTGGAGAGTGGCCTTAAACATGGCAGTGGTTGGGTTATGGAGGTTTTTAGCTGCCGGGGTTCTGCTTGGGGCAGGAAGGGAAACTCAACCCGCTCCTATCTGAGGTGCCCTGGTGAAGACAGCCTGGCGCGGGGTCAGGGCATTCTGCAGTGCTCTCTTCTGGGAGCTTTAGTTTATTGTCTCTGAGCCTTGGCCATTGATGAGATTACATGGTGCCAGGGGCAGTTTGTGAGTGTGACTGCCAAGCTACTGGAAATATGGGGACCAGGGGGGAGGAGGCTGAGTCTTGATCCAAGTGAGCCTAGGGCTCTCAGTCATGGGTTCCCAACTACCTCTGCGCTACAGGTTCTAACTGCATCTTTTGATCTCTTTCAAGGTTTATGGGTTTCTGAAATAAGGCCAATGAATGAGCTTATATAGCTGATTTGGAGGTGATTTGTGGGTGTGTCTCCCACATACCTAACTTTTGGCCATTTAATTCTTGGTAAACTTGTCCCAAAGCTGTTGGGGGCTTGTCCAAAGGCACAGCAGCAAATTTGGAGTATCTGGAAATCTGAAGGCATCATCAAGTTGTTAATGCACTCGCCCCACAGGTACAGGTTTACCTGCTGGCAGCACCATACCCCCTGTCCTATCTTTTAAAGAAGATCAATTTTATTGGTGAGTTTAGTGACTGCTTTATATATCTCGAATATTTTCTCTCATTCAGTAGGGTGTCTTTTTTGGGGGGTTTGTTTTTTTTTGGGTCACACCTGGCGATGCACAGGGGTTACTCCTGGCTCTGCACTCAGGAATCACCCCTGGCCATGCTCAGGGGACCATATGGTATGCTGGGATTTGAACCCGGGTCGGCCGCGTGCAAGGCAAATGCCCTACCCGCTGTGCTATCTCTCCAGCCCCTCATTCAGTAGGGTGTCTTATTAGAACTTGAGTCTCTTTCACTGTGCAGATGATTTTGGGGATTTTGATCTTAACTTACATTTTTAAAAATTAATTTTCCATGAATTTCCATGATGTTATTCTGATTGGATTTCAGGAATACAATGTTTCAACACCCACTTTCTTCCACTAATGCTTCCCCCGTGTTTCCCTCCTACCCACCTCCTGTATCTATGAAAGGTGCTTGGTGGTTACGGTACTGTTGCCAGTAGGATTTCATGCATACCAATTTACTACCATTCAGCTCCCTCTCTTCTTCCCAGATGATCTCTTCTCTCCTTCGGTTTCGGCTATTAACGGAAAGGTTGGTGGTTCGTGCCCACTCAGGGATGCCAGTTGTGTAAAAACAAAAAAAAAGATAGGGGAGAGGAGGGCACCGCACTGAGCACAGAGCAGCGGTGCTCTGTCTCTCCTGCCGCCACCCGCGTTCAGTTGTCTACAGCTGCTTCCCCCACCCCGGGGAGGTTGATGGTGATGATGAGGCAGGTGAAGGAAGGAACGAGGGCCAAACTGGTTGGTCTCAGTTGCAGTTTATTCCATTCCCATCCCCATTCTCCTCTGATTCTCCTCCTGCTTCTTCCTCCCCCATGCTACTTCATTCTCCTTCTCCTCTGGATCTGGATCTCGATCTAGCTTTTCCAGATCTGGCACTGGGACTGGCCCTGGGACCGGCCCCCAACCCACTCTCCCAGCCTAGTTAAATCCCTAAGCATGAGGGATAGGGACTTACACATAGGTGTGGTCACAATCAATAGGGGTAAAGTTCTTTCCCTCAGGGGATGCTGCTTCTAGGACAGATTCTCTTTCAGCAGGACACCCATCCAAGAGCGGAATCCCATGGGTGTGTTTCTCCTCTCCTTGTCCAACATATAAGCATTCATAATATTAATCATTTTGTATGGACATAGCAAGAGATGCATTAAGCTTATAGAATTGCTCTCCTGGGGTTATCTCAATCTCAGACATCAGTGCTCAGGCCAGATTAGTCTTTCCTATCCCTAGCAGGGTCCTAGTCTCGTCGTTGCTTTTAGATCATGACATGACATGTCCATAACCAAGCTCTTAACATATAGTTAAGCATTAGGCACTTTGTCAAGGCCCATCTTGATGCCAAGGTAGCACAAAACTTACCACTTGCCCTGGGTCCATCCCGTCCCTCATCGGGACCCTGCTTTTGGGGGTGCTAGGAAGTAAGGGCAGCTGAGGCTTAAGTCGAGAAAGCAGATGCCCGGGAGTGAATAATATTTGAAGCCAATTAAATCCCATGTTACCAAAGCATATTAACAACTGTCTATCTTTGTCCATACAAAAAGGATATTGCTTTAAAGTAAACTATTCAAAAGACACAAGGAGAGAAGCAAGGCAATATTAACTTACAATACAAGTTCATTTTCCTAGAAAGGTCTGACCTTACAAATTAACAGAGTCTGATTAGGGGAAAAGCTGATTAACTAGTTAGGGAAGAGAGCATAGAAGTGATTGCATATAGAGAAAGGAGTGGGAGTGACTCGGGAGCACCTTGATGGGCCTGACTGATATACCCAAGCTCCTAGTGGCAAGGGGAGGAGGATATACCAATGTAGTCTAAAATGGTTTATAAATTATTACCACATAAACCCAAACTCTGTGGCAAGGGAGAAAGGACAAATCAATGGTGTCCTACATATGTCCAATTCCCTCCACTGTCCAAGACTTTTTAACGTGATGTTATCCCATTTTTTATTGTCTTTGCCACTGTGGTTGATTGTCTTGATGAAGATTCCTCTGCTGTCAATTTTTATGAAGAGTTTTTCCAAAGTTTTTGTTGATTTTGTGGATTCCGTTCTAATCTCAAGATCATTAGTCCACTCTAAGTTTACTTTTGTGAAGGGTGTAATGTACTGTTCTAATTTTATTTTTTTACATATTACTATCCAGTTTTTTCTTTTTTTTTCTTTTTCTTTTTTTTTTGCTTTTTGGGTCACACCCGGCGATGCACAGGGGTTACTCCTGGCTCTGCACTCAGGAATTACCCATGGTAGTGCTCAGGGGACCATATGGGATGCTGGGAATTGAACCCGGGTCGGCCGCGTGCAAGGCAAACGCCCTACCCGCTGTACTATCGCTCCAGCCCCTATCCAGTTTTTTTCTATCTTTGATATGGCTTACTGAAACATATTATAGGTATAATTACTTAAATTGAAAAATCCTTATAGTAGTTCACTAGATTGAATTAGTTTGAGAATAAATAAAGTTTTCTTTTCTAAGATTTATTTTTCTTAAATCTTCTGCTTGTTCTTTCCTATCAACATTTATTAAGATTTTTCCTTTGATCCACTTTACATATTTTGCTCTTTTGTCACAGCTCAGTTGATCATAAATCTGATGGCTATGTGCTAAGGAGATGAACGGACACTCCCCCAAAGAAATCATATGGATTGCCAACAAGTATATGAAAAATTTCTCATTGCCACTCGTAAGTGGTGAAATGAAAATACAAAAAATGAGATATTATCTCATACCTGTGAGAATAGTACATAACGGAAAGTCTGGAAATTGCCAGTTTTGTGATGAGAAAGGAACCCTTATCCGCTGTTGGTGAGAATGTCATCTGGTTTAAACTCTTTGGATAGCAATATATATCTAAAAAAACAGGAATAGAACTCCTATATGAACCAGTGATAACTCTTCTTGGCATCTACCCGGAAAACATAAAAACATTAATTCAAAAGGATATATGCACATCTATGTTCATTACTGCTTTGAATACAATAACTAAGATATGGAAACAATCCAAATGCCCAAGTACAGATGAATAGATTAAGAAGCTGTTATATATATATATACTTGACAGAATACTGTTTAGCTTTATGAAAGAACAAAATAATACATTTTGTAGCAATATGGAGAGAACTAGAGGATATCACGCTGAGTGAACTAAGTCAGAAGGACTGGGACAAAATGATCTCCCTTAAATGTGGTACTTAAAAATACACAGTGAGATAGCAAGAAAGATCCAAAGACCACATAATCAGAGAACTGATCCACTCATTGAGTTAGGGGTATGAGAGAGAGTGGCGTTGGGACCTTTAGGGGAGGGAGAATGTTACACTGGCAATGGATGTGGTATTAAACTTATAGGTGAAAAAACCATTGTTAATAATGTTGTAACACCTGAAATTATGTATTTAAAAAAAAGAGCTCCCATATGGCCCAGCAGTTCCAATTTTGGGTATATATCCCCCAGGACAGAAAAACATTCATTCAAAAGAATGTGTGCACACCATTATTCATTGCTGCACTTAGAATAATAGCAAAGATTTGAAATCAAGCTAGATGTCTAATGACAGATCAGTGGATCATGAAGATCTGGTATATATACACAATATAATTCTACACAGCTTTTTTTTGAGGTAAATAGATTTTATTCAGAGGTTTCTGAGGGAAGGAGGAAGAGATAAGTGGGAGAGAGAATAGTGAAAATAACGCGCTCAAGAGAGAACGCGGGCTTCAACAAGGGTGGAGGAAGCCCCTACACATAACTGAGCTTTAGACACAAAGTTATGAAAGTAAACATCTCAAGAGGGGAGATTCGGGCGACACATGTGCTCAGGCGACACATGTGCTCGACCACGTGGACGCAAGCAGCACATGAGCTCAAGCAGCATATGCGCGCCGAATTCTACACAGCTTTAAGGAATGATGAAGTCATGCAATTTGTGGCAACATGGATGGAACTGTAATATATGATGTTAAATAAAGTAAGCCAGAAGAAGAAGGATAAACACACGATGATATCACTTATATGTGCTATTTAAAATAACTGGATAAGAAAACGCAATCTCTTAAAGGGGAGGATACTCAGATCAACCTTGGACCCAGAGTATAGATAGGAGAAAGAGAGAATGGAGGGGGTGGTAGAAGAGACAAAGGAGATGCACCTTTGTCAGGGGATTAAGGTGCAAAGTTGGTATTAAGGAATGACAGAAACAAATATCCAAACCATAGAGTTAACAACACTATAGTTAAGAGACCAAAACTTTAACCACTGAACTTAGAATGATGCCTGTCAAGAGGGCATGTTGGAGGGATGGGAAGGGAATATGGTAGGGAACCTGGAACACTGGTGGAGGGAAGTCGACATTGGTGGTGGTATTGGTACTGCAATATTGTATGTCACTTATACCTCGTTTCCTACCAAGAATAACTCAAATCCATTTCCATTGTCTTATTTAATCAACTCTTACCTAAAGTCACTGGGTTACTCTCTCTGTATTCTGTTTTCACTCCTACTTACATTGGCACTTCCATCAGAAGGAACATTTTTAAACGCTTTATTCCTGGGGCTGGAGGGAGTTTGCCTTGCATGCAGCCAACACAGGCACAATATGATCCCCAGATCTCCACTGAGCACAGAGTTAGGACTAAGCTCTGAACACTGGGTGTGGCCCTAAATCCTCCAAATTAAAAAATAAATAAATTTATATATTGTAAATGAATTGACACCCCACTCAAATGTAAAATGGTTTGCTATTTATTAATTTTAAGGGATTTACTTTATTAATTTCTTTAATCATACTTACTCTTTCTTGAATTTTCCTCCCCACTTCTTTTCAAGTAAACTCCAGTTCATTCTTTCCACGTAAACTCCAATTCATTATTTAAGTCATCAATTTTAATGTTGCCTCCTCTATCAAACCACTCTGATTGTATTAATATATTTGTTATCTTCATCTAATTTCTACTTCTTGAGGACAAAAACAGTATCATTTATCTTTATATCTCTGACCCCATGACTAACACATAATGTTTCTTGATTGAATGCAAGGAAGAGGAAAGAAAGAAAAGGAAGCACTTTACATAAAGGGCATAATATTTAGTGTTATTTGTTAAATTAATATACATAGAATTGAAATCAGCTTCAAATGTAAAGATCATAAAGCAACATTCCAACTTACAAATAACAGGCCTTAAAAATCTATTAATAAGAATTATAACAAAGTTTGTTTCAGGATCTTTGTTGAAATATTAATTTTATAATTGTTTTTGTTGTAATCTTTTCATCCTCTGAATAAAAAAATCCAAGTCTTCTATTCCCTTATCTTGGGAGCATTTGATTTTCTAGGTCAAAGGCACAAGTTGCCAGGCACCTACAAGATCAACTTCATCTAGCAATTTTTATTTCTAAAGCCAAGACTCATTGAGAGAAATGATGCTAAATTGTCCCAGAGGGTTAGGAGGTGAATATTTAGTAGAAGTGGCTGTAGCAGTCTAGACTACACCTTTTCGATATCCAGGACAAGCAAAGAGATAGGCATTATGGTAGATTTCATGAACAACAAAGACTAACCTTATTCCTTTATAGCACCCACAAAGAATGTCACTCATGTGTGGTATACAAAAAACAAAGTAGGGGGATATATTGGTAATAAACTATAAAAACAAATCTTTGGACCAAGGGGAGAGACGGGAAAAGAAAGAGGAAAGGGGTTCCATGAAAAGGACCTAGAGACAGTACTTAGAGGGATAGTGACACTTTAGTGGTAGTGCAGTAATAATGCATACCTAAAGCATAAATAGTAACACTGTTATAAACCATGTCGCTTCAAAAATATTGTATCAAAAAGGTGTAGGATCTCAAAGAGAGGCTGAATACTGGGCCATGAGGCTGTCAACCTCACCAGACACCCACCCATTAATGTCCAAAGTGGCACAGAAGCAGCAAACCCACCTAACTCAAGGGACCACTGTATCTTTGTGTAGCAAATGTATTAATAAGGGACAGAAAGCCTGTCCTGAAAGTTCTAGTATGTGTATGATTTTCAAGGACTTTCAGACAACTTTGATAGAGTGAGATTGAATTGTTAGCCAGCTAGGGAAGTGGAAGGTTCAGAACAGATATCATTTGTTGCAAGGATATGAAGAAATGTGACATTTTGTACTCTGGTTCTATGGAACAAATTTTAGTGCTTCTATTATAATTTGGTGTTCTTGGTAATTTACGGTTCCATTCTTTATTTTG
Source organism: Sorex araneus (assembly GCF_027595985.1). Classification (NCBI taxonomy): domain Eukaryota; kingdom Metazoa; phylum Chordata; class Mammalia; order Eulipotyphla; family Soricidae; genus Sorex; species Sorex araneus. The sequence continues at coordinate 108,027,766 of NC_073313.1, forward strand.
AATTTATACTTTTATAAAACAAAGGCAATACCTTCTGTACTTAACCTTACATGGTTTTTATGAAACCAGTTAAGAAAAAGTGCTTTTAAAATGCACTAAGCAAATGATATATTTTAGTAAAATATAGAAACAGCATGGAACAAAACATTTTATAGCTTTTTGTCCTATACCAAACATAAAGGATATATTGTGACTAATTTTATAGAACAAATATATTTAGTATCTTAATCTGAGCTGCTTGTATTGAAATACCTTTTCAGTACTTTTTTCTAAATGTTCTGGTATTTTTTCTCAACTTTTCTTAAATTGCTTTACATTGAATCATTTTCAAATGAAAGAATTCCACAAATGTTTTCTTTTGAGTTATATCTTTAATGATTTAATTTTTACTAAGAGATAGCGTGATTCTTTTTTCAAGGGGTTAAAGAACCCTAGAAATGGTTTTGTAACATATATTTACCAGTGCATCATGTTCTATACCACTAATATTTTGAAACATTTCTACTAAACTTATTGCCAGACTCTCAGGCAAACCCTACACTTGAGAACATTCAGATTGCCTATCTTCGGAAGCAATTTTCCTACGTGACAGCAGATACATAGGTAATAACAGAGGCACCATTCCATACTCATGGTTTTAGGCAGTTTGTGTTCTCGAGGATGCAGTGTAATGTTCTTCTACAGAGAGCACCCTACCTGGCTTTGAAACTAATTCATGGCATAATAGCTATATGTTAGTAGGCAAATTACTTATCTCAGCAAGCCTTGGTTTCCTCCTCTGTACAATGGGAATAAAAAGAGTAGTTTTTTTCATGAAGTCAGAGGAAAGATTCTCACTATAATTCATGTAAAACTTTCAGCACAGTGCCTAACACATAATTCATCCTCAGTGAATGGTATGAATAAGCATAATAAACACAAGAGGTTCAGGGCAGGTAAGTTTATGACCACTTTGAGAGCAAATATATGTTTCAGCTAGAAAAGTAATAACTAGTAAATGCCGTCTAATAAAGAGCTACAGATGTATGCCTTATTCTTATTTGAGTCAGTTGGGGCTGAAACTCTGCCCTGCCCATTGCTATACCCTAACAGAGAATAGTGCTTGGCATAAGCTAGTAATCGAATAAATATTAATAAAATTGATGGAATTCAGGGTTGCAATGTCATAGGGACTAGAGCTTACAGTAGCTAGTCAGTCCATAAGGGAGGACTTAACACAATGGCCACAACAAATTGCTCAAGAAAGTATAACTGGTGTTCTTTTACCCAAGAAGGGGTAAAGATCATAGCTATTTTTCCTCTTCTCAGCTCATAGTAATTTTACCTGGTTTTATAAATTACATTACCCAGTATTCAGCTTTTCTTATGTTGCCTCTGTTGCATCATGTTCCTGGCCTTACTAAAACTTAAAAAAATTAACAGTATTGTAACTGTCATCCCATTGCTCATCGATTTGCTTGAGCGGGCATCAGTAACATCTCCATCATGAGACTTGTTGTTACTGTTTTTGGCAAATTGAATATGCCACGGGTAGCTTGCTAGGCTCTGTCCTGCAGGCAAGATACTCTCAGTAGCTTGCCGGGCTCTCCGAGAGGGGCAGAGGAATCGAACCCGGGTCGACCATGTGCAAGGCAAATGCCCTACCGCTATGCTATCACTCCAGCCCAACAGTATTGTAAATCATATAATATCAATCAACATTAGAAAATCCTAGTTCAAGGCATTCTGGTGAGCAACGCGGCCTGGAAAATGCTCCGGACCCGAGTCGGGGCCAGCAACACCGGGGGGCCGGAAGGAGGAGGTGCCGCCACCACACCTTCTCCAGATGGAACCCTGGCGCCACTGAGCAGCAACTAACACGGCTCCAGGATTCGGGACTGGGACAGATCCGAGCCGCGGGGGCCACTGGAGTGGGGCAGCGCCAGCCCAAAACTCCAAGTGGTCCCGGCCGCTGGAAGTCACGCCCTCGACCCACCCTCGGCGCCATCTTCATGCCACAATCCACAGAGAAGCGGCAGGCATTCTGGTGAGCAACGCGGCCTGGAAAATGCTCCGGACCCGAGTCGGGGCCAGCAACACCGGGGGGCCGGAAGGAGGAGGTGCCGCCACCACACCTTCTCCAGATGGAACCCTGGCGCCACTGAGCAGCAACTAACACGGCTCCAGGATTCGGGACTGGGACAGATCCGAGCCGCGCGGCCGCTAACGCGGCCGCGCGACCTTTTCTAACACCTGAGAACATACAATCTTTGAATGGAAAACTAATTATCAAATGCCTCCTTATTAGGGTTATCTTTTTTGGGGATATAACTTCCACAACAATAGTGAGTTTTGTGTTGAAATATGGAACTTAATCAAGGTGAAGAGAAAATAAAGTGAGCTTCATCAGCTATACAGTTGGGGTGGAGGGCGGGGGGTATACCGGGGATTTTGGTGGTGGAATATGGGCACTGGTGAAGGGATGGTGTTTGAATACGGTATAAATGAGACATAAACCTGAGAACTCTGTAACTTTCCACATGGTGATAAAATTTAAAAAAAAAAAGAGTTTTGAGAGCTCCAGGAATAAACCCTGAGAGCAGTTGGGTGTGCCCCCCAAACCAAAAATAAATAAAAGTTTTAAAATATGTCAAAAAAAAAAAGAAAATCCTAGTTCATCACGTGCATTCATTTGACAAACAACCCTTAAGCACTTACTACATGACTGGTATGCTAAGCGCCAGGAACTTCAATGACCTTATAATCTTGTAGAGAAACTAGCAGTATATAAGTCAACTAAGACAACATTATTTAATAAAATTACATGTGCTAAGAGAAAAATCAAACAGGATAATAGTATAGGGAGCTACTTTAGACTTTGTGGTTCGAGGAGGGAGAGATAGTATGGTGGGTAGGATTCTTGACATGTATGTGGCCAACCCACTTTCCATTCTGTGGCACCCATAATGTCCTCTGAGCTCTGCTGAAAGTAATCCTTGAATACAAAGCCAGAAGTAATCCCCGAGCCAGATGAGACCTATTCAACAACCACTCTCCTAGCCACCACCAATTAGATTGAGTGTTCAGAAAAAGCTTCTCTAAGAATGTGACACCTTCTCCAAGGTTGAAGATAAGAAGTTGTGGAGCTAGAAGCAGATTGTTCTCTTGAAATGCCTAGTTTATTCTGAAAAGTTGTAAATATGTCTCAGAAAAGGGAAGACAGCTAAGCAAAGAAGAGAGGACTGCAAGAGAGTATAATGAGCAAGTTTAAACCTGTCTCACTTTGGAAACTATTTTAAAAGGTTATCTAACTGAATTTCAAGGTTAGGTCATTTAGAGATCATTCAGTTCAATGTTTTCGTGTATGTGGTATATATTCCCCTGATAATACATGGGATGATTTGGGGGTCATCATAGATGGTCATTGTAAAATTATCTAACATTAATCCATGATTTAATGATTATCATTGCTTGCTATAAGGCATTTCATGTAGCTGAAGCTTTTGACTGGCTGAAAACAGGTCCTGGGTAAACATATGAACGTGATGCTAAGTTGCCACCCCACTCCAGGGAATTAAAGAGAGAAATTCCTGAGCACAATATTTATAATGTATATTGACCTTGAATATAAGAAAACTTCAGGTCATAATCAATGTAAATACCTACCTTTGAATCCATTCTGCAGAGGAATTATTTTGAGACTAAAAATCTAAAGGAATGGTGGGATCCCTCAGTGATTAAGAGAAAGGCTTTCAGAGTTAGTCAATCCTGGATATGGTTACTTGCTCTGTCATTTGTTGTACGTTCACTTGGACAAGTAGTCTAAACCTCACTATGTCTTAGTTCCCTCATTTCAGAGATAACGATTTTCAGGACTTATTTCATATGGTTGTTGGAAATATTCAATGAGGCAATATACATGGAAAGTTATTTTCCCAGTGCCTGGTACATAGTAAGTACTCAAAATACACCATAAATATAACAACCAAAGTTAGGGGGCTATCCTTATTTCAAATGTTCTGTTACACTTTAGATTATGTGTGTGTATTTAAAGGTTTAAAATGTAGGAACCAGAGAGAGTACAGGAGGAAAAAAACTTGTTTGTCAACCCTTGTTCATTCCTTGGCACCGAGTCAATGCCTAGTGTTCCTAACTAAAGCCAGGGGTCACTCCTTTGCACAGAGCCAGGAATAGCCCCTTAATATCTCAGGGTGTGGCCCAACTCTCCCCTCTCCCCATGTGATCACTATATTTTTTCTCTTCCACATTTGAAGGAGGCTCTGTCTATCTAAGCTCTTAAATATAAAACTGCCTTCACTCCCTTAATATTAAACCTTCAATCCTAGTCAGAAACATCTTATTAAGATCCAAAGCAGGAGAATTGTGCTCATGAAGGATTGGCAGGGGTGGGAGGGAAGAGAGTGATTTTGAACTAGAAGTACCCATATGGTACTGAGATTGTGAACAAATTCATGAATGTCGCAGTGCTGTTGATAAGAAACAAAGGATTTTATTTTGTAAATTTTTTATTATTGCATTATTTTATTTTATGTTTTAGGGGTTTTAGAAACCTCTGTCTTTTCTTTTTGGGACACACCCAATATATTCAGGGGTTACTCAAGAATTGCTCTTAGCAGGTCTCGGTGACCATGTGGGATGCCAGAGATTGAAACTGGGTTGCTCACATGCAAAGCAAATTCCTTACTCGCTGTGCTATCCTTCCAGCCTCAGAAACAAAGACTTTTTAAAACTAACTTTTTTTGGCTTTTAGGCCCAACCCAGTAATGTTCGGGGCTTAATTCTGGCTCTGCACTCAGGAATTACTCCTGGCAGTGCTTGGGGATCCAAATGGAATGCTGGGGATCAAACCAGGGTCAGATGCTTGCAAGGCAATAATTGTACTATTGCTCCAACTCCCTGAAAAACCTAACTTTTAAGTCTTTTAATACACCTCCCTGAAAATTACCTGGTTTGGAAACTTGTAAGAGCCCAAGTTAAAAAAAATAACTACATGAAGTGAGAATTGGGTTGCTTTTAAGAAAACCAAGAAATGTAGTGATGAGGGTAATTTAAATCTGTAAGATGTAAGTTTATAATTACAATCATGACCATAACTTCCAGCATATTTAGTTTTAAGAGAAAAAACAAAAATAAATGAAGGTAAGAAATAAATAGGTGAGGGGACTGGAGTGATAGCTCAGCAGATAGTGCATTTGTCTTGCACATGGCCGACCAGGGTTCGATCCCCAGCATCTCATATGGTCCCTCGAGCACCCCGGGGAGTAATTCCTGAGTGCAGAGCCAGGAGTATCCCCTGTGCATTGCCGGGTGTGACCCAAAAAGAAAAAAAAATAAGTATGTGAATGTGAATTCTTTGTGAAGTTTTGTTTTTCAACATAAGAACAAAGGCATACACTATTAGATGTAAAAGCATCTTGCAAATGTAAAAACATAAAAATTGTTGTTGATTCTAAATTAGAAACAAATTCTATGAAAAATTTGTTTTGTTTTGGGGTCAAACCCAGTGGTTCTCTGGGGTCACTCTGGGTGGGGCTTAAGAGATCATATGGAAAGTTGGGGATAGAATCTGAATCAGCTGTGTACAAGGCCAGAGTCATATCTGGTGCGCTATAACTCTAGCACCAATTCTACAGAAATATTAGTATTTATCTATTGTCAGTGATAGTGGCTCAAATTACTGAGATGCATTAGTATTGCTTTGAATTAGTGCCCGCTATCGCTGTTGAAAAGGTCAGTATTGCTAGCAAATCTCCAAGTTCTCAGTAACTGTATATGCCTGCTAATATTCTTTTTAAAAATTAATTTTTATTGAGGTTCTGTGATTTACATTACTGATGATTATGTTTTATTATTCACATAATTCCAATACTATACTTGCCACCAGTGTGTCTACCCTGCTAAGATTCACACATTGATTAATTTATTATATTTTAGTTTGGGGGGTCTCACCCAACAGTTTTCAGGGCTTACCCCTTCCTCTGCACTCAGGGTTGACTTTCTGCAGTGCTTGGGGGACTATCTGGGGTGCTAGAGATTGAACCCAGGTTATCCATATGCAAGGGACGTACTCTATGCACTGTACTGTTACTGTGGCTCCTAAGATTATTTTTAAAGTAGGGTTTATAATATGACTTAGATTTCAGCATAGATCTTTCTAAATATGTATAGTACTGAAAAAGTGCTAAAATATTTCAAAGATACTAACATTAATACTAACTTCAAGAATGAGAAAGTTGATGGTGGCAACTATAGAATCATTTTGTTTTAAACTTTTTAAGTCACTGACAAGATTTTATTCTATTTTTTTCTCTATAGACTGATGAATAATGTTGTCTGTTTGTCTATGGCATAACCTGGTTTATAAAATTAGATTGCAGAAACAGAAAAAGTAAATAGCATTAAAAATGATTCAAGGATACTTATAGGGTTTATAAAAACATCTGTCAGCATCAGGTTACTTCTGCTCTGATAGTTTCTAGGCAAACTTGGTTATTTCTAGAAGGTCACACTCAAAGATAATGCAGATAGATAACACGGTAATGTAAAAAGCCTTTACAAATCAACAGTTAAAAAGACTGTAGAAAAGTGGACATACAGTGTGAGCTTATTATTTAAAAAAGAACTATGAATACCAATATGGAAAGTGTCCAATTTCACCAAAATTTAAAGAAATGGTTAAACTCTGGTATATATTCAATTATATTATATTACTAAGGACAGTTTAATGTTTTTTAAGGACACTAAAAGAGAAAAACATGGATTTTAATATACAGCTGATAAAATTTTATCAGAAAGTGTATGTATCAGTATCTGGCATATAGCATGTTCTTAATAAATATTTAATGAGTGAATGATTGGGCTTCTCACATTGATATATGTTTTCAGATGATTGGGGAATTATTGTGGGAATTATTTGGGGCCACACCTGGTGGTGCTCAGGGCATACTCCTGGCTTTGTGCTCATGGTCAAGCTTGGAGGACCACTTTAACTGCCAGCAATCAAATCAAGGCTGACAGCAGGCAAGACAAGTGCCTTAACCCTTGTACTATTTCTCTGGCTTGGAAAATTCTTAGGTATAAAAATCATCCAAAATTTGAAGACAGAATTCCTGGAATACTGTTTATGTGACAGTCCAGTTTTGAGGCCGATAGAAAACTCAGAAAAATTCATCAAGGCTACCACAAAGTCCATTTAATATACCAGTTTCACTGTCATCATCTCCCAAACTTGTGGGCATTTATAACATACTGGTATTGCTGGCTTGATTTTTTGCATATTTTTCTTCCTGTAAAAGTGCTGTATGACATATACTTTTTAAAATTAAAGTGTATCATATTTAATTTGTTTTGAGAAGTTTTCAAAAAGCTCATGATGATAGGGATAATTGTAAGACACCCTAGTGGGTGACAAAATTAAGGCTAGGAATCACTGTTTTGCATTCATCCCTATGATAGTTTTCAGTTGCTCTTCCCTAGTTCTTAATATATTCTTCTTACAATGTGAGCAGATCTTTTCTGTCAATAACTAAAGCATAATTTTGTTAATGATAGGTAAGCACCTTATTATCTGTAGTTGGCAGGCTTAGACATATTACTGTCTCTTAGATAAAAACAGCTGTTTCCAGATGTCATTATAGCAGGCATTATCACTGACAAAGCTTTCTCACAAAGCGTCTTACAACAGTTCTGTATGCTACCAGAGCTGCTTGTACCAAAAATTCTGTGGGAGTTAGGGCCCTGTACATTCTAATTTCTATCTGCTTTGATTGCAACCTCCTGTTCAGATATTACAGTGACTGACATTTCCATAATTCCATATACATGCATTTTTGTCTTATAACTACATTGTCTCAGTATTATGACACTTTTGAACCTTGGGAATATTTGCCCAGATTTATGTCACCTCTAATAGCAGCACATAGACAGTTTGAGGCTATTAGAAATCGACACAATGTATTTTGTTTAGTATTCTGGAAGCATTCATTTTAATGTCTCCTTCACAGATTTATTTATATAAACGAATACATTTTTGAATGCATGTCTATCATTATGTGGCATTTCTCAATTATTCGAATTAGTTTCTAATCCAAAAAGACTCATTATTACAGCCATTTCTCAGTAGAAAATATTAATTACTATATTTATGTCAGTGTTTTTTTCAGAGACCCAATCTTTGGAAAAAATATTTATTTTGTTCCTTTCTCTTCTCTTGCTGTTGTGATGACTAGGGATGGTGTCACAGACACGTAGTTGTTTTGTTTGGGGCCACACCGAGAGGTGCTCAGCAATCACGCCTGGTGGGCTTGTGGGGAACCATATGTGGTGCCAGGTATCAAACCTGGGTCATCTTCGTGCAAGGCAAGTGCCTTACCCATGGTACTATCACTCCAGCCCACACTTAGCTCTGATTCTTGCACACCTGGGAGGTCTCAAAATTGAGGTGGTTTGCATGTGTTTTCACTGAGAGTTGCATCCTTTTGGTGTGATGCTTGCATATATTTTGGTTTCAGTGCATTCTATGGGCTACACAATTGGTTGCAGTGCGCATGCGTACTTTGTTGTGGTGCAGTGAAGATCACTCACTTCATTGTAGCACTGAGAATTTTAAATGGCAGTGTTACTGTAATCACACTCAGATATGTGGGAGGACTTTGAGATCACACTCAAGCCCTGCAATTGCAAGACTATCCCTGTGCCCTTACTCAGTGTTTTATGTACCAGATTCAGAATTTTGTATTTATTTAGCAAGGTGCTCTAGGTTTTTGTTAAACTTAGTGTTTTTTTTAACATCAGTCTTCTTTTACATTTAGTCTTTCAACATTAGAATCCTACAGGGAAATTTTTAAGCTTACTTTAAAATGACTTGTTTTTTCTTCTGACCACTCTAAAAAATTTCTTTTTGCCTGAATGTTTAGCTTTTCATTCTTTTTCTGTAACTAAGAATTTAATAAAACATTCATGATCCATGCAAACTGTGAATTCATTTCAAACTGCACATTTACACTACTTAGTATTAAACATAGGCACTGAGAAAAATATACCCTGCAATTGGACACTTTGTAATACTACCCTGGCAGCAATAATGAAGATTTTAAAAAGCAAACCACTCACACATCCACCCTATGGACTACTGTGTAGCCATTAAGAAGGGTATGTAGATAAGCCAGAAAGATAGTACTGGAGGTAAGCCACTTGCCTTGCATGCATTAGCTTAGTCTGACCATGATCTGATGTGCAACACCCTAAAAAATTAATGAGGTTATATCTTTATGGTCTCAAATGGGAAGATATCAAACTGCCAAAGAAAAAGCAGTCAAAATTACATAGACAATACGGCATAATTTATGAAGATTACCTTTGAACATTTATGTGTTGTTATATTTACACTACTATGTATGCATATGCATACAATACGGCTGGAGCGATAGCACAGAGGGTAGGGTGTTTGCCTTGCATTCGGCTGACCTGGGTTCGATTCCTCTGCTCCTTCAGAGAGCTTGGCAAGCTACCAAGAGCATCTTGCCCACACAGCAGAGCCTGGCAAGCTACCATGGCATATTGGAAATGCCAAAAACAGTAACAAGTCTCACAATGGAGCCATTACTGGTGCTCATTCGAGCAAATCAATGAGCAATGGGATGACAGTGCTACAGTGCTATACATGCAAAAAGATCCGGATATGGATAAACTAACCTGTTGTTTTTATATCAGGGGAGGAAAGTGAAACTTGGGGCGAAATGAATGTGAAAACAAATATTTTTTAAAAACTATACAATTTTCTGAAAATTTAAAACCTTTTTTACAAGCATACCATAGGTTTGTAATTTCAAAAAAACTTATTGATCCCCCCCCCATGAAATTTGCTGTTGCACTCCAACTGGACCTGAACTATTTTTTTTTCTATTTGGGTCACACCCAGCGATGCTCAGGGGTTACTCCTGGCTTTGCACTCAGGAATTACTCGTGGCAGTGCTTGGGGGATCCTATGGGATGCCGGGGATCAAACCCGGGTCGGCCGCGTGCAAGGCAAACGCCCTACCCGCTGTGCTATCACTCCAGCCCCTGGACATGAACTATTAAATAAGCAAAATTTTAATAAGATGGCAATACTGAGGTGGAAATAAGGAAATATAAGCAAAACAATAATAACAGAAGTTGTCAATTTGTACCATTATTTTGTGCTAGACATATCACAGGAATAAACTAATTTGTTCTTTAGAATAACTCTAATGGAAGATTCATTTATCACTTATAATAAAATGCTAGAACTCAAAGAGATGAATAACTAAGTCAACAAAGGCAATATAACTGGTAAACACAGTAAAGCAGGGAGTTTAGCTTGGATTTATCTGATTTCTGAATCCCATGTTTTGCTTCTTTGTCTTGATTTTCTTTTGAGCCCCAGTGGGTAGTGATCGGGGCTTACACCTGGCTCTGTGCTCAGAGATCACTCCTTTTGTGCTTGAGGGAGTATGTGTGGTGCCTGGGATCAAAACTAGGTCAGCTGAATGAAAGGTAAAACCTTTACCTGCTATACAATATCTCTGTCTTCATAAATCTATGTTTTTGCTACTGGACACCATAATCTATTGATAGTGTATAAATATAGTTTTCAATAATGTCAGGAACCAGGAACTATTCTAAATACTTTTTTGTGTGCTGGGGATCAAACCAAGGACCTCATATAGGCAAAATATGCATTCTACCACTGAGTAACAACGCAGTCTCTAAGTACACTTACAAAACACAAGTAATTTATACATCATAACAACTCTATGAAGTAGGTGGTATGATCATTGTAATTATGATTAATTTTACAACTGCCATAAAAATTGTTTTTAATAAAGAAATGTTATTTATAATATTTTTGTTGAGTTTTAGAAATATATTCTAGCACCAATCCTACCATCAGTCTCAACTTCCTTCCACCAGTGTTACCAAGTTCTCTCCTACTTTGCCACACAGAATAACACCTTGACAGGCATATTATAAAGTTTGATTGTTATAGTTTGGATCTCATCATTTCAATGTTGTTTAGCCTGTGGTAAGTTATATAGATATATGCTATATGCTATCTATATAACTTACTGTGGTTATATAGATAGCACATTACTGGTGCTACAGTAACCCCTGATCTCTGCTCCTCCAATTACTTAATTTTCTCATCTTATATCCATTTCAATTTCTTTCCTTCTGTTCTTCTCTTCCCTATTCTCTGGGGTCAAGGGTTATCTAGGAATCCCAAATAACTACATTATATTCACTCTTCCAGTTCTTCTGTATATCACAGTTATTTTTAAATTTTATTTTATTGATTCACCATGAGATATACTTACAAGTTTTCATGTCTGAGTTACAATCACGCAATGATCAAACACCTATCCCTCCACCAGTGCATATTCGCCACCACAAATATCCCTAGTATACCCCCACATTTCCCACCTTCCCACTGCCTCCATGGCAGACAATATTCTCCATACTCTCTCTCTACTTTTGGGCATTATGGTTGCAATGGAGATAATGAGAGGTTATCATGTTTGCTCCTTTATCTACTTTCGGCACACAATTCCCATCCTGACTGGTTTCCTCCAACCATCATTTTCTTAGTGATCCCTTCTCTATTCCAGCTGCCTTCTCCCCACCCATTCATGAGGCAGGCTTCCAATTATGGAGCAATCTTCCTGACCTTTATATCTACTGTTCTTGGGTGTCAGTCTCGTGTTATGTTACTTTATATTTCACAAATGAGTGCAGTCCTTCTATATCTGTCACTCTCTTTCTGACTCATTTCACATGGCATGATACTCTCCATGTCTATCCACTTATAAGCAAATTTCATGACTTCATCTCTCCTAACAGCTGCATAGTATTCTATTGTGTATATGTACAAAAGTTTCTTTAACCAGTCGTCTGGATAAACAACACTTGGGTTGTTTTAAGATTTTGGCTATTGTATCACAGCTAATTTTGTATTGCCTTTCTTTTGGCTTACTTCACTCACATGATATCATCCAATTCCAACTAGGTTGCAGCAAATTGCATTATTTCATTGTTTATTGGAGCTGCATAATATTACACTGTATGTATGTTATATATATTACATCTTCAAAATTCATACATCTGTAATTGGACACCTACTTTGCTTCCATATACAAATGCTGCAATGAATACTGGTGTGAATATGTTGAATGTTCTTGTTGTTTTGGAAGTAAAAACCTGAATGTGAATTTGTTGGGGCGTATGGCAGCTCAATTCTAATTGTACTGAAAACCTTCCATGCTGATTTTCACAAGTGTTGAACCAGACAGCATTCCCACCAGCAGTGGATGGGAGTTCCTTTTTCACTACATTCCACCAACAGTGTTCACATTATTTTTGATATGTGCTATTCTCACTGATGACAATATCTCATTGTTATATTGGTTTGGATTCCCTAGCCATAAGTGATGATAAGCATTTTATCCAGTGCCTAATGACCTATCTTCCTCTGAGAAGTGCCTATACATTTTATATCACCAGTTTAACGTAGTTTTATGGATTTTTTGTTTGATCTTTATGAGTACTCTATATATCCTGGATATTCATCCTTTATCTGGTGTGCTGAATGCAAATATTTCTCCCATCCTAAGTGTATTTTAATTTTAACCACATTTCTTTTGCTATGCGAAGAATGCTTTAATTTGATGTAGACCAAATTGCTTATTGTTATTCTGTTTCTTTTTCTAAAGGCATCATGTCACTGAAGAACCTGTTATGGCCCAAATCTTGAAGAATTCTTCCTTTATTTTCCTAACCAGTACTTTATATTTTCCAATTGATCCACCTTGAATTGACATTTCTGCAAGTCAATTGGATATAGCTTTAACTTTTACATGTGGTTATCCAGTTTTTTCCATTACCACTTGTTGAAGAAACTATCTTTACTACATTTAATGTTCTCATTTCCATTGTCAAAACATAATAGTACATAAGTATGGGGGGCTGTTCTTGGGTATTACATTCTGACCCACTGGTCAGAGAACATATTTTTATTCTAGTGCCTTGCTGTTGTGACCAAAATAGCTTTATGATACAGTTCCAAGTTAGGAAATGAGATACCATCCAGTTTCTTATTTTTCAGTATGGTTTTGGTTATTTGAGGTCTCTTCTGATTCCATCCACATTTTATTATTGACTTTTCTAGGATCTTGAAGAATATAATCTGAAGTTGAATGGGGATTGCATTGAATCTATATAATAGTTTAAGTGAGATAGTCATTTTGACAATTTTGATTCTTCCAGTTCATGATAATGAAATATTTTTCTATTTCCTAAGTCTTCTTCTATATCTTTCTTAAATGATTTTGAGTTTTGATGGTACAAATATCCCATATCTTTTTTAAAGTTGATTCTCAGATACTTGATGTTTGGGGACACTATTTTAAATGGGGTAGACTTCTTGATAGCTTTCTTCTCTTATTTATTGTTTTTGTATAAAAATACAAACAATTTTTATGTATTAACATTGTAACTGGCAACATTGCTGTACTGGTTTTTTGTTTCTAGGAGCTTTTTTGTGGACTCTTAAGGGTCTTCTGTGGATATTATCATGCCATCATCAATAGTGATAATTTGTATTCCTCTTCCAATTTAGATCCCTTTGATATGTTTTTTCTGTCTGACTTCTGTAGCTAGGACTTGTAAATTTTATATTGAAGAAAAGTGGCATCAGTGAACATCTCTACCTTGTAATAGATCTCAGAGGGTATTCTTTCAGTTTTTCACCATTAAGAATGATACTGGCATGTTCTGGCTGCTACTAGAAAGCACCAGCAGCCCCCCCATACACATACACAAAAGAATGTTATTGACTGTGGTGTTGTTATAGATAGCCATTAGTATGTTGAGGGATTTTTAAAATTGAATCACTGTAAGATATACAGTTACAAAGTTGTTCATAATTGGGTTCCAGTCATACCATGTTTCAATACCCATCTCTTCACCAGTGTACATTTTCCTCCACCAATGTCTCCAGTTTCCTTCCCAACCCCACCTACCCAGCCTGCCTCTATGGCAGGCCTTCTTCCTCTTCTTCCTCTTCCTCTTCCATTTCTTCTTCCTCTTCCTCTTCTTCTTCTCTTCTTCCTCTTTCTTCTTCTTCTTCTTCTTCTTCTTCTTCTTCTTCTTCTTCTTCTTCTTCTTCTTCTTCTTCTTCTTCTTCTTCTTCTTCTTCTTCCTTTCTTCTTCTTCCCTCTCCTCCTCCTCCTGCTCCTCCACCTCCTCCTCCAGCACCTCCTCCTTCTCTTCCTCCCCCTCTTTCCCCTCCTCCTCCTCTTTGCTTTCCTATTGTCATTATAGTTTGCACTATAGGAACTGAACAGTTATCTTTACTTTTACTAATGTGGTGAATTATGTTAATTGATTTCCATGTCTTGAACCATCTTTGCATCTCTGCAATAAATCCCACTTGACCATGATGTATAATTTTATTTGATATGCTGTTGAATTCGGTTTGATAAAATTTTGTTAAGGATTTTTAAATTTAAATTTATTTATTTAATTTTTATATTTTTATTTTAATGAATCGTGAGATACAGTTAAAGACTTACAAATTTTCATGATTGCGGTTTAATCAAACAATGTTCTAGTACCCATCCCTCCACCAGTGTCCATTCTCCACCACCAATGTTCCCAGTATTCCTCCTGCCATCCCCACTCCTTCCCAGCCCCTGTGCTGTGGCAGACACATTCCCTCTCTCTCTCTCTCCTTTTGAGTATTATGGTTTACAATATAGGCACTGATGAAAGTAGACTATGGACCAAACATGATGGCTGCTTAGAGGTATATTGGTTTTCTCTTTAATCCAATTTTTATTTCACAGTGTTTTTTTCAACTTCTAGGTTTTGGAAACTTTCCCCATCTTCTTTTTGTACTGGATACTCAGTACAATTTCTATATTTGTCAATGCATGTATGTTTGAGTTATGCCTTAGTATGTCAGCTATTATGGAAAATGTTCCATGTGCACTAAAGGTGTGATATGGGTATTGGGTGAATATTCTTTGCCATTCTGTAGACTGTCTTTGTATTTTGGTCACTGTTTCTTTTGAGGTGAAGAAGCTTCTTGGTTTAAGATAGTCCCATTTGTTTGTCTCTGTTTTCACTTGCTTGGCCAGTGGTGTGTCATCTTTGAGAATACCTTTAGCATCAATGTTGTGGAAGGTTTTGCCAACCTTGTCTTCCATGTACCTTATGGTTTCTGGTCTGATGTTGAGATCTTTAATCCACTTTGACCTGACTTTTGTACTTGGTATTTGGTAGAGATCTGAACCCATTTTTTGCATATAGCTGTCCAGTTTTGCCAGTTGTTGAAGAGGCTTTCCTTGCTCCACTTCACATTTCTTGCACCCTAATCAAAGATTAGATGATCATCTATTTGAGGGTGTGTGTCAGTATATTCAATCCTGTTCCATTGGTCTGCGGCTCTACCTTCGTTCCAGTACCACGCTGTTTTAATTATTACTGCTTTGTAGTACAGATTGAGGTTGGGGACAGTGATTCCTCCCATATTCTTTCCCCAAGAGTTGCTTTAGTTATTCATGGGGGATCATTGTTTCATATGAATTGCAGGAGTGTTTGCTCCATTTCTTTGAAGAATGCCATGGGTATCCTTATAGGGATCGCATTGAATGTGTACAATGCTTTGGGGAATATTGTCATTTTGACAATATTAATTCTCCCAATCCATGAGCAGGGGATATCTTTCCATTTCCTCGTGTACTCTTTTATTTCTTGAAGTAGCGCTTTGTAGTTTTCTTTATACAAGTCCTTTACCTCCTTAGTTAAGCTGATTTCGAGGTACTTGGTTTTCTGGGGCATGATTTTGAATGGGGTTGTTTTTTTTATGTCACTTTCTTCTCTCTCATTATTTGCATATAGGAAAGCCATGGACTTTGGGGTATTGATTTTATAACCTGCAACTTTACTATGCAAATCTATTGTTTTTAGGAGTTTCTTGGTAGAGGTTTTAGGGTTCTCTAGGTATAGTATCATATCATCTGCAAATAGTGAAGCTTTATTTCTTCCTTTTTTACCTGATGCACTTAATATTTTTTATTGCCTAATCACTGTTGCAAGTACTACCAGTACTATATTGAACAGAAATGGAAAGAGTGGGCATCCTTGTCTCATCCCTGATCTTAGAGGGAAGGCTCTTAGTTTTTCCCCATTGAAGATGATGATTGCCGTAGACTTGTAGTAGATGGCTTTGACAATATTGAGGAGAGTCTCTTCTATACCCATTTTGGCGAGTTTTCATCACAAATGGTTGCTGGATCTTGTCAAATGCTTTCTCTGCATCTATAGATATAATCATATGGTTATTATATTTTCTTTTGCTGATATGATGGATTATGTTGATTGATTTCCGGATACCCATCTGATAAAGGGCTGATATCAAAGATATACAAGGCACTGGTTGAACTCTGCAAGAAGAAAATATCCAACCCCATCAGAAAACGGGGGGTAGAAATGAACAGAAATTTTCTCAAAGAAGAAATCTGAATGGCTGAAAGACACATGAGAAAATGCTCTACATCACTAATCATCAGGGAGATGCAGATTAAAACAACAATGAGATATAATTTCATACCACAGAGACTGGCCCACATCCAAAAGAACAAAAGCAACTGGTGTTGGCGTGGATGTGGGGAGAAAGGGACTCTCCTTCACTGCTGGTGGGAATGCCGACTGGTTCAGCCCTTTTGGAAAGCAATATGGACGATTCTCAAAAAATTAGAAATTGAGCTCCCATTTGGCCCAGCAATACCACTCCTGGGAATATATCCTGGAGAGGCAAAAAGGTATAGTATAAATGACATCTGCATTTATTTTCATTGCAGCACTGTTTGCAATAGCCAAAATCTGGAAAAAACTGAGTGCCCAAAAACAAATGACTGGTTAAAGAAACTTTGGTACATCTACACAATGGAATATTATGCAGCTGTTAGAAATGATGAAGTTATGAAATTTGCATATAAGTGGATCAATATGGAAAGTATCATGTTAAATGAAATGAGTCAGAAAGAGAGAGACAGACAGAATGATCACACTCATATGTGGAATATAAATTAACAGCGGAGACTAACATCCAAGAGTAGTAGAGATAAGTACCAGGAGCTCTGCTCCACAGCTTGGAAACTGGCCTCACAAGCTGGCGGAAAATGCAGCTGAGATAGAGAAATGAACAGAAAATGGAGTCTCCTAATACTATTATGTTTCTGCTAATGTATTTCTTTGGGTTTGTGATTAAAAGCTTTATGAAATTTGCTGACTCCTCATTTGGTGCATAAATGTTGATCACAGTTAGTATTTCTTGTTATATTGTTCTCTTAACCAGTAATTAGTGTGCATCATTGTCTTTAAATACTTTCTTTATATATTATGCTATATTGTCTGATATGAGTATTGCAGTTTCAGTTTTTTCTTGTCTACTGTTGACTTGTATGATTGTTTTCCATTGTTTCACTCTGAATCTGTATTGATCCTGTGTGTTTAAGTGTGTTTCCTGCTTGCATCAAATTGATGAGATTTTCTCTCCTGAGACACCAGACTACTCTATGTCTTTTTATAGGAGAATTTTGTCTGTTGATATTAAGAGTGACTATTGTTCCCATTTTTATGTATGTGCGTGTGACCCCCAATTTGTTTTGAACAAGTGACTGTTTGCTTTTTATAGGTTGCCGGTTAGTATAACTTGCAGGTTTAGTTGTAAACCTTACCAGCTTTTGTTTGTTTAAAAAGGCTTTCATGATTGCGCTCATATGTGCAATATAAAGTAGCAGAGCGGTACGAGCCAGCAATGATGCAACTTCTGGCAGAAATTCCTCTGGACTTAGTTACTAAAATACTAAAATACAGGAATCCAAAACCTCGTGGCCGCTATTGTGACCACACGATCTCATATCTCTTCATTCTCAGCAATGGAAAACAAATTATCAAATGTTTCCTTTCCAGCAGATCCGACTCTGGGGGGCGGAAACTCCAAACAATAATAGTGAGTTTTTTGTTTGAATGTAATCAAAGTAAAGAGAAAGTAAAGTGAAATTCATCAGCTACACAGGTGGGGTGGGGGGCTGGGGAGGTGGGGGGTGTGGGGAGGTTTACTGTGGTTCTTGGTGGTGGAATATATGCACTGGTGATGGGATGGGTGTTCGAGCATTGTGTAACTGAGACTTAAGCCTGAAAGCTTTGTAACTTTCCACATGGTGATTCAATTAAAAAAACAAATAAATAAATAGTTAAATAAAATAAAATAAAATAAAAAAGGCTTTCATCCTTCCCTCAAGTCTAAATGAAAATTTTGCAGGGTAGTGGATTCTAGGTTGGAAGTATTTTCATATGGTACTTTGAATATGTCATTTCTTTTTTCTTGCTTACACAATATCATATGGAAGGTGTGTTGTGATTCTTGTATTTGAGGGTTTTTATTTCTCTCTTACTGCTTTAAGTAGTCTGTCTTTGTATTTTGTTTCTACCATTTTGATTCTACCATTTGTTTCTACCATTGATCACTTGATGTCATTTTTTTTCTTTTTGGGTCACACCCAGCGATGCTCAGGGGTTACTCCTGGCTTTGCACTCAGGAATTACTCCTGGCGGTGCTTGGGGGACCATATGGGATGCCGGGGATCGAACCCGGGTTGGCCGCGTGCAAGGCAAACGCCCTACCCGCTGTGCTATCGCTCCGGCCCCCACTTGATGTTATTTTAAATCTATTTTGTTTCTGCATTCTTGGGCTTCATGTATCTATGCAGAAGTCTATCTCCAGAGACTGGGAAAGTTCTCAGTTATTATTTCTGCTACCAGCCAT
The DNA here is from genome assembly GCF_027595985.1 of Sorex araneus. Taxonomy (NCBI): domain Eukaryota; kingdom Metazoa; phylum Chordata; class Mammalia; order Eulipotyphla; family Soricidae; genus Sorex; species Sorex araneus. The sequence goes on from NC_073313.1 coordinate 108,046,616, forward strand.
TTCCACCCCCCTCTTTTTCTTCTCCTGCTAGTATTCTGTAATTTGAACATTATTATTCTTCCTATTTCTATCAACAATCTTACATTTCTTCTATTTACTTTTCCTTTCTTCTGCTACTTTTTTATTGATGGCTAATATTTTGCCTTCAGTATTGTTATTTGATTCTCTGCATGCTGAAACTGTGGCTTGTTATTCTATTCTTTAACTCTGTCAATTCCATTTGCATGGACTCTCTGATATACCAGATAAGTTAATTTATGATTCTTACATTTTTATCTTTGATTTAAACACCGTGGTTTATAAAGTTGTTCATAATACAATTGTTAGAGGCCTTCACTATTTCCACACCAATCCCACCACCAGTGTGACCTTCCTCCATTTTTTGTGACCTTTTCCCCATTTTTTCTACAACCCCCTAAGCCTGCCTTCTTGCATGCACAAACTAATTTATTTTGTATTGATTGTTATGGCTAAATGGCTAATGGAATTATCAAAAAATATTTCAGTAAAGGAATATTTGTGAAATTGTTATATCTTGGAATGGACTAATTAAATCCTTGTCAAAATGTTTACTAAACTGTTTGTTGCTACTTGAGCTTTCTGTGTTAGTTGTGGTTGTCTTCTGTGTTCCTTTCACATCCAATTTGGTGGGGTGTAGATATTGTAAACTTTGGAGGTGTTGCTCTCCAGAAACTCCAGATATGTAATTGGGCTGTGAGTTTACATGGTGGCAGTTGTCAGATGTGGGTGTGGTCTCAGGGTTTCAGAATGGGAGCAGACTGCCTACTCCCATTCTGAGGAGACCCCACAGTTCTCAGACTGAAAACTGGTGTACCTGGAATGTTTGGCAGTTTGGTGTCTCTGCCATTAATCCTGAAGCAGTAGAATCAGGCAATTGGCATGGCTGCAGGCATGAGGTGTAGGTGTTAGGTGTGGCTGCTGAGGCTTCAGCAGGGCAGGTAGTTGGCCTGCCCCATTCCAAGGGTAAAGCAGTGTTTTCAGCTGGAAAACCAGCAACCAGCATACCTGTTAGTTTTTGAGGCTTAGTTTGCATTTCTTTTGAGCTTTAATTGTGAGTCTGGAAAGCTGGGTAAATGGATGAGTTTATATGCAGCAGTTTGTGGGATGTGAGTAAATTAGAGAAACTTTTATCTGATTTTATTTCTTTTACACGGTTCCAAGCAATAGTACAGCAGGTAAGGTGCTTGCCTTACACATGACCGGCTGGCACCCCATATGGTCCCCTGAACATCACTATGAGTGTTTTTTGAGTGCAGAGTCAAGAGTATGGCTTAAGTACCACTGGGTGTGGCCCTCAAAACCAATTTTTCTTCCAGTGACTGTTTTATTTCCATTGCCATTGCATGGATTGCTGATTTGAACTCCTCCTTGATGATGCTTGGAGTTGTATTTGATTTTAATGATTTACAGGACTTCTGTCCCTGTCTGCCAGGGCAGGAGAATTTCCTTGTTTAACTATTGTCTTTAAATATTTGTGGGTTCTGAGAGTAGAATTTCAGATTCCCAATAATCAAAGCTCTTATCTGATTCATTATTTTTCAGTAAGGGGACACTACTTATAATCTGTTATTCTAATAATTTATGTGCCTTTGAGATAGTATTACAGTTGCCATGCAGGTGAATATCTAATTACTCCTGTTTACACACCAGGGTTTTTATGGAGGTCTTTGAGGACAGATATAAAAAATAAAACTCTTAGAGTTCATGAGGTTGAAGGAGTAGAGTTTTCCATGTACACATTAACATCTTTATGCTTCTGAGTAGGTCCTAAGGCTAAGGGTGGGGCTGCAGAGCCAAGATAGAAATGGTTAGAACTGCACCACCCCCATTTTTAAATGGAGAAACTGAGATACAGAATATAAAATTTGCAAATATGGTCAGAACAAGAAAATACAAGTTTTTTCTTGCCATACATGCCAATACTTCTCTAGTTATCATATAGAAGAATAGATCATATCCATGCTCTCCCCAATTCTCATTCTCATTGAGGAGGTTAAAGTGAAAAAAGAGATTAACAGGAAAAATGTAGGATTTACCAAATAAAATCATCGTTCAAAGAATGCCTCTTTCATTAGTGAATCAGTGGTGTACAGTTACATACTTACAAATTTTCGTTTTGCGTTTCAGTCATATCATGATCTAGTACCCATATTTCCACCAGTGTCCATTCTCAAACACCAATGATCCCAGTATACCTCCCACCCACCCCCCCCACTCCACCTCGCTTCTATGGCATGTTCTTTCTTTCCTTTTTGGGTGTTGTGATTTGCTATAGATGCCATTGTATTCAATCTGTAGTCTACATTCGGCATGCATCTCCCAACCTGAGACGGTCCTCCAAACACCCTTTACTTCATGTTCCCTTATCTATCTGATCTGTCTTTTCCCCCAGCATGTGAGAACCGGCTTCCAAGCCATGGGGCAAACCTCCTGGTCCTTATTTCTACTATTATTGGGTGTTAGTTTCCTATTCTGTTACTTTATATTCCACAGACGAATGCAGTCTTTCTATGTCTATCCCTCTCTTCCTGAGTCATTTCACTTAACACGATACTTTCCATGTTGATCCACTTATATGCAAATTTCATGACTTCATCTTTTCTAACAGCTGCATAGTTTTCCATTTTGTAGATGTATCAAAGTTTCTTTAGCCAATCATCTCTTCTTAGTCACTTGGGTTTTTTACAGATTTTGGGTATTGTGCTGCAATGAGCATACAAGTGTAGATGTCATTTCTACTATACTTTTTGCCTCTCTGAGAAATATTCCCAGAGGTGGTATTACTGGATCAAATGGGAGCTCAATTTCTAATTTTTTGAGAATCGCCCATACTATTTTCCAAAAAGACTGAACCATTCGGCATTCCCACCAGCAGTGAAGAAGAGTCCCTTTCTCCCCACATCCACGCCAACACCAGTTGCTTTTGTTCTTTTGGATATGTGCCAGTCTCTGTGGTGTGAGATGATAATGCTGGTTAACTTAAAGAATGCAGGCTTCACTAATAAAATTAAAGCTACAAATGATTAAATAGCTGTATTATTCTCAGGAAGTTCTATTCAAAAAAACTTCTCTCCAAAGTGAAATGTTCACATTTTGAAACCCAGAGTCAATTAAGAGATGTCCCTTAATGCGTTACTATGCTGTATGGAGAATGTGAGCAGAATGGTGCCACAGAGGAAGAGAGAAAATACAACCAGATGTCCTCAAAGTGATAAGTAAAGGCATCTACAATAAGGCCTATGGCTAACATATTAAACAATGATGTAAGATTTAAATTTTTATTCTAAGATCAGTAACAACATTGGAATGTCTATCCTCACCATTTATTTAACACTGTACTAGAAGCTCTCAGCAAGGCAACTATGCACGAAAAGTATACAAAGGCTTTTAGTTTGAAAGATAAATGTAAAAGTATCTTTATTTGCATGTGGGTAAACCTTATACATAGAAAACCCTAAAGGATTCACAAAATAACTATTAGAGCTAATAAATGAGCTCAGTAAATTTGCAGGATCAAGATACAAAACTCAGTTATGTTTTTACACATGAAAAATGATCAATCTAACAATGAAATGAAAAAACACAACTTCATTAATTCCAAAATCAGTAAAAAATAATAAACTCAATTCAAGGAAGTATAAGACTTGTGTACTGAAAGTTTTAGGTATTATTGAAATAAATCAAAGAAAAAATATATAAATGGAAATTAATATCCCATTCATGACTTAGTAGATAGAATTGTTAAGATAGCAATATGAACACTACATTTTATCTATATATTCAATACAATTAACATCAAAATCCCAACCTTTATTTGATACATAATTTTATATAATGATGCTAAAATTCATATGAAAATACAAGGGACTGAGGATAGCCAAAATAAGCTTGAAAAAGCAAAAAGTTCAAAGAAACACACTTCCCACCATCAAAACTTACTACAGAACCAGAAAGATAGATCAAGGGTTAAGGTACATGCTCTGCTTGCAACCAATACCAGTTATATCTCTTGCACCATATGGTCTTTCTAGTTTTGTGGGCACCACGCATCATGGATACACCCACCACAAGGCTCCAGCAACATCACATCTTCCAAGTGATTGGCTGAGACACACTCACCTAACAAGCACTGCTGGGGACAACCCTCCCCTCACATCTTCCCATGAAGCTACAGAAACAGTTGTGATATTGACATAAGGATATACCAGTGAAGTATACATACCAGTGAAGTAGAATTTAGAGTTCAGAATTTAGAGTTCAGAAGGGTTGTGAGCTAACAGGGTGTGAATATTAATGGTAGAGTGTGCTTTTAGGAGTGACAATAGCGTTCTAAAGGTGCTTGTGATGTTATGGAAATGCTCAACATAAGCCAGCAAAAACCAGGCAGCACACTCTGAGAGTTGGGAGAACTCAGGTTCCTTATACTAGTGGAAATATCAGGTTTCAGGCTCTGGGTCCTTTACAAAGGCAAGAGTTCCATTTTAGTACAGATGTTCATTGCCACACGAAATACAATAGCAAAGATATTAAAATAACCCAAATAACCAACTAAAAATGAATAGATCAAGAAGTTGTGGTATATATACACACAACGGTATACTCTGCAGCTCTAGAGAGAACAAAGCCATGCAATGTGCAGCAACATAGATGGAGCTAAACAATATATACTGAGTGGCATAAGTAAGAAGGAACATGGTAGCTGCAGAATGATTTCTCACATGTGATATTTGAGATGCACTGCAGCAACATACGTCCAAAGGCAACATAATGCACAAATTGATCTACACAAATTAGTTGGGGTTTTGGGTGGAGGAGCTTCATAGTCCTTGGAAGAGAGAGGGTACATTGGGGATGGCTGTGGTGTTGGAAGGCGTGCATGGGAAACCATTATTAATAGCATTATAAACCACAGAACTTCAATTAATTTTTAAAGTCATATTTTGAAGCTATAATGTTGATACAGAGGGTAGGGAGTTTGCTTATACACAGCCAACCTGGGTTTGATTACTTAGCACCACTTATGGTCCCCTGAACACCACCAGAAGCGATCCCTGAACACAGCTGGGAGTATGTACTAAGTACCACAGGGTGTGCCCCCCCCGATCAAAAAGTAAAAACAAAAATAAGAGACCTATTTTATAGAGCATCTAGGGATGGAGCCGGCAGGAGAATATAAAAGCAAAAATTATCAAGCCTATCATTGGCAAAACAAGGGAGAGATCATCTCAAAAACATGATACATCTGGAGTATATTTCTAGGTTACCAAGGTTACAAAGTGAGGCTATGACAACCTCAAGGACATTTTTTGGTAAAAACAAATATTTTATTTACTGAATTCCAAGCTGTTCTAAGAAACTATCAACCTCCCCAAATAGGCCACAGAAACCTGGATTTATAGCCCACCAGGTCAGACATACATAACAATCTGCACTTACAGTTAACATCTGAAGTAAAGGTGGTCTTAAAAGACTGAGCTCTTAATTCGTGGGATCTGACTGACACTATTTCCAGGTAGACGGTACTAGAACAGACTTGAATTATAGGCTATTTCCATTTCTTTCTTTTTAAATTTTTTAAATTGAATCACAGTGAAATAGTTACAAAGTCGTTCATGATTGAGTTTCAGACAGAATGTTCCAACACCTGTCCCTTCACCAGTGTACATGTTTCTCACAACCTATGTCCCCAGTTTCCCTCCTACTTATCCCCATACCCTCCTGACTTTTAGGCAGGCACTTTTCTTCTCTCTCTCTCTCTCTCTCTCTCTCTCTCTCTCTCTCTCTTTGTTTGACCTTTATAGTTTGCAATACAGATATTGAAAGATTATCAGATATATTCCTTTACCTATTTTTCAACACTCTGTTCCTGTCCAAAAATGATCATAATTTACAACTATTGCTATTATATGAATGGAAAAAGTATTTACCAAATACCCATCTGATAAAAGGGTTAATATCAACATTATATAAGACAATGGTAGAACTTTGCAAGGAAAAACATTCAAACCCATCAAAAAATGGGGAAAAGAATGATCAAAAACTTCCTCAAAGAAGGAATTCAAATAACCAAAAAGCACATAAAAATGCTCTACAACACTAATCATGAGTGAGATGCAAATCAAAACAACAATGAGATATCATCTCACAGCATAGAGACTGGCACACATACAAAAGTAAAAGAGCAACGAGTGCTGGCACAGATGCTGGGAAAGGGGACTCTCTGTTGGTGGTGGGAATGCCAACTGGTCCAGCCTTTTTGGAAAATAATAAGAATATTCCTTAAAAAAACTAGAAATTAAACTACCATTTGACCCAGTAATACCACTTCTGGGAATATACCCTGTTATATACCCCAGAACACACGGCAGAAACGTCATCTGCACATTTATGTTCATTGCAGAACTATTCACAATAGCCAGGATCTGGAAAAAAATACGAGTGCCTGAGAACAGATGACTAGATAAAGAAACTACGGTACTTTACACAGTGGAATAGTGTACAGCCATTAGGAAAAATGAAGTCATGAAATTCGTTTATAAATGGATGGACATGGAGAGTATCAGGTTGAGTGAAATCAGTCAGAAGGAGAAGGACAGATATAAAAGGACTACATTCATTTGTGGGATATAAAAATATGTATATAGTATGAGACTAATATACAAGTCCAAGGCAAACAAACCTGTACCAGAAAGATTAGCAAATGTTTGGAAGCTTGCCACAATAGTGTCTGGGGGACGAAGGACAGCTAGGATAGATAAGGGTCGTGTCACCCAGACTCAGTTGCCCCTTGCAGCTCGTGCTCTGTGGTGTTAGTTTGAAATGTGGGCAAGGGTCTGTTTTCCTCACCATTGATGGCTGTACAATCTGTGTACTAAAATTATTCATTTTAAATGTAATAAAATTGTATATTATTAACTGAAAATTTATATCTAAATAAACCTGCTATAAATATTTTGGGAAAGGGATGTTTGGGCCACCTACACCTGACTGTGCTTGGGGCTTACTCCTGTCTCTGTGCTCAGGGGCCACTTGTGGAGGGACTCTGGGAATCATCTGTGGTGCCAGGGATGGAACAGAGTCTACTTCACACAAGGCAAGCACACTACTTATTGCTCCATCTTTCTGGCCCCTATAAAAGACTTTTGGGGTTTGGAGAGTGGGCATGTCACTCAGGAGCTGGACACAGCCATATCGATATATCTGGATTAGGCCATGTCATGCAAAACATTTAAAAAATCTTTAAGGACTCCTGCAGATACTAATTGTGATGAGAAGCAATGGTAAAACAGTGGGTTCCTTAGATCTTCATGTAGCTCTAACAAATTAATTTACCCAACAAATAATTATGTAGCACTCATTATGTAAGGTAAATGTAATCCAATAGGGAAGAATAAAAGAAATAACCACCATGAAACTTAAATTCCAGTAGTAATAAGAAAATATCACATTCCTCAAAAACCTACTATATGTCAGATAGTGTTTTAATTTTTTTCTAGTACTCTCATTTAGTTTGTTCATATAGGAGCTATTACTAGCTTTATTTTTGATAAGAAAAGTTAAACAGAGAAGCGAGCTTATTCAGAGCCAAAGATATCAGAAGGCAATCCAGTCTCTTTTATCTCATTTTTGAATCTGTTTGTCTAATTCCATGATACATTTTGCATTCTTGTGTTGAAATATTAAAAACAATTATTCATTGAATTTAGAAATTTTTTTCTTTTTCAAAATTTTGTTGCTGTTGATCAAATTTCTGTGATTTAGGGTACTTTTAATGATGATTTTCAATGCACGTAATTCCAACATTACACCCAACACCAGTGTACCCACCTCTCTCTCCCAAGGACCCCAACGCTTCTCTCTTTCAGCCCCCACCCCCAAATCAGTTGTGTGGACCAGTTTTTCTGTTGTGTTGCCTTTGGCCATTTGTTGCTATTTGCTGTGTATCTTTAAGGCCCATATATGATAGAGATCATTCTGTATCTACCCTTGCCTTTCCGACTGACATCACTCAGCATGCACTCAGCAGGCAAAGTTTCATCCAGGCTGCAGCAAAATGTATTATTTTGTTCCTTCTTTTTTTCCCTGAAGTGTAGAGGATTAAATTCAGGGTCACATATATGCTGCCATTTATTTTTGAAGTGTTAGTTTTCAAATATTTTACTTCGTTATGATTCATTAGTAAGATTGTCATTACAAGAAAAATTAGAACTGAGTATGAACAAGTTTAGAACTGTTAGTATAGTCTGAAAAACCGGGGACCTGGGGGGAGGAGATCTGATCCAAATGAGTTTGGAGATCTCAGTCACAGGCTCCCACCTACCTCCGTGCTACAGGCCCTAACTGCGTCTTTTGATCTCTTTCGAGATTCATGGGGCTCTGAAAAAAGGCCAATAAATGAGCTTACATAGCTGAGCTGGAGGTGGTTTGTGGGTGTGTCTCCCACATACCTAACTTTTGGGCGTATAATTCCTTGTTAAACTTGACCCCAAGTTGTTGGGTCTGGCCAAAGGCACAGCAGCAATTTTGGGGTATCTGGAAGTCTGAATGCACCATCAGGCTGCTGATGCACTTGCCCCACAGGTATGGGTTGATCTGCTGGCAGCACCATAACCCCTGTTCACCTTCTTTTTATTTTACACTTTTATTTTGAAATTAAGTATTTTTTATTGACATCATTTGAGAGAAACTAATTTTCTCACTTGAAATGCAAGGACAATCACCAATGATCATAATCAAGGCCAAATAGTTTTGCCAGCAAACTACTAGGTTTGGGAATAGATATGCAGACTAAAAGTAATTCCATTATTCTCTAATTATTCTTACTTTTGATGTTAAATAGTCCTTGGTCTTTAGGCATGACATATTTAATCTAGTCATTAATAGGTCAAATCTCGTGCAGAATCTGTGCAAAATTCTCCAATTGTCATGACGGGGATTTTGTTTGTATTACTTTAAGGGAGAAGACCTCTATGCTTAGTGCCTGGAGGGGAAAAAGAGCACACCTTCTCCCAGTGGGTATAGGCCTTGTTTACACACGCACTTTGTGTGGAAGAGAAAGTGATTATACCTGCCTTTCTTGGCCTATTTCCAAAGGGAGTTCCAATCCTTCCTAAAATCTCACTTTCCAGTCTCTCTCTCAGAGCAAATATGTTCACTAGACGTACTTGGAAAACCTTTATAAAATATATTTGCCTGGCACTCTGTCAACCCATTGCAGGTTTATTTCAGTATGACTATTTTTGGGTCCAATGCAAGTACAAAAATTTTGAGAATAAAAAAATCAGAGAAGAAATAAAGCACCGTCACTGTTGTCCCCGTTGTTCATCAATTTGCTTGAGCGGGCACCAATAATGTCTACATTGTGAGACTTGTTACTGTTTTTGGCATATTGAATATGCCATCAGTAGCTTGCCAGGCTCTGCTGTGCAGGCGGGATACTATCGGTAGCTTGACGGGCTCTCTGAGAGGGACGGAGGAATCAAACCTGGGAGAAATATAATGAAATTAAAAATAAAAATGTGTGATTTTTGATGTCCACCCTAGGCTGAGAGCACCCAGTTGTCTGACATATATTCACAGGCCTATTAACATTTTGTGTAATACTTAGAATTGATGATGCTTTTTCTGTACTTTTAAAAAAATTGATGGAATAAACCTCAAATGGAATATAAATAGCAGCAATATATTATTGTCTCACAGAATTTTTTAACACCATTTTAGTTTGGACAGGGCAAAGTAGAATCGCAAACTGATAATGGGTGGGAGCCATAGTGCTATTAAAAATTATATTCTAGAACTAGGAAAACAAAGACCCATGACCTCAGGAATTATTAATGATAAGTTACCATTTTTGAGTGCTAACCATTTTCTATGCTCTGAAAGCTTCATGTCCATTCTTTCATTTGTTTCTAATAACCATCCGTAAGACCACATGCTACAGAGGAACAAAATAAGGCTTAGAGAGGTTGATTTTCATCATTTTCAAAGCCCAGATTCAAACTCACTTTATTTTATTTCAATTGTTTTTTCTGAGAAAACTTTATTTATGAGAGATGAGGGCTCAGTCCTTGTTAGGTCTGCCTTCCATGGGGCTCTTAGGACATAGCCTCTTCTCCCTTCTTCTGCTCTTGCAAAGATGTGTATCTGTACCCTTTTTCTTGATGTACTGAATGTCCTGCTTGTCCTTGAGGAAACTTAAGTCACTCTATCACATGATGTTCACAGTGGAGCAAAGACACAACTGCTCAGATCATCTACCACATGGGCTGGTGTGCTCGGGGAGTGGCTGGTGGTGGCAACTGAGCCTCGACTTGTTCAGAACATTTTTGGTTAGTGTTGCAATTGTTGAAGCCAGGAGGTAGCTTAGATCTGGGACTGCTCCTGTTTAATGGTTGCTATGGTGGAAGCCAAAGTCATTATTTTCAAAAATTGGTCTGTTTTGACTCAGTTTGCTTTGGGGAGCTCATGAGATCCACTCTAGTCTTTCCTCACAATAAACTCAACTGGGCTTTGGAAAAGGATGAAAGATGGGGAAGAAATTAAATAGGCCAGAAACAAAGTAAATGTGGCCAGTGCCCTATGAACAGTAAAATGGATTAGGTTTGGAGAATGACTTCTGGAAATCAGAAAGTAGACCAGGCCCACTGAAGAGCAGCTTGAGCTTAATTTGGACACTCTTTCAGGTCTAAGGATGAGTTTTTAGCCATGGGGGTTTACGTACTGCTTACAAAGAAGAGCAAGACCACTCTCATATCTAGATTACCCTTATATAATGTGTTGTATTCTGTGCTAGGCTGAATTTCTCTAAGTACTTTACCAACATTAACTCAGTTATTTTAGTCTAATAATATCCCTATGTGATGGGTAAATACACGGAAGTAAAGAGACATTAAATATCCTTTCCTAGGTCACACAGATACTAAGTGCCAAGCTTTAAGAATAAGCACTCTATATCTAATGGCTCTGTTATAGTTTCTCAGCAGAGAAACTTAATGTCTCTGTCTCTTGTGCTTTACAGTCCTTTCCCCACTACTCTTTACTAACACATTTCTCCTGACCTATAGACTTTTCTTCCACTGAAACCGTACCCTTGGATTACTTCATCTTCCATATTTGCCTCTTTTCTTTCAAGTACTGAGAATTGATCCCAGGATTTCACATATTTAAGGCAAATGTTCTACCCCAATCCCTGACACTGCTACTTCTGGCACTTTCTTATAAACAGCATGCTCTTTTCACCTGCCATACACTTTTTATGTAAATTTTATGACCTAACTTTGTAAATTAAGGTGGAAAGTGTTGTCTCTAGTTTGTGAATGAGGGAACTAAGGCAAGCAAGTTTCTTCATATCTAATCAATGTTAGTAAAGGGGACTATAGCCAGGTTTTCTGACTCCTAATCCAATTGTATTTTGCATTGGACCATACGATGGATTTTACATATCTGGTTATTAATTCAGATTTTTTAATTTATACACTCGTTAATTTTATAAAAATGTTAAGTGCCTAGTGTATACTTCTTTCCTTTATTGAAAAAGAATGTAGGTATAAAATTCCTGGGGCTGGAGCAGTAGCACAGCAGGTAGGTCATTTGCCTTGCATGTGCCCAACCTGGGTTCCATTCCTCGGCCCCTCTTGGAGAGCCCGGCAAACTACCAAAAGTATCCTGCTCACATGGCAGAGCCTGGGAAGCTACCCGTGGCATATTTGATATGCTAAAAACAGTAACAAGTTTCACAATGGAGATGTTACTGGTGCTCGCTCGAGCAAATTGATGAACAATGGGATGACAGTGCTACAGCGCTACCCCTGGTCTGGAGAGATAGTGTTTTTTTTAAAAAAAATAATTTTTTAATTTTATTGAATCACTGTGAGATAGTTACAAGCTTTCATGTTTGGGTTACAGTCACACAATGATCAAAAACCCATCCCTCCACCAGTGCACATTCCCCACAACTAATATCTCCAGTATGCCCTCCTTTCCCACCCTCCCCCTGCCTCCATGGCAGACAGTATTCCACATACTCTCTCAACTTCTGGGCATTATGGCTTGCAAAGCAGACACTGAGAGGTCATCATGTCTAGCCCATTATCTACTTTTGGTACACATCTCCCATCCCGACTGATTCCTCCAGTCATCAAAATCAACACCCAAAGTCCATGGCTTTCTTATATACAAATAATGAAAGAGAAGAAAGAGACATTTTAAAAAAAATCTCATTCACCATAGTTCCTCAGAAAATCAAGTACCTTGGAATCAGTTTAACCAAAGAGGTGAAGGACCTATACGAGGATAGTATTGGGCTTAACGCACTTGCCTTTCTTGAAGTTGACCTGGTTTGATTTGTAGCATCAAACATGATCCTCCAGCCCCACCCCACTTTACAAGGAGTAACCTTTGAGATTAAAATCCAGGAGTAAACCCTGAGTACTACTAGTGGTCAAACAAAACCAAAGGAGTTGATAACAATTCAGATATTATATTACCATAAAATGTTAAGTGTAAATGAAATGTAACAAAAAGAAGTATACTAGTAATGTTGTAGCCACAGCCAAACTGGGAGTGAATGAGAAGGGGTGCCACACCCCCTTTCTGCAGCCATAACTTCAGATCAATTTCCCAAAAGGGACCAGGCATCTGGGGATTCACGACTGCCCCATGCCTGTTTTTCCCAATAAATAGGACACTATGAAGTGGACTACTCAGAGCAAAACCTGGAGCCAGGCCTCAACCTGTGAATCTGGTACTAGGTTATCCAGGACTATCTATCCCATGGATGCACCACCTGCCTGTCAAGAAGCATTGAGTAAGATGGTTGTCTGCTTCAGTGAGCCACCATGATGCTGGATAGCACCGCCACAGAAACAAGTGGATGGCTCCACCCTAGGCCTACCAGATTTATCACAACCCCACAGCCTATTCCTTCCAAATCATCAGCCAGAACATGCATCAGGACTTGTAGGTGGTAAATCAGCAATGCCATCATCCTGGGGAAGGGAGTCAAGTAACACCAGGCTCCCCCGACTTCTACCAGTGGTCTGATGCCTGCCAAGTTAGGGGCTTCTACTTTGGCAGCAAAGAGGAAGTAGCCGAGTTTGCCACTGGCATGATCATAGAAGCTTTGGAGGGTGAGTCCCTGACTCCAGCAACACCTCTCGCCTGGTAGGTCCAAATTGTTGTCTCCCAGGTAGAGGTGGGGCAGCAGAAAAGGCAGTCACTAGGCCTGTGGACTTACATGTAGTGGGAGTGCTGGAACTCAGAGGAATAAGACTTACCTGTTTGTTCTGCTGGGGGACCTTCCTCCAACTTCCCCCACTTCCACTTATTACAGATCCTCCTCCTCCCACTGATCTGCCTCTTCCAGAGTCTGAGCTATGATAGCTCTGGTGTTGATGAGTGAAACCTGTCCCCTGCACAACCTCTTCTCACAGCACAAGACCCTGGTGGTAGAAGGGCTAGGCGTTCCCCCTGGTGGCAGCCACTGCCATACACAGACTCAGTAAAGTCAGTAAGTAGGAAGAATCTGGCGGGATTTTCTGAGGATTAAAAGCTGAGATTTTGTTGAATAACATGGTGGCATGAGGGAGGGGGCGGTGTTGGGGTTTGTATGGGCTTATGGACGAGATGAACACCATGTTAGACGGGAGAAGGAAAATCACACACATTGGAGAGAATCATCTCTAAAAATGAATCTGCCAATGAAGAGCCAGAGGCCCAGTTCAGAGAGTATCAGTGCAGTGATCCTGGGAGAACTGCACAACTTCGCCAAGGATGAAGTCATCTTGGTCAGTGACCAAATCCACGGCCTACCCCCCACCCATTTCTGGGGATGAGTCAGAACTGAGAGAGTGAAGCAGGAACTTTTGGAAGTGGTGAGGACGGAGATGCTGAAAAGTGAAAGGAGAAATTATTGAAGTCTTTCTACAGGAGCTGAGGAAGAAGGGTTCCTGGATCACAGGGCACCAGAAGAGTCCAGGTCTCCGTTCTGCATCCCATCTGTTTCCCTGTTCTCCTTGCCTTGCCTTGACTTAGAGTTGGCTGAAGACTAAAGAAATGTAGCTTCTCCACTCACCATTCCGCTTGGGACATTCCAGTAGGGTGTGGCTTCCCTGGCACCCTGCCTGAGCCCTGACTGGCTACTAATTGACAAGGGAGGCCCCCACCCTTTGGTCCTTTGTTCCTTTTGGTTCTTTCCCCTTTGCCATCCCCTTGGGGGGTGGTTCCTCTGCTGTACATGTACCAATGAAATTCACAGTGTGAGATGGAGAAGAAGGTATGTAGGGTTAAAGCTTAATCTCACTTTAAGGCTCAACTTCTTAAACAAGAAATAAAATAATAAAAATATCTACTTGGCTTCTGGAAACTGACAGTGTGAGATGGAGGAGAGAAGAAGGAATATCAGATTTAACCTCAATGTCACTTTAAGGCTCAATGCCTTCAAAAAGAAAAAAAATAATAAAAATGCATGCCAGCTTTTGTGAGAAAGTGGTTTTATTTCTCCTTAGTTTTGATAAAATATGTTGTGGGGAGTTTTTAACCTGTTGAAACCACCTCATTCAGGGCAGCCATGTAAAGAGGTGATATCCTTCCAACTAGGGTTAACCCCACTCCAGGGACCTATTTTTCCTCTGGCTCCTTTGCCTTTTGTTTGAGGAATTAAGATGCAAAATCTTTTGGAAACTAGGAAGTTTGGCAGGTTTTGTTTGTTTTTTAAAATTCTGGTGGAGTGCCAGAGAGAAAGCACAGTGCGTGAGCGTGTGCCTTGCACTCAGCCAACCTGTGATGTATCCCCAGCAACCCATATGGTCCCTTGAGCACTGCCAAGAGTGACTGATCCCTGAGCACAGAATCAGGAGTAACCTCTGAGCATTTCCGGGTCTGAATAAAAACAAAAAAAAATAGATAATAAATAAAATTTGGTAGGTTTCAGTGTTGGGCCATTTTTAAACCCTACCCCAAATCCCTACCCACAGAAAGAAAATAAGATGATGGTGGAAGGAAAAAGAATGAGGAAGTCTTCTCTTCTCCCACCTTCATTATTGACTTCTTGAAAATAGGCCTCTACAGAATCTGTCAGTTTTAAATTTTAAAAAGAAGTTGAATGATATCTAATAGTTACATATAACTATAAATGTACATATATATATATATATACAGACACACACACACATTTGGAGGCTATTACATTTGTCCATGTGGTAGAAGATGGTGTCTTGGACTCAAATGATGATAAAGAGATAGGAAAGATGATAGAACTGAGTTATGTTTTAGAGATAAACTAACATAATTTGATAATAAATTACATGGCAAAGGAAAAATGGAAGAGACAAGAATGTTATTCAGGAATGTTTCAAGCTTAAACAAATAGGTGTAAATGATGATGCCATTATTTAGGATGAGAATCCCAGGAGGTGAGGATTTTTTTGGGGGGTAGGGGGGCACACCTGGTGATGCCCAGGGTTTACTGCTGGATCTTCACTCAGGATATGATATAGGGGAACCAGGGGCCCTTGATCAGCTGTGTGCAATGCAAGTGCCTACAAACTACTTTAGCCCTAGATGAAAAATTTTGGGAGAGGAAGGACTGATGAGATTAGAAATTTCAATTTGACATTTAGACGCAAGGAAACCACTTAGAAAGTTATTGAAGAAAGCCAATTGAGATATATTGAGATTCTGGGCTAGACTAGTATCACTGTATCACTGTCATCCCGTTGCTCATCAATTTGCTAGAGCGGGCACCAGTAACGTCTCCATTGTGAGACTTGTTACTGTTTTTGGCATATCACATATGCCATGGGTATCTTGCCAGGCTCTGCCTTGTGGGTGAGATACTCTCGGTAGCTTGCCGGGCTCTCCAAGAGAGACAGAGGAAATTCGAACTTGGGTCTGCCACGTACAAGGAAAACACCTAATCTGCTGTGCTATCGCTCTAGTCCTGGGCTAGACTAGTACCAGTATGAATTGAAAGGAAGCCAGATTATTAGAACTCAAGCATGATCCTAATTTTTTTGCCTAAGCAGCTGGGAAAGAAGCAATGCTAGGATTTTTTCCTGGGATGAATTCAGAGTTGAAAGGTATAAAGCAATTGAGGGTGTTTGTTGTTCCATATGAATTTCAGGATTGCTTGATCCATTTCTTTGAAGAATGTCATGGGTATCTTTATAGGGATTGCGTTGAATCTGTATTTTTGGGAGTATTGCCATTTTGACAATGTTGATTCTCCCTAACCATGAGCAGGGTACAAGTTTCCATTTCCTCATGTCCTCTTTTATTTCATGGAGTAGCGTCCTGAAATTTTCTTTGTAGAGGTCTTTTACTTCCTTAGTTAAGCTGATTCCAAGGTACTTGATTTTCTGGGGCACAATTGTGAATGGAATTGCTTTTTTCATGTACCATTCCTCTGTCTCATTGTTTGCATATAAAAAGGCCATGGATTTTTGGGTAATGATTTTGCAGCTTGCAACTTTACTATACAAGTCTATTGTTTCTAAGAGTTTCTAAGTAGAGGATTTAGACTTCTCTAGATATAGTATCATATCATCTGCAAATAGTGAGAGTTTGATTTCTTCCTTTCCTATCTGGATGCCCTTGATATCTTTTTCTTGCCTAACAGCTATTGCAAGTACTTCCAGTATTATATTGAACAGAAGTGGTGAGAGTGGGCATCCTTGTCTTGTGCCTGATCTTAGAGGAAAGGCCCTTAGTTTTTCCCCATTGAGGATAATGCTTGCCATAGGCTTGTGGTAGATGGCTTTGACTATCTTGAGGAAAGTTCCTCCCAAATCCATTTTGGTGAGGGATTTCATCATGAATGGATGTTGGATCTTGTCAAATGCTTTCTCTGTGTCAATTGATGTGATCATACAGTTTTTATCTTTATTTTTGTTGATATGATGGATTATGTTGATTGATTTCCGAATGTTAAGCCATCCTTGCATCCCCGGGATAAATCTCACTTGGTCATGGTGTGTGATCTTTCTGATGAGTTGTTGGATCCTATTTGCCAATATTTGTTGAGGATCTTCACATCGGTGTTCATCAGGGATATTGGTCTATAATTTTCTTTCTTAGTGTTGTCTTTGTTTGCTTTTGGTATTGTCAAATACACTAGAATAAGTGTATTTGACAATACCATGTCAAGTACAGTAGAATAAGGGAAAATAACTGCGGCCTCATGAGCGGCCGCGGGTCCTGGCAACCACGCCCACTACCAAAGAGGACACGCCCCTTTTGGTCACTGGTCACTGGCTAGAGATGGGGTCTGGGGGGCCTCCGGCTCAGCGCATGGGCACCGAGGGCTGGGACGCTCAGTGAGGGGAAGTCACCTGTGGATTTTATTTATAACGCACATTTATAATCTTACCACTTATCATCTTCACTTAGTACAACACATCATCTTTTTTATTATTCAAAAATGTTTTACATTTAAAAATCTTTTATTAAATCACTGAAAGATACACAGTTAAAAAGTTGTTCATGTTTGGGTTTTGATCATACGATATTCCAACACCCATTTTTTCACCAGTGTATATTTCCCATCATCAATGTTCCCAGTTTCCCTTTTTCCAATCCTCCCCAACCCCAGACTTCCACTATAGCAGGCGCTTTTCATCTCTCTCTCTCTCATTCTCGCTCTCTCACAGCCTCCTTTTAGACTTGTATCATTGCAAAATCCATTTACACATGTAAATCAGATAGTGTTATGCTTTTGTTTTTGTTTTTGCTTTTTGGGTCACACCCGGCAATACACAGGGGTTACTCCTGGCTTATGCACTCAGGAATTACTCCTGGCGGTGCTCGGGGTACCATATGGGATGCCTGGAATCGAACCCGGGTCAGCTGCGTGTAAGGCAAATGCCCTACCCGCTGTGCTGTCACTCCAGCCCCATGATCGTGTTATGCTTTTAATTAAAGTCCTCCTGTGCCTTTTTGTAGTGTTCATAGTAAAAACTAAAGGCTTTAAAATGACCTATAAGGGTCCATGGGCTTCCTTTTATGGGCATTGAGGTCCTAGAAAGAAAGGAGGTCATTGTTTCTATGGCTCTAATGCCTGCCACTCTCTCATGATTACTCAGCTCCAACAATACATATATCTATATGCACTGGTCTTCTTGAAGTTTCTCACACTTGCCAAGGTAATTCTCAGTGGACATTTGCTGTTTCTCTAACTGGAATATTCTTTCCTTAGAGAGCCATAGGAATATACACTTGTTTCCCTTGGGTGTCTGTGCAGTGACACCATACTAGTGTTTTTTTCTTGTTTATATCGGGGCAGTATGGGTACACCTAGTAGTGCTCAGAATTTACTCCTGACTTTCTGCCCAGGGATCACTACTGGTAGGGCTCAGCCATATACAGTACTGGGGATCAAACCTGGGTCAATTGCATGCAAGGCAAGCACTCTCTACACTATACTATCTCTCTGCTCTTGTCTACAGCAGTTTAGCACTGTCACACTGTCATTTCGTAGTTCATCGATTTGCTTGAGCAGGCACCAGTAATGTCTCCATTGTGAGACTTGTTGTTACTGTTTTTGGCATATCAAAAACAGGTAGGTAGCTTTCTAGGCTCTGTCATATGGGATGGATACTCTCAGTAGCTTGCTGGGCTCTCCGAGAGGGACAGAGGAATCAAACCCAGGTTGGCCGCGTGCAAGGCAAATGCCCTACCCACTGTGCTATCGATCTTGTTATATTATTTGAAAATCAGCACTCTACCCATGCTTTCTTTTTGTCTTTCTTCTTTTGCTTTTTGGGTCACACTCAACAGTGCTCAGGAATTACTCTTGACTCATGAATTCAGGAATTACTCCTGGTGGTGCTTGGGAGACCATATGGGATGCTGGGAATAGAACCTGAGTTGGCCGCATGCAAGAAAAACGCCCTACCCGCTGTGCTATCTCTCCAGCTCCTCATGCTTTATTATCACTTAACACCACTTTATTTTCTTCATAGCATTTTTAGTTTTTTGATATGTTAATATTTTGTTAGTTTAGCAATGATATTTAACACAAGAATGTAAGGCCAGGAATATAAGAGTGTTGTTTTGTTACTGCTGTGTTTCTACTAACTAACTATATTTGACACATAATCGGCACTCAATAAACATGTCAAAACAAATAATTATTATATATGCAAGAGGATTTCTTAGGTTTCTGGCATCTTCAATTGTAGACTGACGACCCTCACCATCTAAAGAAATCCCCCTCAAACTTTAAGATACCTGGTTGTGGCTCTATTTTTTATCTGATTACTTACAGGAAGTTTCATAAGTTTGAAGGAAAGGGAGATATTTTATGCCTAGACATAAACTCCCCCATGATCTTCTTAAATCATAATATATTTTGCATAGGTATTTGATGTACATGGCACAGAATGCCAAATGTTCAAAGGCCAAGTAGTGAAAAGTATATTTCATCACCTCCCGCTACTATCTCCCTATTCTAAGTCACTCTTTACTTTAAAAAACCAGAATCAAGGCAGAATTTTTTAGGAACATAAGTCCTATCTACTCTGCTAAAACTAGCCCAAGGTTTCTCATACTTGTCAAAGTAAAAGCTAAAGTTAAAGGTTTCTTCTACTTTCATCACCAAGTTCCTCCTAACAGCAAAACCTTCTTTCAACTTTTTTTGTTTTTCTATGGTTAGCCAATACAACATTCATACATATTGTTTTGTATTCATTTTTGTTAGAATGACAACTACATGCATTATTTTGCACTTTTTTCTCACGTTGTGCTTACATACTTCTTTTAAATGACTTTTAACTGTGATCCCTTGTATGGCTGTAACATTCTTCAGGGATTCTTAGCCTTTTCACCCTTCTCCATTGTGTTTGTTCTGGTTTGGTTGCCACACCTGGCAGTGCTTAAAGCAAACTCCTGGCCTTCAGTTCAGACATCACTTCTGGAAGCGCTCAGGGGAGCATATACAGAGTGAGGAATTGAACCAGGGTCAGCTGATACAAGACAAGTGCCTTACCTGCTGTACTATCTCTCCAAACCATTCTCTTTCCTGTTTTCCTAGAAGTTGACTTTTATGGACTGTATTAACGGACTTTCTTGTCCTCTGGATTATTGTTGGATATTGTCAATATTAGGCACTAATAGGGGATTAAAGATCTGAAGCAGATTGAAGTATGGATATTTATTCTATTGGTTCCCTCTTTGTGAGTGTCAGTATTCTTAGTGAGCCTTTCTAGAAGGATCTATCACGGACCATTGCGTTTTGGAGACAGCTATCTTCCAGCTCTGGCTATTTTCTCTGGATTCTGGTAACTGCTTCCTCCTATTGACACAATCAGCTCTACGGATGAAAAGCTCTACGCTTTCTGTGGCCAAACTTTGTTGGTTTCCCTCAGCTCTGTTCAGACTGCTGTAAACAGTCCCCTCACTAATTGCTTTCACCCCACTTGCCCTCTTTGGATGTGCCATCAATTTCTTACTGGACCCCTGATTGCTACCATGTCTTTTCTTCCCTTTTTCATCGACAAACTCCAAATTGTTCAGGTCCAAACTCCTCTTTGAGATTTTCTTGAGTTTCTTTCCTTCTACAAAATTTAGCTACTCCCCACATTCTTGAGAATATTTCTTACAGAGCCCTGTGTTTAATTATGTATATAACTCCCATTAGATCCGGATCTTCATATGGTGTAGAATGCAGCTTTTTCATTTTTTCAGCTCTTGGCCAAGTAGATACTTGGTAAATACTGATTGTCCTCTCTTTTGAGGGCAGTTGGGATCAAATTATTTTATTTTTTCTATTTTCATTAACTTTTGGTTTAGGTATGGGCCACACTCGGTGGTGCTCATGGCTTATGTGTTCAGGATCACACCGGATAGTGCTTGGAGGACCATATGCAGTGTCTGGAGGTCAATAACATGCAAGGCAAGCACTTTATTTTGTGTTCTAACTCTTCGGCTCAAATAATTTGATTTTTAAAGAAATATTGGAAAATTGCTAATAAAAATTAAAACCAAAGGGAAAAGAGGGAAGTTCAAGTATAAGTTATTCTTCACATCTAAGCTAGAACAGTTCATGATGTCATCTATTTTAATGACCCCTTCATTACAGCATTTGGTGTACATCTTTCTAATAAATGCATAGATTCTTAAATGCATAGATTTATATACGCATAAAATGTAGGCACATTTCTTGATTCTTGACTTTTTTCAAGTAACAATATAACATAATGTTGTTTTATTCTACACCACTTCATATTGGTTTTCAGACCTACTTATTTTTAGGTCTACTTTCTATTAAATTTGAATAAAGCACCATAATTTAACAAGATCTCAATTATTCGACAAGTACGTTATCTAATAGTTTTCACTATTATATGTAATAAAACTCAAAACTCAGACATGCCTGACAAAATTTTGCCACAAAAATGTACAGTTGAACTCAAAAAGCAATAAAGAGAAACCTCCAGATTCCAGGGAAAAGGATATTTCAGAATAACAGAAATGGCAATAACTCTGTTGACTAAACACATACTTTTCATGTAGGAGGCTCTGGGTCAATACCCAGCACAGCATTTCCCCGAGACCATAACCAAATGCAGCCTCTGAACAGAGAGCTAGAAGTAGACACTGAGCACTGCTAGGTGTATGCTCAAAACAACAAAAATCAGAACAATGAGTATAAGGTTTCACAGCTCATGAGCATACTGGAATCAGATATGTTCCTTAGAGGCTGAGTCTTTAGAGGGTCATAGAACTGAGTTATAACTATGCTCTCTGGACAAGACAAGGAGTACACAAAAGCTGTCTCTTCTTAGAATGAAATTAGTTTCAAATAGTCAAGGGCACAACAATAATAAATCTTATTTAGCTATTACTATATGTTACAAACACTGCTCTACATTTCTGATGTATTAATTAATATAATACTAAAAAATCAGGAGATAGTATAAATAACCTCCACTTCATTTATATTTTATTTCTTAGGTTTTTGTTTGGGGACATACCTGGTGTCTTCATGGCTTACTCCTAGCCTTTGCTCAGGGATCACTCGTTGTAGTTTTGGGGGATCATATATGGTATTGGGATTGAATAGGGCCCAGCACATTATCCCCAGAAATGTACATGGCAAGCACCTTAACCCTTGTCCTGTTTCTCTGACTAAAAAATCCATTTTAAAATAGAAAGAGAAAGTAAAACACTGCTAGGAACTAGCAGATAAATGGTTCATACCTAAGAGTTCTAACTCAGAGGCCCACATTATTAACTCATGAACGCCATACTGCTTCTCTAAGAAACAAAATATCGATCCTCTATCATAGAATGGGTAGAAAGAAGTTTGAAATCCAAAACCTAAGTCACATACTACTATAAGACCCATATAAAGAGTATCCACATAGTACAGATACACTGGGCTGAAAATTTAATGTAAAAACAAGTCCACGACTTGAAATAATATAGAATTCTGGCAGACAGAGGCAAATAAAAAACTGCCTATAGAGTTACATTTACAATTCAGAGTCAAATTCTCACAAAGGGGTTCTCATAAAATACAACCCTGCACAAATAAAATCATGTGCAAAAATTTTAAATTGCATAAGGAAACCATTGTGTTAGTCTGCATAAGAATTGGGATAATAGACTGAAGAGATAGTTCAATGGATTGAAGTCATTTTGCATGCAGGAGATTTGGTTTCTATCCCCAGCACCACATGGTCCCCAAGTTGAGTCAGGAGTAGCCCTTGAACACACTCTGCATGTCTCCAAAACAAAACAAAAAGAATAAGTAAAAAGCTGTGTTTAGAAAAATTTAATTGGAAAAAGTCAGTTTCAGTAAGTATGAGGAGACTACAATCGATTGGGTCTCAAAATATTGTAAACTTAATGGTTTAAATAAATTAAAAAAGAAATGGGCTACATATGTGTAGCAGTGTAATTCTGTAGTGCTGTCATGCCATTGTCCATCAGTTTGCTCAAGCAGGCGCCAGTAACATCTCCACGGTGAGACTTGTTGTTACTGTTTTTGGCATATTGAATATGCCACAGGTAGCTTGCCAGGCTCTACCATGTGGGCGGGAGACTCTTGGTAGCTTGCCAGGCTCTCCAAGAGGGACAGAGGAATCGAACCCGGGTTGACCGCATACTTACCTGGCAGGGGAGACACCATTATAACATATGTATAAATAGTTATATTGTGAGGCATATATTTCAAAGAAAATGATAGATATGAAGCATACATACAAAATATGAGACAAGCACTGGAAAATCTCAATTCCATTCCCCTCGAAATGGTAAAATGAAAACTTACAGGTTAAACTACAAATAAGCCATGAGTTAATGAAGAATTAGGACTGAAGTGATAGTACAGCAGGTAAGACACTTGCCTTGCATACAGTCAAGTTTCAATCCCTGGTGCCTCTGAGCCCACCAGTAATGATGCCTGAGCTCAGAACCAGAAATAAACCCTGAGTACAGCTAACTGTGGCCCAAAAACAAAAAAAAGAAGACTTATTAAGATAGCAAACAGATCTCATGTTTGTATAGAATACAAATATAGAGCACAACACGTTAAAAACGCTAGAACATGAGGGAGAAAAATATGGAAGTGAAATTAAGATAAATGCTAGAATAAGAAACTATACATCTACATAAAATTCTAGAAGCCAATAAACAGCAAAAGGTAATTTTTGAAGATAAATGGTTGAAGATTTCTAGAGTAGATTAGGTATGTGTTTTCAGGTTAAAATCCTGAACTAAGGGACCTGTGAGATGGTACAAAGTTTAAGGTGCATGGCTTGTGTCTATTCCTGGCACCACATGGTTCCCCAAGCATCAAGAATTGCTGGATGTGACCATGGAGTTTCTTTGCATCAGGGTAGCCTGGGTATCTCCAGAACTGCAGATCCCCAGCAGCATCTCATTGATGTATCAACATATCATCACATCAATGGATCATTAGAATTTGTGTCAAATTGCTAGCCCAGTTGGCCAAGAATTATCAGTGTGGTGCCCTGATCTCCTGAGCACTATTTGGAAGGAGCTCCCCACCGCCTACAAAAAAAGAAAAAAATCCTGTATCAATTTTAAAGAACAATTATGAAAGACAAAATGATAACTCCAAGATGCATCATAGTGGAACTTCAGGACATCAGGATAAGGGAAGAAATCATCAAAGCTGCTAGAGGTAACTATTCTAGGAAGTACTTCTATGGGATAGCTTCCTAAAATTGTAATTTCTTTTTTTTTAATTGTAATTTCTAAAACAAGAACATAAATGAATGTGGTTTTAAATTAATGAGTGAGTGAATTAATGAGTCTAGTAGAAGCATTTTTTTCTCTCACTCAGCATGTATTTTTTTAGCAGAGTCTGAGACTGCATGCCCCCGCTATCTATCCATATACTTGTATCCGTGCCACTAAGGTTTATTCATATTAAACATGAGACCAATTAAAATACCCGAGACTTTTAAGTGAAGGGCTGTCAAATGAGGGAGTACTCTAGCATCTACTTGGGCAATTAATTTTTAAAACTCAGATGCAGTGCTACTAAGATATTGGCAAGATCATTGAGAGCTGGAGGCATTAATAAGATGTCATAAAGAAAATAGGATCTAGGTAGAATGTACTAGACAAAGAAGAGTTTCTAGGCTGTGGGATTTAAGTCTCAAGTGTGATAAAGTGGGCAAACAGATAAATATAGAGAGTATGAAGTGAGTGTGTGGTTAGATGTGTAAAGGGGGAGCAAAGAGACAAAACTTCAAAGGCAAGGAGGTACCATATTATGGAGGGTCTAGAAAGTCAGGCAGTTTTGGACTAGATATTTACATATGGAAAATCGGGAGCATTCTGCCTTTTAGAAAGGTTATTATGCCCTGGTCAAATTAAAATGAACTCAGAAAGAGGCATTACTTCATTCAGCCTCCATGCCTTTTCCTTAGTTCTTTTGCTTCCTGATTTCTGGATAGATTATACTGACATATAGCTTAGAGCTCATGGAAACTGGGTTGACTTGCTCCAGTACCAACTGGCTAATGGGATAATGAAACTGCAAAGGCAAGAATATAAGCGCTGCTTAGGAAGAATTGAGTAAATAACAAACCCAAAGTGCTTTAGATCTGAGTAGGAGGTATGAGAAAGGAAGGCAATGAATGTAGAAGAACAAGAGAAGAACAATGAGAAGGAGAAATATGCATTGAATAAACATTAGAAAAAATAGTTTGGACTGGAGTGATCATTTATTGGATGACTACATGCTTTTCAAGCTGGAGGCCTGGTTTGATATCTGGCATCACCTGGTTCCCTGAGAAAGGCCAGGTGTGAATCCTGAGCACAGAGCTAGGAGTGGCCCCTAAGCACCACTAGATGTGGCCCAAAGACCAAAAAAGAAAAAGATTAAGTTTGATCCTGGCTCTACCTCCTACTAATCATGTGGTCTTATGTAGATAACTTAAATATTAGAGGATTGAAACCAGGTCTGCTTTATTTACCATGGAACAGTAAAGAAAGTATCCTCTAGTATACTATGGGACCTGGTAAATAGTAAAAATCCAGTAAATAGTGGTTAAACAGATGAATAAATGAGTGAATGAATAAATGAATGCAGATCTTATCTGCTTGCCCCACAGAGTCATCATTGTGTAATTCAAATGAAATCATGATAGGAAAATAATAAATGAAATTAATACACTAAGCAAGCTTATGACAAATATGATAGCTGCAACTGATAATAGTAGCTTTTATTAAACAAGAAGGCTGTTTTCTGTAAAGAGGAGTTAATAATATTGAATTTTGATAGCATGGAGAGTAAGGAGAATAATGAAATATAAAAATACCTCAAGTTATTTGCCTCATTTAACTGAGGTTCTATATGCTGCACCGTGTTCTGTATTTTCTCTTGATGTGCTCATGGTGGGGGCAATAATGATGTAAAATATAGTTAATGCTTATTGATTACATATAAAGTGCTATCTCTCATTGCTTGTTGAAACAACATGCAATGAAAGTGAAAACATTTCTATTATAGAGACAAGGAAACTGAAATTCAGATAAATTAAATTATTTCTTACAGCACCGGGAGCGAGTTGCAAAGATAAAAATTTGATCTCATATATGTCTTTAAAGTGAGTAGGAAGAAACTACAGAGAAAGTGATTTCTTCACATCACAAGGATGCCCTTCTTGGAGACAAGGCCATCCAGATATGAGCTGGCTTGTATCCTGAATAAAAGAGCTTCTTTTTACCAGAAAAAGCATAACCTTTTCAGGGTCCAGTGCAAACTAAACTTGTTTGCTCACGAAGCCAGCTCCAGCTAGATGATTTCAAATAGTTGGTCTTTATACAGATATCTTAGAAAGAGAGGAGTCAAAGTGAGATGAGGCACTGGACTAGGTGACCAAAATCTTAATGAGAAGCTGAGTGAGATTGTATAGTTTTACACTCTTAGACCTAAGTGGGGGAGGGTAGTGTCCTGATGTTGTGCTGAAACGTAGGAAAGGCCTTCCAGACAGGGGAGATTTTAGCAAAATGAGTCAGAGAGATCCATGGTGCAATGATCCTCTGTACCAAGAACAGAGGAAGGGAAACAAAAATAAATAATTTCAGTATGTGGCAGAGAGATAGCACAGCAGGAAAGGCGCTTGCCTTGCATATGACTGACCCAGGTTCTATCCTTGACACCCTAGCATGTATGATCATATGATCACCGTAGAATGGCCAGGAGTGATCCCTGTGTGCACCAGAAGTTAGCCCTGAGCACCATTTGTGTGTGGCCCCCACGCAAAATCAAAGCAATACAATACAAAACAACAATAAAGAAATGTTTTTAGTGATAGAAAGTGTGAGAAAGTGTGACTTTCATATGGATGTGGGTTCAAATCCTGCCTGTGCCAGTTACCAGCTAGTCTGTGCCTTTCAACAAGCTATTTCAACCTCTCTGAGATTTCTCTCATTTGAACATAATCAAAGTGCTTGCCTTTTAGGATTGCGGTGAAGGTTTCAATGAAATGCTGGCAAGCCATCAATACATCTTAACCATCATTTTCTTTCATTAGGGGAAATGGGAGGGATGATTCTTGACCATTTGCCCCTCCTTGAACACTTACTAACTTGGCAGATAAATCTGTCAATCCTACCTAGGGCTGCAGGAACCCTTTCCCATTCTAGTTCCAATCACAGAACCACAGCCCAGAGAGCTGTGGGTGAAACTGGAGTGGGGAGATAGTAGAATCCAGTATTTGTAGAGCATATGCTGGTAGACAGTATTGCTAATCAACCTGTGGAGAGAGTGGGGTTTTCAAGGCTTTTCCTGAGCCCTGAATACACTCCCTCTCAGACAAAGACTGTTTCAATCTGCTCTTGGAATCCAGCCAAGAAAATGTTTTACCTCTACTGATTTGTCACAGAATGAGAAAACGAAGACTAAAATTCACTCCTGCTTGGCAACGCTCTATGCATAAGCCACATGGAATAGCAAAAACCTTAACACCTCTTTATTTGTCTGCAAGATCCCTTCCCACCTCTTTGCAATTCTGTGAAATGGCCTGCACAGATGCCCACAGATTTCCAGGAACTTCATTGTCCCATAGGCAGTACATTAAAATGGTAGGAGAGCTTAAGGAACATTACGGTAAATTGCTGAATAGCTTGGCGGCTTCTTTTTTGTTGTTGTCTTTTGATTTTAAATAACACCCAAACCAAACCATCAATTAGCTGGGCAAAGGCTGGATTATAGTTTAATTCCTACTCCTACCCCCATGTCTATGTGCAGTACAATATTTTCTTTCTTATTCAGGATGAGTGGAAGGTTTTTTTGCTTGGGTTTGTAAAAAAATACTTTCATTTGGCCTTAGGCTTAGCTCATAACTTCTCTTTCCGCTAGACTGCATCAGCCATAAATATGCAGACATTTTGCTTTCTACAGGGAGTCTGGGTTTTACTATATATGGTCTTTTCCCCAATACGATTCCACTTTTGTCCTTTCCTTCAAGAGCCCTGTGGACATTAATTTTGAAATCTTACATACATATTTGAACCAATTTCTTTAGTTACAGGGTGACATAACTCAGGTGTCATAAATGTAACATGTCCCTTATGCCCTCCTCTAAATAGATGGAGAGCCCTTCATGTTGGAGAAAAGGGGCAGGATGAGGAAGTTTGTTGTCTAATTACTTATTTAATAGATGCTTGTATATCACATATTCATGCACGAATTTTCCCTTTCCCTTCATCCCCTGAGCTCTGCTTTGTTGTGCGTGCATATATGTGTGTTTGTGCGCACATGTGTATGAGTCAGAAGCCAAGGACTTTGTCATGGGATACTGCCTGTGTTCTGGAACTACCGCCCAACCTGAGTTTGGAGACAGGTCCTGTCTTAGCTCAACTCTTCATCCCCTCATTTCTTAACTTTCACTTTAATCACTTCTGTTCATTTCATGAACTCTGCTGAACATAGTTGCCAGTCATTTCTCTTAGCCTCAGCCTTTAGCATAACATATACAAATCCCTCATCCTGGCATTAAAAGCTTCTTCCAAATGTATGCAGTCACCTATGTTTCCTTCCAGCTTTTTCCTGCTCTGCATATAGCTTTAGATTCAGCCAAATGTGACCACTCCTTATTTTCTTTTTTTTTTAAATTTATTTATTTTTAATTAGAGAATCACCGTGAGGGTACAGTTACAGATTTATACACTTTTGTGCTTATACTTCCCTCATACAAAGTTTGGGAACCCATCCCTTCACCAGTGCCCATTCTCCACCACCCGTAAACCCAGTGTCCCTCCCACCCTCCCCAATCCCATCTCCCCCCCACCCCACCCTGCCACTGTGGCAAGGCATTCCCTTCTGTTTTCTCTCTCTAATTAGCTGTTGTGGTTTGCAATAAAGGTGTTGAGTGGCCGCTGTGCTCAGTCTCTAGCCCTCATTCAGCCCGCAACTCCCTTCCCCCACATGGCCTTCGACTACAATGTAGTTGGTGATCGCTTCTCTGAGTTGACCTTTCCCCGGAACGTGAGGCCAGCCTCGAAGCCATGGAGTCAACCTCCTGGTACTTATTTCTACAGTTCTTGGGTGTTAGTCTCCCACTCTGTTATTCTATATACCATAGATGAGTGCAATCTTTCTATGTCTGTCTCTCTCTTTCTGACTTATTTCACTCAGCATGAAACTTTTCATGCCCATCCACTTGACTACAAAATTCTTGACCTCCTTTTTTCTAACAGCTGCATAGTATTCCATTGTATAGATGTACCAAAGTTTCCTCAACCAGTCATCCGTTCTGGGGCATTCGGGTTTTTTCCAGATTCTGGCTATTGTAAACAGTGCTGCGATGAACATACATGTGCAGATGTTGTTTCGATTGTACTTTTTTGCCTCTCTGGGATATATTCCCAGCAGTGGTATTGCTGGGTCAAATGGGAATTCAATATCTAATTTTTTGAGAGTCGTCCAAATTGTTTTCCAGAAGGGCTGAACCAGTCGGCATTCCCACCAGCAGTGAAGAAGGGTCCCTTTCTCCCCACATCCTCTCCAACAGCGGTTGCTTTTGTTCTTTTGGATGTGTGCTAGTCTCTGTGGTGTGAGGTGGTATCTCATGGTTGTTTTGATCTGCATCTCTCTGATGATTAGTGATGCAGAGCACTTTTTCATGTGCCTTTTGGCCATTCGTATTTCTTCCTTGGTAAAGATTCTGTTCATTTCCTCGCCCCATTTTTTGATGGGGTTGGATGTTTTCTTCTTGTAGAGTTCAACCAGTGCTTTATATACCATTGATATCAACCCCTTATCTGATGGGTATTGTGTAAATATCCTTTCCCATTCTGTGGATAGTCTTTGTATTCTGGTCACTGTATCTCTTGCGGTGCAGAAGCTTTTTAGTTTAATGTAGTCCCATTTGTTGATCTCTGTTTTTACTAGATTGCTTAGTTCCGTGTCACCTTTGAAGATACCTTTATCTTCAATATCGTGGAGGGTTTCGCCGACCTTGTCTTCAATGTACCTTATGGTTTGTGGTCTAATGTTGAGGTCTTTAATCCATTTTGATCTGACTTTTGTGCATGGTGTCAGGTCAAGGTCTAAACCCATTTTTTTGCATACCACTCCTTATTTTCAAAGTACACATTATTCTCTTCAATTTTAGTTTCCTTCCACTGGAATTAAGTCCCCCACACCAACCCCACAACAGCATTCTCTATTCATCACCCTACTCATTATTTTGCATACATGTCAGTGCCATCTATTTTGTGAAACTTTTTCAGAATCCTTTTGCTTTGATATGAGATTACTTTTCTGAAAATTTCCACAGAACTCATAATTTCCTTTTTTCTTTGGGTAGGGGAGCACATCTGACAGTGCACGAGGACTGCTCCTATATCTGTGCTCAGGGATCATTTCTGACAGTATTCACGATAGCAGACAGTGCTGAGGCTCACATCCAGGGCTTTTCCATGTAAATCATGCTCCCCAATTCTATTTTTATTTAATTAAAGAACCATAACTTACACAATTATTGATTTCTGGGTTTTAGGCATAAATATTTTGACACAAATCCCACCAACAGTGTCAACTTCCGTCCACAGGTGTTTCCCTGCTCCCTTCCACACTCACCCCCCACCTATTGACTTTAGGTACATTTCAAAGTTCTGTGCTTAAAGTTTAGGTCTCATCTTTTAAGTATTATTGTGTTTGTGCTTTGAATATATAGCTATACCACTCTACCTCATCCCTGATATAATCATGGCCCCTGACCACTATTCCCTCATTGCTTCCCTTTTTGTTCTTCTTCAGTCCCCCCTTTATTTTTTTTCTCTCTACCCTCTCCTCCCAATACTCTGGGGTCAAGGCTGATCTAGGCATCCCCATTTATTAAGTTATATTTTCCCATCCAGTTATTCTATTTATCACTGATAAGTGAGACTATCCTATATATGTCTTCTTCTGGCTTAATTCAACATGATATCTTCCAGCTCCAACTGTTTTGAAACAAACTGCATGATTTCATTTTCTCTTGCAGCTGCATAGTATTCCATTGTATAGATACACCACATCTTCACAATCCATTCTTCTATCATTGAACTCTTAGGTTGATTACATGTCATTGCTACTGTACTAAGTGTTGTAGTAAATATTGGTGTGTGTGTGTCCTTTTGAAGGAACATTTTTCTGTTCTGGGGGTAGATGCTCAACAGTGAAATTACTTGCTCATACGACAGCTCAATTCTAAGTTCATTGAGAATTCTCGATACTGATTTCCACAGAGGGTGAACCAGACAAAATTTCTACCAGCAATGAATAAGAGGCCCTTTTCCACCACATCCCTGGCAACATTATTTTTCCACTATACTTGACATATAGCATTCACACTGGTGTGAAATGATATCTCATTGTTGGCTTGATCTGGATTTCCCTTATGATAAGTGAATGCACTCAAATTCTTTTGAGCTATCATTACTCCTCCAACTCCAAGGCACTCATTCTTATTTTCAAAGCGCACTATATTCTCTTCAATTTTAGTGTCCCTTCTACTAGAATCAAGTCCCCCACCCCAACCTCACAGCCGCGTTCTCTATTCAACACCCTATTCAGTTTGCATCTATGTTAAGTGCCACCTACTTCGTGAAGCTTTTTGTCATGTAATAGTAACAATTATGCCCATTTATATAGTGTTTATGCCAGATTCTGTACTAAATACTTTTCAGTCTTTATGTGTTTGGCAAATTCTCGAATTTTTTGGCTTTGAAATCTGTAAATGCTTAAAACTCATTGAGGACTTCAAAGGATGTTTGTCTAACTTCTATCTGCCAGTATTTACCTTATTAGATGTTAAAACAGAAATCAAAACTTGTATCAATTCATTAAAATAAAAAGATCAAAACCATTACATGATCATGTTAATAATCTATTTTTCATGATAAGTAATTGTTTTACAAAATGAGAAAAGCTGTGAGTAGAACATTTATTGCAAATATTTTCAATATCTAGATTAATATAAGATAGATAGCCGATGGTCTTAGCTTTTTCTGCATTAAATCTATTGCTATAAATGTCATACAGCACACAAAACAAATGCCTTATCCCTGAAGTAAATGCTCTGCTCCAAATTTTTGATATATTTATGAAAATATTTTTGACCTCATATATCTCCAGGCATCCTTGAACACACCTTGAGGACTAGAACTGCCCATCAGCTACCTGTCAGATGGACCCTGGGCCACCCAATTCTCTTGTGTGTATTATTCTCTAAATACACAACTGAATGGTCCCTAGAGACACTGAAATGGCAGTTGCTGCACCCTACCTATGGGTCAGACAATCTTATAAACTGCGGAATTCTCCTAACTACACACACAACTATTCCTTCAAGTTTCTGGAAGACTCTGGATCTCTGTTCCTATCATTTTACTCACCTATCAGTTGCTGTTTTGAGACCCTTCATTGGTTTTCTCTTAAACAGCTCCCTTGTTTTATGATATTCTGTGATATACATCCTGTGTTATACATCCTTACCTTTTTTTTCAGTGCAACTTTGAATTGTTCTCCAGTGTTCCCTTCTTGATTGCATTCCATTCTATGACAGCTTTTAAGTAGAATCTTCCTTAGCTGACTTTTTAGTAAATGGTTTGCTGAGATTCTGATTTTCATCTGATAATAATTCTCCACGTGGGAAAAAAGGATGTGCTCTCTGCTGTTCTTTCAATATTCTTTTAGATTGTTAAATCACAGAAGCTGTCTGTCAGAGGCTGCCTTCATTTCAGGAGACTCTTTACTTTCCCTTGGTGACGAGTTGTGACTTCATAACTAGAGAACATTACAGCCCATCATGGATTTCTTCTTAGTTCTCTTTTCTCCACTGGGTCTACTCTGGGTCTGCCTTAATGCAACTCAACTTCCCTGGCATCTGATTTTACCTAGTTTGAAAGCAAGTCTTATTTTTTCAACAACCTCTGAAACATAGTTGCTAAAGTTAATGCCCAATCCCCCAAAACACAGGAGGGCGTGCGCGTGCATGCGCACAAACACACACACACACACACACACACACACACACACACACAAGCTCTCCCACATACACGCACTCTCACACACTAGCATGCAGTTACAATGCAGCACTGTCGTCACGTTGTTCATCGATTTGCTCGAGCGGGCACCAGTAATATCTCCATTGTGAGACTTGTTACTGTTTTTGGCATATCCAATATGCCTTGGGTAGCTTGCCAGGCTTTGCCCTGGAGCGGGGGGGCGGGGGGGTATACTCTCAGTAGCTTGCCAGGCTCTCTGAGAGGGACAGAGGAATTGAACCTGGGTTGGCCGTGTTGGACTGCTATCGCTGGACTGGAGCGATAGCAGGAGCGATAGCAGTCCATGTACAAAAATATGCTCCTCTGAGATTAATTTTCATTTAGATGAACTTTCCTATGCTGGTTAATTAAAATGCAATGATTTCTTATTTGAAATTAATGATTGGTCTTTGTGTGGTCTGTGAGCCTCCTGAGATGTGCATATTTAATAATTTATTGCATGTCTACTATGTGATGCTATCCATGACTGATTCCTTATCATAATCAGATAGAAAGGAGTAACTGGTATTTTAACAGACAAGAAAAAACAACGCTAAAAAGCTGGAATGAATCTGAATAAAGATTAAACCTGGCTTCTGGGGAGATAGCTTTGGGGGTGGGTCTGAGCTCAGGTTTCACGTGATGGAGCCCAGGGTTCGATCACTGGTATTTCAAGTCCCTTGAGTACTGTTGGGAGCAAACCCCATGCTCCAAGACAGGAGTAGCCTGCAGCACTGCCAGATATGAGTTAAAAACCACTCCCTTTACCCATAAAAGGAATAAAAACACAAGCTTGGTAAAGGAGCCACAAGGAGGAGAGTAGTGGGAATTATTGGTTAAAAATTATGTTAGGGATAGAAAAACTTTAAGAATGTGATCGGTGATTATCTGAGAAAATCATGGACAATTTTGAGTAATTCAATGACCTCATCTGAGATGTTCTTTAGGAAGATTAACCTCATCCAAATCTGAATTTATGACTGACTATTCTGTGTTCTTGCCAGTAATTTAAAAATTCTTTGCTTAGAATTCTTTATTCAACCTGCGCCTACGCTCTGGGCAGAATTCTTTTTTGTTTTTAAATACTTTAGTGAAAATTCAGAAGGCCTTGTGGGGAAAAAAAGCATAATGAAATAAATCACATACAAATACAAGATAATTATGTACAAGCCAGGGAAGAAAGAACACAGTGGGTCATGATGAACTTTACTGAGCAGAATGTGAGTAGTCAGTGCTCAAACTGAAAGGAAAGAAACAGCAACCAAAACACCATCAACAACAAAAAAACAAAAGCTTTGAAAATCTGAGGGACACAGATGAGAGTTATAGAAACAGTACTTTCTGATTCCTTTGTTTTGAAAAAGCAGAAGAGAAACTTTAAAGCAGATGGAAGAAAACCATGACATTTACTGCTAGATTAAATTGAGAATGAAATGTATGGTCCATACCTTGTTTTGGTATATCAGTCTAGACAGGCAATCAAGGCAAGCTCACTAGCAGTAGCCATACTGAAAGTAGAGAAATGTAAACAACCTCTTACCAATAGTTTGTCTGTTTATTTGTTTATCTCCTAGATTTCATTCTTCTGTCTCCTATACTATACATTTGCATCAAAGGCTTCCCTGAATCAAGACACTTTCCCTAATTTCCACAGATAGGGTTACAATGTTAGTTACATCTTAAGTCCTCTTACCTCTGCATCATGCTTCTTGCCTGTTCACTTAGTTTCTTCTTCCCTTTAATTCAAGTTTCGATATGCCTCCAGACTGAGCCTCTCGTCCCTTGCTTATGAGCCTTTGATGGTTCTTTATCTATAGAACACTACAGAATTCACTTACCATTACACACTTTGATGCAATAAAAAAACCCAAAGGATTTTCCTTAGATTCATAAGTTAAGGGACAACTAAGGAGCTATGTCTGGAATAAGGAAAAACAAACCTCTTGAAACAAATCCACTAGCAGTGCCTTCCTCCTGATGTCAAAGCCATCATTCTTGCTTCTGTGTGTGTGTATGTGTGTGTGTGATGAGTGGTTGTGACTACTTTATGCTTGTCCTCAACATAAGAGTAGATGAGAAAAGGGTATATACCTGTCTTTGTCTTATTTGAATATATGTGGTTCTTCCCCCCAGGAAGCTTCTCAATTACAATCTTTCCAATTATAGCATTTTCAAAGACTACAATCTTTAGACCCTCTTCCCCGTCCTCCCCCATTAGGTTTGTCTAGGAAAACCTATTTCATTTCTCAGCTTGGAAAAAGAAAAGTGACTCTTAAAATCAAAGGTAAATGAAAAGCAGGGGGAAATCTAACAATAGACATCAACTTGGAGCTGATTTTTACTGCACTGAAGGCCTTTCATACTGATCCCCCAGACTTTCACCAGTGTCATGTCTACTTTCACTGCTTCTTCTCACCTCTTCACAATGCCAACACACCCTAGATTCCAGTCACACTGAAGTTTCAGCATTCCTCAGATAAACTAGGCCTATGAATAAGACTATATACATGTTGTTTCATTTACTTAGAATACCATTACTCCTTTATTTGGTCAGTCTATTCCTATCTTATTTTAAAACCCCACACAATGTTTGCATTCTCTGATGCAGTTTAATTATGCAAACCATTCCTGACTACTCCACATTGAATAAATAATTATTTTCCTTTAGGTTTCCAAAACATTTTTCACACCCCTATTATGGTAATATTCTTACTATGGCAGAATATTGCCTGGGCTTAAGTTCTGTGACTCTGCTACTTAGAAGTCCTATAAAACTGAGTCAATTACTTCCCCTACTATTGGCCCAGTTTTCTCTTCTACAAAGTAGAATAAATCAGGTAGCACTTTTATTTTTATTTTTATTTTGCTTTTTGGGTCACACCCGGCAAAGCACAAAGGTTACTCCTGGCTCTGCACTCAGGAATTACTCCTGGCAGTGCTCAGGGGACCATATGGGATGCTGGGATTCGAACCCGCATCGGCCTTGTGAAAGGCAAATGCCCTACCCGCTGTGATATCACTCCAGCCCCCAGGTAGCACTTTTAATATCATTAGAACAGAGCCCAACAAACTGTAATGTAATAAATATTAGACATTAAGAGCTTTTCTCATGGAATATATATGAAATATACTTGTACTATTACTAGATTATAATTTGTCATCATTCTTATTAAAAATTGTTACACTTTACCAAGTTGCAATCTTATCTCTCTAGCTGGCTTATAAGTATTCAGAATCTAGGGTATTGGTATTACCATCTTCCTTAAATGCATATGGTCTCATTAAACATTTGATACAGGTGGTATATTATAGTAGAAAAAGCAAAAAGTCTCAGATACTTGGAGTTGAATTACCACTTTGTTCTTAGTTGTTCTTAACTGACTGAAGTATTGACCCCTAGCTCTCTGGGTCTGTTTTCACATCTGTAAAGTGGGAGTGATAATAAAGGTACCTACCTATTGGGGATGTTTAAGCCAAACCAGTAAGATTAGAAACGGAAAGCATAATTAATGGTAAACATTCACTAAATGGTTGCTACCAACTGTGTATCCCAATTCTTTAGCTTAATAAATAATTGCAGTTGAATGAATGAACCTTGCTATATACCAAATCTTGGGAATCTAGGGAATCCAGGCAGTCTAAATAACTTTCTTTACTCCAAGGAATCAAAAGGAATATGTGAATCATCTTCCTATTTCATGAGTCACTCTGAACTGGGGCATCATCCTCCAGAAAAAAAAAGCAGATGTATCCAGGCAAATAACTGCAACATCTTTTCTTTAAAGATGACTAGACCACTTCCTCCATACTCTCCACAGAATTTACCACACACTGTCACTCAATACCAGGTATAAGTTCTCTTTCTGTGATGCGGATAAGAAAGAGTTGCAAAATAGCAAGAAAGCTAGGGTATCTATAAATCCACTTTCCTTTACATTTGCTAATTATCTTTCACTATACTCATTTCCACTGTATCCCGAGTTTGTACAGATGCTCTCCATTATAGTTCCAGAAAAATAATGGAGAAATGGCAAGCACTGGTTATTTATGATCTAATATAGTGCTGTATGGAATATTCTAAATCCAGATGACCGAACCAGACTCCCAGGACTATCATGTGAGACATCAGACTAATCATGTAATGTTTACATAGCTCTATTTTGCCCATATCTCAAGCAGTGTCTCTTCCTTCAGGGCTGGAGAGATAGCTCAACAAGCTGAAGTGCATGCTTTGCATGTGGGAGGTTAAAGTTTGATCCCTAAGACTGCATGATTGCTTAAGTATTTCTGGAAGTGACCCTTCCAAGCACTAAGATAGCAATAGTCCCTGAACACTGCTGGGTGTGAACTCCTAAAAGAGAATGAAATAAAATAACCCTCTCTCTAGGGATTTCGTGAGTTTTAAGTTAGTTCATCTGGAATACCTAGAAGAATGTCACACAATAGGTGCTACATACAAATAAAGATTATTATTTTACTCTTGAGACATAATTCACATAATAGAAACCATAAAAACCATAAATATGCACCCATTCAGGGACTGAATAGATAGTACTGTGAGTAGGGAGTGTGCCTTGCACGTGGCTAACCTGGATTTGATCCCCAGCACCATATAAGGTTCCCTGAGTCATGCCAGGATTGATTCCTGAGCACAGAGCCAGAAGTAATGCCTAAGTGTAGCCCCAAACAAAAAGCCTCAACCATTTAAAGTGTACAATTCATCAGTTGTTAGTGTAGACATAGAGTTGTGCAATTACCACAAAGTGTCACAGTCTAATTCTGTGACACTTTAATCACTTCAAAAGGATTCCTGTACCCATTAGTAATCATTTCCATCCCTGCTTCCCTCGAAAAGTCATAGGCTACTTCCTATAAAAGTAGCTTTTGTAGGAAGAACTTTCATGATGATGCTGTTTTGTGACTAGATTTTCTAATGCATAATGTTTTCAAGATTTATTCATGTTGTAGCATATATCAGTACTTTATTCCTTTTAAGACAGAATAATAGACCTTTACGTTGGTAAGCCACATTTTATCTGTTCATCCATTTATTGATATTGGAGTCATTTCCCCATCTGTTGGCTACTGTAAATAATGCTGCTATGAGCTTTAATTTGTATAGTTTTGTGTGAAGAAAAACATTCGTTTCTCTTAGACATATACTTGAAGTGGAATTGCTGTATCATATTAGCTAGTAACTCTATGTTTCATAGTTTAAGTAATTGTTAAACTGTTTCCATAGCAGTGACATCATTTTACATCCCCACCAGTGATGGCAATAAGAATTCCAATATTTTCACATCTTTGTCAACACTTGTTATTTTTGTATATTTTTATTACAGTAATTGTGAAGGTGTGAAATGGTGTTTCCTTGTGATTTTGATTTGTAGGTCTCTGATGACTAGTTGAGCCTCTTTACTTGACTATGGACCTCACAACTACCTTCTTTGGAGAAATACCTATTCAAATCCTTTGTCAAGTTTAAATTAGGTTTACTTTTGGGATCAGAAAGGTTGTACAGTGGGTAGGGCACTTGCCTTGCATTCTGTCAACATCGGTTAGATCCCTGGCTCCCCATAAAGTTTCCCCAAGCCCTGCCTGGAGAGATCCCTGAACACAGTGCCAGGAGTAAGTCCTGAGCACTGCTGAGTGCAGTCCCAAATTCAAATCAATTAGGTTGTCTTTTTATTATTACAGTTGTAATCATTATTCGTTCATTCTGGATAAAAAAGACTCCTATAATCTATGTTTGTAGACAAGTTTATATTGTGTGCTATAGATTTACTTTCTTAAAGCTGTCGCTATTAATCAGCAATGTTCGTGTTTTCTTTTTCTTTTTTTCTTTCTTCTTGTTGCTTTTTGGGTCACACCAGCGATACTCAGGGGTTCCTCCTGGCTCTGAACTCAGGAATTACTCCTGACATTGCTTGCGGACCATATGGGGTGCCGAGGATGGAACCCAGGCTGGCTGCGTGCAAGGCAAACACCCTGCCCACTGTACTATCACTCTGGCCCAGTTTATGTTTTCTCATGGTGATGAATACAGATATCAGTCAAATTCTACACCCCCAGCCCCCCACCCCCAAGCGCAGATTGTGTTGGAGAAAGTGAGAGCTAAAAACCAATGAAGAGCTACCCTTAGGTACCCTACTTTTTGTTACTACTTTTCTTTAAAATTAAATTTCAAGCAGATTAAATGTCAACTCAGTACCATATAAAAAAGACTAGATGTGGATGTTGTCTTTATCCCTGAAAGTTTCTAACTTAGAAGAAGATGGAAAAAATGTGGAAACTTAAATAGTAACATGTCTAATAGCAGTTAAAGAGCACAATAGAAAAGATGCCACAAGACATTCTGTGATTAATCGCCAAATAAATTTCATGGAAAATCATCCCTTTGAGAACTGAAAGGAGGGAGAAAAAAATGAGGGCTGGGGTGGTCAGGGGGAACTCTAAGGAAGAGAGATCTAAGCAGTCTATAATTGATTGCAAATGTGTTTGTGTATTACTAAACAAAGACATGAAAAAATATTAATTGTGTTTGAAGTGAGGAAACTTAATGATTAAACTTATACCACCTTAGCATTTCAGCCTCAGCAAAAATTCTCACAGTTCCATCTTCCCTATGAAGACTTATGTGAACTGTATCTGGTCCTGAGGTTAACAAGACACATATAGCTCATATCCAAATTATTTATTTATTTATTTATTTATTTTTAATTTTTATTAATGAATCATCGTGTGGTAGTTACAAGCTTATGAACTTTCGTGTTAGCATTTCAGTCATACAGTGATTATTTACCCATCTCTCCACTAGTGCCCATTCTCCTCCACCAATGTTCCCAATATCCCTCCCACCACCCCCACTACATCTCACATCGACTCATCCTGCCTCTGTGGCAGGGCATTCACCCTTTTTCTCTCTCCTTTTGGGTGTTGTAGTTTGCAATAGAGGTATTGAGTGGCCACCATGCTCGGTGTCTTGTCTATTTTTAGTATGCATCCTTCAACCCAAATGTGTCCTCCCAACATCCTCCACTTGGAATTCCCTTTTCTATCTCAGCTACCTTTTCCCTCAGCATGTGAGGCCAGTTTACAAGCTGTGGAGCAGACCTCCTGGTACTTATCTCTACTATTTTTGGATGTTAGTCTCCCATTCTGTTACTTTATATTCCACACATGAGTGAAATCTTTCTATGTCTGTCTCTCTCTTTCTGACTCATTACACTTAACATGATACCTTACATGTTGATACACTTGTATGCAAATTTCATGACTTCATCTTTTCTAACAGCCGCATATAATATTCCATTGTGTAGATGTACCAAAGTTTCTTTAACCAGTCATCTGGTTTTTTTTAATTTATTTATTTTTAATTAGAGAATCACCGTGAGGGTACAGTTACAGATTTATACACTTTTGTGCTTATACTTCCCTCATACAAAGTTCAGGAACCCATCCCTTCACCAGTGCCCATTCTCCACCACCCGTAAACCCAGTGTCCCTCCCACCCTCCCCAATCCCATCTCCCCCCCACCCCACCCTGCCACTGTGGCAAGGCATTCCCTTCTGTTTTTTCTCTCTAATTAGCTGTTGTGGTTTGCAATAAAGGTGTTGAGTGGCCGCTGTGCTCAGTCTCTAGCCCTCATTCAGCCCGCAACTCCCTTCCCCCACATGGCCTTCGACTACAATGTAGTTGGTGATCGCTTCTCTGAGCTGACCTTTCCCCGGAATGTGAGGCCAGCCTCGAAGCCATGGAGTCAACCTCCTGGTACTTATTTCTACAGTTCTTGGGTGTTAGTCTCCCACTCTGTTATTCTATATACCATAGATGAGTGCAATCTTTCTATGTCTGTCTCTCTCTTTCTGACTCATTTCACTCAGCATGAAACTTTTCATGCCCATCCACTTAACTACAAAATTCTTGACCTCCTTTTTTCTAACAGCTGCATAGTATTCCATTGTATAGATGTACCAAAGTTTCCTCAACCAGTCATCCGTTCTGGGGCATTCGGGTGTTTTCCAGATTCTGGCTATTGTAAACAGTGCTGCGATGAACATACATGTGCAGATGTTGTTTCGATTGTACTTTTTTGCCTCTCTGGGATATATTCCCAGCAGTGGTATTGCTGGGTCAAATGGGAATTCAATATCTAATTTTTTGAGAGTCGTCCAAATTGTTTTCCAGAAGGGCTGAACCAGTCGGCATTCCCACCAGCAGTGAAGAAGGGTCCCTTTCTCCCCACATCCTCTCCAACAGCGGTTGCTTTTGTTCTTTTGGATGTGTGCTAGTCTCTGTGGTGTGAGGTGGTATCTCATGGTTGTTTTGATCTGCATCTCTCTGATGATTAGTGATACAGAGCACTTTTTCATGTGCCTTTTGGCCATTCGTATTTCTTCCTTGGTAAAGTTTCTGTTCATTTCTTCGCCCCATTTTTTGATGGGGTTGGATGTTTTCTTCTTGTAGAGTTCAACCAGTGCTTTATATACCATTGATATCAACCCCTTATCTGATGGGTATTGTGTAAATATCCTTTCCCATTCTGTGGATAGTCTTTGTATTCTGGTCACTGTATCTCTTGCGGTGCAGAAGCTTTTTAGTTTAATGTAGTCCCATTTGTTGATCTCTGTTTTTACTAGATTGCTTAGTTCTGTGTCACCTTTGAAGATACCTTTATCTTCAATATCGTGGAGGGTTTCGCCGACCTTGTCTTCAATGTACCTTATGGTTTGTGGTCTAATGTTGAGGTCTTTAATCCATTTTGATCTGACTTTTGTGCATGGTGTCAGGTCAAGTTCTAAACCCATTTTTTTGCATGTGGTTGTCCAGTTGTGCCAGCACCATTTGTTAAAGAGGCTTTCCTTGCTCCACTTCACATCTCTTGCTCCCTTATCAAAGATTAGATGGTCATACATTTGGGGTTGTGTGTAGGGATATTCCACCCTGTTCCATTGGTCTACGGCTCTGCCTTTGTTCCAGTACCATGCTGTTTTAATTGTTACTGCTTTGTAGTAAAGTTTGAGGTTGGGGAGGGTGATGCCTCCCATCATCTTTTTCCCAAGAATTGTTTTAGCTATCCTTGGACGTTTGTTATTCCATATGAATTTTAGGATTGCTTGATCCATTTCTTTGAAGAATGTCATGGGTATATTTATAGGGATCGCATTGAATCTGTATAATGCTTTAGGGAGTATTGCCATTTTGACAACATTGATTCTCCCTATCCACGAGCAGGGTATATGTTTCCATTTCCTCATGTCCTCTTTGATTTCATGGAGTAGCGTTATGTAGTTTTCTTTGTAAAGGTCTTTTACTTCCTTGGTTAAGCTGATTCCGAGGTACTTGATTTTCTGGGGCACGATTGTGAATGGGATTGCTTTTTTCATGTCCCTTTCCTCTGCCTCATTGTTTGCATATATGAAGGCCATGGATTTTTGGGTATTGATTTTGTAGCCTGCAACTTTACTGTATAAGTCTATTGTTTCTAAGAGTTTCTTAGTAGAGGTTTTAGGCTTCTCTAGATATAGTATCATGTCGTCTGCAAATAGTGAGAGTTTGATTTCTTCCCTTCCTATCTGGATGCCCTTAATCTCTTTTTCTTGTCTAATAGCTATCGCAAGTATTCCAGTACTATATTGAAGAGGAGTGGTGAGAGTGGGCATCCTTGTCTTGTGCCTGATCTCAGAGGAAAGGCCCTTAGTTTTTCCCCGTTTCAGTCATCTGTTTTTGGGCACTCTGTTTTTTCCAGATTTTGGCTATAGTAAACAGTGCTGCAATGAACATACAAATGCAGATGTCATTTCTACTATACTTTTTTGCCTCTCCAGGATATATTCCCAGGAGTAGTATTGCTGGGTCAAATGGGAGTTCAATTTCTAATTTTTTGAGAAAATTCCATATTGTTTACCAAAAGGGCTGACCCAGTCGGCATTCCCACCAGCAGTGAAGGAGAGTCCCTTCCTCTCCACATCTGTGCCAACACTGGTTGCTTTTGTTCTTTTGGATGTGGGCCAGTCTCTGTGGTGTGAAATGATATTTGATTGTTGTTTTAATCTGCATCTCCCTGATGATTAGTGATGAAGAGCATTTTCGAATGTGTCTTTTAGCCATTCGGATTTCTTCTTTGAGAAAATTTCTGTTCATTTCCACCCCCCATTTTCTGATTGGGTTGGATATTTTCTTCTTATAGAGTTCAAACAGTGCCTTGTATATCTTGGTATCAACCCCTTATCAGATGGGTATTGGTGAATATCCTTTCCCACTCTGTAGACTGTCTTTGTATTCTGGTCACTATCTTTTGAGGTGCAGAAGCTTCTCAGTTTAAGGTAGTCCTATTTGTTTATCTCTGTTTCCACTTGCTTGGCCAATGGTATGTCAACTTTCAAGATTTCTTTGGCTTCAATGTCTTGGGAGGCATCAACTTCCCTAACCTCAAACTCTACTACAAAGCAGTAATAATTAAAACAGCATGGCACTGGAATAAAAGCAGAGCTGGAGACCAGTGGAACAGGGTTGAATATCCTGACACAAACCCTCAAACATATCATCATCTAATCTTTGTTAAGGGAGCAAGAAATGTGAAGTGGAGCAAAGAAAGTCTCTTTACCAAATGGTGCTGGCAAAACTGGACAGCTACATGAAAAAAGGGGCTCAGACCTCTACCTAACACCATTCACAAAAGTCAGATCAAAATGGATTAAAGACCTCAACATCATACCAGAATCCATCAGGTACATTGAAGAAAAGGTTGGCAAAACCCTCATATCCACATTTTGTTTGGCCCATTAAAAATCTGCAAAAATGTGTTACAGGAAAATTTCACATTAATTATTTAATTTTGTTCCTTCAGAAAAATCAGAAGACCTGATCCCTAGGTTGAAACATTTAGCATCATGGCTGAATATCACTGCAGTTTTGTATAGACACACTCATTTGAGACTTAGAATTAGAATCTTCAGACAGAAAACTTTCTCAACAGTATATTTGTTTCCCTTCCCTGCCCATGGACATGTATGGTATTATTTCCTTTAACTTTCCGGATATAAGTAAAACATTATAGAGTTTATGACTTGTTCAAGATCACAGAACTATTAAGTGGAAGAGGAAGAACTAGAATTTCTGCTTCTCAGCTCAGTGTTCTTTCAACAATGTGTCTTTCCATTCTATAGGCATATATTGTTTAGTAGCATTCTTTTGGAACTTTTTGTTTGCTGCTGAATGTTGAAAATTTTTTGAAATGATACTTGTCTCTCTCTTGCACTGTTTTGTAACATCTCATAATTCAAAGTTTTCAAATCATGTTCTATCAATGACAGAATAAAGCAAATTGCTTTGCTTTAGTAGCCACTCAATGGATATTTGGGGTCACAATGATCAATAGGTTTGTGAAGAACTACTGTATAATCTTCCTTCAAAACTTGTCTGTATTAAAATGGGCTTACTGTACAGAGACTAGTAGTATGTATGGAACCTTTAAGAAATATCAGATTCAGAGCTTCTTGAGAGGGCAAAATTCTGGGCAAGGATAGTTTGACTAAAGTAATCTGTACATATTTCACGCAAAACTTTTTATCCTAAATTGAGTACTATATCAAATGAGGGAATGTATCTTTTGAATGAGCCGTTGTGCAGACACATATACTGGTCTTTGGGACTTACTTTATTTTGGGTGTTTTCTGAGTGGAAAAGGAAAAGATGAAAGGAAAGATGAAAATAATAGTAAATGTAGAAGAAATTATTTAATGCCTTGCTTTAAAAGAACAGTTTTCTCAAACCTAAGAGTGAATCAGAATATGCTGGAGGGCTTTTTAAAATAGAGTTCTGTGTCTCA
The DNA here is from genome assembly GCF_027595985.1 of Sorex araneus. Taxonomy (NCBI): domain Eukaryota; kingdom Metazoa; phylum Chordata; class Mammalia; order Eulipotyphla; family Soricidae; genus Sorex; species Sorex araneus. The sequence goes on from NC_073313.1 coordinate 108,091,480, forward strand.
CCCCAACTTTCTGATTAAATAGATCTGCATTAGTGAGGTCCAAAAGTTTATGTTTGAATATGTTTTAAGATAATACTTATGTGGTCCAGGGGTTATACTTTAGGAACTAATACCTTACAAAGTAGCTGTCTCAAATTTGGAAACAACCCGAATGCCCGAGAACAGATGACTGGTTAAAGAAACTTTGGTACATCTACAAAATGGAATACTATACAACTGTCTGAAAAGATGAAGTCATGAACTTTGCATATAAGTGGATCAACATGGAAAGTATCGTGCTAAGTGAAATAAGTCAAAAAGAAAGAGACAGACACAGAAAAATTGCGCTCATCTGCGGAATATAAAACAACAGAATGGGAGACTAACACCCAAGAATAGTAGCAATAAGTACAAGGAGGCCTACTCCATGGCTTGGAAGCTGCCCTTACATGCTGGGGGAAAGGGCAGCTCAGATAGAGAAGGGAACACCAACTAAAGTGTAGTGGAGTATCCACTCAGGATGGGAGAGGCGGGTTGAAAGCAGACTATAGATTGAACACGATAGCCACCCAGTATCCCCATTGCAAACCATAACACCCCAAAGGAGAGAGAGAACAATGAGGAATTACCTGTCACGGGGGGGCGGGAAGGGGACAGCACGGGGAGGAGGGACCCTGGGGCCATCGGTGGAGGAGAACGGGTACTAGTGAAGGAATGGGTATTCGAGTATTGTATAACTGTAACACAGGCAAAAAACTGTAACTGTACCCTCACAGTGACTCATTAATAAAAAAATAAATTCAAAAAATAAATAAAATGTTCAGAAAATTAAAAAAGTAGCTGTCTCAAAAGAACATATAGAGAGATCTGAACATCATTGAGCAATCTGAATTAAAATAAAACTAGATCATGAGGCAAATCATTTGATGTATTCTGTGAGTAAGGCACAAACTCCCCAGGAAGCCAAAACTGTTAGATTCCAGTATCAGAGGTACTTTCTTAAACTGTGCCCAAAGAATAGCAAGAACAGTTTAATCCATGTTCTTGATTTATTTTACTAGTACCTCCCAAATTATCAACTACAGATCCTTCAAGATGTTAACAGGCATTCAATGCTATATGGAAAGAAAAATGATCTATAGTCAAATGCGGATGGAACCTTTGAGCTAAATCAAATTGCAAGACTCCTCAGAGACTTTAAAATGCCAATATGCCCTAGGAATCTTCATGGGAATATAGAATCAACACCGTTCCTATTGATCATGGGACTTTTATTAATACTTTAATTAGTTTTAAGTAAAATTAGTTTTCTGTAGAACATAGGTCGAGAAACATTCATTGATTTAACTCCAAGTGCCAGAACATGTTAGCAATAGACAAGTCTGTTACTAACAATTGAAATGGTGATAGATGAGGAATCAAAAGTTCTGGAATCTTGTTATGTTTCTGCAATTCATTAAGTTTACTTGTTCTCTGGAAGATGAGAATGACTAAAACTTATAATTTTTTTACTAATGGTGATAGTCAAATAATTTTTGGAATATTAAAAACATAGTATGAGACTATATCCGAGGACAAAAGAAACAGGGTCCAGGAACACTGATCCACAGTTGGAAGCTTGTCACAAGTGTGTGAAACCAAGGGCAGTTAGGATAAAGAAGGGGGCAACTATGACAATAATAACAAGAAATGATCACTCTGGAAAACAACTGAGTGCAGAAAGTATATGATAATCTGTACCTATATTGCAAACCATAATGCCCAAAAGGAAAGAGAGCATGAGCAATGAAAGAGTGTGTGTGTGTGAGAGAGAGAGAGAAAGAGAGAGAGAGAATAAATGTACTTGTGATAGTTGTAGGTAGGTGGGTGGGGGGTGAGGCAGGAGGGAAACTGAGACACTCATGGTGGGAAATGTACACTTGTGAGGATGAGTGTTAGAACACTGTTTGACTGAAACCCAATCATGAGCAACTTTGTAATGGCCTATATTACGGCATTTCAACTAAAAATGTGGTGGTAGTCAGTGTCACCCCTGCCCAACTTTTTTTGAATTTTTTTGTGTGTCATACCTAGCAGTGCTCACGGGTTACTCCTGGTCCTGCACTCAGGAGTCACTCCTGCCAGTGTGCAGGGGGCCATATGGGGTGTTGGGGATAAAACCCACATTGGCTACTAAGTCAACCTTCAAAGCTAGAAGTATGAGAAGCTTTATGCTGAGAGGTTTTTAGAAAAGAAAGTAGGGAGGAAGGAAAAGGGATGTGAAGAAGGGAGGATAGAAAGAAAAGGGGAAGGAAAGGGAAAATGAATGAATGAATGAATGAATGAATGAATGAATGAAGGGACGAAAAAGGAGGAAGGAACGGAGTGAGGAAGAATGAGTGAAGGAGGAAGGAAGTGAGGAAGAGTGGGAAGGACTAAGGAAGGATAGAGGAAGGAGAAAGGAAGTAGGGCGAGAGGAAAGAAGATAAAGACAGGTTATTGCAGACCTCGATTTCAACTAAAATGAATTGGCTCAGAGGTATACGCACAATCTGTGCTTATTTGATCCCTGACCCTCAGGGAAAGTTTTGTTTTGTCAAAGACACCTAATAAACTTATTTGCACAGGACAAAGCATTAAAAGTGTGTTTGGGACTGGAGCGATAGCACAGCAGGCAGGGCATTTGCTTTGCACTCGGCCAACCTGGGTTTTATTCCCAGCATCCCACATGGTCCCCCGAGCACCGCCAGGAGTGATTCCTGAGTGTAGAGCCAGGAGTTAACCCCTGTGCATTGCCAAGTGTGACTCCCCCCAAAAAAGTGTGTCTGTCTGACCAATTTATCATTGTTTATTTCCACTTGAACAAAATAAAATGTACTCAATGGGAAAATAAGTTGTATATGACAGGATGACACAACATTACTATAATGATATATAGATAATTATATATCCATACAATATATGCAACTTAGAATCCATTTCCTTCTAAATGCACGAGACACATTTATTTTCTGTTTTTGAACTACATGTGACAGTATCTTTGGATCCTGCTTGCCAAATATGCACTCCAGTCCTTTGAGATATCCCCCGACACTCATGTGAAAGCTAAAAAAATACAAAGATAAATTCCCACTAAAAAATGAAGCAGAATAAGATCCATAGCGATACGATAGTATGTAGGGCATTTACCTTGCACGCGGCCGATGTGAGCTATGGTCCCCCTAGCCCTCCCAGATCCAATGCACATCCCTCCACCAGTGTCCAATTCCCACCACCAAAGACCCCAGTTTTCCCCCCTTCATCCTCCTCCCCCCAGTCTGCCTCTATGGCTCTATAATGTGTGTGGAGTGATGTGTGTTGGATAATTTATGACTGAAACCAGATCAATAACAGTCTTAAATAACTATGTATCTCACAGCAACTCAATTTAAAAAAATTAAAAATTGAATTTGCAAAAAACTGTAACACTGTAGCACTGTCTTCCCGTTGTTCATAGATTTGCTTGAGAGGGCACCAGTAATGTCTCCATTGTGAAACTTGTTACTGTTTTTGGCATATCGAATACGCCACAGGTAGCTTGCCAGGCTCTGCTGTGCGGGCGGGATATTCTCGGTAGCTTGCCGGGCTCTCCGAGAGGGACAGAGGAATTGAACCTGGGTTGGCCTCGAAAAAAAAATAAAAAAGAAAAGCTGACAGACCAATAATGAAATGCATATTTACATACTTTGGCTGAAGCAAAAGGATGACTTAAAGGCTAGAACACTTTTAGTTGCTCTTTTTAGCTTTCTGTTGCCATTGGATTACGTTGAAAGATTGGATAATTTCTTTTAAAAAATGAGACTTTGCAGGGCTGGAGTGAGAGTACTCTGGAGAGAGAGCTTGACTTGCATGCATTCAACCTGGGTTCAATTCTTGACACTCCGGTATGGTCCCTATAGTACCCAGGAGTGATTCCTGAGCACAGAGCCAAGAGTAATCCCTTAGCATCAGATGTGGCCCCAAACCAACCAAACAAACAAACAAAAAACAAAAAAATAAACAAAACAAAAGAATGAAACTTTGCTATATTATAATACTCCTGCAGATTCAGGTATAAGTTGATAGCATGAATCAAATTTTTGTTTAATTTTTTCCCTTTGAGACCGAATGTATAATAAAAGGGCATTGATTTATTGAAACTATTTAAGGTGGGCTGGAGCAATAGCACAGTGGGTAGGGCGTTTGCCTTGCACAAGGTCGACTCAGGTTTGGTTCCTCCGCCCCTCTCGGAGAGCCTGGCAAGCTACCGAGAGTATCTCGCCCACACGGCAGAGCCTGGCAAGCTACCCACGGCATATTCGATATGCCAAAAACAGTAACAAGTCTCACAATGGTGATGTTACTGGTGCCTGCTCAAGCAAATCATTAAGCAACCTGATGACAGCCCTCCCAGAAGTGATCCCTGAATGCAGGTCAGTGTAAGCACTGAGCACACTGGATTATGGTTTCAAAACAAAACAAAAAAAACACCCTAGAATAGTGATTAGATTGGACGTGAGACAGGGACATTGGTGGAGGTTCATGGGCAATTGAGTTGTGTTTATCTATAGTAATTTGGTAAATCAGTACTTTATACTTTAGTACTAATACAACTTTCTAACCAAAACTATGATAAAACTGGAAAAATATATGAACTGAAATTTAGAAAACCTAAAACCTACGTTTACAATAGATCGATATTACTCTCATTTTAAAGTTTAGAATAATATTCACTGGCACAAAAAATATTCTGACAACTGATTACTATTTGATTGCTAGAGGAGTGACCGTGAGATCAGCACTGTTTTTAACTAAAACACTTGAGGAGTAAAACTTCGTAAACATCTTTTTCATTTCCTGTATATGTTGAAGTTAAGTGGCCTGAGTATTCTCAAAAGTATCAAGGAACTCTTTCACGAATGTAGACCCTAAAAGTGTAGAACTGAATAGAAATAGTGCTTGCTCTCATACAGGGCAACAGAGATGGCACTGCTGAATTCTGTTGCTCATTCTTCAGAATGGCTGAACTTTATTAACTAAAATTGTCTGATCACTCCAGCGAAGCAGCTTATTAATTCAATCAAATGACCGCAGTAAAGTCAAGAAGGTGAAAGAGTTTTTCTCAGATTTTTGACCAGGAGAATTTTCATGAAAGAAGCTTCCTGAGTCTTATTTATAAACCCATAGTCTAGTATGCCTCTCCTTTGCCAGGGCTATTGAAACTTATTTATTCTTTATCCAGTCTCAGTGGTGAGCAGCAGCTAGTTACCACTCTCTTATGTCCACTTCTTGCCAACTGAAATATGGTTATTCAGAGAAGAATGAGCTAAAATGGAGACTGGGTCACTGTCAAGTGGAGAGTAGAGGGAATCATTGTAAAGTTCTTTCTCTTTGCACATTTCTTGCACATTTTAAGTTACTTAGCATTGATCTGTACTTTAAAACTGTGTGCTGAAAACTCGGCTCTTTTGTGTGGCTTTCCAGTGTTTCTACTAGGATGTTCTGGGTTTTCTTTTCTCACTTGTCACTTGTCATCCCGTTGCTCATCGATTTGCTTGGGCAGGTGCCAGTAATGTCTCCATTTGTCCTTGTCGTCTGCTAATGTAGCCCAATGGAGTCTGCTCACTCCAGGAACACGAAGAGCATCAAACTGTTCATTCAGGGTCTTGATGAAGAAGTCTGACCATCTCATAGGTGGGCGGCCAGCTGTTCTTTTGACGTCCCATGGAACCCAGTTGGTAACAGCTCTAGTCCAGCGGTCATCTCTAAATTGCATTATGTGTCTGGACCACATGATTTTCAACACTGTGGCAAACAAGACAGCATCCCTGAGCCTAGATCATCAACGGAAGTTGGAACTCCGGATTCCTTCTCTCACTTGAGTGAAACGTGATAATCCAAGCATAGCTCTTTTGTTTCCTCTTTGGGAGACCTGAATAGCGTTCTCATCTTGTTTTCGTGGGCCCTGGTCTCTGAGGAGTATGTTAGTGCAGGAAGAACAGTGGAGTCAAAAAGATGTGCCCAGAGCCAGAGGTTCTTCATCCTCTTAACAACTTCTTTGACACTTTTTCAGACGTTCCACGCTGCTCTCGTTCTCCTGCGCAGCTCTGGCGCCAAGTCGTTCCTCATGTTGATTTCTCGACCCAGGTACACACAGTTGCTGCATTTGGGGATGTTGATTCCATTGAGAGCTGATGGAGCGTGAGGAACTAGTTCATTTCTCATGACCATTGTCTTCGTGAGATTCAGCTGCAGTCTGACATTTCACACTTGTGGTCAAAGTCGGCCAGCATTCGTGCCACTTGGCTAATGCTTGGTGTTACTAAAACAATGTCATCAGTGAAGCGGAGGTGGTGAAGTTGCTGACCATCTATCTGCACTCCCATTCCTTCCCATTCCAGTCACTACATGACGTTATTGAGGGTGGCACTGAAGAGTTTCAGTGAAATGGCATCACCCTGCTGAACCCCTCTCTTTATGATGATCACTTCCTTGTAGAATGGTGAGATCCTGGTGGTGAATCCGTAATACAGCTCACAGAGGATCCTGATGTACTGAGTTTGAATGTCCTGTTTGGCTAGGGCTTCAATGACTACGTCAGTCTCAACAGAATCAAAGGCCTTCTTTAAATTGATGAAACTTAGAGCGGCATCTTGAACTCTCGTGAAACCTCACTGAGCTTGGTCACCGTGTGGATATGGTCGATTGTGCTGAATCATTTTTGGAACCTGGCTTGCTCACATGGTTGTCCTTCATCTAGTGTTCTGCCAATCCTATTTAGGATGACTCAAGTGAACAACAGACGAACAACAGGCAGATCAGGCAATAGTTGCTGATGTTTTGGATGTCTCCCTTCTTGTACAACAGAATGATCCATCTGGTTGTCCATTGGGAAGGAACGTTGCATTCAGACAGGTATCCTGTGAAATGCTGAGCCAGTGTATTGGCAAGTACTGGCGGCTGATTCTTCAGGTATTCGGGTTTGACCTTTTCTGGACAGGGTGCTGTATCATTCTTTACTGACGAAATGGCATGTCAGATTCCGGAAGGGAGAACACTGGGAACGACATATCCATCCTGTGGAATTTGGTATGTGGGCAGGTGGACATGGCTGTCAAGGAGATCCGAATAGAAGTCATGAATAATCCTCTCCATTACCCTTCTGGAAGATGTGATAGATCCATCAAGATGTCAGAGGGCAGTCATCTTGGTCTTTTAGTTGGCAAAGGACAGGTGGGTGTTGCAAATCCTTTTACTGGCTTCTGCCGCATCAGCCAATACTACTGCTCTTCTCTCTTTGAGGTCTTCCTTTATCCCTTCTCTGAGCAGATTTTTGAGCTTGGACGTTAGCCTGTGATTCCCTGAGGCTCACACCAAACAATGCTGGCGAATAAGCTCAAGGGTTTCCGAAGATAGGGGTCTTTTTGTGTCTTTCTTATTCTCAGCATTCCTTGCATAGTCATGGAGGTGCTGAACCAGTTGATCGTATTCCTCGTCAATGTTTTCAACAATGGCATCTTCCCATATTGCCCCAATAGTGTCAAAAAGCTCCCAGTTGCTGGTCATTTTGGGAGTTCTTTTCTTAAATTTTGCAGCCCCTTTTTCTGCTCCGTGAAGTAGAATTTTGCACGAAGGAAATGGTGGTCTGTTTCCGGTTGGAATTTTGGGACAACAGTGACATCGGCCAGGCAAAACCATCGATTGAATATGATGTGGTCAATTTCATTGTAGAACTGTCCACCGGGTGACTCCCATGTCCAATGTTTAGATTCGGCCTTCTGGAACTGTGAGTTGCTATGGATAGTCTTGGTCGATATGATGAAGTCAGTCTCTCACCGTGTTCATTCCATTCTAGGCCATGGGTCCCGATGTGGAGTTCTTCGGGTGACCTATTCCGTTCTATCTTCACATTAAAATTACTGACAATGACCTTATAGAAGATGTGGTCTTCTTTATATAACTTCTCCACCTCCATGTAGAACTTTTCAATTTTTTCGTCATAGTTGGATGTTGGTGCATAGACGATGAAGATAGAATCTGCCGGCAATGAGCCACATATATTCAAATGTAAGTGTCCAATTCAGGTTGTTAGGTATTCAAATGAATTGATGCTCATGGCCAAGTTCGTGTTGATGAGGACACTGACACCACTGATGCTTCTACCGTTGCTTGTTCTGAAGAACAGTTCTATTCCAGTGTCGAAAACGGTGTGATATGATCGATGCCTTCTCATTCGATCAGTCCAATGACGTCACAGTTGATCTTCTGCGTTTGCACTATCAAGTCCTCAGTGGATGCTTCCAATGCCAGTATACATGCTTTGAAAGTATAGACAGTCATATTAGTCCTTCATCTTGGCAGCCTAGTTTGGCCCTGAGATTTTATCAACTTCTCCTTGCTCATCCTTCCCAATGCTGCTGTATTGGGTGCTCTTTCAGGGTCAGGGGAATGAAGCTCATTATTGTTACTGCTTTTGGCATATAGAATATGCCACAGGCAGCTTTCCAGGCTCTGCCATATAGGTGGGATACCCTTGGTAGCTTGCTGGGCTCTCCAAGAGGGAAGAAAGCTTTTAGGGTGGCCTCTAATCACCCTCACAGGTGCTCCCAGTCTGCCAAATGCAAGCTTTTGGTTGGCTGGCATGTTGTAATGATCTGCATGCTGACAAACACACACCTGCTTGCATCTCTGGGCAGCAACTGTTGGTTCACTCTTCGCCGGTTTGCACCATTGCCAACCTCCCGTCATGATGAGGTGGTGAATCATCGAGGGGGGGGGTGGTCTGAGTGAAGTATTGTTTACAATTAATTGATCACAGCCAGGGTTTTCTTTTATAGTATAAAATCCTCATTTTTGGTTTTTTGCACATTCACACCATGCTGAGTGTCCATTGATGCCATACAGTTAACTACCCTATTAAAAGTACATGTAACTGCTTCATGGGCTTTGGACTGCTGAATTTATGGACAAGTCACTGTTCCCCAGCCATTATGCTCAGGTGTACTATACCAGTCTATAGTGAACATGGATTAATAAATGCTGACTTTGACTAAACGGTTCTCGGAATAGTGATGGAAGAACAATGCTTTCTCTTTCCCTTTCAATGTTTGATTTTTTAGGTTTTTGGGTCACACCCAGTGGTGCTCAGGGATTACTCCTGGCTCTGTCCTCAGGATTATTCCTGGATGACATAGGGGACCATACAGGATGCAGGGGATCAAACCTGTTTTTTAATAGAAGTACAAATTTCTACACATTATGGCAGATTTCCACTACTCATTTACTTCCATCCCCTTTCTGCTGTTGACGTTGTTGCAACAATGAAGTGTCACATACACTTGGTTGTTATGGTTGTATATTGGGTGGTGTTACTTGCAGGGGTTGTTTTCTTTAGCCTTGGTGCTGTCATACAGTATCACCAGGGGTAACACCCCTTAGTTATGGTACTCGCACACCTGACTGTGGTCCCAGCAATCCCTTGTGCCACCAGAGATCACAATCATCAGAGTTTCTAGGACTGTGCTTGGTATATGCTGTGGGCGGTGTCAACTCATAGCTTTACATTTCAAAGCAGGGCCTTTTAACCATGGAGCCACCTCTTATCCCCACCTCCTAAAACCATTTTCATGTAGAAAAGCTGAAGATTCCTTTACTTGAACTACAGCTTTATATAGGGGCAGAACGATTTCAGGAATGTCTTCTGCCACAAATCTTTCTTTGTCCTACCCTTTCCATTTTTTACACATTATTGCTTTCATATATTCTCTTATGAAAGAGGCATCCAAGTTGATTAATGAGAAGCCATCTAGTTACACAAGACTATAATATGTGAATGAAAGAGAAATATTTCTGACCCTCTCACATCAATTATCCAGGTGTTGACAAGTAGTACATTTGCCAAACAGCCCTAGTGATTGAACATTAAGACTTCCTCTTTTTCATTCATCCATATATCTTGAATCATACAGGAAAGACTATAGTTAGGGGGCCTTGGGCCTCACCTGGCAATGCTCAGACCTGAGTTCTGGATTAGTTCTTAGTAATTACTCCTGACAGGGCTCAGGTAGTGGGAATCAAACCTGGATCACTCACATGCAAGACCTTATCCACTATACTATCTTTCCAGCCACATGATTAACATTGATCCATGATTTGTCAAAGACTGAAAATAGGAAAAAAATGTTGATTCTCAGATGCAGCCTTATTATCATTGAACTCTGTTCAATGAGAAAACTGATAATGATTCACTTAGACCAAAATACTGTATTAAGGTAAAATTCCCATGGGAGTGTTTATAACATTCTCAGGAATCACAGATGAGTGTACTATGATCTATTCTTGTAAGACAAAAAAACAAATGAATTTATATTGATTAGTGATATAAAAGTGCATGTCCAAAAATGTTTGGCACCACATATCAGGTAATTATTCATGTACTGACTTTGAGTGTAAGTGGAAGAAAATGGGGTTAGGGTGCTATGGTGCAGAACCCAAAATGACATAAACAATTGAAGAGCTCCAACATATTTTAAGACAATAAAACCATACACAAATCCACTCATAAATTTTGTGCAAGTTTACCTCTTAAGGCTGTATATAGCAAAAAATATATAGCCAGAATATATGTACCTAGAATGTACAAAGGTACTCAGAGTTGCAGCAAAGTGACTCGATTGGTGTAACAATCTGAGGTATGTGCCCCTTTAATTGTCATCACTCTTATCATACTTCTAATGTTTTCTTTGCCATTCTTTATTTATTTTAGTTTGGGGGCCATACCCTGCAGTACCTAGGGCTTACTCCTGACTCTGTGCTCAGGAATCTCTCCTATTGTGCTCCAGGGACTCAGACAGTCTGGGGATTGAGTCCAGGACAGCTGTGTGCAATGCAAACACCCCACTGCTCCGCCCATGGCCTTTGCCTTTAGAAGCTACAGGCATGCCAAAAACGACCAAAATCTCCACATTGTGTAGGCACTGAGAAAATTATAGATAATTTTCAAATAAGTCAAAGAAATTACTGGACAGCCTTTTAGTGTCATTTTGGTCACTCTGGAAAATTGTATAATTCCAGTGTTTCATATCCTTTCGTCCCTTCACTTTAGAATTCCCTCAGTGACTATAAATGTGTACAATTTGCAGTTCTCCCTTTGCCTTGATTGTGATCTTCCTGGTCACTTCATTGATTAGCTAAATAAAACCCTCAACATGTGGTTATTTAAAACACATTATTCTCATGAACTTGCACTGCTCTTGAAAAAGGCATTTCAAGGAATCAGCTCTCCTCTTTTCATGCCCACCACTCCCACTCCCACTCCCACTCCCTACTCTGGCCTGATAGATACTTGCCACAAAGCTACATTCAGAGACAGTGGGGAGTCAACGGCAAGAATGTTGTTTGGAGAAAGAGGAGTTCTGTTGTCTCTTGCCAGCTCTTGTGCCTATAGTGAGCTATAGTGGATGACCTACTTTACCTCTCCAAGCATCTGTCCCTTCCCTGCATCTGCACACTGAACCACAAAGACTGCTTCTGTCACATTTTGTTTAACTTACAGGGAGAGTGGGCCACCTCTTTCTATATCCTGTCAGCATTGGCAGAACAGTGGGGGACTGTGTAATTTATTCAGCTGGTAGGAGCTGACTGTCCACTGTCCCAGAGGCTTGCTCCCAGATCCTGAGGTAGTAGCTTAAGCTTCTGAATCTAAAACGTGCATGACCAAAGAGCCTGTTCAACTTATGGTAATTTCCAGATAACTGTTGGAATCTTAGCAGGCAAGGCATATGGATTGCTTGAGAATGGGGACTTTGTTGGGATTAATGTGAAACCTTTGGCTTGGGGTTTATTGTAAATCCTAAAATGTTTGTAGGCCAGACCTAGAAAGTCTGTAGTCCAGAGAGTTGCTCCTTTTCTAGGGATTCTGTATTATCTGGAGCTTAGTAGGAAGGAATATCTGACCTTCAGCCCCAGGCCCAAGTTACATACGATCTTTGAGCCTGGTTTATCAACCTGTAATTCATAGATGCCTTGATTCTTATCTGTCCCCTTACCCCAAGCAGAAGATGCAGTTTTCTTTCTTTTTTCCTCTGTCAGCATTAGCAGTGTCTAAGCATGGAGGATTCCTGTGGAATTTGATACTGTCAAAGTACTCAGCACACAATTCCTTATAACCCTCCCCCAATCCTGCACAAGGAATACCATTTTGTCATGATTTTACAAGCAACAGAAGCTCAGAGCATGGGGATGACGCACTCAGGGTTGTATCAACAGGGATTTGGTAAAACCGGGATCTAACACAGTTCTGTCACATTTGAAATGGTCACTGTTCGCACATGTGTTCCATGACTATGCAGGTTTCAGAGTGAGGTGCAGGGAAAGGGAGGAGAGAACAATTGGCTTAGAATTCTTGATCATCCCAAAGAACCTCTGAATTCTGCTAAAACTTAGGTTTTGGTGCCTTAGGATTCCTGACCACCCCAAAGAAACTCTGAATTCTGCTTGAAAGAAGGTGTTGGTGGGCCTACAGGAGTCGCCCTGTAGGATGACATCGTGGTCCATCCCGGATTACGGAGGTCCTCCATCCAGCCTCCTAGGACAGCTGCAAGGACAACAAAAGGGGAGCGAGTGTCTTAGGAAGGACTCTCTCCTGCCTTCACGGATCACAAGAGAAATTTCATTGGCTTCCAAGCAGAAAGGATCTTTAGCGTAGGGTTGGGCGGATAGCCCAAGGATCAATAGCCTGTCTGAGTTTGATCCTTGGCACTGAGGCATGACTCCTCCCATCATCCTGTGTTGTAGTCCTGTCAGCTCCTGATTATATTTGGAAGTGAGCTCCAGGTTTCCTGAGCACTGTTCAGGAGTCTGTCTCATAAAAATCATATGATAGTTTAGAAAGATCATGGCGTGAGCTTAGACTTAGACTTTGCATGACTGAGGCTCATGTTCCATCCTTGGCACTGCATGGTCCCCTTGCACCCTGAACATGACTGGGTGTGGACTCCAAACCAAAAACCTTAAAGAGAAATAAAAGAATGCATAGATATGGGGCCGGAGAGATAGTACAGCAAGTAGGGCGTTTGCCTTGCACGCAGCTGACCCGAGTTCAATTCGCAGCATCCCATATGGTCCCCCAAGCACCACCAGGAGTAATTCCTGAGTGCACAGCCAGTATTAAACTCTGAGCATCGCTGGGCATTATCTAAAAAACAGGAAAAAAGAATGCATAGATGTAGGATGGAACGTTTGTCATTATTTTTGTCCACGTTATATCTAAACTTTACTTCTGCAATTGTGACTTGTGACTTAGTCTGTTCTATGTCCCCCAACACTCCCCATCATTGCTGACTCGAAACACATAGTTTCTGATGTCTAGTGTTGCTCCGTACATGTTTGTTGCCTGAGGGAACATTGTCAAGTCAGACTCGACTGAAAAAGGAATCAAAACTTTATTTTGATAACATGTAAACACATACAAAAGTAAATAGCTTATGGGTCTCTTATCACCTAGATCCCATAGCTATGAAGCAGAGGTTTTTTGTTTCATTTTGTTTTGTTGGGTCACATCCAGTGATGCTCAGAACTTACTTCTGGCTTGGTGCTTAGGGATCGCCCCGCCCATGGCAGCTCTGGGGACCACATGTAGTGCCAAGGATTGCATGTGAAAGTTCCCTACACACTGTATTATCTTTCTGTCCTTTTAAAAATGTAATGTTTTAGCTTTATTTATCTTCCCTTGCCATTTATCTTTGGTCTTAACTCTTTTGCTTTTATCTTTGTTTTGTGGTCAGACCTGTATGTGCCCAGGGATTATTCCTTGTTCTGCACTTGTGGATTACTCCTGGCAGTGCTTGAGGGACAAAACTGTAGTGCCAGGATGGACTCAGCCACATACAAGACAAACACTCTACCTGCTATTATTTTTCACTCTGGCCCACTTCAGCCTTATTTTTTACGGAAATTACAGGCATTAGATAATTGAGCTCCACAAATGCCATTGTGCATCTCAAGAAATTGGGAAATTTTTCATATGCAAGAACAATATTCCTTTTGTTGTTCATAAGAAGAGTAATTTCCAAGAGCATTTTAAAAAATGCTTTTAGAAGGAGCATTTTAAAAAATGCTCTTCGATATGCTTCCTCAATTTAGCTTTCTGGCCCTAACAGGAAATGTTTCTCAGGTAGCTGCTCTTGTACTTCAGCTGAGCTGAAATTGCAGTTTGATGTGCCCTGAACACTCACGTGTATTCTTTTAGGTAAGCCTCTTCCTGGTTTTCAAGGTTATCCAATAAAGCAGTGACTGATGAATGAGACTCAAACACTGTGGCTGAGTCTCTGCAGGCCCACATGCAGTTTGCAAAGGGACTCTGGTTTTCAGGACAGATCAGTGTGATTTCTGTTTCTATGCAAGTACTAGCCACTCAGCCAGAAGCAAAAGCTTTCCATGAAAGGGTCTGATCATGGCGTGCAGGTATTCTCTTCTCAGTCTTCTTGGAATGCAACCACCACCTAGAGGCTGATTTGCCACACTGCTGGGCTTGTCTCCTTTCTGAATTCCTCCACCACTCGCTAGAGTCCTCATCTCTCTTTTTTTGTTCTGTTTCTAATTTAAAAAAATTTTTTAATTTAATTAAAAATGTTGGGAACACTGGTGGAGGAGAATGGGCACTGGTGGAGGGATGGGTAAATGATCACTATATGACTGAAATGCAAACACGAAAATTCATAAGTTTATAACTACCTCACAGTGATTCACTAATAATTTTTTTAATTTTGATTTTAATTTTTATATTTTATTTTTAATTTAGAATGATCTTCACGATGGGTTTTATAAATGCCATATTCTAATACCATTCTCTCTACCAGACTTTCTACTTCTCTTCACTCCTGTCTCAGTGTCGTAGGGTTCCCCTACCCCACTTCTTGTCCCTTCACTGAGTCTATGGTAATCTCCTTTCTGTTTACCAGTTATTAGATTCTGTGTTATTCACATATTATATACCTTTATACCCCCACCTAAAAGAGAGTGCATTCTGTCTCTGTCACCTGTCTGAACAGACCTTTTCATTCCATAGCAAAGGAGAATATGTTCAGAGCACCCACCAGCTCTGGCATACCACTGAGACAGGGCAAACATGAGAACCTGCAAAGCTCACTCTGCTGCTTTTCTCTTCTTGCTTCCTTCTCAGTGTGGAGACTTCTTGTGTCTGGGCTTTTATGAGCTTGACAGCTATTTCTCATTTCCCAGCCTCTCCTATTCTCCTGCTCTTCCATCTAGATATCCTGGGTAAGCCTTACATTCCAACCTGAAGACTGGCTACTGACCAGAAGGAAGTCAGTGGCTGTTGGCTAGTAGAAAACTTATCAGTCAGGTTTAACTGGGTTCAACTGGGACAATAAAAAAGAGCAAAAGAATCCAGTTCAGGGAATTGGCTATTCTATTGCCATGCCAGGCAGAGGACAATAAGGCCACCTAGTGATGAACCACGAGGAGTTCCTATGCTGGCACCTGGGGACCTGGACAAGCAGTACTAGAGCATAAGAGAAAGTCAATGCTGGAGCCATCACATGAGGCAGAAAGGGAGGGAGAAAGCAACCTGGAATTTCTCTTCCTACTGATTTCTAGCGTCATCAGAGTCCAGAAATGACCTGACAGGTTTAGTTTCCTGCCCTCTACTTCCCCCACTTGCTGCAGTACAGGGGAGGGATACAAAGAATAAATTTGGGAGTGAACAGGCCAGGAAACAGCATGGACCTACGGCC
Organism: Sorex araneus; assembly: GCF_027595985.1. Taxonomy (NCBI): domain Eukaryota; kingdom Metazoa; phylum Chordata; class Mammalia; order Eulipotyphla; family Soricidae; genus Sorex; species Sorex araneus. Next base: position 108,107,211 of record NC_073313.1, read on the forward strand.
TGAATATCTGTACTCCTACTCTTCCCCTGAAACTTGTTTGTCTAGCTTCAGGTTTATCTGGAAACAGTGCTTTTACCCAGAGCTGAAATGAAAAAGACATTTTGAAGTATGAGAATTGGAAGGGGTAGGTGGGATGAAGAGCATGAACTATCTTTGAGTATCTACCTGCAAGTCTTACCTGATTCTACCCAGTTCTCTTATTTCACCCCTCCCTGCCTGAGCCCCTTCCCCACCTCCTACACACATCCTCAGAGTCCAACAAAGATAGGCAGGCTATTTTGATTTCTGGCAGACTGTGACACATTTATTGGCTCTCAGGGTTGTATAAACCCAATCTTTTTGCCTGCAGGCTTGGCAGCAAGGCAATGAACTACAAATGCTGTCAGGCAGGGGAATGCTGCCCTCACAGTCCAGAAAACACACCTGCCAATTGCTTTGGTATTCAACAAATGTGACTATAAGGTGAACAGAACAGCCTGGGAAGGGAGAAAGAAAGGCAGAAATCGTTCACAGACCTAATTTTTTTTTCATTTTATTTTTTATTCTTGGGGAGATCTCCAAAAAAGTGTTGGGGGATATTGAGGTCCCTTCTTGAGATTCTTAGCACAGGTTGGAAGGCCCAGGGATGTGGTATTGTTTGGGTCCTGTGCTGTTAGAATCCCAGAATCCTGTAGTTCTTAGGGCCTCCACAGCTGCATCTAGTGGTACTTGGAGAATCATGTGGAGCGGGGCATTGAACAAGGCAGACCTGTGTTAGGCAAGCATTCTTTATTAACTCTCTGGCGTCTTAGTTTTATTTTTTCATTGATTTATGATTGGTTTACAGTATTGTGGCATTTTAGTGGGTTAGTGTCACACCTATGAGTGTGATTGGCACTACTTCCACCACCAAAGTTATAGTGCCTTCTCACCACATGAAAACTCCTCCACTATTTCCTTCTATTACTCTTTTCTTTCTAGCAAGCATCACAGCTTTCATCACATCTAGGAGTTAATGTTCTTTTATGCCATAGGTTTGCATTAGAAATTACTATTACATATGAGTAAAATTGTCCCATACTTTCTTTTTACTTCCTTATTGAGTTCATTTAAAACAATAACCACCTATTCCATCCACTTTTCAACAAGAGGCATTATTTAATGCATTTTTATGGTGGAGTTTTACTCCATTGAGCATATACACCAGTTTCTTTATCCGGTCATCTGGCAATGGACAACTAAGTTGATATCATGTTTTGAATACTGTGGACAATATCACTATGAATACAGGGATGTAAATATTGCTTGAGTTTATGTTTTTATAGCCTTCAGATAAATGTTGGGGAGTGGTATTGCTGCATCATATGGAATTTCCATTTTCTAATTTTTAAAAGGCATTTCATACTATTTTTCACAGACACTGCACCAATTTACCTTCCCATCAACTGTGTATCAGAATTTCTTTCACATCCTTTAACAATATTTGTTCCCAGTCTTTCTGACACAGGTCATTCTCACAAGTGAGAGGTGATAGCTTATTATGGTTTTGATTTGCACTTCTTTAATAATAAGTGACACTGGATTTTTGTGTTTCTGTATGTCTTCTATGTATGTCTTCCATCTTGGGTTTGATTGAGTTACTTGGTTATTTGTTACTGAGTTGTATGAATTCTTTATGTGTTTTTGAATATGAACCTTTTGTCAAATGCTTTCACTTGCCAAATTTAATTGAGTGGTAGCGAACTGGTGGTTACAAATGATGGAGTTGGTTTCTTTGTTCATCACGAAAGAGTATGCTGAGATTGATTATCAATGCCTGTCATAGATAATGACTTTAGAATGGTGGAAACCATGTGATGTATTAGTCATACCTCAGCAAACCTCCTAATTTTACAAAGTATCTGAGCTCCAGAGAGGAGACAATGTCTTTACCTCATTAGTGGAACCGCTAAGAACAGAACCTAAGGTCCTGACTCATGGTCTCACATTCTTTCTACTTTATAATGGGCTCACAGTAACAAAAAAATAACTACTGCTTAATGGGCCTCTGTTCATGGCCAGGCACTCAACTTAGTACATTCTGCTTTTCAAAACCTACCTTTAATTCTCATAACAACCATGAAAAGGAGGCATTTTTCTCACCAATTTGCAAATGTGGAGGCCTAGTCTTGGTTTAAAAAAACTGCTCAAGGTCCCCAGAAAACAAATAGTAAAGATGGAATTTAAACCGAGACTGGCCTAATTTCAAAGCCTAAGCCCTAGGTACTGCCTTCTTATGAATATATGTTGATTTGCCCACACAGCCTACACCAGGTAGAAATGACCTCATGTCCTTTGATTTGGTTAGGACTGAAAATGTAATTAAGTGTAATTTTAAAAAGAACAGTTTTTGTTCTAAAGAGATTTATTTAAAAGATGATACACTTACAGAACCAGGGAGAGAGAACAGCGGTTAAGCTGCATGGGCATACAAAGGCATGTGCCTGCCCTGGATTCAAACACCATTAACCACATGATCCCCCAAACATTTCTGGATTTGGTCCTAAAGGCCCCCTAGTACTACTGAGGTGACCCTGGTGGTCCACAAAACTGCAAGGCCCAAACAGTACTGCATTCTCTAGTCCTAGCACTGACTGAACTGTTGGCATAATTGGCAGAGTAGTGCCACAAGTAGTCCCGAACCTCCCTAAACCTGCATGGGAGCACTCCCCCAGTGCCACTCCCAAAATAAAGATTCATTTGCAAGTCTTTATCTACATGAAACTGATTTCTTTGCTCTGTTTCATACTAGATGTGTTAAACATTGACATGTTAGGAGAGCTGACGTGAAAGGTGACCTGGCTCACATACAAATAAATGATTAATATAACCTCATTGTGTGACTAGTCTGTATTACTGATTCTCTCACTTTGGAGGCTGAGAAAAACAACAGGACAGACCATAAAATCTATGCTATCATAAGACTATAGTGTGGGATGACCATGGATGAGTCAGGGAGAATCATCAGAAGATAAATAAGAATGAACTCTATACAAGCTACAGATACCATTTATAAATGGTTCTTTCCCTAACCTAAGAGCTTTTGACATTATTAGTCAAGGCAATGAATAGCAAAGGGAAAGAGGTAAGTTAATTAGAATGATTAGGCAAAACATTTTAAAGAAATGGACAGGGATTATATTTCAAAAGGAAGACATTCCATTAAACTAACTTCATTAGAACAATTCAACATTGATTAGGGACATATTATGTTTGTGGTTTTAGCCTGCATGCTTATAGGGAAGTATAAACGTACTATGTGCTTTCTCCTTGATAATGTATTAAGTAAAAGCTCAAGATTTGGAAAGACTCTTTCATATGGAGGATAGCACAGCGGTAGGGCATTTGCCTTGCACGCAGCCAACTCGGGTTCCATTCCTCCACCCCTCTCGGAGAGCCCAGCAAGCTACCAAGAGTATCTCACCCACACTGCAGAGCCTTGCTTTGGTATATTTTAATGGTATCCTCTCCAAATGAAATCTTAAAATTTGATTTATAAAATTGCTTTGGTATAATAGTATTATGTGACATTGTGTAAATAGTCTGTATGCTAGATGTCACTGCTTCTACCAAACTAAGAATCCAATAGCATGGAAGCCTCAATACTATCAAATGCATTCATAAACTATCTAGCTTTACTTCAGTTGCCAAAAACAATTCTAAGTATGAGAAATCCTTTCCATTGAGGCCCTACTATGAGCTGTCTATGGTTGTTGGTCGTTTTTAAGTATTTTGTGCTTAGGCCACACTGATTAGTATGCATTTTTGAATATCACCTCTCTGTTCAGAGGTGTTACACTGCCTTTTCTGATTCTTCTTTAGTGTGACCTTTTACCAACCTGCACTGTCCCAGCCCCACCTAAATCTACCATATTTATTCCATAACATGCTACTTCCTTTTCCTGGAATACACTTTTTTCCTTGATTACCTTATGACTGCTACTCACCCTTCATGTTCTCTTTTAAATGTCTTTATTATGAAGCTTTCCTGAGGTGCTCCACCAGCCACCCAAGATCTGCCTCTATTATAATGCTTCTGTTATATGGCAGTAGATTGTTGGACCTGTGCCCGCTAGACTGTGAGCTTCTTGGGAACAAGGACTGGTTTATTCATGTCTGACTCTCCAGGGTATAAAGGAGGAATTCAGGGCTTATGGACTTGCTGAATCAATGAATGTTCTAGTCCTTACTTAACTCCTGAGAATAATTCCAGGGCTTTTCCATTTGGCCTCCCTCTTCTTCTAAGAGGTAGTAAGGGTACGGCAGATGGACTTGATATTTAATGAGATGCTACTCAGTACCAGCTATTGTGCAGACTGCTTTACACATAGACAATCTCATTTCTGGAGTACATGTTTTATGTCCACTTACATTTGAGAGATAAGCAAATGGAAATTCAGAGCAGTGACTTGCTCTAAGTAATTTAGCTAGATTATACAGGCAGGATTCACATCTTGACTGTGGGTTTTCATCATCTACACTGTGTGACCTTTGCTCCTCAGATGTGTCTATGAAGGACCAAGCCTTCTCTGTGTAAAACAGTGAAGCAAATCAAACTCATATATGACATCTTCAAATTTCAGTGCATCTCAATGCCATCCCTCTTTATATCCTCTTTTATAGTGCCAGGGTTTCTGCCTCCACAAACTTTGCTACGGCTCCTACAGCCAGCCTCGCCTGTTGACAGCTTTATCCTCTAACTCCTCTAAGACCTTGAAACAAACGAGGCTACTCTACCATTCCAACCACCTCCTACTTGCAGACAGTGCTAATTTTCTATCTGTTTTCACATCATTTATTTATATTTTAATGGTGTCCTCTCCAAATGAAATCTCAAATTTTAATCTTTTTAATCTCAATTAAAAAACAAACAATTTAACATTTTATTTAGGGGGCAGAGAGATGATAGTATAGGTGTTATGACACTTGCCTTGAACACAGCAAAACCCAGTTCAACTCCCAGAACTGCATATGATTCCCTAGATATTGCCAGAATTGAGCCCTGAGCACAGAACCAGAAGTAAGCCCTGATCACCACTGTGGTGTAGCCTCCTAACAAAAATGTTTTATTCAATAAAGTCCCTATAAACATACCTATGACATATTTAAAGACATACAGAAGAGTTGTTGAAATTTGTATTAGACTATAAAACTCTTGAACAGACTAAGTAATTCCAAGGAAAAGGAAGATGGGAAGATCCTTCATCCCCAATTTCTAACTATATGACAAAGTTGTAGCAATCAAAACTTTGTGGTTCTGGAATATAGAAAGACACTAAGACTAATAGAATAGAATTAAGAGCCCAGAGAGAGATCTCTAAGTATAAGGACAACTTATTTTCAATGAGAAAGCAGAGTATGAAAGTAAAACAAGGAAAGACTGTTCAACAAATGCTGGGAAAACTGGTTAGTCACATACAAAAAGTAAACTTAGACCCCTATCTCACAACATCACAAAAGTTCATTCAAATTCATTACAGACCCCCATATTAGGCCTCACTGCCTATATTATATTTAGGAAAACAGGCAAAACCCTTCATGACAACAAATATAGAGGCATTTTTTTGGTAACTTTCCATATAGAGGCATTTTTAATAACTCAATGTCATTGGACAAGCAAAGATAAAGAAAATAGACTACATCAACTAAAGAAGATTCTACACAGCAAAAGAAACCATGACTTGAATAAAATGACACCCTACAGACTGGAAGAAAATATTTCCCCACTACTTCTCAGACAAAGGGTTAATATCCAAGATACATAAAACACTTGTAAAACTTAATAACAAAAATCCAAACAACCCCATCATGAAAAATGAGAAGTGATGAACAGACACTTTCTTAAAAAAAGACATACAGATGCCCAATAGGTTTATAACAAAATGCACTTTGTCACTTACAATCAGTAAAATTAAAACAATGAGATATCACCTCAAACCAGTAAGTCTGGTGCACATAAAAAAGAAAAAAACAACCAGTGTTTGTGCAGATGTGGGGAAAAAAGAACCCTCATCCCCTGTTGGTAGGAATGTCCACTGGTTCAGCCTCTTTGCAAAACAATATGTACACTTCTCAAAAAGACTAAGAATTAAATTTCTATATGACCCAGCAGTTTAACTTCTCAGCATCTATCCCAAAGGTACCCAAATACTTTTTTTTTTGTTTTCTGGCCTGCACTTGGTGGTGCTTAGGACTTATTATTGTCTATGAGCTCAGGGATCACTCTTGGTATGGTTTGAAGGACCCTATGGGGTCCTGGGAGTGAACCCAGGCCAGCCACGTGCAAGGCAAGCACCCTACCCCCTGTACTTTTGCTCTGGCACTCCCCCAAACATTTTTAAAATGACATTTCCACACCTGGGTTCATTGCATTACTATTTACAGTAGCCAAAATCTGGAAACAATTGAAAAGTTCGAAAAGAGATGAGTGGATTAAAAAAAACCTGTGGTTTATAAACACAATGGTATGCCTATAAGAAAAGGTAAAATATGCTGCTGTATGAATGTATCCAGGGAGTATCATGCTGAGTGAAGTCAGCCAGGAGAGGGACATTTTATATTGATAAAATTATCTGTCATATGTGGAATATATAGAAAGAGTAAGGGAATAACAAACGGTCAGAGATAACAGGAACTGAGGGCTGGTTTACAGAACAAAGTTTACAGAGGGTGAGGGAGAAGGGAGAGGAGGAGGATGGGAGGGAACCCTGAGACAACGGTGGATGGAAGTTGATATTCTGGTGCATGACGACGTGATATTGGAATATTGTATTCATGGAACTCTATTATGAACAGAATAGTAAATCATGGTGCGCCAAATTACAAAAAAAGTCAATGATTTATTTGGGGGAGATCACACTTACACTTCTCAGAGGCTACTCCTGGTACCAGTGCTCAGGAGTTGTTTCCAGCAATGGTCAGGGACCATGTGGTACTGCCTGTCAAACCTAGGACTCCCACATGTAAAGGGTTTGCTCCAGCCTCTTTGATCCTTCTCCCAGGGTCCCTGAATACAGGCTTTAACTCAGAACACAAGTGTTCTGAGTTAAATGGTTGGGTGTTTATTTCTGTGATGAAAAAATATTGAAAGAGAGGCTCCTCCTATTTCTGAAGGGTGCTTGTGCGCTTTCTTAGATACTTGTGGTAAGGTGAAGCTTTTGAATTCCGGTCCCACTTGCTGATTGTGTGACTGGCCATGAATCACTTAACCTTAGCGAACCTCCATTTCCTCTTCCCAGTGAAATAAATCTAATAATAGTTCTCATCCCCTATGGTTGTTGTGAAGACAGCAAGAGACAATAGAGTCACAGTGTCCAGTACAACACATGCACTTTAAATAGTTCCGTTTCCTTGTGAAATAAACAATTATTTCACCAGTAGAGCATCCCCACTATGATTTGGATTCTCTCCTCATTGTCTTCACTGCTTCTGTCTATTCATTTTCCTTCTTATCATCTCTCTCTCTCTTTTTCCCTCTCCCTCTCATTTCTGAGCCACACCTGGCAGTGTGTTCTGGTCCTACCCCTATCTCTGTGCTCAAGGACCACTCTTTTTTTAAATTTTATTGAATCACTGTGAGATAGTTACAAGTTTTCATGTTTGGGTTAAAATTACACAATGATCAAACACCCATCCCTCCACCAGTGCACATTCCTCACCACCAATATCTCCAGTATAACCCCCCTCTTTCCCACCCTCCCCCTGCCTCCATGGCAGACAATATTCCCCATACTCTCTCTCTACTTTTGGGCATTATGGCTTGCAACACAGACACTGAAAGGTTTGGTCCATTATCTACTTTTGTCACACTTCTCCCATCCCAGCTGAATCACTAAGAAAATGATGGCTGGAGAAATCAGTCAGGGATCACTCTTGATGGAACTCTGGAGACCATATGCAGTGCTGGGTATTGAACTAGGTTCAGTCATTTACAAAGCAAGTGCCTTACCAGCTGGTTGTACTATCTCTCGGCCCTATCTTTCTGTCTGTCTCCTTTAAATCCCCCTTCTTTTTCCCAGCACACTCAACCTTTGGCAAAACCACATCTCAAACTCTCCAGGTCAGTGTAAATTCCAGATACTTTTTCCTGCTGTCTGACAGTCCGACTGGGCTTGAATTCAGAAAACAGTCTGGTCCTATGAGGACTGATGCTACAGCACATCTTCCATAAGGTAACAACTACTTGGTGGCCCTATTTCATAACTGAGAAGTCTCTCCCTGCCCTCAGATAACTCCCTTTTACTTATAAGTGATGCAAAAAGCCCAGCCATGTTAAGGTTCCTATCAGTTCAACTGCAAGGGGGTGGTCTGGCTGGAGCAACTGGGTGGGGCAGGTTTAGGATTTTTATCTGAATGCAAATTCCATCAGAGCCTTTCCTGTCAGAGGAAAAGCAAGGGGAGAGTTACAGGGAGCTGAGTACCCGGGGAAGTGGAAGACCTTTCCAGCAGAGGCAGGGTGTGGGGGTGTGGGAAACCAGCACAGGGAGCCTCTAACTCAGCTCAGAGCTCTGCATTGCCTAGGGTGGGCCCTGAGTGTTGCAACAGATGTGTGCTTTGGAATCACTGAGGTTGGGGAAGCCAGGCCTCCAAGGGAGTGGTTGTAAACTGAGCTCATCCCTGAAATGATGTGAGCTTGGATTCCCAGAGGGCAGAGAGGAAGGGGGGGGAGGGCAGAGGGCTTGCGTTTGCTGGAACTGTAAAGACAAAAAAAGAAAAACTCCAAGACACTTTATGATGAGAACGACAAAAGCCAAAGACAGAGACAGAATACTGACAGCTGCAAGTTCTAAAAAGGAACTTTCATACAAAGGAAATCCCATAAGATTCACAACAGAGTTCTCAAAGGAGACCCTATGAGCCAGAAAAAATGAAGGGGTGTTATTAAAAAAAAAACTCAGTGAAATGAAAACCTCACCAGAAATATTCTCTCCAGCTAGATTATCATTCAGATTTGAAGGAAAGTTCTACAGAGCTTCAGGGCAGGCAACAACTTTAGGAATTTATAGCCTTGAAACCAGTCTTGCAAGCAGCATTAAAGGAGCTTCTTGAAAAGACAAGAAAAACTACTAAGCACTTTACCATTGAGTGTGACATTTACTCTTGACACGTTGGGTTGCCCTCTACAAGATTATGAAAGGTCTGCTTATTCCTAGCTCGCTAAGGGATTTTATAAGTTTTCAATAGCAAATTTATGTTTCATTTATATTGAATTCTCTATATATTTTCAGGTGATTTTTATATTTATAGATATTTTATTGTAATATTTTGCAAATTAATGCAGAAAATTCAGCATTATCTGTAGTATAACATTTTATAACATAAAACCATTTTTTCCTTTCAAAGATAAAGCATACCTCTACACTTTTACAAGTCTATTCAGGTTTTACCTTAAAATGTTCTCATTTTAAGAACAAATATCTAGCTTATTCTTCCATATTTGTAGTACTTATCTATTTCACGTAAATTTTAAAATGTATCAGCATAGAATTATGAGATTAAAAATTTATATACCTCTTAAAAAGAAAGCTACAAACATTTGAAAAAAACTCATCAAGTAATTGTTGATTTACAAATGATTTTATCTTTATTCATCTATATATGTGTAGGTGTCATGAGCTCAATAAATGTTTTTAATTTTTTTTGGCTTTTTGGGTCACACCCAGCGATGCTCAGGGGTTACTCCTGGCTTTGCACTCAGGAATTACTCCTGGCGGTGCTCAGGGGACCATATGGGATGCTGGGAATCCAACCCCTGTCGGCCGCGTGCAAGGCCCTACCTGCTGTGCTACCGCTCCAGCCCCATCAGTAAACTTTTTTAAAGAAAAAAAAAACCTTTAGTGTCTTTGAGACTCAAGTGTAAATGATGAGCCCATGCCAGCTGATAGGTGAATGGATAAGTGGGCAAGGGGCAGCAGAAAGTGGCCCCAAATTGGGGAGTCTCCTTCTGTTGACTGGACACAGACCGAGGACCACCCCTGTATGCCCTCTTCCGTTTTCTTCAGGAAGCCAACGCTGAGGGCATGGCAAGGCTCACTGTGTCCCCCCTCTAGGGACACTTCCTCCTGAGTGAAGATGCTGCCAGTGAAGGATAATTGGGTGTTCCTTAATCCAGATAACCAAAACCCCGGGTGCCCCACCATTCTGGGTTTTTAGCTTGGCTGGCCATGTCTGCTCTGAAGTAGGCGCGAACAGGAAACAGCATTGCCCCTGCTCTCTCCTTGCTCCTATTTATTGCAGAACGAAGCTTTGAAAAGGAAGACTTGGGGCTGGAAAAATAGCACAGCGGGTAGGGCGTTTGCCTTGCAAACGCAGTCGACCTGGTTCTATTCCCAGATTCCCAGCATCCCATGTGGTCCCCTGAGCACCTCCAGGGGTAATTCCTGAGTGCAGAGCCAGTAGTGACCACCCTGTGCATAGCCAGGTGTCACCCAAAGAGAAAAAAAAAGGAAGGCTAGAACCAGGAACTCTTAAAGTGATTCCACCATTTTTTGCCAACCAGCAACGATTGATTTTTAATATTTGTGGGCTTTTGAGAATGGAGGGACCCTTTAAGATCCTTACAAGAATTGTAGCACTGTTGGCCCGTTGTTCATCGATTTGTTCAAGCGGGCACCAGTAATGTCTCCGTTGTGAGACTTGTTGTTACTGTTTTTAGCATATTGAATATGCCACGGGTAGCTTGCCAGGCTCTGCTGTGCAGGCAGGATACTCTTGGTAGCTTGCCAGGCTCTCTGAGAGGGACGGAGGAATTGAACCCAGGTCGACTGTGTGCAAGGTAAATGCCCTACTCACTGTGCTATGGCTCCAGTTCCTTACAAGAATAATCAAAAATAAACAAACCCACGTGTAGGCCATTGGGTTCTTTCCTTTGAAATTAACAGGGACCACTTTACATATGGGTCCTGAAACACTTGAGCTGGAGAGTAATGAGGAGAGTCTGTAATTCACACACAAGCTTAGTTATATATGCAAACATAAACATGCATACACACATGCTCACAAGTACATCATTTCAAAATTTGTCCTTGGTACTCAGGAAGTAGATTTGGAGCACATTAGAGACTTCTGGTCTGTCCATGGCCAGAGGTCCTATGTCACTACCAAATCCAACAGCTGGCCTAAGTTATACAGATCCACACCCCTGCCATATATCATTCCCAAATCCCTAAAACTCTGAAAACAAAGAGGCTCTTTTATTTTGCTCTTTGGGTCACACCCAGCGATGCACAGGGGTTACTCCTGGCCCTGCACTCAGGAATAACTCCTGGCGGTGCTCAGGGGAACATATGGGATGCTGGGAATCGAACTCGGGTCAGCCGCGTGCAAGGCAAATGCCCTACCTGCTGTGCTATTGCTCCAGCCCCCAATAGGCTCTTTTAAGTTTACGGCAAACTCATTTTAGAACAGATCTTAAACTGGCATGAGATTATTTATCATACCCTATGTGAATACTCCAGAAAAATGCTCCAGGAAAACATAAGTGTTTGATTACTGGACGCTTTCTTGATTAAGGTGATATGCAATATCCCCCATCTGATTTATTTTGTTGTAGAATGCATCCCCAAAGTATTGTAAGGCTCTTTTTGGTGTTTTTCTGTCAGCAGTTTGTGACCTCCGGTGCCCAGAACAACCCAACCTGTCGTTGGCTTGGATTTACCAAATTATTAAGAATGGAATAATTAGTGTTTTAATTATTAATTATTAAGAATTTACTAAGAGCCTTAATTTTGTGGAAATTCCTATATTGAACCTAAAGCATCTCATACTGCGATTCACATTGTCTGTGTCATCCGTAGTGAGGAATGGCAGCTGGTTTGCCTCTTTTAGTTTTCTTTCCCTCTGAACTCTAATCAAGCATTTCCCAATTTATTTGGCCTACAGCCCCCTTTCGCCCCCTCCCCCCAATCATTCAAGGCCCTTTGGAAATCTCCTTTCATTAAACAAACACGCAGAAAGCACCTGTGTTTACTATAGCCTCGAATCCATGCAGTGCCCCCTGGGGGTCAGCAGCAGCCACTTTGTGAACCACCGGCTAAATAGTTTTTATAACCTTAATACCTAGAACCTTTTCCTCTAGATTCTCTTTTCCAACACCACTGCTGCCTCAAAGGTCTTTCAGTGTTTCTTTCCTTCTGAAACTGTGGCTTAGTGCTGAGGATAGGGCTGCAGGAGCCCAATAGGCCTCCCCTTTATTTAAAAAAATATATTAGTGAATCACCGTGAGGTACAGTTACAAACTTATGAACTTTCATGTTTGCATTTCGCTTATATTCCGCCACCAGTGCCCATTCTCCTCCACCAATGTTCCCAGTATCCCTCCCACCACCCCCACCCCAACCCCCACCCCGACCCCCACCCTGCCTCTGTGGCAGGGCACTCCCTTTTGTTCTCTCTCCTGTCGGATGTTGTAGTAGGCCTCTCCTTTCTATGGTGAGTTTTTTCATATGATTCCATTTGGCAGGACCCAGTAGCTTTGCTCTAATTAAAATACACTTAAGGCAAACTTGAAATCCTTGAATAACTTTCAAGTGTTCTGTTTGGGCAAAAACAGAAAGGGGAAAAGAGGACCATATGTACCCATAAAAACTATAATTATAGAAAGTTGAAAGCAACAGGTAACCAGGTAATAGGGACAGGCATGCAAAAAGCACTATTGATAATTAGGGTGACCTCAGACTGCCATTTTTATCTTCAGAGAACGGTCCTTGTTTGTGTGCACGGTGTGCCTTTTCTCTATTAAGGTTGTTAAAGGCCCTTTTTGACCACTTATGTTCCATTAAAATTGCGGAGTGAACCTGATTTGTTATCTGTTATTACAAAACTACTGGATTAAGTTAAATTCCTCACTAATTAAGCCTATTAGGCTTCCTGTAACACACAATTCTGGGGGTATAAGTAAAAACATTTGACTCAGAGGCAAAATTATTATATTAACAACAAGGAAATAACAAAATTCACATGGTAGCATTTTTAGAAGCGGGTTCCATCATCCACATTTTGTTGGAACAGCGATTTATGATGTTTCTTCATAACCCCAGATGCTTCTTTTTGGGGTAGAAGCCATACACACTTTGATGAAGATTCACAGATAAATTTCCAATCGGTGTATTATGAAAGATCTATTCATGTATGCCTATTGCTTCCCCCAAGCATGAATCACAGCCTTTTATGAAATATATTTTGTGTAAATGCATTTTCTAAGAGGCACTGTTGGGTTTTTTATACACAGGTCATTCTTTTGTGAAAGAACACATTACCACTTGTCTACCTTTCTTGTGTGCTTCTACCTCAGGGAAGGAGCTGGAGGATGCCAAACTGCAAAGGGAGGTGATAAAGAGAAAATATAGAAATTAATGGACCACTAACTCCCAGACCAGTCCTTAATGGCAGAATGAAGCCCCTTCTGAGCAAGCAGGTAGCAGAATGGTAGCTAGATTAACCTGGGTGCAGGAGCAACTGTTACTATAATTTTCTACTTTATTATTTTACCAGGCATAGTTGGCTCTTCCCCTTAAGAATTCTGCATCTTCAAGGGGAAGTGGAGAAACTGTCCTCATGGCAATTGGATGAGAGGTGGAAATTTTCTTTCACAGTTTCAAAATGTCTTTGGCTTGTGCTAGGGATGATCATTTTATCTCTTTTAATTATTACAGTGAGTTGCCTTTTTAGGGAACATTAATTTCACGATACACTCTGTGACCAATGTTTTATGTAACATACCTCTTTTCATTAACATGGCAATTTGGGGAAGCTATTGTTATTACTTTCGATTTCCACCAGGAAAAACTAACTCAGAGAAGTTAGGCTACCTGGTCTAGGTCACAGTGCTAGTAAAATTACAAAGCCAGAACTAAACCTTAGGTTGGTCTAGCACCAAAATTTGGTTCTGAACTACACAGTTTACATCATTGCCAAGTCAGACAGCCATATTAATAAATGTGGCTGTTTTTATTTCTTGCACCAAATAGCATAACATCTGGTATCTTTGATTTTCTGACACTATAATTATAGCAACTAAAAGGATGTTATCTTACACTGAAAGCCCTAGCTGAAGGGCTTTTTATCATTGTGTATAGGAATATGTTCTCATCCCACGGCCACCACACAACTGGTGAAGTTAGTCATGGGGAAGGTTCTAGAATGATTTACGTGTCTCTTTCTAAGTCAGAATAATGCCACACACATAGTCTGTGTGCAATAAATGTCAACTGATAAATGCATGTTTTGGTGTCCCTTTTAATAATATTTGCATTGTTTGAGGTCATTTCCTAATGGTAAGCAAACAGATAAGAACCTACAAGTTCTCGTTTTTTAAATACCCTCTGTACCAGAGTTGAATGCTATCTTTGCCACCTGGACGAGTGATAATATTTTCTCCCCCTCCCCACAACTCTGGCATTGGCATCATGACAGACACTACTCAAGATCATTAAGGATGCAGGCAACTTCACCAGCCACCTTTCAGACAACTCTTGAATTCTCCAGGAATGTATTTGCCATATTTAAATGTAGTTTCTAGTTAATTCATAAAAAACCTACTATTACTGGTCTGTTTAGTAATGGAGGCTCAGATTTTCTTTGTGGAATGAGACAGGATGGAAAGCAATTAAATTACTTTCTCTTTTTATCTGGGTGAAGAGAATCCTTAATATTTTGCTAGCTTGGTATTTCTCAATAGTTGGGACTTCAACCCAGATTGGATACCCATTCTGATAAGCCTCAGAAAAATTCTAATTCAGTTCAGGAGAATGTGGAGACATTCAAAATGGAACAAGTACAGTTGCAAAGGGAAATTATCATTACATACCATGAGATAGCTAGAATAGCAATTATAATTTGCTAGGGGATTGCTATGTATCAGGATCTCTGGCACTTATAGGCAGGTATTTTATTCATTAAGACACTATCAATGTACGTATTATTTTCATCTTCACTTTCCAGACATTCAAACTGAAACTCAGAGAATCTATGTGAAACTCCTGAAATCCCAGAGATAGACCTTAGACATGAAACCAGATCTGTCTTATTCCCCACATGTGCTCTTGGCTACAGTGTTTTGAAGAGGACTGAGTTGTCTTCTCAAATGGCTTGGGGTATTTGTGTGGATTACAAGAAAGTGGTTTAAAGGCTGGTGGGAGTAGACATTGACTGTCCTACTATTTGCAGAAGATAAATTGAACCCAGGTCCTCACGATTGTGATTCATGTTCTCTACCAGTTCCTGTAGAATACCATTCTTTGTATATAAGTACATTACATTTTAAAAAATATTGGGGGCTGGAGCAATAGCACAGCAGGTAGGGTGTTTGCCTTGCACGTGGCCGACCCGGGTTCGATTCCCAGCATCCCATATGGTCCCCTGAGCACCGCCAGGAGTAATTCCTGAGTGCAGAGCCAGGAGTAACCCCTGTGCATCGCCAGGTGTGACCCAAAAAAGCAAAAAAAATTACTATAGTTTTTTTTTTTTAATTAGAGAATCACCGTGAGGGTACAGTTACAGATTTATACACTTTTGTGCTTATACTTCCCTCATACAAAGTTTGGGAACCCATCCCTTCACCAGTGCCCATTCTCCACCACCCGTAAACCCAGTGTCCCTCCCACCCTCCCCAATCCCATCTCCCCCCCACCCCACCCTGCCACTGTGGCAGGGCATTCCCTTCTGTTTTTTCTCTCTAATTAGCTGTTGTGGTTTGCAATAAAGGTGTTGAGTGGCCTCTGTGCTCAGTCTCTAGCCCTCATTCAGCCCGCAACTCCCTTCCCCCACATGGCCTTCGACTACAATGTAGTTGGTGATCGCTTCTCTGAGTTGACCTTTCCCCGGAACGTGAGGCCAGCCTCGAAGCCATGGAGTCAACCTCCTGGTACTTATTTCTACAGTTCTTGGGTGTTAGTCTCCCACTCTGTTATTCTATATACCATAGATGAGTGCAATCTTTCTATGTCTGTCTCTCTCTTTTTGACTCATTTCACTCAGCATGAAACTTTTCATGCCCATCCACTTAACTACAAAATTCTTGACCTCCTTTTTTCTAACAGCTGCATAGTATTCCATTGTATAGATGTACCAAAGTTTCCTCAACCAGTCATCCGTTCTGGGGCATTCGGGTTTTTTCCAGATTCTGGCTATTGTAAACAGTGCTGCGATGAACAAACATGTGCAGATGTTGTTTCGATTGTACTTTTTTGCCTCTCTGGGATATATTCCCAGCAGTGGTATTGCTGGGTCAAATGGGAATTCAATATCTAATTTTTTGAGAGTCGTCCAAATTGTTTTCCAGAAAGGCTGAACCAGTCGGCATTCCCACCAGCAGTGAAGAAGGGTCCCTTTCTCCCCACATCCTCTCCAACAGCGGTTGCTTTTGTTCTTTTGGATGTGTGCTAGTCTCTGTGGTGTGAGGTGGTATCTCATGGTTGTTTTGATCTGCATCTCTCTGATGATTAGTGATGTAGAGCACTTTTTCATGTGCCTTTTGGCCATTCGTATTTCTTCCTTGGTAAAGTTTCTGTTCATTTCTTTGCCCCATTTTTTGATGGGGTTGGTTGTTTTCTTCTTGTAGAGCTCAACCAGTGCTTTATATACCATTGATATCAACCCCTTATCTGATGGGTATTGTGTAAATATCCTTTCCCATTCTGTGGATAGTCTTTGTATTCTGGTCACTGTATCTCTTGCGGTGCAGAAGCTTTTTAGTTTAATGTAGTCCCATTTGTTGATCTCTGTTTTTACTAGATTGCTTAGTTCCGTGTCACCTTTGAAGATACCTTTATCTTCAATATCGTGGAGGGTTTCGCCGACCTTGTCTTCAATGTACCTTATGGTTTGTGGTCTAATGTTGAGGTCTTTAATCCATTTTGATCTGACTTTTGTGCATGGTGTCAGGCCAAGGTCTAAACCCATTTTTTTGCATGTGGTTGTCCAGTTGTGCCAGCACCATTTGTTAAAGAGGCTTTCCTTGCTCCACTTCACATCTCTTGCTCCCTTATCAAAGATTAGATGGTCATACATTTGGGGTTGTGTGTAGGGATATTCCACCCTGTTCCATTGGTCTACGGCAAAATTACTATAGTTTAGATCACATATTTACACTGTTTTTAATGCTTATGGTCTCATTGGACAGTTACTGCACTGCAATACCACCAAAGTGCCCAAGACCCTCCACCAATATCCCTATGTTATTTCCAGTCCACCTCAAGACAACAATTCTTTAATATTTAAATACCTGAAGAGAATCTTGTGGTGGGTCATCTCTAATGAGATCCATGTTCCAACCTAGTTGTACTTGGACCTGCTCTAATATCCAATCAAGGTGAGGTTTCCCAACTACAGGACTGGCAGTTGAGAAAGGCTCGTATCTGCAAGTATTCTTGGGATTCATTAGGAGACAGCTGTGAAGTTCAGGCTGGTGGGATGCGCTAATAGAAAATGACAACAGGTTGAAATGCAGACAAGCAGTTGAATTTTGTGGAAGTAGATGTCCTACCTAGCATTGCTCAACTGATCAAGAGGGTTTCAGGTTGACTATTCCCATCAGATACTGGTAGCCAAGATTAAACTCCATTCCTTGGAAGCAGGGATGAAGGGGACAAATATTTAATAAAACCCTGATCCTATACAAATGGAAAAAAATGAGGGTATGGGCTAGCAAATGGACAATTCTGCCTCCTAGAGGCTCCTTTGAAATTTTGTAAGGTAATTTAGCAGATGCAAACTAGGGATGCTAGGTGACCTGGGCAGGACATTCTTGACAAATAAGAATGTAAAGAAAATGCCTACATGAGACAGGCTGGGAGATGGGGGTGTGGTGGGAGGGAAACTAGGGACATGGTGGTGGGAAATATAGACTGGTGGAGGGATGGGTGTTGGAACAGTGTATGACTGAAACCCAATCATAAACAGCTTTAAAACTATATCTCATAGTAATAAAAAATAGACAGGCATTCTGATAATGTTTGAATATTCTTTCAACTTCCATGAAGGTGAAAACCATGTTTAGAATTATCTGCATTCCCACTATAAATATTTGACATATATATGCACAGGTTTGGTTAACTCCCAGTCTCCTCCTCAACACAACCTCAGTTGAAATAAATCGATTGTGCAAGGAGATGGAAGGTCCCACTTATGCTCATTCCAACAGAAGTTTACCCAGAGTCTCTCATAGTTTCAGAAAACCAGGTAAACAATTGTGATATTGTTTTTGGAATGAGAGTTGATAATAAAATACTCCTCTATCACGTTGTGTTTTAGATGAAGCACTGAAAGTGATTGTATATGATGCAGAAGCTTTTTACTACTTGAGAGATTCTTTCTGTGAAATCCTGTGTGGGTATTTCCATATTTAAGTGCAAAGTCTTTTATCACAGATCACTTTTATCTCCTCTTGATGTGACAAAGCTTCCTTTCTAATAGTTTCCAACTAATATGTATAGGCAGTTTACAGCATCTCTGAATATAATTTCTGGCTAATAAAGGAGTAAACAGAAAAAAATAATTAAAAATTAGAAGTGTAGAGTCTGAAAGGGATGAAAACTATGATGTCAGCTTGTTGGTTTGCTGAGAGCCACTGCCATGTTGTCTGGCTTACATTTGACCTAATTAACTCACAAGTGCTAGGTTGGAGTCGGTGCTTAGTAAAGAGCACATGCGTTTACCGTGAATAATGAATGTGGACTCAAACACAAGGTCAGGGAGTTAGGGATCTAGGTCAGCAGAGCAGGGGGGAAAAGCTGGTAAGGGGTCGCAGATTGCGATCAGGAGAGAAGAAAGGATATCAATTACCAGAAGAGGGTCTTAGTTCTGAGATTTCTTCAAGTTCACCGTGTCCTCAAGTCAAATTTTCAGGCTCCTTACAAGCCTCCTGTCTGCAGTTGAGCGTGGGTCCAGAGATGGAGGTCAAATGGTCTCAGTTTCAGAGAGGGATGTGTTCAGTGCTACTCGGGAGCTGGATGCCACCTCAACTAAAACGAAAACTCTTTCCCAACTCAGCTCTACCTCTTTATAATGCAGTACTGTTCCAAGGCAGAGATAGCATAGGGAAAATAAGCTTTATGATGGTCCTTGTGATGTATCAATGCCCTACGTGGCCCATCGAATCTGGCGGCCTTGATTTTCTTTTCTTTTCGCTTCTTTTCTTTTTTCTTTAGTGAAACAAGAAAGGTTTTATTGAATCTTATTTAGAAAGATGTGAGGGGAGGGAGAAAGTGAAGTACATGTTTGAGACAGCCTTATCCAGAGTGAAAATCAGCAAGCATAGAAACAGAGACAAACAAGAGAGATGCATTTTCAAGGGAGAATATGGGCTTGAAAAGCAAGCCTATAAACCTTGATTTTCAAGAAGAAACAGCGTGCCATGTTTACTGTTGTGTGTTTAGTTTTTCCCTCCTCCCACACCATTTTCACCCTCTCTCCTATCAATAAATAATATGTGTATCACTTCGTTCTGGATCTTGCCCGTGATATCTGACAAATGAATGGCTGAAAGCCTTTGAGGCTTCTGAAGAATGAATGGCCTCTCCCTTTGAATGGCGTGGTGAAGGTGAAGGGAAACATCTTAGAAAAATCCATCACCTTCTAGGGCAGTATCAAACCACCTAATGGCAGAGAGGAAGTGATCTGAGATCACCTAGTTCACAGGACCCCAGAGCTGGCTACACAGTGGAATCACCAGGAGTTATGTTGGAGCCTAGGTTTTTTTGGTTCCAGATACTCAGCCTGTCAGATTCAATCAGCTTGGATTTGGGCCTGGAATCAGCATATTATTGAATACCTTCTGGTGATTGTGATGAGGAACCTGGGTAGAAAAATCCATCCAGAGCACTTTATTTCCCTGGAAGTTAACTGAGGCTCAGGGAGAAGGGGGCAAGATACTTGCTCCAGGCACCACAGCAAGTCAGAACACACTTGGACCTGGATCTCAGGCCAATTTCTACTTTATCTGTGCTGGTCATACCTGATCTCATTATGGTGGGTTAGAGTTCTATCCTATGCTTCAGAAGAATGCCTTTAAATCTTACTGCAGAGGCTGATTGCGTACTCAGCCTTGTAGCGAAGGGAACAGAGAGGATGTTAAAAGGTTGTTTTTTAAAACCTTATTCAAAGCAGCAAATTTACTGTATTGTTTAGGAGTGAAGCAACTAAATATCTGCCACAGTTAGAAGGACAAAAGAACTTGCCAATATCTTCAGATGTGTCTATACACCGAGAGCCAAGTGAAAAAATAATGAAGGCAATTACCCACCTATTTTGTTCAAACATGGACTGCCAGTCCCCTGGTAACAAGGAAAATGTTTCCTCAAGTAGCCTGAATGACTGCAACACCCCCTTTTCTTTTTTCCATGGAGACAGTCTCCTTCTATTCTGTCTCCTGGGAGACATAAAAAAATGCCCACAGACCCTGAAAATGTGGAGGTAAAAAGCAGGTCTTGTCTAGGAAAGTCCGAGTGAATTGGGATATTTAGACCAAGCTGCAATAGAGGTCGGGTAAACGCTTGTCCTTTTAAAAGAAAATTCTAGATTCCAGGCCTGTTCTAACTGGGACCATGAAACAAGTCTCAGAAACTTCCATGCTGTCAGCTTATGGCTTTAGCCTAATTCAATGGCAGCCCCCTTGGAAAGCTCCCGGGACAACAGCTGTTCCACCAGCAACTGAATGAAAACAACAGCCAGAATGCTTTTTTTAGAATAGACATTTCCTATTTTGGTTCTTAAATGGCAAATCTGCCTGCCCTCTGTCCCCAGCCCCCTGCAGTCGATGTTGCCTCAAGAGATGTTTGGCATGTCTGCAGAGATCAACAGGTGTGTGCCTATTTATAGACTGCAGTGCTGTACATGGAGCACTGTACTTCTCTCTCTGAGCAACAGGTCAGTGGTTTATTGGAATAGAATGATAACCTGGCTGGAGACAGAAAATCTTGGCCTAGGTCTGGAAGAAGGTTCTGGTGCAGCAGGGTATGGAGCTCCAGCCAATTCAATTATATGTGGGTGCTATGGGAGGCAGCATCCCATAGGATGAACACACCATTCAATAATAGTGCTCTTTACTACTCAGACCTGCTACAAGAATAAAAAGCCGAAATCCTAGCACATTCCCTATCCCTAACTATATTATAACTTAGGCTAAGGTTTAGACTTCCTTTTACATGTTTTTCTTATAGTTTAGGTAATTTAACATTATTGTTAATGTTTATGTTGTTAATGTACAAAGTTATTGCGTGTGATGGAATAGAGAAGGGATCACTAAGAAAATGATGGCTGGAGGAATCAGTCCGGATGGGAGATGTGTGCCGAAAGTAGATAATGGACCAAACATGATGGCCTCTCAGTGTCTGTGTTGCAAGCCACGATGCCTCAAAGTAGAGAGAGAGTATGGGGAATATTGTCTGCCATGGAGGCATGGGGAGGGTGGGAAAGGGGGAGGGTCTACTGGGGATATTGGTGGTGAGGAATGTGCACTGGTGGAGGGATGGGTGTTTGATAATTGTGTGATTATAACTCAAACATGAAAGCTAGTAACTATCTCACAGTAATTCAATAAAAT
Source organism: Sorex araneus (assembly GCF_027595985.1). NCBI lineage: Eukaryota > Metazoa > Chordata > Mammalia > Eulipotyphla > Soricidae > Sorex > Sorex araneus. Next base: position 108,128,767 of record NC_073313.1, read on the forward strand.
TTTAAAAACCCAAAAAACAAAGTTGCTGCATGCTCCCACCATCAAAAACATGCCACAACTCTCCACCACTGTCCCTCTATTGTCCTGGGTCACCTATGATCTGAAATATTTTTATTTTCCAAAGAGAAACCACTACACAATTGGAAAATAAGCATTTTAAAAATAGCATGGCAAGAAACCCTTCCCCCTTCTTGCTATGAGAAGGAATGACAGATTTTATTATGCAAAAACTGTACAATTTCAGTGTGGCAAAAGATGCTTCAGGCGAAGTTGAAAGACACAAGAGGGAGTCACAACATAGAAGGTAGGCAGAGGCTTATATTCACTTAAGTATTTTGAGAGCCCCACTATAGGAAGTACATTATTTTCTTTTTAACATTCTTCATGATTTGAAATTATATTACTTGTTATTTCCTTGTTCATTATTGTTTCCTCTGCTTACATGTCAACTTCATGAAAGCTGAGGCTTTTCCTATTCACCACTATATTCCCACAGCCTGGACAGAGTCTGGCTTGCCGTCGTTGCTTAGTAAATAGCTGTTGAAGGGGTGAAAGCATGAGCTTCTATAGACCAGTGAGAAAAAGATGAAAAAAAAACATTGGAAAATTGATCCGATAATAATAAACAAGAAATTTCCAAAAGACAGAAAGGGCTAATGTCATATAAAAAGGTCACAGCTTCTGTAAGCTATAAGGCAAATTAAAACAGCACCGAGGTGATGGAAATGCCATTTTCACCTCTCAGATATTGCAATAATTTAAAAGGTTGCTAAAACCCACCCAGAATTGGTGAGGATGTGGTGGAACTGGCATCCGTTTACTCCTGCTGCACATCTTAGCTAGCACAACTTCTTGCGAGCAGCTTGAAATATTTAACACAGCAAGTCTTCTTTTAGGAATATAATGATGTTTCTTTAAAAATATGTTGTGGTGCTGGAGCAACACTGCCTGGTCCTAAATATGTTCATATAAACATTATTTATAAAATAGAGAGAAATTGATTTCCTCCTCTCCAGCCCACCTGAACTGTTTGACCCTGAACACGTTTCTAAATACTTAGTCAAATATTTCATTACTTTCAAAATACACTCGTCTATAAAATAGGGGGAAATATTTCCTTCATAAAACTTTGAAGAAAAATTGAGAAATACTCAGAAAGTACCTGGCACGGAATATTCAATAATTACCACTCTTTACTATTCTTTCTGCTACCATGATAACAATGATGAGGCAGCCACAATACAGACCAGCTATCTATTTAAATATGGATACACAATAATGTCTTACTATAGTATTTGATGAATGCAAATGGGATAAACATAGTATAGAGGATGCTATTGTTTATTAAGGAAAATGTGTTAGATTTAGGGGAAGATAAGGAAGGAAGGACAGTGGTTACCCCTGAGGTAGGGATGTGGAATTTTCACTTCAGTTCTGATTAAAATTGTTTGAAACAAGTATGTGCTACTTTTATAATAAGCAAAAGACATAAAGGAGAGAAAGCTCCATTTGGGAGTCTGAGGACAGTTAATCCCCGCAAGCCTCACATCTCTCTGTCCTTGGCTACAGCCCAAACGTGAGCCCTTCAGCCTGTCATTTGTCCTTTCCCACACTATCTCCATTGGGTTTTTTTTTTTTTTTTGCTTCCATTCCTCATAACCCCTGACCCATCCATCTCCCTGCCACGGACTTCTTTGAACCTTCTCTGTACCCTCTAAAAACACTGCCCCACTGGGTACCATCCCGCACTCCAAAATAATCTTCACAAGAATATGATTTCTGCCTCCGTTTCCGTAAATGCTGAAACCTGTCTCCATGGAGGAAATCACGGCTTTGCCGGCACTGCCCTCTAGTGGACACTGCTCGAGCTCCCACATCACGCACCCTTAGGCTAGGAGGTGGGGTCTATGCTCTAGCTTCCCCAGTTTTCTCTCAGACGCGTAGACCTCCGGTTAAGACCGAAGAACTCCTCCTTCCCTTACGGCACGCTCTTCTCTTCCCTGCTTATCGACTATTCACTGTAACCACCCCCTTCTGATCCCTTTCCCCACTACTACCCATGCAACGAAGAGTTCGACATCTGGCTCACTGTCTTCTTCATCCCAAGTCCTGACTTCATTCTGGGTGAGTTTGACATCTGTGATCCATGTGCAGACACACCCCCATCTTTAGCAGTACCGTTCTTCATCATTGTTCAGAACTGTGCTGTCTCGTACCCCTCTTCCCCATTCATAACCTTCCTGCTCATCTCAAAGTTCATTTTTCCCCTTTAGGATTATCTCCAGGTCCCCTTCGTTCTTTCACCCTGTCATCCCTTTCCATCTCAATTCTTTCCGTCTTCACCCTTGAATATGCTGATAATTGTGGTGATGATGATAGTGGTAGTGAATATGATGAGGATAAATATTATGTATATGCTGGAACATACTAAGCATCTTACAAAAACATTTTATTGCTGTCATGTAATTTGCACAATAACTTTATGAGCCAGGTGCTGCTGTCTTGTATGATTTTTTATGAGATGATTGAGTTTCAGAGAGGTCGTGTGATTTCTATAAAGTCCCACAGTCAGTTCAGCACAGAGATGAGACTGTAAGTCGGGTCTGTTTGCCTGACTCCTGGGACGCAGACTTCAGGTCTGTTTGTTTGCCTGACCATTATCACTGTGTTCAAGGATGGAGGTCTGTTTGCCTGACTCCTGCTTCTATTCCCAATTGCCTTGCCCATGTCTTTCTGACACATCCACTAGGGAAAAAACCCTAAGCTGGAGAAATTTAACTGACAACGTCCTTCTCTGTGCTTACACCCAGATGGAGGAACACTGCTGAAGACAATCCCATCCCTCTGTTGATCAGTGTGACTTGGAAGTCGTAGTTTCTGACTTCATCCAGACCCCTGACTCAGCTAAACAAGCCACCTAAGAGCTTTTATCAGGATATTTTGTCCTGTAAAAAGCACTTTCAAACTTTCTCCACTGCTCTCTGGAGTCAGCTGGTCTGGGTTAAAATTCGGCTTCGGCCACTTCTTTCATGCTCTATACTGTGGCAGCCTTTTTGGAAGGGTGAGGTGGAAGTAAAGGGAAGGAGGGGAAGGAAAAGCAACTTTTACCAAGTATTTTATGAGTACCAGTCACTAGGAGCTTTGCATGCCACATATTATCTAACCCTTACAGCAGCTAGCCCAGGGACATGCAACTACAATACTCTTGTTTTACAGAAGAGGAAATACAAGCACAGTGGTCACCTACTCAAGTAAGTCACTTACTAAGGCGATAGGCAGTGTTAAGTGGAGAAGCCACTCCGTTCATTTGAATCCTTTTCCTCTCCATTCACTGCTAAGACAACCTGCTAAGCCCCTTACTCCTTATCCATCTATCTCAGGTCCTCTGCCATTCTACCCTCCACTCTGTTTCTGGGGTTATTTATAAATATATATATTTGATTGCTCATACCCTACTTGAAACACCCCTGAACGCCCTATCGTCATCAGAACAAATCAGAAATCTGACATCTGAATCATTTTGCCCCCTTGTTTGCTTTCTTGCTGCGTTCACTGCTGCTGCCTATAATCCAGCCAATCAGGTATTTTTTCGATCTGATGACACCTTGCTTTGCTCTAACTTCATGTGTCTGTATGTGTTCTGTCTCGTCTCCACTGCGCTCCTGCTTTCCTTCCCCTTTCCACCTCTATTTAAATGCTTCTCTTCTGTGATTTTACAGCGTTTGTACCTTGATTGCTATGTGTTATAATTTCCTGCTGACTTGTCTGTTTCTGGCACTAAAATGGGAGCTACTTGAGGGTGAGTATTTTGCCTTTAGTCATCTTTGTGACCCCCAGGGCATAGTACCAGAGCTGGTTTAAATTCATGGTTGTTGGATGACTGAGTAACTGGATGAGTGGATTGAATGAGAGAAGAAAAATACCTCACTTGGAAAGTTTAGTGACATGAGCTATATGGTATCTGATTCTTGGCTGAAACTGCTGCAGTATTTCCCTATGACTACAGTGCTGTAAAATATGTTTGCATGTGGATAGACTGGAAGAAAATTTTCCACACAAAATTGAGAGTTGTATTAGAGTGGAGAATTGATGGTTGCTTCCTGTTTTCCCCTTCCCCATTTTAGAAATGAACTTTAGAGCTGCTTTCTGAGTGTATTGGCAATGGAGCAGACATTGTAGAAATGGGATCAGGGACTCCCATGCTGGACTGGACAGCAAATATGTATTGACGCCCAGTGTACCCTGCTGAGTTCTGGGTGCTGTGAGTAGATGGGGAGAAGCAATTTATTCTGACTCCGGTTCACATGGTAAGAAATCTTGCCAGTTTGGTTGGATTTGCTGGAATAAAGTGAGACTTTTCCAGAATTTTCCAGGCTTCTGGGGTGAGGCATTTTTTTTCTCCCAAAGCTGGGCAGGAAACAAAGCTGATTTTTGTTTGCAGTAAAATACTCATTTCTTCAAATTGGGTCCTGAAAAGTGTGTTCTGTAGCTTTGGGGGTCAGGGTTGCTGTGATGGGGGAAGCTGATTGTCCATGCTTGTGTGGTTTAGAAATGACCTCAAACTGTTTCCCTTTTCTGGCTCTTGAATAAAATGTTCAGAAATTTCATTGGCAAAACAAAGAAATTATTCCTTTACTTCAGGATTGCCAAAACTATATATCGTGTGTTAACTTAACCCAAAAGAGGCCCCAAAAGGCAGGGGAGGGGGGCAAGATCCAGATGATAAATTGCTCTGCTTTTCTTGGGTGCTGTGGATCAGACAATGTGTTCAAGACTGTGGAGTTAGCTCAGTTCCAACATGCAACAGCTGGCAGGGAAGTGACTATGTCCTCGCCCCATGTTCGAATTGGTGAAACAAGTTCAAAGAAATTCAACTCTGAGATCATAGGACTGGGGTTGGAAGCAGAAGAATACAGCTGGCACTGCCTGCAAACTCTAACCTTTAGGACATCCTGCCTCTAGGGTAGTTTTGATGCCGAGGGACAGTGTTATGTATCTTTTTTTTAAACAGTCACATGCTGTTAATCAGGTACTAGACCCATGGGAATTGCTTTACAAACATTAGCTCATTAGAACTCTCGTGGACAACAGTGTGAGGAGGTATTATTATTGAAGCCTGGTGAAATAATATGAAATAATAATAACCCTCACTTGCCTCAGGTCGTGCCGGTTGGTCTGGGACCAAGCCAAAATTACAGTCCAGGTCGGCATGTTCTGGTGTCTAGTTCTTGACATTGCATGAGACAGCATAGCATTCTATATCCCTGTCTGCACTGCTTTGCTCACAAACCCTGAACAGAGAGCGTTTCTGTCATTCAAAAACAAATTTGTGCTTTTTGGACTATTTGCTTTTAGGCTTGTGGGTCACATCTGCTGACATTTAGGGTTTACTCCTGGCTCTGTTCTTAGGAATCATTCGTGGCAAGCTCAGGGAATCATATGAGATGCTGGGGATCTAACCTGGGTCAGCTGAGTGCAAGACACAGGTATACCCTACCCTCTGTACTACCATTCCAGCAGCCTTTTTAGAGTATTATGCTCCAGTAAAGACCTTAGTTCTGCTCCTTGACATATTATGGGTGTGGAATCAGACTCACTCAGAGGCTGGGGATGGGGGGGCAAGTTATTTGTTAGCGCTTCCCAGTGGCATCAGTTGAGATCTCAGTAGAGACTCATGATTTCAAAACTCTCCAACCTTCAAGGTCATGTTCTCTGCTAAAGTCAAGAGAGTCTTCTTATACATGCATAGACCCCCCTTTTGTCATGACTTGGGGGTGGGATTTTCCTCAGCCGCAAGTCATTGGTGGAGTGAGAGGCTTTGGATATGTATGATTACAGAAATTACAGACTTCAGGGTCACACCTTTGAAAGGATTCACCAGGAACAAGAAAGGGCACTCTCCTCCTCCCTACCTCGTTCCACTGCTCTCCCCACTTCCCTTCCCTTCCCACTGAACTTCCCTCCCTAGAGTCTGGTCCAAATAATCGAGGCTGCTTAGCTTGGTGGGAGGGGAGCGTGGTGGGGGCGTAGCAGGCCCAACCCACCAGCGTGAAAGCTTCATTTGCCAGAGGAGGAGGCACATCTGGTTTGGGTTTTCAATTGAACTCAACAATGATTTATTGTGGGCCTGCCAGCTGCAGAGGTTCTGGACTAGGCTAGGCAGGGAGAGATGCACAGATAAATAAAATATTGTCTATGCCCTTAAAGGAGTTGTAGGGGTGTGGAGTCCTGAATGAACACTTTTTTATGTGACAAGTTCCTGGGCCCTGGGGTTTGCCTTGTGTCTATTTATGTTTTGGGACCTTCTCAGTAGATTCTGTGATATGTGTGTTTGGGGGGGGGCGCAATTATTATTTCATTCTACAGCTGAGAAAACTGAGCCTCAGAGAGGAAGTGTCTGGCTCAAGGTGACATGGGTAGAATGTTCTATAAACAGATTTGGACCCCCCTACCCATTACATCCCCCTGCTTCCCAAAGATGATTCAAATGATGACGAGGAGGAATACTTATTTCTCTCTGGAGGCCTAGGCCGTAAAACATGCAAACTGAGTGAACTGTCAATGAGATTTCATCCTTAACTTTCAATTTTCATCTGAGGTTGGTTGTTATCCCATTTTCCAGGATAGAACACTGATGTTGTCTTGGGAAGTAAGAGTTAAAATTTGAACATAGGTTACATCAGTAGAGGATACTGTGAGGGGTGAGGAACACGGCAATTGCTTAGGCCTGGAAGGATTTGATGCAAAGAAGTACTTTTGGATTTTTCCTTGGAAGAGTGAGTTGGGGTTTTGATATTTGGATTTTTGTATAGGGATAGTTGGGAGAGAAGATGTCTCAGAGTGTATGTACTGAGAACAGGGTCCCACGAGATGAACTGTGGGTTATTTTGACTGAAAAGTCTACGTATAGGTACATCCCGTTTGTGGGCAGGGGTTCCGTGGGTAGCAAGGGAAAGAAACTGGATTGCTTGACAATTTTCACGTTGTGATTAAGATGAAGGTCTTGTTTTTCCGTTAAGAGCAGACCCCCTACCCAAAAGGCTTTTCAAACGGTATTAGCATGTAACTCCAAGAGCACACACGCAGCCTGTGTAGACATTACTGTGCTGAGGGCTGTGGCGGGGGGAGCGACAAAAGAAAGCAGCTCTGATTCTCGAGTGTGTGCTGAGGGCCCCCGTGTGGCTGGGCCAAGTCACACACGCTGGAAAAAAGCCGCAAGCCGGCGCAAGCAGTTGGTGATTTTGTGATCGAAGCCAAATGAGTTTTCCCAACTGTCAGATTTCCAGAAACAAGAAGACGCGGGGAAGGCGGAGTCGGGGGAGAGATACCGAAGGGGGGAATATTTTGAGGACTGCAAAGGGATACTTCACTGGGAGGGTGGGTTAGGGCTCTAAGGGGTATTTCTGACAGTTGTGGATGGAGAGGAAGGCAGACAGCAGAGTGCAAGGGCACGTACAGTGATCGGTGCTGCTAGCTCTGGGGCTCAGAAGGGTTTAATTAATCCGCTTCTTTAATCTGCGGCTGCGCCCCCCCCCCCCCCCACTATGTGAGGACCTTATGTGGATCATTAGGGAAGATGGGACCTATGGGGTCTGAAATATCCCAAAAGAGCCGGGAAACGGTCCCGGGTACCCACTATTCTCGATCCTCTAATTTCCTACACTTGAGCATCAATTTCTGGCAGTCCCTCCAGCTGCTTCTGTATTGTACGTGTATGTGTGAGTGGTATTTTAAATTAAACCCTGAGTGCTTTCCGCTCATCGTAAACATGCTAAAAGGCTTCAGCCGGGGCCCAACGCCACCCTCCCTTCTTGCGCTCCAGCGGCAGCTGGGGCCACTCGACCCTTCACGCTAATGTGCGTTGCCTATGACTCATCCATAAAAAAACACTGCGTGTTTCGGTCTCCCTGGCTAGATGATTCTTAGTTGCGGTGGGAGATCTCAGGCCGAATTTGGAAAGCCGAGGGCCTCAGCTCCGCCCTATTTACTAAGCCTGCTACAACATATGGAGTACCTACTGTGTGCAAGACGTTACAGGTAAGTGCATTGAGCTCTCTGACTTTCCATTTCCTCATTTTCAAATGCATGTCATTTAAAAAGTTCAAATTGAAAATAATAATTGAAAAAATGGATGCAAACAATCCTGTTCACTTCTCTGCCAGGGATCTAGATCCCAGGTACACTGCTGTTCTTTTGATTACTGAATGGGACTAATCAAAATCTTTTCCTGCCCCAGGGCCTTAGCACAATCAACAACTTCTGCCTGGACTACCTCTGCTCTTGATTTTCATTGGACCATTGTTTCCTTGGAACCCTTCCATTTCAGTTTAACTATCACCTCCTGGGATAATCCTTCTATATCAATCCATAGCTTGTATCCCCCCGGTTCTTCCTAATATTCCTTTGAGTGGCAATACACTTGCCTCTCTCAGTAATTATGTCTGTTTCTGTTTTTCTATTTATGGTCTGTCTCCCCTACTGGAATGTAAACTCCAAGAGGACAGGGACTTTGTCTGTATTTAGCAGAGTGTCCCTCTCACCTACGTGCTTGGCACGTAGTAGGCTGACATAAATAAAATCATCTGGGAAATATTTTCTCCCTGAGGTTCTTGCCAAACATATGGTTGTGGAAGGGGAAAATCATGACAGAACTGTGTCATTTTAATTGAAAAAAATCAGGCTAAAGGGAGGAGTTTTTTTTGAAGGCAGATCTGTTTGAGAAACCAGTCCTTGGAGTCTCATCACCAGACACAGAGTCTTACAAAAATCAAACAAAAGGAAGAGAAAGCAGAAAATGGGGCTTATACTGGGTGCTAAACTATGTGTCAGAAATTGTTTGACGTTTTCTACAAAGATTGCCTCATTTATTTATTTATTTATTTATTTTTGCTTTTTGGGTCACACCCAGCGATGCACAGGGGGTCACTCCTGGCTCTGCACTCAGGAATTACCCCATACTCAGGGGACCATATGGGATGCTGGGAATCAAACTCGGGTTGGCCACGTGCAAGGCAAAAGCCCTACCCGCTGTGCTATTGCTCCAGCCCCAGAGATTGCTTCATTTAATCCTAATTAAAATATAATGGCATCAGTTCTATTATTAGTTTCATTTTACATATGTGGGAACTGGGGGTCTGATCTGTGAAACCATGTAAACTCCAAGAGGCCAGGGACTTTGTATTTAGCAGTGTCCCTCTCAACTATGTGCTTGTTACGTAGTAGGCTGACATAAATAAAACAACCCGGGAAATATGGTTTTCTAAGGCACACAACTACTGAGAGGCAGAAGCAAAAGTTGAACACAAGACATGCTGAGCCTGGGTCTCGCTAACACACCTATGCCTCCCTGACATCCTTGGGTGTATTTCTCCCACAGAACCGAGAACATTAATATATGGGCTCATTTTACTATTTCTTTTACTCCCTGGATAAGCAACTTCTTTCAAGGGCAACAACGAGGCCACTCTCATTTTTGCTTTTGCTGTGCCTAGAATAGAGGCAATCAATATTTGCGGGATGAATGAATAAACTAGTTACATAATGAATGAATTCATGTACCATTATTACCTTTTTCAGGCTTTGGCTTTATGGGCCTGTGGTTATTTCCTGGGTCTCCACTAGCCACATGGTCACAAAGGTGGATTGGTCCAAGGAGATACAATATGCAGGATGAACTCTGAGGCCTTTGTAGAGAGCAAGGAGCTTGCTTCAAAGATTCATTTCAGTTTGTTGTCAATCTAAAAAGTAGCGGGACCTGTTTAGGACTTAAACAAACTTCCAGTGTTTAAATCCTGTCTCAAATCCTTAGAAGAACCAGGCAGTGTGGGGGGAGGAGGAGGGGGAATTTATAAATAAACAAATATCCACAAACTGGCTGACTTTTTAAACAGAATTTGCTTCCATCAGTGCTGCACCACATTTTCCCAACTGGCCTCCGTCATGAGAACAAGTAGGAACTTTCATACTGAATAGCTTTATTCCCCACCCTCTCTCCCCAGCCGGCCCAGATGAATGGCAGGAGTTTTGGCTCAGGCGGAGGGTTTTAAATCCTCAGAATACAGTTTGCTGCCCTACTGTGCCCTGTCCGTCACACACAGCACCCTGCACAACATACCTAGTCATCACATCTGCTGCTTCAGCCCTCAAAAATAACCGGGTCATTGTTCTATTCCACCAGTGAGAGTGTTGCAAGCCTATTAGGATTATGTCATTGACATTTGAGTGAAAAGGCAATGATGATATGCCGGTCATTTAACACAGCTGGGAATGCAACTGTGTTGTCATTGTTTGAGGTTCGTGTACAACCCTCTGATTTGTTTCACAGCCCAACCAGTGTAAATGGATCACTCTGATGTATGTCACCTTTAAAATGTTTCCTAACCCTTCAAAGGACCATGCAGGATCTCTTTTAGTGCTCTTGGACTTTCCAGCTCATAGGCACCGCGGTTCTCAAGGTGAAAGATGCTTGCTTTCGTGTGGTACTTGTACACTCTAGTGGCAGGATGCTGTAATGCAGTGACATTTGTTCTCTAACTGCTGATCTGAGCCAAGGACAGTTTTGGCTCAAGAACAAACAAGGGCTAATGTTGTCTGTGGGGGAAGACTATTTACTTGATTCATGAATCAGAGTCCTATTGTGATTTCTGTTGTGTGTTAGTTGCAGTGGGACTCGTGCTTTGATTGTAGTTGTCAGTCTGTCTAAGCATAGGGCTCAGTTGATGGAATTCAGGCATATTTGCATTTCTCAAAAGGTATTAATAATGGAAGAACAGCTCATTTCCAAACAAGCAAATGATTAGCATGGTTTTTAAAGTATCAATAGCTTCAAATTTATGTGCCTATTCTTTCTGGAGGTATAGATTACACCCTTTCAGTGCCCAGGGGCTATTCCTTGACTCCGTTCTCAGAATGACCCCTGGCAGTGCTCAGAAGACTGTATATGGTGCTGAGGATGGAACCAGCGTTGACTGAATGCAAAGCAAGTGCCCTACTCTTTATATTATCTCCCTGGCTTTCTCATGTGCCTATTTTTCAATTGCAATTTAGCAACTCAATTCTCTCATTAACATGCTAATCAGAGTTTTATCATGTCTGATTATACTGTATTCTTCTAAGAAATGTATTTAAACATCTGTCTATCCTTTTTTGGTCTTGTACCTACCCAAAGCAGGCATATCCTTGCCAGATATGTCGAGGTATTACAGGTACCTGGGCTCAGTTGGAGATATGAAGCAACTATTTATTTATTTAGTTTTATATTGGGGCTACAGCAATTGATGCTCAGGCCTAACTCTTGCCTCAGCATTCGGGAATCACTCCTGGTGGTGCTCAGGGTATCATAGCGAACGCCGGGATAGAATCCCAGGTCAGTTGTATGAAAGGCAAATGCCCTGTCCACTGTACAATAGTCCTAAGATGGAGCAGTTAGACACAAAGTGTTTTTTTTTGTTTTTAAATACCAGGATGAAAAAACAGCTTTAATATCAAGGTATAAAGCAAAGCCATGATCAACATACCTCATTTATCCTGGTCAAATGCATATTTTTTAAACTTTTAAATGCTAACATAAATAAATATTTACCAAAATGTGCACTCACAGAGTGAACTTTTATTTACAATACACAATTTATAATCTATTGTATTTGATTAGTTCAAGTGAAGAACATTGTACTTTTTGCTTTAATAACAGTGGGACACAAAACAATTTCTCAGGTAGTCAATATGTGAAATGTATCCCAGTATTATATTTTCTGTTAAAGGCAGTACTGTATGCCAATTGACAATACATTCTTTTAACTAGATCAAAGGGAAAAAAGCAGCAAATGAAAAATGTTTCAAATGTTCACACATATTTTTGGCATCCTGGATCCTTGAACGTGGTGAACTAAAATCAAATTCCAGGTTTTTATGCTTTATATACTGTCCAGCTTCAGATTCTGGAACACGCAGATGCCACTTCTCTTCTAACAAGTCACCTTCTGAGAAAAGCTGTAAGGCTATGGTGAATTCCATCAGGAACACACAAAGAGAGTTAACAGACCTACCTTTAAAGCCAATTGTCCATTAATTATTTAAAGGCCAGTATATGAAAAAAACCTCAAAGCATGGTGTAATCATTACTACTAATAGAGTACAATTAAATCTTTCCTTATGTTACAATAATTCATAGGTTAGAAGTTGCCAAATGACAAAAACATGGGGTAGAGAAAAACATACAGCAAAAATTTTGATTTTGGACCAACACCAAATTAAAATAAATGAATTTTAATGTAAGTAAAAGAAAATTTAAATGGGGGAGGAACAGATTCTAAATTAGACACAAAGTTTTTAATCCTAATTCCCATGACCATAAAGAATGCAGGTTCTTGAATTTTTCACGGCAATCGGTCTCAACTCTTTTGCCTTGTGAAAGTTTTAGCATTTCTTCTGGTCCTGATTCCTGCATTTTATCTTGTCGTTTCCCTCTGGCTACAGTTTCCCTTTTTGATGCATTGGGACTCTCACTGGGATCAAGTGAGACAATGTACCCAGACTTGACATAGGCCTGGCAGAGCAGAAGTGGTCAACAAATGGGAGTCATCATTCCTTTTCCCCTTTTCAAGCTGCTTCTAGTTCTGTTCTTTGAACTTACATTATTTGCTTGTATTTAGTCCTGTTCCCTCCCTTGACTGGTAAACCAGATCACCTGATCTGGTGGCAAGCTGGGCTCCTTTGCTAGTAGCTTTCTATCACCCTCACCTGTTGCCACGTGACACAGCAACAGGCATACCTGTGCAAACTGCTGACATTAACACATTGAATTCTGACAGAAAAGAATAATTTGGCAAACAAGAATTTGCATGTCTGGGCCAGATACAGTACCAGGAGACAAAGCCATATTTACCCACCCTCCCCAATTGTAACTCACTCACATTTTAATGAAAACTAGATGTTTCACACACACATACAACTGTTATGCCACACATCAAACAGTTGCTAATAAGGAACATGAAGTGGTTTCCACTTCAGATATGGAAACGCAAGACACCTCTTAGATTTTTCTCAAAGCTACCACACCTGGGTAATTCTCCCTGAAAATGACCACTTGATTGGATGTCTTATAGGGACTTTAATTTGGAAGCCCTGTGAGCACTCCTAAACTCTTTATTTGGTGGGAAGGGGTCCTTTGGCTGCTTTCATTTGTAGGGAGTTAATACATTCTTGAAGATAAGAGATCTTCCTTAAACTCACCGGCTCTTTGAAAATGCAATTCACTTGCCTTGGCCAACAGCCAATGCATACATTAAAAAAGAGAGAATTCATGAATCCTGAGTCTATTCTCAGCACATGTCCAAGCAAGAATTATGGAATGGGGTTGGGTCACAACAGAAAGAGGAGAAAAGGCAGGATTTTCCTTCCTAAGGTAGGACTCGTTCCCTTCATGCCTGTTATGCCTTTCACCTAGAGAATAGAAGAATCTTGGTAACATCGTTAGGGCCGACATCTCTGCCAAGGTCAATGTCTCAGTCTTTGAGTTTGCCAGTATGGCAGACCACACCAGGGTCTAGAGTGAAGTGTCTGTCCAGTGATGTAATTGCCATGATTATTTATCAACCATTTTGACTAGGTTCCTTGGTTTGGAATTCCCAGGTACTAGTGCATTTATTTCCACCTATTTGTAGATGGTGACATGATAACTACTCTACATGTTGGACTTATCCTTTTCTACATTTAACCACATTCTAAGTGTCTTTTTTGAACTCTAGCAACTATGTGCTTATGCTGTGAACCAGGGACTTCATTCTATTAATCTACTGGCAATAGTTTGTTCTGATAAATTTGACTTTTAGTGCTTCCAGAACTAGTATGACATATTAGAGAGACAGGTGGTTTACTGTTCTTACTAAGAGTTACCTATTATTCCTCTAGACACAGCTCATACAGATGCAAAAGGGATTTGAGAGTTCCATTCATGCCGTATTATTGGAAATGCACATTTATTAATTCACAACATAAGTTTTCAGTCCTTACTGTGTGTGAGGTACTGTGCTATGTGGTGTAATTTACATATCATATCTTATATCAACCTCATCATACAATTGTGAGACACTTATTGTCATTATCTTAACTTTGTAAATGAAGAACCAGAGGACCATGTTACATAGTGAAAGATCACACATCCAATTCACGAGGAGCTGGGATTCAAACGTAGGCTGATCTCATTCAACTACACTATACATCCTCCAAATAGCACACACTCTACCAACAAGTGAGGGGGAACTTTTCCTCCTCCATATTTGGTAATATTCACTACTACTGTTATAACTGCTGATAATGCTACTGTTGTTTCTGTTTCCTCCGCTGACACCACCACCCACCATCACCACTACTAGTACTACATCTACTACTATTACAATTCATCAAGTACTCTTTACTGCATTTTACAAGACTCATAAGAGCTTTACACTAGATATCAATTATATACTTCATGCTCAGAAATGTATAATTTTGTGATCTAACTCAACCCTTTTCTATGGTTTGTTAATGAAACTTATGACATATGGAACTTGATTAGTTTACTTATATATTTTTGTTTCTTTTTGGCTACACCCGTTGGTGCTCTGCACTCAGAGATCACTCAAGGCAGGGTTCAGGGAACCATATGTGGTGCTGGAGATTGAACATGGCTTGTCAGTGTGCAAGGTTACCCTACCCACTGTACTGTCTCTCTGGACCTTGGTTAGTTTATTGACTGCAAGTTCAATACCAACATTCACCAAGTTCTTACTAAACACACATTAGGTGAATAATGTTATAATGTATAACTCTTGCAGTAGAGTGTTCATAAGACCACCCAGTTAGACAGATATGAGTGAAATAACCTCAAGTGAATTAAATTGACCTTCCATACAAATAAAAATTATTCAATTACTAGTGTCCTAGAGTACAGTGAGTCTTCATTTACCATCACAGATATGTTCTTAAAAGCTGCAACTTTAAGTGAAATAGCATCTAGTGAAACCAATTTTACAGAGGCTAATAGTTGTAAACAGGAGTTCAGCTCCTAGAGTATATTTCTGGTTGCAAAAATATCCCTCATTTTTTTTGCTTTTTGGGTAACACCTGTTGATGCACAGGGGTTACTCCTGGCTCTGCACTCACTAATTACTCCTGGCTGTGCTCAGGGGACCATATGGGATGCTGGGAATCGAACCCAGGCCGGCTGCGTGCAAGGCAAATGCCCTACCCACTGTGCTATCGCTCCTGACCCGCCTCAATTTTTTCAATAAAGATTCTCAAGGCTTCTAATATCAAAGAAACATCCACTGCTAGGCACTCCTTTATTCATTTTCTCTCTGAATTGTTCCAGTTCAGGTTCCCAAGCAGCTCAGAGCCTCTCCTGGCAGCTTAGGGTGCAATGCAGGAACTCAGACTGGACAGGATGCCTTTCTGTCACAGAGTAATATTTCGATCACAGACACCCTTACTTACTCAGAGTGGGATAACTAGACATGAAATGAGCCTATGGGGCACAGCTTTGGGATAAAGGACGAAACTGAATATTGGGCCAAAAACTCATCAAAGACACAGGAAAACTTGGAAACTGCATACAGAGTGACCCTTATACTGGGAGCAGATTTTGTTTCTCATTAATATTCTAACAAAATAACAGTAAACTAAACGATGCTCTTGCTGTAGTACTTACTGTAAAGGGTTTGAAACAGACCTGTCTAGTTTAGTACTGAGAACAAGGGGCAAAATGTTGTGTGGCTAGCTGCATTAGTTGAATCTCCTTAACTTTGATATCCACAACCCCAGGATCATACTCCAGTTAAAGCTATCATGTATTGAGCCCTTTACTGGGTACCAGATACTGTACTAGATGGTTGGCATTTAGTCTAGATAGCCACTATTCTTACTTTCCCTTTTCTACAGTTGCGATTCATAGACTTTAAATCATGTACCCTAAGTCACACAGCACTTTAGTGGTCAATGTTTTCTACCTATAGATACTCTCATAGCCACTAAATTGTAGCATTTCTCTTATATGATGACTGAATTTCAAGCCATGTGTTATCTACTACATTGCCTTAAAATTAAAATTGAGGACTATCTTGTTCCATAGAGCTAAGATGATAAACATTAGAAATAGCAATTAGTACGTAAGAATGTTGCCAGGAAGAACTACACAAAAACACAGGAAAAAACTCAGCTCTATCCTGCCAGGCAATTTCTCAGGCCTCTCTAGAGGGCACAGACCACCTTAAAAAGACCTGAACTGCCACAGGAGGGCAATAGGCCAGGAATGATACATGTAGGGCAGTAGGGCTGTGGACTGAGAGTCATAAATAACCACTTTAATGAAAAACAGCTTTGACTAAGAGTCTTGTCATTTCTTAAGATATTCTGTGCCTTCTCCATGGACCAAGTTACTTGAGAAGGGCCTAGCCTGGTAGTGACAACAACAGTAATAACTTACTTTTAAGAAACTTGATATGTAACTTGCTAATATTTACTTTTTAATAAATTTCAGCACTTACTCTCGCTTGGGTCCTGTATTAAATACATATGCTAACTCATTAAGCACATGTTCTGTTAGAGAAAGTGCTATTGTTTGACCCATTGTACACAGAAGGCATTAAGTTAGGAGAGCAAACTAACTTTTCCAAGTTCATACAGCTGGTTGGAGCTGGAATTTGAAGCCTGAAGCCTCTGGTTCCTGGACCATAGCTGTATTTAATGATTAAATTCCTGTATTTAATGAATGTCTGTTGAAGGAATAAACAGATGAATGAATGGACAAATGTATTAATTCATGTCACTTTACTGCTTATTGAATGCACTGTATGTGTCAGTCCATTTTCTAGACATTGAGGATTCAAATGTTAGACATTTAAACACGGGCACACTCCCTAAAAGGCCCCTGACTACAAGCTTACAAAAGCACTCTCTAGGGTGACATGATTTCTTCCGAGGAAAAGTAATTTAAGTTTCTTGAAGAGTGGTTTATAATGATGCCATTAACTTTAACCCATAGTGGGGACTGAGCACCAGTGAGCAAAGAATTTTGAAAGAGAGTATGTCTTTGATTAAACATTGATTCAGTCAGAGAATAGTTACTGTCATAAATGGAGTGGCAACTACTATCACATTAGCTAACTCTTCTATCTATCATGTCTGTATCTTGTCGAACCATCTCGTGGTTAAAAAAGTTATCTGCACTCTAATGGACAATTATGCCATCCATCATCTTCCTGGTCTTGCTGATCACTGGCAATCTACTTGCCCACAGAGGAAACTTGAAAATAGTCATAACTGATGATGTGCCTGGAAAATTGCTCATTTTTACACATTTGAAATCCACATAGAATAAACGCCTTTATAGACTGCAATTTAAGCTGCATTTGTTTTCTGGTTATACATAAGCAGGTTATGAATTGCTTATCTTCAGGTGAGACACACCTTATGAATATGTCTAACACTCTCTAGGCATCATTTGTGTAATTACTGAAATCGCTGCTGAATGAAATAAACATACCTGGGGTAATAGAAGAATGAGCCTTGTACCCAGGACTCTGGCATAGGATCATCAAGTTATGGTAATCATTATCTGCCTTTTCATTATTTGGAACAAAATTCCAAGTTGCTTTGGGTCTAAGCTAGGACTAGTGCTGCCGAAAGTTGGGGTTGAATGGGGGAATGAATCATGCCTGCCTGTCAGAATCCCTGGGACTTATGGGATTTGAGGACAGAAATGTCCAATGCTAACAGTTCCCACCTTCTAGTTTAGTGACATCATTAACATTTGTTTGGTAACTAACATGCCTGGTGTAATCAGCATCACCAGCTGCCCAATGTAAGCCTGAAAAATTATCTTTTCCGTATCTTTATTACTTATCTCTACATTCAGAAACAAAGCCATGCTGTGCCTACTTCCTTTGCATTTATCCAATTGGAACCATTTTTTCTCCACCCTTGAGGACACCACTTTAGTTGAAAACTTGCTTGCCATGTTCTCTTTACTTGGTTTCTTTAGTAGCTTTCTGTTTCCTCCCCTCCCCTCTCTCTTGCTCTTCTGCTACCATTGTCCTATGTGGCCCAATGTCCTTTTGACAATGCACATAGGATCACTTCATACACTCTCCTTTTAAGTGTAAGTGACTTAAAATTTGAGACTAGAGGCAGTCCAAGTATATTTTGGGGGTCAGGAGCACCAGCATCCCTGAATATTTTTATGTTTGTTTTTGGGCCATACTCGGTGGTGCTCAGTGCTTACCTTGAGCGCACCACTCAGGAATTACTTCTGTTGGGTGCAGGGGCCCATATGGGATGCCAGGTATTAAAAACCAGGTCAGCCATTTGCAAGGCAAATGCCCTACCTGCTCCTCAACAGTCTTTAGAGGAGGTGTTAGTTAAACTCTGAGAGTGCTCTTCCAGCTTGTATTTAATAAGCCTTCTAGATGATTCTGATGATCAGTCAAATTTATAAATGCTGAACTTAAACTTCTCAGTCTTGGCTGGGGGAACTTTTAAGAATTCTACCTCATGACTAAATTGGCATTCCAGGAGTAGGGTGGGATCTGGTCATCTTTTTGTTTCTTTTGAGTTGGAGAATCACACCACCTGCTTACTCCTGGCTCTGCACTTAGGGATTAATCTTGCGGTACTCAGAATACTGTATGCAATTCTATTAATTGAACTGGGATCTTCCACATGCAAGGCAAATGCCTTACCCACTATACTCTCTGTTCTCAGTTTATTCTAATTTGCAGGCAAGACTGAGAATGACTGTTCCATATAACTTGGGTTCTAATACTGTTGGTCACAACCTCAGGGATGGAGTCTTGTGCATACCTGAGTCCTAGGTCCTAGCACACTGTCTAGTATATATCAGATGTTCAGTAAACATCAACTTCACATTTCTCTATAATGGAGCCAGAGAGAGTATAGGGGTTAAGGTGCTTGTCTTGAATGTGGCTGACCTTGGTTCAATCCTTGGCACTGCATATAGTCCCTGGTTCACTGCTGAGAGTGATCACTGAGTGCCATCATATGTGGCTCCCAAATGACTCCCCAAAGTAGACAGTAGACACTTCTATAGAATGGGTAGCTGAATGAAATGAAGTTTTTTGTACTTTACTCCATACCTTCTGTGATTCCTGTCTATGCCTCCATTGATTTATCATAATAGCTTCCTTTTTTTTTTTGCTTTTTGGGTCACACCTGGCGATGCACAGGGGTTACTCCTGGCTCTGTACTCAGGAATTACTCCTGGCGGTGCTTAGGGGACCATATGGGATGCTGGGAATCGAACCCGGGTCGGCCCGTGTGCAAGGCATATGCCTTAGCCACTGTGCTATTGCTCCAGCCCCTCATAGTAGCTTCTTGACTAATCACTTTCTTTTCTTTATCCAATCCATCTGCATCCAACTTTCTTTTCAGATGTGGCTTTCTATAACAATAGTCACCATATCCTTTCTTCTCTCTTTCTCATTATTTGTATAGAAATTATCAAAGTGACAGTTAACATCTTTTCCAAGAGTGACCATGCCTTTCTAATCATACTTCGTGCCATTCTTTGTTAGGAATAACTACATAATATGTGGATTCTAATGAAAAGTGAAAATATGGAGCAATATAAGGACATTGGTGGAGAATCCTGGACACTTTGGTGGTAGTGAAGTGAAGTAAGTTTGTATAGCAATATCATAAATGTTAACACCACTGAAATCATGTTACTTAAATGATAATAATTTTTAAATTTTAGACTTTTATTATTATTATTATTTTATTTTGGATCACTCATGGAGATGCTCAGGGGTAGCTCCTGGCTCTGCATTCAGGAATCACTCCTGGTGGTGCTCAGGTAACCATATGGGATGCCAGGGATGGAACCTGGGTCAGCTGAAAGCAAGGAAAGTACTATATCTCTGGCCCTAAATTTAGACTATTAAACAAGGTGACAGAAGTGCATTATACAAAACAGATGTCCCTGTTAGAGCAAAGTCCTATGTGTACAAAGACTTGCCCCCACATATATTCAGTGTGCTAGTCAGGTGAACTCACCATTCCTTCAACTGTTCAGGTACATTACTGTCTCCAGGATGTTGGTCATGTTGTTCCCAGTTTCCTCTACTCTCTTTCGCCAATTATAAATTACTTCTCATAGATCCACCTTTCCTGTAATCCATTCAAGGTCTTATTTCCTAACCATTCCAGATCACAGTAGTTTGTAACCACACAATATAATAACATGATGTATTTTTCATATTGCTGTTGTTTTATAATATATTGAATTTTAGGAAATTAGTTTCACACCCCATCCTTTACATGTATCATTTTCATCTCATTCTTACCAAAGTTCCGGGGCCACTCCATCAGGAGTTATTTTTATATGTGTGCAATCCTGTGTCTCTACAGATTTTTAACTACTTGAGGGCAAATACTCTGTTTTCATATTTATAGTTCATACAGATATTATTTTGCACTCATATAACCCATTGACTTATTTGAGAGGAGAAAAATGGCATATCCAAAGTAACCAAGTATGTTCAAGGAAAGCCTTCACGTAAACAAAAAATCTCAACACAGCACTTGACTTAGGTCTCTTGTTATTAGCTCTATAACATCATAGGAATCACTCCTTCTCTGGGCCCCAGCTTGGCACAAAGATACCTTCCCTGTATATTTTCTGCAAGTCCCCTGTTCTTAAAATTGTTTAGTGTACTCAAAATTGTTTAATGCACTTACAACTCACTTTATATTATGTGTCACGTAATTGAAAATATCTGAATCTTTGTAGAGCCAATTCTGTTTTTTTGTTTCTGGATTGTGTGCTTTGATATTTTGATTTATGAGTTCATGTTCAGCCAGAATTTATCTGTGGTTATCCTATGAAAACTAGATTAAGGGTGTGTTTCTCCAGAGAGGATTTGTTTCATTTATCTGGGTCCTTCATAGCAATGTTAACCCTGGGACACTTTTTAAAAATAATTTTAATTGAATTAAATACCTGTGATTTACAAAGTTTCTGATAATTGAGTTTTAATCCAGAACTACTATGAGTATATTTTTTAGTCCCAAAGATAGAAGCCATGACATATTTGTTTAGGTGATCTGTGTTTACTTCAGGAATATGCAGATATTCTGTATGAATTTTTATTTTATTTTATTCATTGAGTTAACGTGAGATACAGTTGCAAAGATTTCTTGATAAAGTTTCAGTCATACAGTGTTCCAACATCCATCCATCCACCAGCATATATTTCCCATCACCAATATCCCTTCTATCCTTCCTGCCACCCCTCCATCCCAGCCTACCTCTATGGCAGGGACTTTTCTTCTTTCTCTCTCTCCTCTTTTGGGCATTATTATTTGCAAAATAGATACTGAGAAGGCATCATGTTTGGTCCTTTGCCCACTTTCAGCACACATCTCCCATCCAGTGATATCCCTTCCAACCATCATTGTCTTAATGGTCCCTTCTCTATCCCAACTGACTTCTTCCCCAGCCCTTGATCTTGAAGCAGGTTTGCAATGGTGGGCCATTTGTCCTGACCCTTGCTTCTACTGTCCTTGGGTGTTAATCTCATAATATTTTTATATCCCCCAAATGAGTGCAGTCATTCTATGTTTGTACTTCTCCTTCTGAATTATTTCACTTAGCATGCTCTATGTATTTTTAGTTGCAATAGATATATAAAGAATAATCAGAGTTCTTCTCTTAGAAGACCAATATGAATTATAATTTCTAATATAACAAAGTATGATAAGCACATCAGGAAAATTATGAGTACTAACATTAATTGAGCTTTTTATGTGCCTACTGTCATTTAATGCCACATGTGAGAATTCAGTTCCCACTGTTATTCTGAAAAGTAGGTACTTTAATTGTCTTGATTTTATCCATGAAGCTCCAGGTTTTGACAGATTGGCACCTTGAACAATATCAAGTTCACAAAATTTGTGAATGGGGGAACTCAGATATGAACTCAGGTATACTACAGAAACTTCTATCATCCTCTACTGGAGAAGAGAGTAACCACAATGATAATAGCAATAGAGTAGAAAATTCCAATACTGATAAAGGAGTGACAATGGCTACAAAAGGCCACACTAAACATAAGAAGATAATTGGTGGACCTTATAAAGTCAGTTGACAGTCTATACATAGAGGATTTTTTCTTTGGAGCTAGAGACTGAACCCAAGGCCTCACACAGGTAAGACAAATATTCACTACTGCCAAACAATATCTCCAGCCTGTACAGAGGATATTTTTAACCCCATAATAGGCACATTTCAAGAGCAGGGACCATAAATCACAGTTATTTGAAAGATATATATGTACATATATACATGTATATTTTCTGAAGAAACAAAGGAGTGTTATTGAAATTAAATACATGAGTACTTTAAATAATTTACTTCACATCTTATGTGTCAGACAAATTTGTGATAAAGGTATCATTTTTATTTTAAACCTGAAAAGGTGTGGATGTGGCTATACCACAGTTGGCATGCTAAGATCAAACCTTGCATGTGTCCCTATATATGTACTTAGAAGCCCTGGGGAATAGAAAGAAAGGTTCTGCCTTCACAGGCCCTGAGGTTGTCAGGAACCAAAGGCTACTCTGTAATCGAGTCCTTTGGTTACTGTCCAAATCTAGGAGGCTTCAAGAAGAGGGGGACTTTATTTGCTCTTATCCTTGCCAAAGCCAGGAAAGAATTTGAGTGAGGACTCTCCATAAACATTGTGGCTCTTCCCTCCAGCACTGCCCTGACGGAATGAAATTACCAGTTTCCAGCAATCTTGGTTCAATATTTACCTGGCAAGGGCAGATTTTCAAGGAGCCTTAGTACAGGGCTCTAGAATGAAAAGGAATAGAGTTGGAGAGTCAGCAGAGGTCTGTATGTGAGAGAGTGCATAAATTCTCAGATGAGGAGTGGTGAGAAGTGGTGGGGCAATGGGAGGTAAAAGGGTATCAAAATTGCAAAGAGAGTAGGAGGGAGAGTGTCAAAGAAGAAATGATGCCCCAACACACAGTGGTTTCCTTTCAAGGACTTCTCTTTGCCAAAACGACTTGTTTGGTTCAGACGGAGAAGCTCAGATTGGACAGTCAGCACGCATGGACTTCCAATTTGTATTTCCTTATGGGTAAGGAATTAGGATTAAGAGGGTGAAAGTGCTTTGGTGTCCTGGCATGAAGAGAGGCTCTGGGATTAAAATTTTAGCCCAAATGCTTCTGCTAATAGACTCATTGGCCCTTGTCCTACAAAGGGGCATAGCAAGGGTCCCTCCTCCCTCCACTACACCATTCTGCAACATATCAGCATGTGCTTCTGAAAACTTCCTGGAGACGTCACTGCCAAAGAATTTATGTGGGGTATGTTTGATTTGAAATCATGAGGAACATTGTCAGCTGGCAAGGACTGGACTGCAAAGAGAGATATGGGAGTTAGAAGCATATAGGTGAGAGTTTAAATAGCCCAAAGGGAGTAAATAAAAAGCAGAGGAAAGGGCTTACAGAGTTCTTATGGCCTGTGAGGTGGGAACGAGGCTTGGGAGTTGCGTGGCTTGGATGAGGGTTCATGTATTTATTCATCCATTGATTCAACACCTAGTGATTTTTAGCCAGATACAGAGTCTTAAGAGGAAATTAGGGATTTAAGAGTGAGAAGGGTTAAGAGAGTGGGGTCCCTTAGTGAGTTTAGATGAAGGATAAGGGAGGAGTTGAGTAACTGGGCTCTGTCTTGCCAGGAGAGCACATCTGTTAATACAAAGCCACATCTGTATCCCAGACAGCTCTCAACCCCTTCATTCCTATAAGATGGGGAACCACATGGCAGCTTCCTAGACTCCTGTACACCCCTCCTCCATGTTCTTTCTAGGCACTTAATTTTGGCGCCAGAAACACCCCTTCTGAGAGCTCAGGCAGTCCGCAGGGGCGGGTAGTGGTGGTGGTGGTGAGGGCTGACAGTTGAGAGAAAATAAAACAGAGGAGCTGTCTGTCTCTTGGTCTGCAATTAGCTTCAGCTGCTATTGCAAGGCAGTGCTGGGGCAGTCAGGAGTGTGGCTGCATGCATAATAACCGGTGTGGGTGGTGCCTCATTGCTATCACTCGATTTTGCAGATTTTGCACTGTGTTAAGCGTTGGCTTTAGCCTCACTGCTCTGCAACCTCTTTTCTCCCTGAGGATCCCCAAGGACAGAGTGTTCCACAGGCAGCACCAGCATGAATCACTAATGCTGCTAAGCAGGAGGACAACAAATAGAGGCTCCCATCTGTCCTGGATACACAAGCCCCTGCTCTCACTTGCCACTCCCTCTTCGGGAATTCTTCCCGCCAAGAACACTCCAGTCCTTTACATTCATAGCATCTCATTTCTTCACAGCCTTTTTTTTTGCTTTTTGGGGTCACACCCGGCGATGCTCAGGGGTTACTCCTGGCTTATGCACTCAGGAATTACTCCTGGTGGTGCTCGGGGACCAAATGGGATGCTGGAAATTGAACCCAGGTTGGCCACGTGCAAGGCAAATGCCCTACCTGCTGTGCTATTGCTCCAGCCCCTCTTCACAGTCTTTTGGCGTAGTTCTATCAGCTGCCATGCCAGGCATCCTCAGTCATCCTGGAGAGCCCGTGTGGTACAGGTGAGGAACCATATATGCAGGCAAGCAGAGACTTGCACCAGGTCCCCAGGCAGGTTTGTGTCAGTGTGCGACAAGGATACAGGCCTTCTGTCTTGGCACTCGACTGCTGCCAACAGGAATGCCTCTGCCTTTTCTGCATTCCTGAGAGCCCAAGAGCCCAAACTCCATGACCTGTCTTGGAAATCACTGCAAAAAGGTGATGATGCTGACTACCAGGTCTTCTAAATGTCAGTCCGGTCTTAAGCTCACTTAGGGCCTGCTAGAAGTTCCCACTCATGTCAGTGCATGTAGGAGGGGTGCCCGAGATAAGCTTAGAGCATAACCCTTGTCATCAGAGAAATGACAACTTGAATAGGGAGATTAAACTTATATCTTATGCACACAGGCAATCAAGAGCTTGGCTCATTTCTACTATACAGTCGATAAGAGAGGTGCGGAGTGAGGTGGTGTTAGGATACCCTTTGCAATCTCTTAGCCCTTATCTTCTCCTTGATCTGGGAATAATCAGTAAGAGAAAGCTTGCGATGAAGGGTTTAAGAGGGTGCAATGCACAAAAGCCACCAACACTTCTGTGTTCATTGCAGCACTGTTCACATCCAGAATATAGAAACAGCCCAAGTGCCTGAGAACAGAAAACTAGTTAATGAAACTATGGTACACCTACACAGTGGAATGCTACACAGCCACCAGAAAAAAATGAAATAAAAAATTTACTTATAAATGAGTGGACATACTGAGTGAAATGAGTTAGAGGGAGAAGGACAGACATAGACTGATTGCAGTCATCTGTGGCATATTAAAAACATAGCATGAGACTAATAACCGAGGAGAGTAGAAACAAGAGTGGTGTAGACAGATCCATGGTTGGAAGCTTTCCACAAGTGGTGAGGAATGTTGGGAGTCAGGACAGAGAAGAGACCACTATAGCGATAGCAATAATAGTTCGAAATGATCACTCTGGACAAGAACTGAGTGCTGAAAAGTGGTAAAGGGATATACATTCTAACTTTTCAGTAGCTGTGTTACAAACCATTGTGCCCAAGAGAAGAGAGAGAGATAAAGAGAGAGAGAGACTATGGGGGTGGCGGGAGAGAAACTGTGGACACTGGTGAAGCCACAGGTTGTATGACTAAAACCCAATCATGAACAACTTTGCAACTGTATCTCATGGTGATACAATAATTCTTTTTAAATAAAAGGTGTACAAAGGAAAGCCTAGAGTTCTCACTAAATGTCAGGTACACTGTGGCTTGTATATACTATATATATTTATGTATGTATTTTATAGATAATGATTCTATCATGTCTAATATACCATA
This sequence comes from Sorex araneus, assembly GCF_027595985.1. NCBI lineage: Eukaryota > Metazoa > Chordata > Mammalia > Eulipotyphla > Soricidae > Sorex > Sorex araneus. The sequence continues at coordinate 108,154,714 of NC_073313.1, forward strand.
TCACATATATTTATGCATAGCCATATACTATATGTTATGTATTTTATATTTATAATATATGTGGACTCATATATAAGCATACATAATCACTTTCCGTGGACTCTCCTTCAGAGAAAGAGAACAGTACAGTGTCTGTCACGTAGAACAGACTGAATTGCTACTCACCCATCTTCCTTCTTATCGTCTGCCTTCTCAATACCATTATCAACAGGGATATTATACAAAGTAGTACCTTTTATCCTTCTCAACCCATGAAGTGGAAGCTATTAATTACATCTCCAAATGATAAATGAGGATGCCGATAATGCACTATAGCCTAGTGTGGAGTGTGGAGACTAGCAGGGTGAACCCAATATGGTACTAGGCAGTCTTTGGAGACTCTGCCTTCCATTGGTGGCAGTGAGGCATAAGTACCCCTGGAGTTGTGTAGGCCATAGCTGAGCTGTGCTGATGAATGACTCGGTATCAAGAGGTTTTACCAGAGTTGGATCCTGAGGTTTGGGCAGAAGTGGAGGCAACAGTAATTTATGTAAATGGAAAAGGGCTGTGCTTCAGGGTGGGACAGTGGATGGTGGGCGTGTGACCAGCAGCAAGCAGATTCAGGTGGGGGAGGTTGTTTCAACTGGATTATTCAGAACTGTGTTGATCTTGATTTTGGGAGCATGGCAGTAAAGTCCTGAAGGGTATCAGGTTGACACATGAGAGATAGGGATACTAGTTGGGGGACTGGAGTGATAGCACAGTAAGTAGGGCATTTGCCTTGCATGCGGCCGACCTGAGTTCAATTTCTTCGTCCCTCTCAGAGAGCCCAGCAAGCTACCGAGAGTATCCCACCCTCACAGCAGAGCCTGGCAAGCTACCCATGGCGTATTCAATATGCCAAAACAGTAACAACAAGTCTCACAATGGAGACCTTACTGGTGCCTATTCGAGTAAATCAATGAACAACAGGACGAGAGTGCTATAGTGCTACAGTTCGGGGAGTGCCAGGCTGGGTGGGGCTTGGGAGTTCCCAGGATCTGAGTGGTATTCACTGACTCCCTAAGGCAAGGCAGGGTAGGGAATGAGGGCAGAACTTGTAAATCCTAGCTCTTCCAATGGGAGGGTTGGGACAACTCTGCCTGCAGTGATAAGACACCCAATTGCCTAGCTTCCCCTAGAAGCCTTTCCCTACCTCTCAGGCCTGTGCTCCTGCCCAGGGCAGTGTATATGTGTGATGTGGGGGGTTCTGTGGGCAGAAGTCATATCCAGCTGGGGCTGTGAGCCAAAGTGGGGATAGTCCCTATGGCCTATGGCTCCCATAGGGTAGTCTGCTAATGAAAGCCAAGCAATCATGTCGTGTGATTTGGGATAGACTGAGAAATAGCACAGCTATCCAGTTCTTTGGGGCACTCAGGGCAGGCAACCGACTTGCACTTTCCCAGTGTTATTTAGCCTGAGTTTATTCATAAGCCATACTAAATATCCAATATGCTTTAACCCAGTCCAGTTTCCTAGGACTCCTAAAACTATAATTATATCTAGTAGGTTCCATGGCCAAATCTCATAGCCCTATAAATGAACCTGTAATAGAAATAGGTCAAGATAGTTTAAGCACAATCTGAATGTAAGTCATCCTAAATAACTATTTTCGTTTGGACCTTCTGAATGATCCTTGACCACCTGCTCCCTTAGTTTTGTCTAAGTAGATTGGTTTTGGTCTCTTTAAATCCCTTAGGCATCTACTGATTTCTCTCTAAAGTCCCTGGGAGAACAACAATAATGGCTCCGGACAACGGTTGCTTTATATACATGTACTTATTTATTCTTCATGAATATGATAGTTAATCTATCTAACAATTAATAACTATAAAGCAACCATAGTACTTTTACAGAGTGCCTCATGTACACATGGCATGATTCTAAATTCTTTATATAAAATAACTTAATTCGGGGCTGGAGCAATAGCACAGTGGGTAGGGTGTTTGCCTTGCACGCAGCCGACCTGGGTTCAATTCCCAGCATCCCATATGGTCCCCTGGGCACCGCTGGGAGTAATTCCTGAGTGCAGAGCCAGGAGTAACCCCTGTACATCACCAGGTGTGATCCAAAAAGCAAAAAATAAAAATAAAATAAAAAATAACTTAATTCTACATGGACAACACTAGAAGGTATATATTATTACTAAGCTCCATTTTGCAGATGAAGAAACCAACCAGAGAGATTTAGTAAGCTGTCCAAGTTTACAGACATCAGAAGAGGCAATGGCTGAGAGATAAAGCCTATCTGTGTGACTTCTGCATGCAAATATCTGTAAAGTCCCTTAGCTCAAAGAACCTATTCCTTTATTCCCTTTTTGGTCTTGGAGACATATGCAGCTTTTCTCAGGGTTTACTCCTGGCTCTCCATGCAGGGATAAATCCTTGTAGTACTCAGAGGAGCATATAGGTACCAGGAATGTAATCTTTGTCCGCTGCAGGCAAATCAAGTACTCTACCCACTGTGTTTTCTTTCCAGACCCTCAAAGTACCTTTACATGAGGACTCTCTTTTGGTTTGGGGTTAAGACCAAGAGGGTGCTCAGTGGTTACTTCCTCCAGCTCTGTGCTTGGGACTCACTGCTAGGTATGCATGGGGAAACATGCAGTGCTGGGTATTGAGCCTGAACCTCTCTCATACACAACAAGTGCTGTATCCTTTTAGGTATCTCTCTGTCCTCTGTTAATTTTGTATCTTAGACTAGGAATATCCTTGAGTTTTGGCATGTTGTCCAAATATTTCAGTATTTCAGCTCAAAATCTTTGTGTAACAGCCTGGGAGTTGCTGAATGAACAGGAGCAGGTCAAGAATATGAAGGTAATTATACTCCCAGAGAAAACCAGGAAGAAATATAAGGCTCATTTATAAGAAATTTTCCTGCAATTTTCTACCTCAAATCCTGGCCCTATTTTTTAAAATGGAGATCACTCTTTCTGAAGGTGTGGCCCCAAGATTGTCTTAAACATGCATGTTTCAGAGAAACCCCCTTTCCCCCAAGCCAGATCCTCTTTGTACCTCTCTGGAGATGAGAATGGAAATATGTATTTCAACTAGTTCCTGGCCCAAAACAGTTTGAGGACCACCCTTGATTCATGTTTGAGAGGATAGCGGTCTGTCTTGGGATTCTACAAGTACCATAAACTCCCTTGCATATGACTATTTTCCGCCACCCTCTACAGATCAGAAGCTGTGAGAAAATTCAGAGAGCATGCTCAGGGCACCCCTGCCCAGAAAGCAAAGCTCCTTCCTGCAACCACACCCCTCAAAGGAGGATGAATTCAGGCTTCTCAGGAGAGGGCAAGAGTGGGAGAAAGAGGAAGTGGAGGAAAGCCTCTGGAAGCCACAGATAAGAGAGAGTCCCGAGGGCAGGAGAGAGTGTGTGGGAGAGAGAGGAACCGGTGGCCTAGCAGCCCCAGTGGCAGGAAGTTACAGTGCACCTGCTTGAGCTGACTTAGGGAAGCCAAAACTCCAGTGAGCTTCACAGGAAATAGACACAAGATCTTTTCTTTACCTTTTTTAAAAAAGCAACTTAATGACTTCATCAGTTGAATAAGATTTTTATGAAAGTTTGAATCCTTTCAAAAACTCTGTTCTTTCAGGTTTTGTTTTTCTTGGAGGGGGCACAACTGGTGGGGCCCGGACTCATATCTGCTCTTCAATCAGGGAGCAGTCCTGGTGGTACTTGGATGAACTCCATGTGGTGCTGAGTTCAGGGACTAAACCAGGTTCAGGACACCTTGCAAGTACTATCTCTCCAGCACCAAAACTCAGTAATTTTTATTGAAACATCATGATTTCTAATAGTACTGAGATTATCAATGTAAATTTGTGGTGCTGCTAACATCATTTCCACCATTGAATTGTTAAGATCCACCCTATTTCTGTCCCAAGATCCCTCCATACCTTCTCCACATTGTCAATTCAAAGTTCTAGTGATAAGGAGAGGCAAGGGTTTTGGTGAGACGGCTCACTTTTTGGTAGTGCTTTAGGATAGGACTTATATTTAAAAAAAATTGTGGAGAACACACCCAGCAATGCTCAGGTTGCTATTTCTGGCTCTGTGCTCAGGCTTAGGAGTGACCCCTGGCAGTGCTTGGGAGACCATATGTGGGGAGAGATATTAGAGCCAGACTGGCCACCTCCAGTGCAAGTGCCTTACCTCCTATGCTATCTCTCTGGTCCAAGGACAGTAATTCATAAACAGGTCCCCATAGTGACTCCTGTTCATTCAGATATCCTACACAAACCCTGGCTTATAATACAGGCGTGTAACCCCAATTTTTTTTTTGCTTTTTTGGGTCACACCTGGCGATGCACAGGGGTTACTCCTGGCTCTGCACTCAGGAATCACCCCTAGCGGTGCTCAGAGGACCATATGGGATGCTGGGAATCGAACCTGGGTTGGCCGCGTGCAAGGCAAACGCCCTACCCACTGTGCTATTGCTCCAGCCCCAGTACAACCCAAATATTTTCTGACAATAAATCATAGCTTTCAGACAAATTTTTGTTACCTCCAGATATTGTTTAATTACCCCCACATGGACTTGTGACACACAGACTAAGAAGCTATGGCTTTAGGAGTTGCCCTCTTTGGGACCCTGACTTCCTAGAATAATTCCATTTTGTCTCTAGGGAGTGGGTACTGGAGCTAAGTATGTGGCTGGGGTAAACTGAGGGCAGAATATTCTGACTTGATCTATTTCATTTCAGAGCGGGTGTGGAGTGGATACACAACTAGTAGCAGGAAAGGCCTGGGAACACTTTCATCTAGGGAAAATGGAAAGCAAAAGAGTTGAGGATCGAGTTACCATATGATCCAGCATTTCCACTTCTTGATCTACCTCCAGGACACAAAGGCTATATGGGCACAGTTATTCATTGCAGCATTTAGTACAACAGCTCAGGTATGGAATAAACCTAGGTGTCCAATGAGAGATGAGTGAATTATGAAAGTATGTTATATATCACAATGAAATACTATGCAGTTTCAAGGAGGGCTAAAATCATGCAATTTACTTCATATCATGTGATTTATTCCAAGAAGAAGAAAGACAAATACCAGATGATATAATTTACAGTATATACGATGCATAATGGACTGGAACAATAGCACAGTGGGTAGGGCATTTGTCTTGCATGCGACCAACCCGGGTTTGATTCCTTCATCCCTCTTGGAGAGCCCGGCAAGCTACCAATAGTATCCCACCCGCACGACAGAGCCTGGCAAGCTACCTGTGGCATATCTGATATGCCAAAAACAGTAACAAGAAGTATCATAATGGAGATGTTGCTGGTGCCCGAGCAAATCGATGAACAACGGGACAACAGTGATACAGTGTTATCCCCTCTATCAGAATATGCTGTCAGGATGGGATAAATCCTTAACAGGTTGACACTTCACACCAAAAGATTATCATTTTAAGGGATGCCCAAGTTCTGAGTAAAAGTAATTATGTAGTTAAGAATTTTCAAAACATGGGGATAGATAACCCATTTTGGAAGGACCGGGAAACATCTTCTTGGAATACCACAAAATTCAGGCTACCACTAAGCCAGAACCTAGATTATTTTGCTTATGGTCATAATCCATCACATGAGGTGACCATATCCCCAGACCCAACCCCAAGACAAAGAAGTATTCCTTAAAATGAATGTCTAAAATCCTCAGAACTCTTTCAAAGGAAGAGGGCTGGGGTACTTGGTGAATTATCCAAGACCTCAAACAAAGGCAGCAATCAAAGCAAAAACAAATTTCTAGACTCATTTCTTTCTATAGTCTACAAGTGACTCTAATATGCACCAGGCATTAGGTGAATTTATCCCTTTTTTAAATTTATCTTGTACTACTAATAACATCCTCCCAAAATTCTCTTCACACCCAGCACTCTGAGGAGAATACAAACAAGAATTGGCTCATTCCTCCAATTTTGGAAATTGAAGGTAACCATCCTTGGTCTAATAAATAGCTCATGCCTTTTATCTGCAATACACAACACAGCAGTATTTTGTGGGATTCAAAAGATGGAACATGCCAGTCTTATCCTGTCCTTGTTCATGGCTGAGGAAGGCATTTGGAAAGTATGGGTCATGGCAAGTTTTCTAAAGTACTTTCTGTCAAAATTTATTCCTCATCCTGGCCTCTGGATGTATTCTCTACCCTAAGAATGGTTTGGTCTGAATTTTCAGGAAGGGGATAAGGCAGGTAATGGAACCAGGCCTTCTTATCCTGGGCCATTTTGAATGAACTTGGCAGTCCCCAAAAGGAGACGAAAATGGTTGAATGTCCCCTTTGGAGCTACTTAAGGAGCTGACAGTGAGACCCGAGACAATATTCAATCTCTCAAAGTGGTAACTGAAAGCACCATTGCTTCTTCCCTGGGCAACCAATATTTTGTCTTTTCCTCCCAGTAACAGAGGAAAGCACTGAACAGAGAGCCCTGTCTCTGCAGTGCATGCAGCCTCCCCACTGTGGCAGTATTTCTAACTGCGTTTTGAGTCTACCGAAACTCCACTGTTGGCTGTTTTTCTTTTTACCATGGAGGAGTTTCTCAGTTGCCATTTATACCCTCCTGTTTACCACATCTTTCACGGGTGCAGCAAATTGCTGTCTAAAATATGGAGAAGGCAGACGATGCTGTGCCCATAGTATGAGCCTGTGACTGCATTTGAGTAATGCAAATGCACGGGGTACAATGGATTATACCACTAAGTCTAAAGTAAGAAGTCAGGTGTGCATAGCACTGACGAACTAAAGCCCTAGAAGGACAGTTGGAGTTTGTCGTATGCTAGGAGCTTGGGAAAGAACAAAATGAGGTGCTTTCATTTCCCAAACTAAGAAGCCTTTGGGGGGAGGGGAGTGGAAAATCTGGAATTTGAAAGCCATGGGTTTGCCCACACCTGAGTCGATATTGATGACCTTCCCAGGCCCTGCCCACAAATCCCCTACCCTCCCCCATCCGCGCCCCCCCACCCCCCCCCCCCGCCAAAGACAGCATGAGCAGCAGTGAGCCCTGGTACTTACAGGTGCAGAGGCTTAGAGGCTTTTAGGACAGGAAAATGGAGAGCGCAGATGCCTGCCTGCCTGCCTGCCGAGTCAGTTGCATCAGATTAGGATGCGATGACTGTGAGAATAAGATGTTTGGCAAAGCTCTCTGCCCCTCCCTCCCCCTTTCAGCCCACATACAAACTCAGACCACCCCCTAGGACGTCTCTGTCCTAGGCTGCCGGCCCCTGGTGCCCCCCCCCCCACCCGTGGTCCCTTACCGGGAGGGTGCTGGCAACCACTCTACCTCTTGGAGCCTGTGGGCCGGCAAGGTAGTCAGGCTCATGGAATTTGGCTGGAAGGAATGACTGTCCTCTCAGAGAAAAGAACAAGCAAGCAAGCGAGCAAGCAAATCCGAAAACAGGTCCAGGGCGGAAAGCTTCAAGTCCTTAGCATGTTCCTGGCATATTCCAAAAGTGACATCCACAGCAGAGAAAGTGTCCCAAAATAGCACAGGCTGCCAATGCTTTGCTGAAACCTGAGAAAGATTTGCTGAATTCAAAGATCTGGGACGCTGTGGGTGTGTGATCAAAGTGCAGATTCGTTGGTAGGAGGAACTCAAACCATGAGCTTAGGAAAGACGCCAGGTCACCTGGGTCATATCCTATGTTCTATTTCCCAACTTGCTTAATTTGGTGGCAGTGTCAGAAGGGTCCATTCTGCTGAGGCAGGGGGTTGCCAAGAGGTTCTGAGGATGCTGTTTGCATTTTTAGTTCTCTGATGCGCTAACAATATGAAACAGCAGGGCTCTATTTGCTGCATTTCAAATAAGGAAACTGACACTGTGCAAAGGTTTCTTTAAGATATTGCTTCATAACTGATGAAATTCCCTTTCCAGTAGATTTTTCATTTCTTTTGGCCTTTGGCATAAGTAAATGTCAGCTTCTTAAAAATCAACAGAGAAGAGCAAACAGTAGGGTCTCTGTGATTTTCTCGGGTTTTGAGAAATCTCCCCTCCCTGGCTTCTGACTGGATGGTGTCTGTACATTGCTGCCTATGGTACTGGGAAGGATGAGGTATATGCAGACGCGCTGTCTCGCTGTGGTATTTGCTGAGCTCTTGGGACACTCTACTTTCATCAGGTATGTTTGAAAATTTTAGAATTGTCTGCAGACAGTGGGGGTAAGTGTGTAGAACGTTCAACATATGCCTTTCTTGGACTAATGTTGGGGTTTAATAAGAAAAATCACAGAATTTGGTTATTTGTTCCAGTGCTGCTTTCACTCTGTTAATTTGAGCAAGTCATTTCTCTTCTCTGTGCCTCAGTTTCCTTCTCTGTAAATTGAAGATAATAATTTTTTTCCTGAACCTAATCTAACTGTACATAGCAAAGATTAATGAAAAGAGCCACAAGAATGTTACTAAGGGAAGGGCTTGTCACTCTCATTAAGTGATGGCACCTTCAGGGGACCTGGACTGGCAGCCCCGAGTGTTCTGCATCAACATGTTTATGATATGCCCAGTATGTACAGACCTCAGTTCTAGGCATTTTGAACTTCATGCCTACAGGTCCATGCGATTTCTGCTTCCTAGATGTATGGGATCTTTGGTCAGTTGCATTAATAATCCTTAGAAGCTTGGTTTTCCCATCTGCCAAGTGGGTATTCAAACTGATAGCTTAGATCCATTATTCTATATCTGAAACTACTGGGTTTGGATGTGTTTTGGAGTTTAGAATTCTTGGAATCTAGAAAAGCACTGCAAATGACTGCACTAAGAAAATGATGCCTGGAGGAATCAGTCGGGATAGGAGATATGTGCAACATAGGTAATGGACCAAACATGATGACCTCTCAGTGTCTGTGTTGCAAGCTATAATTCTCCAAATTAGAGAGAGAGTATGGGGAATATTGTCTGCCATGGAGGTAGGGGGAGGGTGGGAAAGGAGGGTATACCAGGGATATTGGTGGTGGGGAATGTGCACTGGTGGAGGGATGGGTGTTTGGTCATTATGTGATTGTAACCTAAACATGAAAGTTTGTAACTATCTCACAGTGATTCAATAAAATTAAAAACAAAAGAAAAGCAATACAGGGAACACAATGTATGTTGTGTAAGAGTCTGAATAAATTTGAGGCTGTTTTATATATTCAATCAATACTAAGTGGAATAAAGAAACAGCCTCATTTTAACCCGGGCCCAATTTGGCCACCAAGTGAAATATATTTCTGTTTTCAGGGTCCTGTGAATATTAGAAAAGCCAGATATGGAATTAGAGACAAGCAAAGATGCTAATCCTTATTTAGTGTTTGCCATGTGTTAGGTATTGTTTTATTATTCATAGTGTCCTGGATCACATAGTTGGGTAAAGAAACTTATGAGGATACCTCCATTTTATTGACGAGATAACTGAGGTTCTGAGAGGTTCAATCACTTGCCCAGCATCCCAAAACCAGGAAGGGGTAGGAATGGGATTCTAATTCAGACAATTTCGCTTCAGAGTCTGTGCTCTTATGCAACATGTCTACTTATGCTTTGAGATTAAAATGAGGTTCCAAATGACTTAAGGAGCCAAGAAAGACACTGTGAGTGTGAAGGTGGTGGATGGGTATTAAAGGGAGCTGGCGAGTTAGTGCCCGTCAACAGGGAGGAACGAGCTCAGCTGCAGCTGACTGTTGCCACAGCAGAAGGAGGATCCAGGTTAATTTTTTGGAGGGGGAAGAAGGCAAGGTTCTCCAGTATTTTTATGTAAAATTTCCTGACTTTTAAACATTGACAATGTTTAAAATTGCTAAACACATTGTACGGGTCAAATAAACCCGTCTACCATCTGGATCCAGCCTGTGGCAGCCAGTCTGCTCTGCAAGGAGGAAATAGATGTAAAAGTGCTTTGAAATGTTAAAAATGTGTTTTAGAAACACCATCTTATTTCAAAGTCAAGGTGATCGCCTCCTCCTGTCCCAGACTGTGGGATAGTTTTTTTTTGAAATTGAGTGTTCCTGGTCTGATGGAGATGAAAAGTCGGAACTAAATAGAGACTTCAGTGAACTTGAACACTTCATTCCTTTGGCAGACTGGATAAATGAGAAGCCTAGGTGTACTGGACAGGCTAAGCCTCAGAATTCCTGCCACACCCACGGTCCCCTTCTAAGGAGTTTCCATCCACAGACCCTAGAGGAGGGAAGTAGCAGCTTCTTATGAATAGGTGGCTATGTTCAGAACCACGTGACCCTGCTTTCCGCTGGCAATAGCCTATTGAGCCAGAAGAGGGCATATGATCCCACAGCAGTTTCTCTATAGGCTGGCAAGCAGCCAATGGAGGAACTCAGGATGAAAACGTTGCACAACAAGCTAAACGGTGGCTGATTTTGAACCAGTGAGGGTCTCTGGCTTTGTGAGTTTGAATAACAGACATAGAGTAAGTAATTTGGCAACAGGGTGGAAGCTGAATAGAGAAGGCAGGCTGCCGGGAACATGAATAAGCAGGACCAGGAAAGATTCCTGAGGTTCAACTAGGTGCCAGATTCGTTACATACCATTTATTTAAAAAATGCTCACAGAGCCAGTGAGGTAGGCATTGCTATTATACCTGTTTCACTGACCAGAAAATTAAGGCAAAGTAATAAATTGCTAGGGTTGGAGACTACTCTCTTTTGGTTTTAAAATTAGGGTCTACAAACCCCTACTCCAGTGATTTTTTTGGTTTTGTTGTGGGGCCACATGTGTCAGTGCTTAGGGTTTCCTCTTGGCTCTGTGCTCGGGAATCACTCCTGGCAGTGCCTGGGGAACTGGGTCAGTCATGTGCAAGGCAAGGTATCTTACTGGCTCTAGTAAGTCACTGGTTCTTAAATATGTAGATTATTTCTTGGGCCTGGGAGAGAACACAGTGGATTGAGAGAGGCACATGCTTCTTCTGTTGTGGAGAACTCTTTTTGATCTCTGGTACTTTATGATTCCCTGAACACCATGGGGAGTGAGCCTTGAGCACTGACCTAAGAGCAGCCCCTGAGTTGTGCTGGGTGTGCCCCCAAACTAAACCAAATATGCCCCTCCCAACCTTATATACTATTTTAGAATCTTTTAGGTCAAAATTCAGATTCCTTGATCACAACCAAACCTAGGTTTATGAGTCTTTGAAAGTGGAGTTCCCATTCCAAACCCAAACCTGCACTTTATTTAAAAAAAATTATTAGTGAATCACCGTGGGGGTACCGTTACAGATTTATAAACTTTTGTGCTTGCATTTCAGTTATACAATGATCGAGTACCCATCCCTCCACCAGGGCCAATTTTCCACCACCAAAGATCCCTGCATCCCTCCCCCCACCCCACTCTGTTACCCCCCCACCCTACCCCACCTCTGTGGCAGGGCATCCCTTTTGTTCTCTCTCTCCAATTGGGTGTTGTGGTTTGCAGTAGAGGTATTAAGTGGCCATCATATTCGGTATGTAGTCTACTTTCAGCCCGCCTCTCCCATCCCAAGCAGGCCTTCCTAGCACCCTTTACTTGGTGTTCCCTTCTCTATATGAGCTGCCTTTCCCCCTAGCATGTGAGGCTGGCTTCTAAGCTGTGGAGTAATCCTCATGGTACTTATCTCTGCTGTTCTTGGGTGTTAGTCTCCCATTCTGTTACTTTACATTCCACAAATGAGTGCAATCTTTCTATGTCTGTCCCTCTCTTTCTGACTCATTTCACTTAACATGATACTTTCCATGTTGCTCCACCTATATGCAAATTTCATGACTTCATCTTTTCTAACAGATGCATAGTATTCCATTGTGTAGATGTACCAAAGTTTCTTTAACCAGTCATCTGTTCTTGGGCACTCGGGTTTTTCCACATTCTGTCTATTGTAAACAGTGCTGCAATAAACATGTAAGTTCAGATGTCATTTCTACTATACTTTTTTGCATCTCCGGGATATATTCCCAGAAGTGATTTTGCTGGGTCAAATGGGAGCTTGATTTCTATTTTTTTGAGAAGCTTACATATTATTTTCCATAAGGGCTGAGCCATTTGGCATTCCCACCAATAGTCTGTGCGTAGTTGACTTCTATCTTCAGTGCATTGTGGTCTGCAAAGGTAGTTGGTACAATTTCTATCTTCCTGATTTTATTAAGGTATGTTTTGTGACCCAGCACATAGTCTATTTTGGAAAACGTTCCATGTGCACTGGAAAAAAATGTGTATTATTTCTTTTGGGGATGCAAAGCCCTGTATATATCTATTAGCCCTCTCTCTTCTGTCTCTTCCTTGAAAGTAAGTATTTCTTTGCTGAGTTTTAATCTTGTAGATCTATCTAGAGGCGATAGGGCAGTGTTGAAGTCTCCAACTACTATTGTGTTGTTATAAATGTCCTTGTTAAAATCCGTTAGCAGTTGTTTTAAATATTTAGCTGGCCCCTCATTAGGTACGTACACGTTTAGGACTGTGATTTCTTCCTGCTGTACATATCCCTTGACTAGTAAAAATTGACCTTTGCTGTCCCTTCTAATCTTTTTCAACCTGAAATCTATGTTGTCGAATACTGTATGGCCACCCCAGCTTTCTTGAGGGAATTTTTTGCTTGCACACACCTGCACTTTATGAACCTCTTAGTGCATGACTGATGCACATGCATTTCCTAGCTACACTTAGAGAAATGCAGTTTGAGAGAGTAAGGCAGACAGTATATGGCTCAGAAACAAGGTCAAAGTCAATAGATGTGTTTCAACGCCAAATATGAACTCTTTTAGAGGTAGAGTTAATTCTTCAAATTGGGCACTGTTTTGCCGTCTTTTCTGATCCAGACAGTAGGTATTGGTGCCTTTTATGGAGGGAACATGACAGCATTGAGCTGAATGTTGGTATAGAGGACCCTGATTTCTCTTCTGGATGACACACTCTTAGACAACATGTGTTCATTGAACACTTTCTACGAGGAGCACAGATTTCAGTTGATTGGTAACAGACAAAATATCACTAAAGGCAGAAAGTTATACTGAAAATCATAGAATTTTAAAAGTAACTTAAATTTCTAAGCTAATCATAGAGGGTCTTCTCTGACCTGAATAATTATATGAGAGTTCTATTCATGCCCTTATTTTCACTGTTGATGAAAACAACACAAACTAGGACCTGAACAAGGCTAGCAGTCTCTTTCTAGGTCATTGTAGAATTGCAGCGCTCCCCCTGTCCCTGCCCGCCTGGAACCAGTTTTGAATTATTCTGCCATTAGGAACTCTTCCTGGGAAGACAAGAAATAGTCTGCTTGGAAAGCTACAAGTCAAAGACTGATTTTTGATCCAAATGCTTAATGGCATTAAGCACGTATTCCTACCAGAGGGCATTGTTTTCCAAGGGGTGGCATAGGTCATATGCTCGGCCAAGTTCCGCCTCAGCATGGCTTGAATCTGCACTTGGAACTTTTCATTTCTCTTATAATTGTTACTGTAGACACTTTCTTTGTCTGTGTTAATGTTCTCACTTTGGCCTTGATGATGTCTGTTTTTTAATCATCTGGCCAGATAGACTTCCTGATGCACAGGTGGCTGATCGTATCTGTGTTGCTGTTTTAACCCTGAGTGATTCCTTTAAGCAGGTCCTTGGACAAATGCCCATCCTCCATAAAACTTGCAGCAGTCAACAGCGCAATGAGAATGACCTAGGTCTATACAGTTCATATTTTGTTAAGCAAAATTGATTGCATTTAAGGGACTGTCTTAAACTCTCAGATGCTTCCCTTTTTTTTGGTGTTCAAAGAAAACCCTTATTTTTATAAAATATTATTTGGGTCAGTTTTATTTCTTAAAGTCTTTGCTTGGTAAAATAAAAAAAGTCTAATAACCTAATTGTTAGACCCCCATTTTGTTTATCTTGCAGTAACAGTAAGTCTGGGAACCTGGTCCAGAAACCTGGTCCAATTTGTACAATTCTGCTCCTATCTCTCAGTGCCTCTTATTACCACTTATATCCGAAGTGCGTATAAATTACCTGTTTCATAATCTGCAGCAGAATCCTTCCAAGGATTGACATCAAGCTTACAGCTCTGGGGTTTACAGTACACAGATCTCGTACTTTCCCTATTTAAGAAAATTGGGACACTGCCCATTTTCATTCCTTCCCTATCCGTCCTGTTCTCCCCAATTCCACAGATACTTTAGTATGGAACCTAATTCAAGGCAGTTCTGTTTGTACTTCTTATACTGTTCTTTTCCCTATAGAGTTGGGCATGCATGTACATGTTGTTTGGGGAATTTGAAGCCCATCCAATGAAAGCGTAATTCCCATCTAACAGTCAAACCCTTCTGGAGCTAACCAGAACACACCTCCCCTCTCTTCCATATGACAGCCCTTCAGAGATTTGAAGACAGTGTGTGACCCTCTCGTGAGTTAAGAGCACCAGCTGAGTCAGACAGACACGAGTGACAAGCCTGGCTTCACTTTCTCCCAGCTGTGAGAGCCAAGGTAAGTTACTTGATTTTTTTTCTTTCTACTTCGTCTATTTAGATGATTTATAAAATCTGTCTCATCCCCTACCACTTCAGTGGTTTATTGTGTGATACACAGTGTATGTACAACACTGAACATAGTTCCATGCATAGAGATTACTCCTCAAGTGCTTCCTATTTACTTCTGTACTTATATAGAGTAGGGTGGGTATTTTAATTTTCAGGGATGTTAGGGATCAAAGAGGTAAAGAGGGGTTCTGTCTCCATGATTAATTAGAGAATGCAGAGGACCCTACAGTAACTGATGTCTCTTTATCCTGAAGTTTTCTATTTTCAGTTCATTGAGAACTTTTTTTGTGCTAGAGCTGGGGGAGAGGATATTGTGAGAACCCAGGAAGAGTTTCTTTTCAGGAGTTTGAAAGTTATTTATTGACATATTGAACAATATCTTGTTTATTATTATTTACCAGTGCAGTTAGCCATGCAGTCCCCCAAACTCAATTACTCAATTACCTTTTGTGAGGCGATGGGAATAAGACACCTCCTAGATGTACTGATCAATATAGGCTGCGAAGGACATGAAAGACCTGATAGATGTTAAGCAGCAATTCCTGAGCTTTTCCTTGCTGAAAAGGTCTCTGTTCTCTGTGTTTGTAGGAACACTGTCAGGTGTAAAGTGTCAATCTATGACCCAAATTGGCTGAACATTGATGAACTCCCTGGTAGTCTCCTTAAAATCTGGTGCCTGATGACCATGGTCACAGGAATCCAGGAGTGACCAGACACAGAATGGTTTTCTTACTGTAGCTCTTTGCACACACTGGGTTTTGCAAGCAATTTCATGATATGAACTCTGAATGCCATTGCAGCTAGAAAACATTTGGAGGGAGACACACCCAACTGCAAACAGACAGAGTAATGGGACTTGAGGGAATAGGGGGTGGGGTAGGTACAGGATTTGCTTTATCTTTACGTAGGATTTCAAGTTTGGATCTTGAGAATATATTTCTAATTACTTATGCAATAATTAAACATAAATGAGAGTTAGAGAAACAAGAAATCATTTAAAAATACAGTCAAAATAACCACAAAAATTATAAAAAGCAAACCACTAGAGACATTTTGTAGAGATTGGCCAAATATTTGCATGGTGAAACCATTAAGCTTGCTGAGGAAAAAAGTTGCCTGAGTGGAAATATTTTGAAGACCCTTAGAGAGAGCAGGCCAGAAGAGGACCAGAGATAGAATCCTGGGGAATACACAACTTTTTCTAGTACAAATGATAAGAACCCATTATAAACAAATATTAAAGCACAGATCTAAATTTGGAAGGGTTAGATCTTGGATTTGGGCCACACTCAGCAGTACTAAGGACTTACTCCTGAGTGTGCCTAGGGATCACTTATGGAAGTTCTTGGGGGATCATATGTGGTGCAGTGTATTTAACCCAGGTTAGCAACATGCAAGACAGTACCTTATCTGCTGTACTATCCTTCCATACCAAGAAAATACAGATTAAAAGCAAGTGTAAACCCCCACCTCTAATTCTACCACTCATTCAATCCTGTTACCATTTTCCCATAATCTTCCCACAAGCAAAATCATACGCATTTTAGTAAGATTAACATTTTTATAGCTGCTACATAATTATATACAGTTATTCATTTCACTATGAGATGCATTTTTTATAAAGAACATGCTTTCTAGCCGTGTGACCTTCAGAATGCCAGATAACCTCTTACTGCCTCTGGTTCTTAGTCTGGAAATGAACAGTGATTCCTATATAGGGTTGATAAGATCATGTATGTAAAAGTATTTGAATGATAATCCTTATTTGAGTAAGATCAGGTATGTAAATCTTGTAATAATGCCCAATAGAGTATATGGTAACTTTTATCATTATTAATATTTAATATTTGTCATAACTGTGTTTCCTGTGACTTGTTTTGTTTATTGAAGGGGAGAGATCAATGATTCTTTTCACTTTAGAGTACTTAGTTGTAGTAAGCTCTGGAATCAGAGCTATGCTCTTTGGTCATGCCAGTTTACCTTGCTGAAGTGCATTTATCTTACCTGTAAACTGGACATGAAAGGACCTCAACTCACAGGGTTGCTCTTAGAATCAAATGAGAGAATGCTTGTAAATTTCCTAAGTACAGTTCTTTTGGGAGGAGGGGGAGTTTGGGCTATACCTGGCAGTGCTCTGTACTGACTCCTGGCTCTTTACTCAAGGATCATTTCTGTTGGAGCTCAGTAGACCATATGCAATTCCAGGAATAAAACCTGGATTGGCTGCGTGGGAAGCAAGCACAATGCCCAGTCTACCATTGCTCCAGCCCTTTAGCACAGTTCTTATGGAAAGATCTCAGTCAAAGAGTTAATAATAATGATAATGGTTCTAGAGTGACTCAGTTATTGGTAGATACAGGAGCAGGAAGGCAGCAAGGAATAGAGAACTTTAGAGTGTTTTTTTTAACTACTTATCAAATTTCACAGAGAAAATGATTTCAGATCTAGAATGAACCAGACCACAATCTGGGCTTTTGTCACTTTACTAGTCTTGAGTTGCTATTCAGAACTTTATTTTCAAGGCTGCTTCCTCACTGTTAAAGAGGGAATCATGTCTAATGTAAGGATAGTGCTGTAGCCCAAGAGCTAGGATATTGTTGGTTGTTAGTTATGAGTGTGAGGAGGTTTTTAATGACCTGGATGCACTCCCCAGGCAATCACTAGATTCTGGATCCCAATTTTTAGGCTGCTTGAACCTCAAAAAGGCCTCAAGGATTTTCTGTCTCTTGGATTTAGGAACTACTCTTGTCCCTAGTTTGAGATTTTAAGGTATATCATTGAGATGGTTAGAGAGTTCTAATAACTTTTCTTCCAGTTCTCCTCTGACCTTGTGCAGTTCTAGAAAGTTCTAGAAAGTAGCTCTAGAAAGGAGACGAAAGTCATGCATCTATGAGCAAGCCCTGCCTAGTATGTTCAAGGCGGGGGTGCATTTCATGCTAATTGCTCTACCTGACCTCCAGGCCTTATTTCCTTCATAGGAAGCCCCATTTGTGCTTCAAGGCCCTATTTCTTATAGTGCCTGGTTCTCTAGACTCCCAAGTCTTCTCCTTTGTGCTGTTTCTTGATACAGAGGACTTCTACATTCATTCCTTGAACTGTGTGAATATATTTTCTTCGGAAGAGCCAGAGACGGGCATAGAAGACTGGTGCAACCATTGGGGTGGAGTTGTATGGAGCAAGTGCTAACGCAGAGCCACTGGAGGGCTGTCAAGTGAAAGGCAGCCAGAGGCAAATGTCAGAGCCTATATAGAGGCAGGACTCTGGGAATAGAGAGACAGAGCAAGCAGTAGCAAGTCAGAAGCGGCAAGGCAGGTGGGCGGAAAGGCTGGCTGGCTGGCAGGAGGGGGGTGTGGTAGGGGACAACTAAGGGAGATTGCAGAGAACAGCTGCTGGTGTTAGGTCTGGCTTTAATGAACTGGCTGGGTATGGGGAAAAATGGCTAGACTCAAAGAATTGGAGCACAAAAGACACATTCCTCCTCCTCTTTCTAACTTGCAAGGTAGGATCTTCCTGGGTTTTGGTTAGTGGGAAAACGTGACATGTTCAGGGGCTTTGCTGAATATGGGAAGTGGACATCTGTTACTGTGCTTTTGATTCATCTTTCCCATCATACCAATTACTAGTAACCAAGGTGCCAGAAGACCAGTATTTGTTTTAGTATCTGCCTTTATTTTTCTACCTGGGGTTGGTGATGGGGGTCTTGGTAATGTGATTGAGTACAATGAACATAGGGCAGACAAGATGTAACATTATAGCACAGTAGAGAAAAGGAGGAGATTCTGGAGTTGGAGGGACCTGGCAATCTGAATTTCTGCAGGCAATTTTTTAAGTGAGGTGAACTAGAGGGGTAAAGCTCTAGACTGATCTTCACATATCATCAAAAACATGAAAATTATTTTTTCAAAAACATAAAACATATTATAGACTGGGAAAATATTTTAAAACCATTTTTATTTAATTTAAGAACAAAGTCATTGATAGTTGTTTTTAGACATATAATATTTTTTTTTTTTTGCTTTTTGGGTCACACCTGGCAATGAACAGGGGTTACTCCTGGCTCTGCGCTCAGGAATTACTCCTGGCGGTGCTCAGGGGACCATATGGGATTCTGGGAATTGAACCCGTGTCGGCTGTGTGCAAGGCAAACGCCCTGCCCGCTGTGCTATTGCTCCAGCCCCTAGACATATAATATTTTAATCCCGCCACCAGCGTCAACTTCCCTCCAGCAGTGTTCTCATACTTCATCCACCAGCCCCTCCCCCACTCCTGCCTGCCACCTTGTAAGGAACATTAGAAAGTTTGGCGGTAGCAGCTTAAACCTCATGTTTTCAGTGTTGTTGAATCTGTGCTTTGAATTTATATCTATTCCACTCTCTATGTTACAAGTATAAATGAAGCCCTGACCCTGGTTCCCGCATTATGTCCCTTTTTAGTTTTTTTTCCTTATGCTCTCGATGTATTTTCTTCTAGGTCCTTCTTCTCCCTGAACTCTGGGGTCAAGGGTGATCTAGGCATCCTAGACTAGGGAAATCTTGAGTGAATCAAGTTCTGTAATGTCAGAGAGATCATTGTATACAATCTTAAGGATGACAAGGGGCGGGCAACCCCAAGGAAGGGGTAATAGTCAAAGTCATATAGTTTGATGGTGTTGTAGCCTCATTACTCTGAGAAAATTTGATAAATAATAAAAGTCCCTATTATGTACGGCATTATAAGATCAATGCCTGCTAAGCCCTTGTGTTAGTTATGGACAGTTTAAAGTACAGTGCAGTAACTTAAAATACCATGAGTGGGCAACACTAACTGAACAATCATTGTTTGTTGTATGGTGTTTTGTTATTGTTGTTTATAATAATAATAATAATAACAGTAATAATATCAGGGTTTTCAGTTCAAAGAATGCTGTTTCTAGTCAGTCACTAAGCAGATCAATGTCTTTCTTTGCCTAAGTAAAACATTGAGAATTAAGCCACTGGCAGGAATCAAAGAGACCTAGATACTAATTATTATCCCAGGGCAAAGGGCTTTTCTATCCAATCCCACCAATTCTTGGCTCTCTCTTTTTTCCTTTCTCTCTCCTTCCTTCCTTCCTTCCTTCCTTCCTTCCTTCCTTCCTTCCTTCCTTCCTTCCTTCCTTCCTTCCTTCCTTCCTTCCTTCCTTCCTTCCTTCCTTCCTTCCTTCCTTCCTTCCTTCCTCCCTCCCTCCCTCCCTCCCTCCCTCCCTCCCTCCCTTCTTTCTTTCTTTCTTTCTTTCTTTCTTTCTTTCTTTCTTTCTTTCTTTCTTTCTTTCTTTCTTTCTTTCTTTCTTTCTTTCTTTCTTTCTTTCTTTCTTTCTTTCTTCTCTCTCTCTCTCTCTCTCTCTCTCTCTCTCTCTCTCTCTCTCTCTCTCTCTCTCTCTCTCTCTCTCTCTCTCTCTCTCTCTCTAGTACACTGCTAGGAATAGGACAGAGACCCATAGCCAGAACATCTCATAGTTGACCAGAAGGTGGTGCTGCTTCTTCATTTGATCCAGAATTGCTCAGTAAATTCTGACTACAGCTGGCTGGCATCACATATAAATAGAGCACCACACATTTATATATATATATATATATATATATATATATATATATATTGTAATTTATTAACAGACATTATAGTATTACTAATCTCAGAAACTGATTTATGTGAGTGGGTTGGATTGAAAAGCATAGAGACAGACGTAATAGTTGATCCTACTTCCATTTGTTTGTGGCAACATAACTTCTTTAACCTGAAAGTTCTTTAGCCAATACCACATAGCTGGATGCACAGAGGAAACAATTTTTTTCTTATGAATAATTTGTCTGGTTCCCAATCTTTTTGACTTTGGGTTTTCATTGCTAAACTGTGTCCTGTTTACAGATTTTCTTGCCACGTGTCCTTCAGCAGAACCCACCTTTAAAGAACTTCAATTTCCTCCACACAACCTATCGTGATCATGGCAAACATGTCAAACCATTCAAGTTCACCGAGCAACATGCCAGAGGAGGAAAATGCCGACTCCCAAAACACAGAGTCCATCTTCCCTGGACCAATGATGGACACTGGAGAAGATACCCAAATGCTAAATGCTCATGCGGAGTCTACAGCCTCAACTTCAACATCAGACCCTGCAGGCGTGTCCACACAACTGACACACCCAGATTATGACACCATGATGCCACCTCTAATGGGAGCACCAAACTCTCCACCGGTAATGCTAAATTCAGACCCTGAGACACTGTGTCCATTGCTGCTGCCAGCTTCAAATTCAGAAGCACTAGCTCCACTGCCAATGCCAACCCCAGACTCTGGGACACTCTCCTCAATGTTGATCCCAGTCTCGGATTCTGGACCATTGTCACCACTGCTGTCCTCTCCTGACTCTCCTGACCATGGATCAGTATACCCAGGGCTGATGAATATTCCTAACTCTGAACCAATGTCCCAGGCACCAGATTCTACAGAGACATCACAATTGGCCCTGCCAGTTTCAGCCTCTGGAGTAATGCCTACAGCACACATGGCGACCTCGTCCTCTGATATGGTGTCAGCTCCACTGATGCAGCCCTCAGATCCTGGGGAACTGTTCTCACTACTAGTAGAAGATGCAAACTCTGAAGTGGCCTCCCCACAGCCAATGCCAGCTCCAGTCTCTGTAGAATTGACACATTTGGAAGTTACTGATGAAGACATGCAAGCAATGTCATACGTGCTATTAGCTGCCGTGGAGTCTGGAGATATAGATTCACTGATAAGTTCATGCACAGACAGTGAAGCAATGTCTGCAATGATAGCATCAACCATAGCTTCTGGAGCAACAGAAACTGAGCAAGTGCATACACAAGCCTCTGGAGAAATGTCTACCCAGCCAATGTCAGGCCCAGATCCTGCAGTAGTGTCTTCTTCACTCATATCAAATCCAGGCTCTGCAATGACATCTACGCCATTCGTACCAGTCTCTGATGGTGGAGAAATGTCCACATTGCCAAGACAAGTTCCAGATGCTAGAGTGATGTCCCCAATACTATTCTCAGCTCTAACCTCTGGAGTGAGACCCACTCAGCTGATGCCAGTACAAGGATCAGGAGTAATGGCCCAACAATTGCCACAAAATCGAGACTCTCGGCTTGGGTCTACTACACTGATGAGTGCAACGGCATCTCCGGTGATGTCCACACTGCCTGTAAGACCCTCAGACCTTGGGTCAATGTCGACACAAATCAGTGCCTCAGCCTCTGGAAACATGTCTACATTGCCAAATATGGTTCTGTTCTCTGGAGCCTGCTCATCTACCCCAATGATGACTGCCACAACCTCTGGACCAGTGATGATGGAACAGATGTCAACTGCACCTTCTACAGAGATGCCCTCAATGTCCCCTAATGCCAGAAGTTCCAGAGGTCCTGCAAAATCTTCAGCCAAGAGGGGAACGTCCACATCTTGTAAGAGATCATCAGCTTCTAAAACCACGTCCACACCACAAAGGAGAGCTTCAGTCTCTGGAGCAATATCCAGAAAGCCAGTTAAAGCTTCAGTCTCTGAAACCATTTCTATACCACAACTGAAAACCCAATTCTCTGGCTCAATGTCCACATTGAAGACAAGAAACCCTTTTTCTGGAGCCATATCTGTGCCACAATACAGACCCACAGGCTCCGGATTAGCAGCTGAATCAAGAAAGAGAGCCTCAGCCTCTGCAACAGTGTCTACTCCCCCCAAAATAGCCAAAGCCTCTACAGCCAGGCCCACACTGGCAATGGGAGACACAACAGCAGAAGCAATGTCTATGCCCCAAATGAGAACTCTGGCCTCTACAACCTTGCCGAAGGCACCAATGAGTTCCAAAGCCCCAGATGCTATGTTCATGAAGCACATGACAACTGCAGCTTCTGGAGAGATACCCTCAATGATAATGAATGACACAGCATCTGGACCCATATCCATGCTGCATATGACAGACACCAACTCTGCCGGTATGTCTACACCTCTGATGAGAACCTCTGGCCTTGGAGCAATGCCTATGGCAACAATGATAACCAATGCTTCTGGAAATATACCCAGTCATTCAATGGGCACCCAAGACTCTGAAGCTATGCCCGCATTGTACATGGGATCTATTCACTCAGGAGGGAATCCTCCACTGCAAATGCGATCCTCAGCCTCTGAAACCATGTCTACACTCGAAATGAGGAACCCAAGCTTTGGAATGATGTCCACACCATTAATGGAAGCCCAACACTCCATTGAGATGCCATCACTGTTTACGACAGAACTGTCTGCTGGAGAGATAACCTCACCGTCAGTGAGATTCCCATACTCTGAAGATATAGCTACACGTCCAAGACCCCCAGATTTTGGAGAAATGTCAACTCCCCAGATGACAGTCACAGCTTCTGGAATGATGCCCATGCCACAAATGTGGCCTTCAGTCTATACAGTGATGCCCACACCACAAGTTTCTCAAACGATGACATCTGTGCCTCCAGTGACAGCCAGAGCTGCTGGAGGGGTGTCTTTACCACAGATGAGAGCCTCATCTTCTGGGGCACCTTTCACATCACCTGTAATTTCCAAACAACACAGGAACACAGCTTCTGGAGACATGCGTCCATCAACCATAACAGCTCCAGCCTCTGGAATATTGAACATACCACAAGTAAGAGCCCCGGTCTCTGAAATGATGTCTGCAACACTAAAGAGAGGCACTGCCACTGAAGTGGTGTCCACAGTTCCCACAAAGAAGTCTACTGAACAGAAGAGAGCCAGGTCCTCTGGGGAGATATCCAAGTCAGTAGGGAGAGGTATAGCCCCAGAAAATATGCCCAGACTGTCGATGTCAGCCATGGATTCTGGAGAGATATCAGTGCCACTAGTAAAAAAAATGGCCTCAGGAGCAAAGTCTGCACAGAAGACTAGAGTTGCTAGTTCTAGCCCCCTGTCTGTGCCACAAATGACATATGCACTTTCTGGAGGGATGTCTGTGCCACCGATAAGATCCTCAGTTTCTGAAATATCTGAGCCACTTCTGAGAGCCACAACCTCTGGAGGGATGTCCAAGCCACAGATGAAAGTCACATCCTCTGCTGAAACATGCATGCTGCCAGAAAGGAACCCAAACCTGGGCACCATGTCCACACCACAAGTGACAACCACAATGTCTGGAATGATGTCCATTCTGGAAACCAAAGGCACAGACGCTGGAGAAACATCTGCCTCTCACATCAATGTCACAGCCTCTGAATCAAAGTCCACACCACATGAGACGACCACGGCCAAAAAAAAAAAAACTCCGACAGAGGAAGTACCATCCTTAGGCATGCTGACCCCAAGTCTCCAGCGCCTCCTAGAAAACTACGGAGCTCAAAATCCAAGCACTAAAGAGGAGGAAGCAGAGATAAGTAAAGAGAAACAAATTAGGGTATTTTTGAATAATTCAGAAAAAATGGCATTTCTAATCTCTATTCTTCTGGGAGGAGCAGAGAGGTGGTCTATTTTGCAGATGGAAGTAGGAGCCACTGTCTTGGGTAAAAATGCATTGTTCCTGAGAAGATCAAAGTACTTATATGACTCTTTATCTAATATGGACATCCTCAGTGCTGTTCTTTGCCATCCAAAGCAGGGCCAGAAGTCCGTCAGGCAGTATGCCACTGACTTCCTACTGCTGGCCCGACATTTGTCTTGGTCTGAAGCCATTCTACAGACCAGGTTTCTGGAAGGACTCTCAGAAGCTGTTTCCACCAAAATGAGCCAGATCTTCTTGAAGGTTGCTGGCAGCCTAAAAGAACTGATAGACAGGTCTCTCTACATAGAGTGCCAGCTGGCTCAGGAGAAGAATTCCCAAGGCAATTCAAATCAGGATCTCAGATCAGCTCGTAACCATGCTAATGAAGAGATACCAAATGGTAATCCGAGTTCTCGTCAGCAGAATGACGAGGTAATTATGGGGTAATGTATTCGAGACTTTTGAGCAGAGAAATGAAGAGGTAAAGAGAAGGTGGGAAATATTCTCTGTTCCTGAGAGTAGAATAAGAAAGAGGCAAGGAGAAGTATTGAGTTAGTGATGTAGAATAGAAAAATCTACTTGGAATCAAAGGTGGGCTTGGCTAGGCAATTATTTGGGTTGTAGTAACCATTTTGAGTAGCAATTATCTCCCCAAGTTACTAAGGTCTTGGGATGGTTGGAAGAATTAAGTTTTCTGTCAGAGGGAACAGGTTAGTCTCAACTCTATTTCTAAAGGGAGTATTGTTTGGGAGATCTGGTTACCACCTGTAGTCATGTGTGTCATTTTTCAGGACATTAGGGAGTTTGATCCACATATTCCTCAGTCACAGTCAAAGTAAGATGCAGTAGCCATGTTACTTGCTCTACTAAGAAATTTAAATTTCCAAGCACAAAAGTCATTGTCATAGTAAGTGTAGTTCTTTTTTTTAAAAATCTCTGCTCCTTTTTTTCACTCCTAGAACCGGAATGTTCCTAGACGCTATTTCTACCTGAGAGAGCATGAAGATCCCCTCAAGAGTCTGCAAGAACATCTTCGAAAAAGCGGGGATCCTGACAAGAAATGACCTCTGAATTCTTCTCCTGTTATATGTGGCTCAGCTGCTAACTTGAGGACTGGTTTCTGAACCCATTTCATTCAAATACATCAAAAACCTTGTGGCCTTTCCCCATTAGCTCCTCCTTCAGGCACACCCCACACAAAATGCCACTTGTCAGATTTGATCTTGTCTTTTACCCTATATGCCTATGATTCGCTCTTAAATCAGAGTGTAGAATTCAAGTGTTTGGTGTAGCGGTCCTGAGTTCCCATTACCATTGAGGCCTGTCTTAGTTCTTGGTCTAGAGAGACATCTAGGAAGACATGTCACGATTTATCTCAAAATGGCCTTAGAATAACTTGCCACATGTCATCAGCCAAACTCGAGGAAGTCTTTGTCCCATTACATCTGGCATGGGAGCCTTTAAGGAGAGTGAAACCCACTCCTATATCAGCCTTTTCACCCACTAGCCTTGTTCCTTGTATGTCTCAACTAATAGACCCTAAATGGGACTCTAGGCCCATACCCTATTTATAGTCTCTACCTTGAACCCTTTGTTTTGGCTTAGAATAGTCATAATAATAGTGGTTACTATTTATTATGTGTTAGGCAAAAGGTACTGGGTTAAACTCTTGACAAGTACCATCTCACTTTATCATTACTATAACCTGGTGTGTTCTTGTGTTGTTAATTTCTGACTTCTTGATGTGTTGTTATAAATTTTATCCCTCAGTAGCAAATATCTAGCTCTGACCTCTAGGTGGTGACCCCCTCAGTGGTAAATTGCTCTCACTCCCTTTGGCTTTTGTGCCTCACAGTCAACACTCTAAAGGCATAGATGGTTAGAATATCATGTGAGCAGTGTTTGCTTTCAGGTGATAATATTGTGGGTGTCTATTTCTTCTTTCTTCTACCTGTACTTTCCAGATTCTCTACAGTAAGCATGTATTGAATTTGTAAACGTAAAAGTAAATAAAGTTATTTGTGAAAAAAAGAGTTAACTTTGACTTATACAATTTAATTTATCAGGTGCTTAATTTAGTTAATATTTGTTATTTAACATGTGCTAAGCACAGTTTTGGGGGCACACAGAAAAGAAACTTAATTGGGAATGGAGAGATAGTACGGCAAGTAGGGCATGTGGCCACCCCAGGTTTGGTCCCTGAAAATCAATCTATATGGTCCCCTCAGCCCCACCAAAAGTGATCTTTGAGCACAAAGCCAGGAATAAACCCTAAGTACCACTGAGTGTGGCCAGACATAGAAAGATCAGAGAGAAAGAGAGAGAAAGAGAGAAAAGAAAAGAAAGAAAGAAATAGAAAGGAGAAAAGAAAGAAAGAAATGGACTCTCCTTCACTGCTGATGGGAATGCTGACTTGTTCAGCCCTGTTGGAAAACAGTATGGACGCTTCTCAAAAAATTGGAAACTGAGCTCTCATTTGACCCAGCAATACCACTCTGGGAATATACCCTGGAGAGGCAAAAAAGTATAGTTGAAATGACATCTGCACTTCTATGTTCATTGCTGCACTGTTTACAATAGCCAAAATCTTGAAAAATCATGAGTGCCCAAGAACAGATGACTGGATAAAGAAACTGGTACATCTACACAATGGAATACTATGTAGCTGTTAGAAAAGATTAAGTCTTGAAATTGGTATTTAAGTGGATCAACATGGAAAGTATGTTAAATGAAATGAGTCAGAAATAGAGGGACATACATAGAAAGATTGCACTCATCTGTGGAATATAAAGTAACAGAATAGGAGACTAACACCCAAGAATGGTAGAGATAAGGACCAGGAGGTTTGCCCTATGACTGGGAAGCCGGCCTCACATGCTGGACTAAAAGGTAGCTCAGACAGAGAAGGGAACACCAAGTAAAGGGTGCTCAGAGGACCCGCTTGGGTTGGGAGCTGCCAAAAATAGACTATAGACCAAACACGATGGCCATTCAATTCCTCTATTGCAAACCAAAATGCCCAAAAGGAGATAGAGAACAAAAGGGAATGCCCTGTCACAGAGGTGGAGTGGGGAAGGGGTGGGAGTGGGGGATGGAAGGGATACTGAGATCATTGGTGGTGGAGAATGGGCACTGGTGGAGTGATGGGTAACCAATCATTGTATGACTGAAACACAAACATGAACGTTTGTAAGTATGTAACAGTATCTCACAGTGATTCACTAATAAAAAAAATTTAAAAAGAAAGAAATGGAAAGAAAAAAGATGAAAGCGTGAGAAAGGAAGGAGGAAGGAAGGAAGGAAGGAAGGAAGGAAGGAAGGAAGGAAGGAAGGAAGGAAGGAAGGAAGGAAGGAAGGAAGGAAGGAAGGAAAGGAAGGAAGGAAAGAAGGAAGGAAGGACAAACAACTTCAATCAAAATAATCTTCATTCCAATGGAATGGGAAGACAGACAATAAGTAAGAAACCATAGAAGATAGGTTTAAATTGTGGTAAAGGCTGTGAATACAAGAAAGCATGGTGACTGGAGAATTTAGTTTTTCAATTTAGTTGATCCATGTAATTCATTTAATACAATCCTTGTAATTTGGTTACTCAAAGATATTTGTTTTTTTATTATTAAAATTATTGTAGGACACACTCAACAGTGGTCAGGTCTTACTCCTGGCTCTGTATCCAGGATCACTCCTGGTGGTGCTATGGATACCATATGTGGTGGCTGGAATTGAACCCAGGTCAACAATGTGCAAGGCAAATATCCTCCTTGTTGTAATATATCTCTGAACATCTGTTTTTATTTTTATTGCATTAGGAGGTCTCCCTCCTTCCTCCTAATGCTTCCAGATTCATTTTATTTTCCAAAGTCAGAGATATTTAAGATTTTTGTTCTTTAAGCAAGAATTTATTCAAGAAAAAGGAAACTAGCACCCAGCTGCAGTTAAAGTGCAGTATCTATTTAAGGAATAGAGAAAGTAGTAAAGACACCCCCACAAGAATAGGGAGTGAGGGTCCAAAAGGGAAACACCCCTCAAAATTAATAGCAATAGGAGCCACATGATTAGAAATATATTCAAAAATCTAACTTAGCAACAGTTTGGAGTTAGGATGGGGCAAGTGTCAAAGAGTAATTGTGAGCCCCCTACTGCAATAATGAAGGTGATTGACTTGTCCAGTGACTAAATCTTGGGCTATGGAAGTGTAAATGGAAAGTCATGCACACAGACTGTCTCTGAGGACTTAAGTCTGCTGCTCCAATACCCTAAATATTGGGTCTGATACCAGGAAGAGGTAGCTATTTCTCAGAAAAAAAAAGATTGGCAGACAATTTGGCAGTCCCATGATGATACAGATAAAAAGTCTGGCTCTGTCATCTGCCTTTATAGCCAATGCTCTTGCTTTGGGGGAAGAACAGGGTGCAATAAGTTGAGAAACTCAAATTCCAGGCAAGGAGGCAGTGGGTCTCTGGGGACCCAGATTTTCTCTCTGTCCAAGCTCAAGTGGAGTTTGGATCTCCCTGTTCATTTGGGGTGGCTCATAGCCTGAGAAAGTACTTCTTGCTTCATTTTGTACTGAAAA
The DNA here is from genome assembly GCF_027595985.1 of Sorex araneus. Taxonomy (NCBI): domain Eukaryota; kingdom Metazoa; phylum Chordata; class Mammalia; order Eulipotyphla; family Soricidae; genus Sorex; species Sorex araneus. Next base: position 108,183,290 of record NC_073313.1, read on the forward strand.
ATAAATTTATGATATAGAATGATAATTTGTCTCTGGAACTTTGACACAGGGAGGAAAATATATCTTAAAAACGAAACTGATGTGGACACGAAAATAGTGCAAGTGGTAGAGCACATGCCTGGTACATACAAGTCACTGACTGAGTTCTATTCCCAACATTGCCTGGTATTCCTAGGACCCTTGAGTGTTGACCTCATAGCCCCCAGAACCACCAGAACTGAGCAGCACTACACTGCTGTGCCTGAACAGAAAACTGTCAGGCAACACAACTCCAGGCTGAGAATTACAAGGTGTTACTCCACACTTTCAAACCCACCACAGATCTACCGTGTTGTCCCTATCAATCAAAACCAAAGCCAAACTGGTTTTCTTCTAGCAAAAACTATGTAGAACCATAACTCTTCTTTTTTTCCTTCTAACAATTCTTTTCTTTTTCACCAAGGCCCTGTGATTTACAAAGCTATTAATGAGAGATGGAGGCATACAATATACCAACACAAATACCTTCACCAGTCTTCACTTCCCTGTACCAGTGTCCCAAGTTTCCTTCCCACCCACTGCCTATTTCTATGTCAGGCAACTTTCACCACCTTTTAAGCACTGTGATTTGTGATACAGTTACTAATATGGCTTCATAACACTTTACCATCTTCCAGTACCCACTCCACCATTGTCATAATGTTTCCCTCCTCATCCTACCTCTGCCCCAGTGGTATGCTTCCTACTGAAGACCAGTTCTTATATTCTTTGTTTCTATTGTCTTTGGACATTTGTTATTCCCCTACCGTATTTCTTTATATTACACATATAAGAGAGATCATTCTGTATCTACATCGCCCCTTCTTGGAGTAACATCACTCAGTATTATGCTCTTCAGATACATCCATGTATTTCAGAAAATTGCACAATTTTATCTTTCCCCATGTCTCCCCATTCTTTTTCTTTTGCCTGTACTTGACTTTAAGATAATGTCACTAGAGTGAAACAGAATGCATGAAGTCTGATTAGACCAGCCTAAAGGTCACCCCTTGCTCTTCTACCCAGCCCAAAGGTTATATTTAGAAATGTGTCTAGAACTACTCATTATCTACATGGAACTGGGGTATCATATCCTCAAATACAGGAGACAATTTCATATGCTGCAAGATGGGTGTTTCAAGTTTCTTTTGTCCCCACTAATCCCAGGGTAAAAATAAGTTTTTTTGAATAGCAAAATTGTAGGTGTCACAAACATACTGTTTCTACCTGTGTGTTTCAGCACCCAAAATACTTGAAGGTATCCTCCATTTATCTGTGCATTTAGGCAAGCTTAGGTGAAGCTACCCATGTATTCACAGGGGCCAGGGAGCAATTACCCTCACTATTCTGAGCCATGCATTGTCACCTGGCCAATGAAGCAGCATTATTTCCACTTTCATAACATTGGAGAGATAGAAAGTTTTTCTTTCTTCCTTCCATTGTCTATCCCCTGCCTGAAGAATAAAAGCCGTCCAGTCCTCTCTCTAGATTTCCCATTTCTGTTTTGTTCTATTGGGTCTCTGTTCTAGTACAAAAGGGTATTGAAAGTTCAACTGAAAACCACTGTCTTTTTCCCATGAAAGAATTTTTTTTTGGGGAAGGGCACATCAGCTCAGGAGCTATTCATGGATCTGCACTCAGAACCTCCCCGGTGGTTCTTGGGGGACCATATGAGATTCTGAGGATTGATGCTGGGGAGGCCATGTGCAAGGAAAGCTCCCTATCCACTATGCTCTCATTCTGCCTCCATTTAAAAGGAAAAACTCTATTCACAAACCCAGTACTAGGAGCCCAAGTAGAGAATCGTGTCACCATGTCTTATTTTTCTACCTATCTGACAATTCTTCCTCCTCCTCCCAGCCACACTTGGTCTTCTACTCTGTTATTCAGGGACCAATTGCACAGAAAGCTTTTCCACAGAGTACTCTCTCCACACAAGGATAGCATGGCTGCTGCCAAACAACCATTGCCTGAGTTCCAGATATTTTTGAATGCCCCTTTGGCTTCCACTGAGACCCCATTGCATTGAACTAGTTTAGAAGATCAAACATGGAACTTCCTACATTCGTTTCTTCTAATAGTCCCCTGAGGGACTCTCAACCTCATCCATCAATGACAGTGTTTTAGATAAAATAATTTTTGTGACCTTAAGACCTTTTGATCTGTATAAAATAATATATTTCTGTCTTCATCTCATATGAAAGCTTTGGAACCTTAAGCAAGTGTTGAATTTTGGTGAGACTGGGGATAGCAGAGGCTGCTAGATCCCCCCTTGAATTAATGGAGGATTCATGGATTGAAGAGACATTGCAGGAACTTTAAATGATCACTGGAAAAGATCTAACCTTGAGTAATTCAGCCTCTCCTAACATTTTCTTTAATTCTAGGCAAGCTAGTTTATCTCTCAGGACTTCTGTTTCTTATTATCAAAACTGGACATAATTCAAAATGGCAATAGAGTTTCAATGCAGTCTCCATAAGGATATACATGAGAGTCTTCAAAGAAATAGACAAAACACTCCTGGAATTCATATGAAGAAATAACCCCCCACGAAGAGCTAGCACAATCCCTGGGGAAAAGAAGATGAGTGACATCACCTTCCCCAATTTTAAACTGTACTACAAAGCAGTACTAATTAAACAACATGGTATTGAAATAGAAACAGACCGACAGACCAATGGAACAGAATGGAATACTGTGACACAGACTCTCAAGTATATGATCACTTAATCTTTGACAAAAGTGCAAGAAATGTGAAGTGGAGCGAGAAAAGCCTCTTCAACTAGTGTTCTGGGAAAATTGGAGAGCTACATGCAAAAAATTGAACTAGAACCTCTAATGCCAAGTACAAACATCAGATCAAAATGGATTAAAGACTTCAATATCAGATCTGAATTCACAAGGTACATGGAGAAAAATGTAAGCAGAACACTCCATGATATTGAAACTAAAGGCATCTATAAGGATGAAAAACCACTGACCAAACAAGTGGAAGCAAAGATAAACAAAAGGGACTACATTAAACTAAGAAGCTTCTGCACCTTAAAAAAACAGTGATAAACCACAACAGCTAATTAGAGAGAGAGAACAGAAGGGAATGCCCTGCCACAGTGGCAGGGTGGGGTGGGGGGACATGGGATTGGGGAGGGTGGGAGAGATGCTGGGTTTACTCGTGGTGGAGAATGGGCACTGGTAAAGGGATGGGTTCCCGAACTTTGTATGAGAGAAGCATAAGCACAAAAGTGTATAAATCTGTAACTGTACCCTCACGGTGATTCACTAATTAAAAATAAATAAATTTAAAAAACAGTGATAAAGATACAAAGACAGCCCATGGAATGGTAAAAATTATACACTCAATACCCTTCTGATAAGGGGTTAATATCAAAGCTATCAAAGGCACTGGTTGAACTTTACAAGAAAAAATTGAAACCCATCAAAAAATGAGGAGAAGAAATGAACAGAAACTTTCTCAAGGAAGAGAACTGAATGGCCAAAAGGCAAGTAAAAAATGCCCCATATTTCTTATCATCAGGGAGATGCAAATTGAAACGATAAAAAGATATCATCGCACAAGACAGAGACTGGCACACATTCAAAAGTATAAGAAAAACCAGTGCTGATGCAGATGTGGGGAGGAAACAGACCCTTCTTCATTGTTGGTGAGAATACAGATTTGTTCAGCCTTTATGGACATTCCTAAAAAGTAGAAATTGAGCTCCTATTTGACTCAGCAATATCACTTCTCTGATTATAACCTGAGGGCCACCAAACACTTAGAAGAAATATCATCTGCACTCCTATGTTCATGGCAGCACAATTAACAATAGGCAGAATCTGGAAACAACCTAAGTGCCCGAGAACAGATGAATAAAGAAACTATGGCACATCTACACATTGGAATACTAGTCAGCTGTTAGAAAAGGTGAGGTCATGAATTTTGCCTATAAATAGACTTACTTGGAGAGTATAATATTGAGTGAAATAAGTCAGAAAGAAAGGGACAGACACAGAATTACTGTGTTCATTTGTGGTATATAAAATATATATAGTAAAAGATTTACACACAACCAGGGAAAATGGTCTAGGATGATTGTTAGTGGTTGGAATCAACCTCAAGTGTGTTTGGGATGGAGGGTATGTAAGATAGAGAAGTGAAAGGAATGACTCTAGGAGGACTGGTTAGTGGTTGGAATCAACCACAAGTGTCTTTGGGGTGGAGGGTAGGTAAGATGGAGAAGGGAATGGGATAACAATAATAGCTGGAAATGATCACGCTGGACAAGAACTGTTATAAGTAGGTAAAGATTGAGCTGCAAGAACCCAATTTTTCCTAACCCAGGTCAGAGGCCTGGTGGGTTTGGTGTCAGGAGCTGTTAATCTCTCCCTCCATAGCTCAAAAGAACCATAAATTAGCCTCTTATATTGAACTTTCACTAGGGCAGCCTGATCACCAAAAACACATTAGGCTGATAATTCATTAGACCCTACCTCAATTAATGCTACACCAAAAACACTATAGTAATTGTGAGCGTGAAAGTCCAAATCGCACAGGTTTATAAGTATAGGAACATAGAAACCTACCAGGTTTAGACAGTGAACTAACCATTAATAGAACCATTATTAGAACCATTAATAGAACCTCTGACAAGGAATTTAGAAGGGAGATATTAAGGATGCATAGGGAGCTAAAAGAAACAATAGAACACTCTGCCAATAAAATATAGGAATATTTGAGAGCAGAAATGAGGAAAATTCAAACAAAACTGACAGATTGAAAATCATGGTAGGTCAATTGAAAAATTCAGTGGAAGACCTCAGCAGCAAAGTAACAGCTGCTGAGGAAGAATCAGTAAACTCCAAGATGAGGTACAGAGAATCTCCAGACAATAGCAGAAAGTGGAAAAGAGCCTCAAAATAAACCAATAGATATTAAGAGAAAATTGGGGTGAAGTCAAGAGGAATAACAAAAGAATCATTGGAGTCCCAGAGGGACAGGAAGAAAACCCCAATGAAGAAGAAACTGTCAAAGACATCATTGCTGAGATTTTTCCAGAGCTGAAGAGCACATGCAAACATATTCAGGAGGCCTGAAGGGTACCAGCTAAATCCAAATAAAAATTTTCCAAGACACATTCTTATCCGAATGACAAAATACAGACAGAGATAAAATTCTGAAATCAGCAAGATCAAAGAAAGAAATTGCTTATAAAGGAGCACCTTTAAGTTTTACAGCAGATTTATCTGATGAAACATTTATAGCCCAAAGACAGTGGTGGGATATAGTGAAAAAACTCAATGAAATAAATGCCTCACCAAGAATACTTTACCCAGCTAGACTCTCAGAAGGAATGACGTACAGCTTCACAAACAAGCAACAACTCAGGAACTTCATAAGCTCAAAACTATGGTTACAAGAAAAATGGACTACTTAAAGAAAAGACAAGCCCCTCTAATACACCAAACTTCAGCAGAAAGATGGGATAAAACCACATAACAATAATGTCTCTCAAGGTCAATAGAAAAAACTCACTGGTTAAAAGACACAGAGTCGCTCTCCACCCAGATAAGATCTGGAGCTGCCGTGCACGATATGGACCCTCTGCTCTTAAAGACTATGATCTGAGAGGTCTTCTAACCCATTTTGGCACCTAGAGTGACTTCTTACAGAAATGCATCTAGACTGTGAACTGAGCTAAAGTATCAGAAATCCAAAGGTAGTAATAAAATTTAGAGCAGAAATTAACAAGATGGAAGCCACCCCCCCAAAATACAAAAGATCAATGAAACCAAAAGCTGGTTCTTTGAGAAAATAAAAAAAAATTGATAAACCTCCAGCAAAACTCACAAAAAGAGAGAGATAAAACCCTAATAACAGCATCAGAAATGAAATGGGGGACATCATAACAGAAACAACAGAAATTCAAAGAATCATCAGTGATTACTTTGAGAATCTTTATGCCACAAAACAAGAAAACCTCAAGAAAATGGATAAATTTCTGGATTCCTATAGCCTCTCAAGGCTGAACCAAGAGGAATTGGACTACCTGAACAGACCTATCACTATCGGGGAAATTGAAATGGTAATGGTACTAAAAAGTCTCCCCCCAAACAAAAGTCCTAACCCAGATGGATTAACTAGTGAATTCTTCCAAATCTTTGATTCTTCCAAATCTTGGAAGAGAACTTACTCCCAATCCCATTCAAGCTTTTCCAGGAAACTGAAGAATCAGAAACACTTCCAGTTTCTATGAGGCAAATATCACCCCCTTACCAAAGGCAGAGTAACTACAAAAAAGGAGAATTACAGGCCAATATCCCGATGAACACAGATGCAAAGATCCTCAACAAAATCCTAGCAAACAGAATCCAACAACTCATCAAAAAGATCTTACACCATGTCCAAGTAGGATTCATCCTGGGAATGCAAGAGTGGTTTAACACTCACAAGTCAATCAGCATAATACAACATATCAATAAAAGAAAATATAAAAACCGTATAATCATATTAATAGGTGCAGAGAAAGCATTTGTAAAGATCCAGCACCATTCATTGTAAAATCTCAAAAAAGGGAACTGAAGGAGTTTTTCTCAACATAGTCAAAGCCATCTACTGCAAGCCCACACCAACTATTATTCTCAATGGGGAAGAACTAAAAGCCTCTCCTCTAATATCAGGAACAAATCAAGGCCCACTTTCAGCACTTCTCTTTTACATAGTACTGGAAGTTCTTGCCTTAGCTATTAGACAAGTAAAAGATATCAAGGGCATCCAGATAGGGAAGGAAGTGTTCAAACTATCACTACTTGCGGATGACGTTACCATACTTAGAAAGTCATAAAGACTCTACAAAAAAGATCCTAGAAACAACAGTTTTTTATAGTAAAGTGTTTCATAGTAAAGAATATCAACAACCACATATCCATGGCTTTGTTATATACAAATAATTAAAAGAAGAAAGAGATATTTTAAAAAGTCCTGTTTATAATAGTGCCTCAAAAAATCAATTACCTTGGAACCAGCTTAACTAAAGAGGTGAAGAATCTATACGAAGAAAGTTACAAAACACTACTTCAAGAAACAAAAGAATACACTAGGAAATGGAGACACAACCCCTGATCATGGATTAGGAGTATTAACATTGTCAAAGTGGAAACACTCCTCAAAGCATTATACACATTCAATGTGGTCCCTATAAGGATACCCATGAAATTATTCAAATAAATAGACAAAACACATCTGAAATTTCTATGGAGCAATAAACCCCCGTGAATAGCTAAAGCAATCCTTGGGAAAAAAGATGAGTGGCATCATCACCTTCCTCAATTTCAAACTGTACTACAAAGCAGTACTAATTAAAACAGCATGGTATTGGAATAGAAACAGACCCGCAGACCAATGGAACAGAGTGGAATACTGTGACACAGACTCTCAAGTATATGATAACTTTTTTTTATTGCTCAGGCCCCGAGTTATGTTATTTCTTTTTTTAAATTCTTTTATTGATTCACCATGTGGAAAGTTACAAAGCTTTCAGGTTAAAGTCTCAGTTATACAATGCTCAAACACCCATCCCTTCACCAGTGCACATATTCCACCACCAAGAATCACGATATACCTCCCCTCTTCCCCCCACCTCCCCAGCCCCCCACCCCGCATGTGTAACTGGTAAATATCACTTTACTTTCACTTTACTTTGATTACATTCAATATTTAAACAAAAAATTCACTATTATTGATTTGGAGTTTCTCCCCCCTATAGTCAATCTGCTGAAAAGAAAGCATTTGGTAATTTGTTTTCCATTGCTGAGAATGAAGAGATATGAGGTCAGGAGGCCGCACTAGCAGCATCATAGTTTTGGATTTCTGTATTTCTGTATTTTAGTATTTTAGTAACTAAGTCCAGAGAAATGTCTGCCAGGAATTGCAACATTGTAAGCTTGTACCTCTCAGCTACTTTATATTCCACATATAAGTGAGATCTTTCTATGTCTGTCTCTTTCTTTCTGACTAATTTCACTCAGCATGATACTTTCCATGTTGATCCACTTATATGCAAATTTCATGGCTTCATGTTTTCTGACAGCTACGTAGTATTCCATTGTGTAAATATACCAGAGTTTCTTTAGCCAATCATCTGTTTTCGGGCACTCTGGTTTTTTCCATATTGTGGCTATTGTAAATAGAGCGGCAATGAACATGGAAATGCAGATGTTGTCTCTACTATACCTTTTTGCCTCTCCGGGATATATTCCCAGGAGTGGAATTGCTGGGTCAAATGGGAGCTCAATTTCTAACTTTTTGAGAATCCTCCATATTGTTTTCCAAAAGGGCTGAACCAGTTGGCATTCACACCAGCAGTGAAGGAGAGTCCCTTTCTCCCCACATCCACTCCAACACCGGTTTCTTTTGTTTTTTGGGATGTGGGCCAGTCTCTGTGGTGTGAGATGATATCTCATTGTTGTTTTTATCTGCATCTCCCTGATAATTAGTGATGTTGAACATTTTCTCATGTGCCTCTCAGCCATTCGGATTTCTTCTTTGGAAAAGTTTCTGTTCATTTCATCACCCCATTTTTTGATTGGTTTGGCAGTTTTCTTCTTGTGGAGTTCAACCAGTGCATTGTATATCCTTGTTATCAACCCTTTATCGGATGTGTACTGCATAAATATCCTTTCCCATTCTGTAGATTGTCTTTGTATTTTGGTCACTTTTGAGTTGCAGAAGCTTCTTAGTTTGAGATAGTCCCATTTATTTATCTTTGTTTTCACTTGCTTGGCCAGTGGCATGTCAGCTTTGAAGATACCTTTGGCTTCAATGTCGTGGAGGGTTTTGCCGACCTTATCTTCAATGTACCTTAGGGATTCTGGTCTGATGTTGAGGTCTTTAATCCATTTTGATCTGATTTTTGTACATGGTGATAGATGGAGGTCTAAGCCCATTTTTTTGCATGTAGCTGTCCAGTTTTTCCAGCACAATTTGTTAAACATGCTTTCCTTGCTCCACTTCACATTTCTTGCTCCCTTATCAAAGATTAGATGATCATATATTTGGGGGTGTATGTCAGAGTATTCAACCCTATTCCATTGGTCTGCAGCTCTGCCTTTGTTCCAATACCATGCTGTTTTAATGACTACCGCTTTGTAGTAGAGTTGGAAGTTGGGGAGGTTGATTCCTCCCATTTTCTTTTTCCCAAGGATTGCTTTAGCTATTCGTGGGGGCTTATTGTTCCATATGAATTTCAGGAGCGCTTGCTCCATTTCTTTGAAGAATGTCAAGGGTATTCCTATAGGGATCACATTGAATTTGTACAATGCTTTGGGGAGAATTGCCATTTTGACAATATTAATTCTTCCAATCCATGAGCAGGGGATGTCTTTCCATTTCCTCGTGTCTCTTTTATTTCCTGAAGTAGTGTTTTATAGTTTTCATTATACAAGTCCTTTACCTCCTTTGTTAAGCTTATTCCGAGGTATTTGATTTTTTGAGGCGCAATTGTGAACGGGATTGCTTTTCTCAGGTCACTTTCTTCTCTCTCATTATTTGCATATTGGAAAGCCATGGACTTTTGGGTATTGATTCTATAGCCTGCAACTTTACTATACAACTCTATTGTTTCTAGGAGTTTCTTGGAAGAGGTTTTAGGGTTCTCTAGGTATAGTATCATATCATCTGCGAATAGTGAGAGCTTGATTTCTTCCTTTCCTACCTGAATGCCCTTAATATCTTTTCCTTGCCTAATCGCTATTGCAAGTACTTCCAGTACTATATTGAACAGAAGTGGAGAGAGTGGGCATCCTTGTCTCGTCCCTGTTCTCAGAGGGAAGGCTCTTAGTTTTTCCCCATTGAGGACAATGCTTGCCATAGGCTTGTGATAAATGGCTTTGACTATATTGAGGAAGGTCCCTTCTATGCCCATTTTGGCGAGTGTTTTCATCATAAACGGATGCTGGATCTTGTCAAATGCTTTCTCTGCATCTTTTGATATGATTATATGATTTTTATCTTTTCTTTTGTTGATATGATGGATTATGTTGATTGATTTCCGGATGTTAAACCATCCTTGCATCCCCGGGATGAATCCCACTTGGTCGTGGTGTATGATCTTTTTGATGAGTTGTTGAATTCTATTTGCTAATATTTTGTTGAGGATCTTCGCATCTGTGTTCATCAGGGATATTGGCCTGTAGTTTTTTTTTTTTTGCGGTGTCTTTGTTTGCTTTTGGTATTAGGGAGATATGAGCCTCATATAAGCTGTTTGGGAGGGTTTCTGTTTCTTCAATTTCCTGGAAAAGCTTGAGAAGGACTGGCAAAAGGTCCTCTTTAAATGTTTGGAAGAACTCGCTAGTGAATCCATCTTGACCTGGGCTTTTGTTTTTGGGAAGACTTTTGATTACCATTTCAATTTCCTTGATGTTAATTGGACTATTCAGGTACTCCAGGTCTTCTTGGTTCAGCCTTGTGAGATTACAGGAGTCTAGGAATTTATCCATTTCTTCTAGGTTCTCTTGTTTCGTGGCATAGAGATTTTCAAAGAAGTCTCTGATGATCTTTTGAATTTCATTGGTTTCTGTTGTGATGTCCCCCTTTTCATTTTTGATTCGGCTTATAAGGGTTCTCTCTCTCTTTCTTTGTGAGTCTTGCTAGTGGTTTATCAATCTTGTTTATTTTCTCGAAGAACCAGCTCTTGGTTTCATTGATCTCTCGGATTGTTTTTGGGTTTCCATGTCGTTAATTTCTGCTCTAAGTTTTATTATCTCTTTCATTCTGCCTGGTTTGGGCTCCTTTTGTTGGTCCTTTTCTAACATCTTGAGCTGTGAAGTCAAGTTATTTATGCGGGCCCTTTCTTCCTTCCTGAGATATGCTTGCAGAACTATAAATTTTCCCCTTAAAACGGCTTTAGCTGCGTCCCACAGGTTCTGGTAGCTTATGCCTTCATTCTCATTTGTTTCTAGGTACCTTTTGATTTCTTCCTTTGTAGGATAACATAGCCTAAGTAGTTTAGGTTTATTGGGTTACTCCCATTACAGTGCTCCTATTCCTCTTTGTTTATTTGTAGCTTCTTTCTTAGTGTTCTGTTGACTTGTAAATAATGTTTTTCTCTTCTCCTTGAGTCCTTTGCATAGTTTATTCAGAGCAAGTCCTTTTTGTATGGACACAGGAAGACTTAACAAATGTTATGCTTTTGTAACCTGGGAGTCATTTGACTCTACATGATATTTTCCTCCAGGGCATCTGTTCTCTTGACCTAAGCCTCAGCTGCCCTTACTTCCTAGCACCCCCAAAGCACGGTCCCAACGAGGGACAAGAAGGACCCAGGGCAAGCGGTGAGTTGTGTTCTACCCTGGCATCGAGATGGGCCTGGCCAAAGTGCCTAATGCTTAACTATAAGTTAAGAGCTTGATCATGGACAAATGTTGTCATGATCCAAACAGTGATAACTAGATTCGGACCCTGCTAGGGTGAGGAATGATTAATCTGGCCTGAGTGCTGTGGTCTGAGCCTGTGGCAAGATGTTGCCAGGAGTGCTGCCTTGCAAGCCTCAATGTATCCCTTGCTATGTCCATACAAAAATAACTAGTATTAAGATGTTAATAAGTTCCTGGACTAAGGAAAAGAAAAAAACCTTAAGAGTTAAGAAGGGCTTTGGAGTGCCCTGCCCTCAGGAAGGGCTTTCTTATGTTGATTTTGCTACTGGCTGGTTGTAGCCTAGAGGGCAAGGTGGGAGAGACAAGTAGGAGGAGAAAGAGAAGCCAGGAAGAAGCAGCAGTGGATCCAGAGAGAGGCCTGAGCAGGGAGTGCGGGAGATGAGAAAGATGGAAGATTGAATAAACGGTAACTAATCAGCAACTAGCTTGGTCCTCGTTCTTCTTTCGCCTGTCCTTGACCACCGGCCGTCCCGATCCAGCCCATACACCGAGGTTCCAGAGCACCGAATGCGGGCGGTGAGGCACAGCCGCCCTGAGAGCCCGCGAGTGCACGCGCCCTTCGGCGAGCTTTAGTTTTTTACATTCCTTGATTTCCTTCCTGACCCACTCATTGTTCAATATCAAGCTATTTAATTTCCAGGTGTTTGATTTGGTTTTCTGCATCTGTCCACGATTAAGTTTTATCTTCAGTGCATCATGGTCTGAAAAGATAGCTGGTACAATGTCTATATTTTTGATTCTGTTGAGGTATGCTGTGTGGCCTAGCGCATGGTCTATTCTGGAAAATGTTCCATGTGCACTGGAAAAGAATGTGTATTCCTTTTTTGGGGGATATAAAGCCCTGTATAGATCTATTAGCCCTCTCTCTTCTATTTCTTCCTTCAAAGCCAGTATTTCCTTGGTGAGTTTTAATCTTCTTGATCTGTCCAGAGGAGACAGTGCGGTGTTGAAGTCTCCAACTACTATTTTGTTGCTCGAGATGTCCTTCTTAAGGTCTGTTAGCAGCTGTTGTAGGTACTTAGCTGGTCCCTCATTGGGTGCGCACACATTTAGGAGTGTGATTTGTTCCTGCTCTACATATCACTTGATTAATTAAAAGTGGCCTTCACTATCCCTTCTAATCTTTTTCAACCTGAAGTCTATGTTGTCTGATACTAGTAAAGCCACCCCAGCTTTTTTGAGGGAGTTGTTTGCTTGCAGGATTGTTTTCCATCCTTTGACTTTGAGTCTGTGTTTGTTCTAGCTATTCAGATGTGTTTCTTTCAGGCAGCAGAATGTTGGGTTAAGTCTCTGAATCCATATTGCCAGTCTGTGTCTCTTAATTGGTGAATTAAGACCATTGATACTGAGAGAGATTATTGTCATAGGGTTTTGTGCCATCATTCTGTAAGTGTTTGTTGTACTTGTAGGGGTTGTTCTTGTCTTACAATAGACCCTTTAGTACTTCTTTTAGGTTTGGTTTTGAGTATATGAAGTTCCTGAGCTGTTGTTTATCCCCAAAGTAGTGTATGATTCCTTCTAGTTTGAATGAGAGTTTAGCCGGATAAAGTATTCTTGGTGAAGTGTTGATTTCATTGAGTTTTTTCACTATATCCCACCATTGCCTTCGAGCTTGGAGGGTTTCCTCTGATAGATCTGCTGTGAGTCTAAGGGGTGCTCCTTTGTATGCAATTTCCTTCTTGGACCTTGCTGCTTGCAGTATTGTGTCTCTCTGAAGGATGTCCATCATTGTAACTATGATATGTCTTGGTGTTTTTCTGTTAGGATCTCTTTTAGCTGGCACTCTTTGGGCACCTTGAATCTGGATGCCCGCATTGTCCAGCTGTGGGATGTTTTCCGCAATGATTTGTTTGACTGTGTCTTTTTCATTGGGGTTGGTTCCCTGTGGTTCTGGTAGTCCAATGATTCTAATGTTGTTCCTCTTGAAATCATCCCCTAGGACTCTGATTCTGGCTAGAGTTATTTTGAGGTCTCTTGCCATGGTTTGTTGTTGCCTGTAGGCCTCTTGCAGCTCATCTTCAAGCATACTGATTCTGTCTTTGGCTGCAGTCATCCTATTGTTGAGGGCAGCCAGAGAGTTTTTGATTTCATGTACCGAATCCTTCATTTCTTTTTGAAGGTTTTTTATTTCTGCTCTCATTTCTTTCCGTATTTTGTCGGCTGTCTGTTATATTGTTTCTGCGAGGTCTTCCTTGAAGTTGTCCATCTTTGCATTGAGTTCATTGAACATGTTGAGGAATTCAACTCTGAATTCTTGATCAGAGAGGTCAAGTTTGTAGGAAACGCCCATTGAGGTTTCCAGACTCCTTTGATCCTCCTCTGCTTGCACTGGGGATTTTCGCTGTTTCTTCATGTTGTTGTTGTGGTATGAAAGAGGGCCCTTGAGATGAGTATCCCTGTTTCCTTTAGTTGCGAAAAAGGATTGTGGATAGGCTCAGTTAATAGTGGTTGCCCTTTTACTTGCTGGTTGTAGAACCTGGTCTCCTACTGAGATGTTTCCTTCAATTCTTATGCGAAGTCTTGTGTTTTATTGACCTACTGCTTGCAAATAGCTAGGATGTTAGTCTTGGATAGGATGTTGAGGAAACTATCTGCCTCTGCGTTAGCGTTGGCCGGCTGGTAATGAGGCCACGCCCACGTTTGTAGGCCACGCCCCTATTAGGCCACGCCCCTTTCCCACAGCCCGGCAGCGGTCAACGGGCTGGGGTCCGCATGCCGGCCACTCGGCCGGCAGTCCGGAGGAGAGGGAAGCGTGGGGTGCTCAGGGCCGCGGAGCCTCAAGTATATGATAACTTAATCTTTGACAAAAGTGAAAAAATTGTGAAGTGGAGCAAGGAAGGCTTCTTCAACAAGTGTTCTGGGAAAATTGGACAGCTACTTTCAAAAAAATTGAACTGAGACCTATGTCTAAATTCAGCTACAAAGGTCAGATTAAAATGGATTAAAGACCAAAATATTATACCTGTATCCATAAGGAACATGGAGGGAAATGTAGGCAGAACCCTCCATGATATTGAACCTAAGGCATCTTTAAGGAAGAATCACCACTGACGTAGCAAGTAGAAACAAACAGAAACAAATAGAACTACATTAAACTAAGGAGCTTCTTCACCTCAAAGGAAACAGTGACAAACACACAGAGAGAGCCCATAGAAGGGAAAAATTACCCATTACCCATCAGATCAGTTCTACAAGATAAAACCTCCAACCCGATCAAAAAATGAAACTTCCTCAAAAAAAAATACAAATGGCCAACAGGCACATAAAAATACTCTACATTGCTAATCATCAGGGAGATACAAATCAAAACAGTGAGATATCATCTCACATCACAGAGACTTGCACACATCAAAAATAAGAACAAACATTGCTGCCAAGGATGTGGGGAGAAACGGAATATAATTTATTGTTGGTGGGAATACTGACTGACTGTTCCAGCCTTTCTAGTAAACAATATGGGCATTCCTCAAAAACCGAAATTGATCTTCCATATCACCCAGTAATACCACTTCTAGGAGTATATCCGGGGGTGGGGGGCATGCAAAAAAACACAGTAGAAAAGACATCTGAACCTGTATGTTCACTGCAGCACTGCTAACAATAGCCAGAATCTGGAAAACAACCCAAGTGCCCAAGAACAGATGACTAGCTAAAGAAACTATGGTACATCTGTACAATGGAGTACTATCCAGCTGTTAGGAAAATGAAGTCATGAAATTTGCTCATAAGTGGATGAACATGGAGAGCATTATGGTAAGTGAAATTAGTCAGAAGAAGAGGGACAGACATAGAATGATTGCACTCATTTGTGGAATATAAAATAACATGACACTAATACCCAAGGATAGTAGAGACAAGGGCCATGAGGATTGTTCCATAGTTGAAAATCTGCCTCAATATTTGGGGGAAAAGGCAGTTGGGATGGAGAAGTGACCACTAAGTCAATGATGGTTGAAGATTGGGATAGGGGTTGTGTGCTGAAAGTAGACTAAGGACCAAACATGATGGCCTCTTGGTACCTGTATTGCATATAAGTAAAAGTATGTAAAGGAATATACACTATAACCTTTAAGTATCTGTACTGAAAACCACAATGCTGGTAAGGAAAGAGAGAGAGATAAAGAGAGAGAGAACAAAGGAAAGAGAAGAAAAAGAGAGAGAAAGCTAAAGAGAAAAAGAGGCGAAGAAAAATGCCTGCCATAGAGGTAGGTTGAGTGGGGTGCAGGTGATGGGAGCGAAACTGGGAACACTGGTGCTGGGAAATGTACACTGGTGGAGGGATGGGTGTTGGAACACTGTATGATTGAAACCTAATTATGAACAGCTTTGTAAAGATCTATCTCACGGTGATTCAATCATAAAATAGCTCTGTTGTACTGTTGTCCCATTGTTCATCGATTTGCTTGAGCAGACACCAGTAATGTCTCCATTGTGAGGCTTGTTGCTACTGTTTTTTGCATATTGAATATTCCATGGGTAGCTTGCCAGGCTCTGCTGTGTGGACGGAATACTCTCGGTAGCTTGCCAGGCTCTCCGAGAGGGATGGAGGAATTGAACCCGTGTTGGCCGCATGCAAGGCAAATGCACTACCTGCTGTGCTATCAATCCAGTACAATAATAAAATAACAAAATAAGTAGATAAAAATAAAATGATACCAAAAACATAAAGGTGCTGCCATTAGGTCTAGGAAAGTTGGTAAAATTAAATGACCAATCAACCAATGAACCTGGTGACTGGAGAGAATACAGTGGATAAGGTGATTGTTTCATATATTGCTGACCTGGGTTAGATCCCTAGCACTTCCTATGGTCCTTCAAGCACCACCAAGCATAATACCTAAATACAGAGCTAGGAGTAATCCGTCAGCAATATTATATGTGGTCCAAATAGGAACAAAAAAAGTAGAATCAGGAAGAGCATCCAAAACTAGTATTCTTTTTTTTTAGTTTTGTTTTTGTCGAAATTGTATCAGCTTTTATTTATTTATTTTTAAAAATTGAATGTAAACACTGAGGTTTAAAAACTTTTACTTGGTATGATTTTATACATAAAACTCCAACACCACATCCTTCACCAGGGAGCTTCTTTCTTCCACTATCAACCCAGTGTCCACACGAGACACGCCCTACCCTTTCTCCCTGTAGTAAACTTCCTAGTGGAAACCAGTTCTCAATTTCTACTTCCTCTGTGCATCTATTATTCCTCTACTATGTTTCTTTATATCCCACTTTTGAGAGATCATTCGGTGTCTTCTCCTCCCCTTCTGGATAACCTCACTCAACATGACACTCTAGGCACATTCAAATGGCAAATTCCATTTTATTTCCTCTTAGAGCCAAGTGATATTCCAGGGCGCATATGTACTATGTTTTTTTTTATCCAGTTACCTCTTCTTGGACACTTTGGCTCTCTCCAGATTTTTGCTACTATAAAGTGTGCAGCCAATAGCATTATCTCATCATCCCTTATGTCTGTGTAGTTTTCCCTTGTGTATATGTATATGTAACACATCTTCATGATCCACTTACCTGTTTTTGAGCACTAAGGTTTCTTCCAAAACTTAACTATTGTTCTGAGTGCTACAATGAACAATGGGAGGCATCACCTTTCCCAAGTTCAAATTATACTACAAAATAGTAGTAATTAAAATAGCACAGTATTGGAATAAAGAGAAAATTGCAGACTAATGGAATAGAAATGAATATACTGAGACAGACCCTCAAATATCACTGTCTGTCACTGTCATCCCGTTGCTCAGTGATTTGTTCGAGTGGGCACCAGTAACATCTCCATTCTCAGACTCGTTGTAATTGTTTTTGGCATATTGAATACGCCACAGGTAGCTTGCCAGGCTCTACCGTGCAGGCGAGATATTCTCGGTAGCATGCCGGGCTCTCTGAGAAGGGTGGAAGAATTGAACCCGGGTGGGCCACATGCAAGGCAAATGCCCTACCCCTGTGCTATCACTCCAGCCCAACTTTCAAATGTATGATCATTAAATACTTGATCAATAAGCAAAGCAATGAAGTGGAAAGCCTCTTTCAACAAGTGGTTCTGTTCTGGGAACACTGGGAAGCTACATGCAAAAAAAGTAATGAACTCAGACCTCTTTATATCCCATGTACAAAAGTCAAATCAAAATGAACTAAAGACTCAATATCAGATCTGAATCAGTAAAGTTCATGGAACAAAATGTAGAAAGAATCTCCATGACAATAAAGCCAAATGAATCTTCAAAGATGAAGTACCAATGACCAAGAAAACTGAAGCAAATATAAATAATGAACAATGATGTGCACACATTCTTTTGAATTGAATGTTTTTCTGTCCTGAGAATAGATATCCAAAAGTGAAATTACTTGGTCATATGGGAGCTCAATTCTGAGTTTACTGAGTATAGTCCATAATGTTTTTCATAGGGCTTGAATGAGACAACATTTCCACCAGCAGTGGATGGATAACAGTTTCTTTTTCACCAGATCCCTGCCAACAGAGATTGATTCCAGTATTTTTTTGTTTTAGGTCATATCCCACGGTGCTCAAGGGTTTCTCCTGACTCTGCTCTCAGGAAGCATACCTGAGGGTGCTCAGGAACCACATGGGATGTGGGGATAAAACCTGGGTTAGCTGCATGCAAGGCATGTACTGTCTCTCCAACTCCTAGTCTCAATATTTTTGATATCTGCCAGTCTCACTGGTGTGAGATGATATCTCATTGTCACCTTTATTTGTATTTCCCTAACATCGTGTGATGATAAACATTTTTTCATGTGCTTTTTGGCCATTCACCCTGATTTTTTAAGAGACTTTTAGATTTTTTGTTGATCTTTGTGAGTACTTTATAGATCCCTGGATATGAACCCTTTATCTGATGTGCTGGGTGAGAATATTTTTCCCATTCAGTTAGCTGTCATTTAGTTTTAGTACATGTTTATTTTGCCATACAGAAAACTAAGTTTGTTGTAGTCCCTTTTGTTTAGTTTTAATTCTGAAGCCTTTGCCAATGACATCATATTGTTGAAAACTCCTTTGAGGTCTAGATCTTGGATCATTCTGCCCAAATTTTACTCAATGTACTTTATAGATTCAAGTCTGATCTCAAAGTCTTTGATCCACTTTGAGTTAACTTTTGTGTAAGGTGTGAGATATGGATTGAGGTTTAATTTCTTGCAAGGATAAGATGAAGAAAAAAGTCCAGAAGCCTTAGCAGGAGTTACCCACAAATATGATATCTCCAATAAAGAATTCAGAGATGATATGCTGAGATTGTTCAATGAACTTAAAGAAACAGTAGAGCAGTCAGCGAAGAAAATATGGGAAGATTTGAGAGCAAAATAGGAAAGCTACATTCAGAAATGTCACGAATGAAAGATTCAGTACATGAAATAAAAAACACAGTGGGTACCCTTAATAATAGAATGGCCCCACAGCTGAAGACAGAATCACTGAGCTTGAAGAGGAGCTGCAGGAAGCTCACAGACAACAACAAACAATGGAAAAAGACCTCAAAAGAGACCTAGGGGGATGATTCCAAGAGGAATAACATTAGAATCATCGGAGTACTGGAAGGACAGGGAGGCAGCCCTAATGAAAAAGCCACAGTTAAATAAATCACTGTTGAAAAGTTCCCAGAGCTGAAGAATGCAGACGTCCAGATCTTAGCAGCCCGAAGGGTGCCAGCTAGAGGAGACCCTAATAAAAAGACTCCAAGACTATCATAGTCAGAATGATGGATGCCACGGATAGGGACACAATACTGCAAGCAGCAAGGTCAAAGAAGGAAATCACATACAAAGGAGAACCTCTTAGATTCACAGCAGACCTATCAGAGGAAGCCCTCCAACCCAGAAGGCAATGGTGGGATATAGTGGAAAAAACTCAATGAAATGAACACCTCACCAAGAATACTCTATCCAACTAAACTCTCACTCAAACTTGAAGGAACCATACACAATTCAGTGGATAAAAAACAGCTCAGGAATTTCATAGACTCAAAAGCAAACTTAAAGAAGGACTAAAGGGACTACTGTAAGACAAGAAAAAACCCTACAAGCGCAAAAAATCCTACAGAAAGATGGAACAAAACCTAGTGACAGTAATCTCAACGTCAATGGTCTAAATGCACCAATCAAGAGACACAGAGTGGCAAAATGGATTCGCAAACTGAACCCAACATTCTTTTTTTTTCTTTTTGGGTCACACCCGGGCATGCTCAGGGGTTATTTCTGGCTTTGCACTCAGGAATTACTCCTGGCGGTGCTTGGGGGACCATATGGGATGCTGAGAATCAAACCCAGGTCGGCTGCGTGCAAGGCAAACGCCCTACCCACTGTGCTTTTGCTCCAGCCCCTGATCCCAACATTCTGCTGCCTACAGGAAGCATTTCTGAATGGTCAGAGCAAACATAAACTCAAAGTCAAAGGATGGAAAACAATCCTTCAAGCAAACAACTACCTCAATAAGCCTGGGTGGCAATACTAGTATCGGACAGCATAGTTTCCAGGTTGAGGAAGACTAGAAGAGACAACGAAGGCCATTTTTTACTAATCAAGGGATATTTACAGCAGGAAAAATTCACACTCCTAAACATATATGCACCTAATGAGGGACCAGCTAAATACTTAAAAAAAACCTTCTAACAGATTTTAAGGAGGACATTGCTAACAACACAATAGTAGTTGGAGACTTCAACACCAATTGATCACCGCTGGATATATCAACAAGATTAAAACTCAGCAAGGAAAGACAGGCCTTGAAGTAAGAAATAGATGAGAGAGGGCTAATAGATCTATACAGGGCTTTGCATCCCCATAAAAAAGTATACACATTCTTTTCCAGTGCACACAGAACATTCTCCAAAATAGATCATGCACTGGGCCACAAAGCATACCTCAATAGAATCAGGAAGATAGAAATTGTATCAACTATCTTCTCAGACCACGATGCTCTGAAGACAGAAGTTAATTATACACAGACATAGAGAACCAAATCAAACACCTGGAAATTAAACAACTCAATGTTGAACAATGAGTGAGTCAGGGGGAAAATCAAGGAAGAAATCAAAAGGTACCTGGAAACAAATGAGAATAAAGACACAAGCTACCAGAACCTGTGGGACACAGCTAACACCACGTTAAGGGGAAAATTTATAGCTCTGCAAGCATATCTCAGGAAGGAAGAAAGGGCCCACATAAATAACTTGACCTCACTGCTCAAGACCTTAGAAAAGGACCAACAAAAGGATCCCACACCAGGCAGGAGGAAAGAAATAATAAAACTTAGAGTAGAAATCAATAACATGGAAACCCAAAAAACAATCCGAAAGATCAATGAAACTAAGAGCTGGTTCTTTGAGAAAATAAATAGGACTGATAAACTACTAGCAAGACTCACAAAGAAAGAGAGATAGAACCCTACTAAACTAAATCAGAAATGAAAAGGGGAGCATCACAAGAGAAACCAAAGAAATTCAAGAAATCATCAGAGACTACTTGGAAAGTCTGTATGCCACGAAACAAGTGAATCTAGAAGAAATAGATAAATTCCTGGATTCCTGTAACCTCCCAAGACTGAACCAATGCCTGAATAGACCCATTATTATCAAGGAAATTGAAACTGTAATCAAAAGTCTCCCCAGAAACAAAAGTCCAGGTCAAGATGGATTCACTAGCAAATTCTTCCAAACATTTAAAGAGGATGCATTGCTAGTTATTTTCAAACTTTGCCAGGAAATTGAGGAAAAAGAAACACTCCCAGATTCTATGAGGCACACATCACCCTAATAATAAAAGCAAACAGAGACACCACAATAAAAGAAAATTACAGGCTGATATCTCTGATGAATATGGATGCAAAGATCCTCAGCAAAATATTAGCAAATAGAATACAACAACTCAAAAAAGATGAGACACCACGACCAAGTGGGATTCATCCGGAGGATGCAAGGGTGGTTTAACATTCGGAAGTTAATAAGCATAATCCATCATATCAACAAAAGAAAATATAAAAACCATATGATGATATCAATAGATGCAGAGAAAACATTTGAAAAGATCCAGCACCCATTCATGATGAAAACTCTCACCAAAATGGCTTTTGACAACACCTTCTCCAGATGGAGCCCTGGTGACACTGAGCAGCAACTAACACGGCTCCGGCTTGCGGGACTGGGACACATCCGAACTGCACGACCAATAATGCGGCCGCGCGACCTTTTCTAAAATCTGAAAACATGCAATATTTTAATGGAAAACCAATTTTCAAATGCTTCCTTTGTAGGGCTGTCTTTCTCTGGGGGAAACTCCAACAACTATAGTGAGTTTTGTGTTGCAATATGGAACGTAATCATGGTAAAGAGAAAATGAAGTGAAATTCTTCACTTATACAGTTTGGGGTGGGGGGGCGGTGGCGGTGGGTTTACTGGGGATTTTGGTGGTGGAATATGGGCACTGGTGAAGGGATGGTGTTTTCATATTGTATAACTGAGACATAAACCTGAAAACTTTGTAACTTTCCACATGGTGATTAAATAAAAAATTTTTTAAAAAAAGCTTAAAAAATGGGTTTTGAAGGAACTTTCCTCAATATAGTCAAAGCCATATACCACAATCCGAAAGCAAGCTTTACACTTAACGGGGGAAAACTAAAGGCCTTTCCTCTAAGATCAGGGACAAGACAAATATGCCCACTCTCACCACTGCTGTTCAACATTGTACTGAAGTAATTGCAATAGCTGTTATGCAAGCAAAAGATATTGATATTAAGGGCATCCAGAAATGAAGAAACCAAGCTCTCACTATTCGCAGATGATATGATACTAAATTTAGAGATTCCTAAAGCCTTTACCAAGAAACTCCTAGAAACAATAGACTTGTACAGTAAAGTCGCAGGCTATAAAATCAATACCCAAAAGTGTATGGCTTTCCTATAGGCAAATAATGAGACAGAGGAAAGTGGCATGAAAAAAGCAATCCAGCAACAATAGTGCTCCAGAAAATCAAGTACCTCGGAATCAGCCTAAGGAGGTGAAGAATTTGTACCGATAAACCTACAAAACGTTACTTTACGAAATAAAAGAGACCATGAGGAAATGGAAACACATACTCTGCTCATGGATTGTAAGAATTAACATTGTCAAAATGGCAATACTCCCCAAAGCATTATACAGATTCAATGTGATCCCTATAAGTATAACCATGACATTCTTCAAGGAAGTGGACCCAACACTTCTGAAATTCATATGGAACAAAAAAACGCATGAATAGCTAAAGCAATTCTAGGGAAAAAGAAGATGGGAGGTATCACCTTCCTCAACCTCAAACTTTACTACAAAGTGGTAATAATTTAAAAATATGGTGCTGGAACAAAGGGAAAGCAGTAGACCAATAGAACAGTGTCGAATATTCTCACACACATCCTCAAATATATGACAATCTAATCTTTGATAAGGGAGCAAGAAATGTGAAGTGGATCAAAGAAAGCCTCTTTAATAAATGGTGATGGCAAAACTGGACAGCTACATGCAAAAAATTGGCTCAGACCTTTACCTAACACCATGCAAAAAAGTCAGATCAAAATGGATTAAAGACCTCAATATCCAACCAGAATTCATCAAGTACATTGTAGACAAGGTTGGCAAAACCCTCTATGACATTGAAGCTATAGGTATCTTCAAAGATGACTTGACACTGACTAAGCAAGTGGAAACAGAGATAAACAAATGGGACTATCTTAAAATAAGAAGCTTCTGTACCTCTAAAGTAACAGTGCCCAGAATACAAAGACAATACACAGAATGGGAAAGTATATTCACCCAACACCCATCTGATAAAGGGTTGATATCAAGGATATACAAGGCACTGGTTGAACTCCACAAGAAAAAAAATCCAATCCCATCAGAAAATGGGGCGATGAAATGAATAGAAACTTTCTCAAAGAAGAAATCAGAATGGCTAAAAGGCACATGAGAAAATGCTTTACATCACTAATCATCAGGGAGATGCAGATAAAAACAACAATGAGATATCATCTCACACCACAGAGACTGGCCCACATCCAAAAGAAATAAAGCACCGAGTGTAGGCACGGTTGTGGGGAGAAAGGGACTCTCCTTCACTGCTGGTGGGAATGCTGACTGGTTCAGCCCTTTTGGAAAACAATACGGAAGACTCTCAAAAAATTAGAAATTGAGCTCCCATTTGACTCAGCAATACCACTTCTGGGAATATATCCTAGAGATATATTCCCAGGATATATCTCCCAGGATATAAAATGTATCGTAGAAATGTCATCTGCACTTGCATGTTCATTGCTGCACTATACAGCAATGAACATGCAAGTGCAGATGTCATTTCAAAATTTTGAAAAAACCCGAGTGCCCAAGAACAGATGACTGGTTAAAGAAACTTTGGTACATCTACACAATGGAATACTATGTTCGAGCATTGTATAACTGAGACTTAAACCTGAAAGCTTTGTAACTTTCCACATGGTGATTCAATAAAAGAATAAAATAAAAGAAAAGATAAAGTCATAAAATTTCATATAAGTGGATCAACATGGAAAGTATTATGTTAAGTGATAAGAGAGTCTCTTGCTCACACACCTTGCTGTCTTCCCCGGGGCCCCTCGGAGGGCATGGGATCCAGCTTTCCTCCCCACCCTGAGCAGAGCTCCTCGTGGCCGAAGACCTCCAGAACCTAGCCACAGCCCCTCTCCACATGTTCGGACAAGCCTCACACATGAAGGTACAGGCAGAGGAACCCAGGTGTGTGTAATCCCATCAATGGCCTACATCCAGAGACTTAAAAGCAAGCTCCCAGAAGTGGCCTCATCATATCTTATAACTTAGTTCTCCGTCTTGGAGAAACTAGCAAGCTACTGA
Organism: Sorex araneus; assembly: GCF_027595985.1. NCBI lineage: Eukaryota > Metazoa > Chordata > Mammalia > Eulipotyphla > Soricidae > Sorex > Sorex araneus. The sequence continues at coordinate 108,207,623 of NC_073313.1, forward strand.
GAGTTTACTGCACACATGGGATAGCCTTGCAAGCTTCCCATGGTGTATTCATATGCGAAAGCCAGTAACAAGCTGGATCTCATTCCCCTGACCCTGAAAGAGCCTCCAATGTGGCATGGTTGGGAAGGCGGAGTAAAGAGAGGCTTCTAAAATCTCAGGGATAGGACGAATGAAGAGGTTATTGAGACCGCTAGAGAAATTCGATGATCAATGGGATTTTGTGATTTTGTGAAGTGAAATGAATTAGAAAGAGATGTACAGGTATAGAAAGATTGCACTCATCTGTGGAATATAAAGTAACAGAATAGGAGAGTAACACCCAAGAATAGTAGAGATAAGGGCCATGAGGTTTGCCCCACGTCTTGGAAGCCAGCCTCACATGGTGGGGGAAAAGGCAGCTTAGACAGAGAAGGGAACACCAAGTAAAGGCTGATGGGAAGACCCGCTCGGGTTGGGAGCTGCCCAAAATAGAATATAGACCAAACACGATGGCCACTCACTACCTCTATTGCAAGCCAGAACACCCAAATGGAGAGAGAGAACAAAAGGGAACGCCCTGAAACAGAGGCGGGGTGGGGAGAAAGATGAGGTGGTGGGTGGGAGGGGTACTGGGATCACTGGTGGTGGAGAATGGGCACTGGTGGGGGAATGGTACCCAATCATTGTATGACTAAAACGCAAACACGAATGTTTGTAAGTATGTAACAGTACCTCATGTGATTCACTACTAAAATAAATAAAAGAAAATAAATATTATTAAAAATGCTGTCTTGATTCCATTTCAATATTTTAGTTCCTTGGAAAAAATTAGCTTACTCTATATATACTTAAAAAAATCATATAGATGGTCAGCCCTGTGTGGGGCCAGAGCTACAGTGGGTCATGTGATTGTCTCACGTGCAGCTAACTCCGGTCTTCCAGGAGTAAGCAGCCTTGTACAGTAGTGGACACACTGGGCTGCAGAGCATTGGCTTCGGACCTCATGGTGTGCTGAGCCCACTGGTGCCCACTCTGTCCTCTGGCCCTGTGTGAAAGGGGACTGCAGGCTTCAGATGCAGTGTTTCCACTCATTTTCTCACAGAAGCACCTGAGGGATTTATGGCTCGTGATAAATATTGAAGCTTTTGGGACTGGGATCATAGTACAGAGGATGCCTTGCCATGATTGACCTGGATTCAGCTCCCCAGCCTACTTCAAAATTTCTGCCATTTGAAACTTAATAGGTTTTGACAATTACAGATGTTTGAGGAAAAGTGCAACTTCTGCTTTGTCTAATAACATTTCCCAGTTGCTCAGCCACGTGTGTGTGTTCAGTGTGCAAGACAGACTGGCCTGCAGGTGTGTCAGAAAGTGGTCTTGGTAGGTTGCACGCTACACTACCTTTGGAGGTCTGACTTAGTATCAGCCAACAGCTACATTGAACTGGAGTATCTGGCTCTGCTCAGGGACCCCTCCTGCAGAGGCTGGGGGACCATGTGTTGCCTCAGGGAATCCAGCCCACGACTGCCTGCTGTACTAGTTTTCCAGCCATCGACTACTGATTGTTTTCCTTCAGGAAATCCTTTCACTAAAGTGTGAAGTGGGGGCCTTAGTGATAGTACAGCAGGTAGGGCGTTTTGTCTTGCACACAATCAACTGAGGTTTGAATCCTGGCATCCCATATGGACCACTGAGTGTCGCCAAGAGTGACTGCTGAATTCACAGCCAGAAGTAACCCCAGGGTGTTGCATGAACTTTCGTGCAGTCCGAGGCTCTGAGATAAGAAACACAGAAGAAATGTGTTTCATGGGGGTCCAAGGCTCTCTCTCTCTGGCTCTTGGCAAAGGTAGAGAGCCCCGTGATCTCCTTTTATTGATCATGGTACCTCTAAAGGGCGCAATACAGTGATGTCACCAAAGGCATCAAAAGAAGTTACAGCAAGAACATTGAGGCAGTAGAACATGCATTATTTCCTTGCATCTGCAGGCCAGTAATCTAGGCCTCCGGAAAGAAGATACAAAACCAAAACTGAAACCTTTCTTGGGCTAAAATCATTTGGATTTACATCCCAAAGACAAAACTGGGCTGCCACATGAAATCTACATGTTAATTACAAAACTAGGCAGGCACCTGAAATCTACATCCCAAAGACTAGTGTAAAAAACTAAGGCACGCCGAAGGGCGTGTGCACTCGTGGGCTCTCCCGGTGGCTCTGTCTCACCGCCCACGTTCAGTGCTCTGGGACCGTTGTGTATGGGCTGGATAGGAACTGCTGTTGGCCAAGGACCAGCAAGGGAAGAACAAGGACTAAGCTGGTTGCTGATTAGTTACCATTTATTCAATCTTCCATCTTTCTCATCTCCCTCACTGCACTTCCAGCTCCGTCCTCTCTCTGAATCTACTGAAGCTTCTGGATCCTCTTGTCACTCTCCTCCCTCTTTCTCTCTCCCCCTTGCCCCCAGGCTAAACACAGGCAGGTAGCAAAATCATCATAAGAAAGCCCTTCCTGAGGGCTGGGCATTCCAAAGCCCTTCCTGACTCTTAAGGTGTTTTTCTCCTTTCCTCAGTCCAAACACTCATTAACATCTTAATACTAGTTATTTTTGTATGGGCATAGCAAGAGATACATTGAGGCTTGCAAGGCAGCTCTCCTGGCAACATCTTGTCACAGAGTCAGACTACAGCACTCAGGCCAGATTAACTATTCCTAACCCTAGCAGGGTCCAAATCTAGTTATCACTGTTTGGATCATGACAACATTTTTCCATGATCAAGCTCTTAACGTATAGTTAAACATTAGGCACTTTGGCCAGGCCCATCTCGATGCCAGGGTAGCACACAACTCACCGCTTGCCCTGGGTCCATTTCGTCCCTCGTTGGAACCCTGCTTGTGGGGGTGCTAGGAAGTAAGGGCAGCTGAGGCTTAGGTTGAGAGAACAGATGCCCTGGAGGAAAATATCATGTAGAGTCAAATGACTCCCACGTTACACAAGCATAGCATTTGCTAAGTCTTCCTGTGACCATACAAAAAGGACATTGCTCTGAATAAACTGTGCAAAGGACTCAAGGAGAAGAGAAAAACAATATTTGCAAGTCAACAGAACACTATGAAAGAAGTTACAAATAAGCACAGAGGAATGGGAGCACCATAACGCGAGTAACCCAATAAACCTAAACTTCCCGAGGCTATGTTATCCTACAGACTAGGCTGGGCCAGAGCCTACATTTTGCAATCTCAAAGGTCAGGCATGGCTAACACCGGAGATCTGCATGTCAAAGACCAGCCAGGCTTCTGTGAGAGAAGGAAAACTGTTCTTTTGAATATACTGAAATTATTTTCTGAAGGCAGCTTGAAGAAGGAAAATATTTCTGTCTGTAGTACAGTCTATTTGGGCTCGCCCTGATGGCTCAGTCCATCCCCAACGCCAGAGCATCTCCAGGTGTGGCCCAAAAAGAAATCAAAGTAGTGTTAAGTGGGGGCTAGGTCAGGGAAGGGGCAGCTGAGACAGTGTTGGAGGGATGTGGTCACTCTGGATGAGGACTGGGTGCTGTAAGGAGGTCAGATGATGTGCAGGAGACTCTTTCCTACCAGATTTGGAGCCCACAGTGCCTGGGGCAAGGGGGAAGAAAGAGGAAAATATTCCAGCCTTTGAGGCAGTTGGAGGAGGGAAGGCTGGAGGGAAAGGAGGGAAATTTGAGACTTTGGTGAAGGGATTGGTGTTAGTCCATTATAAACCTGAAACTCAATCATGAATAACTTTGTAATTCATGATTCAACTGAAAAACAATTTAAAAACCGTCTACATGTAGTAGGGCTTTTGGGTAAGTATTTTGGCTCTCTCATTTACATTTTTGGAATACAACAAAATAGTCCAAATAAACAATCTCATCATGGGTTACTCCATTTTTGGAGCATAAAGGCCCTTGAGACCAAAAGGCTTGCATGCTGCCGCTACTTGGCAGGGGGGTGGCAGGGAGGCCATGTCGTCCTGTTTTTGAGTGACTTTGGCTGTGTGGCTCTGTGGTGTAGACACTACAGTTGAAAAATTCCGGCTTGGATAAATACTCTTAATACCTTGGTTCCTTCTATTTGGTAGGAGGTAGAATTTTCTGTTGAGAGAACATTTCCGTGCAGAAGTGTTGAGCGATCATCTAAGATGATGTGCAGGTGTCCCAGTTCGAGAGAGAAGCCTCTCCTGGGGGAGGTGGGCGCTGTCAGAGGACCCCGCTCACCCGGCGCTAGCCTGCACAGCTGCCGATGAAACCCTCCTGCAGGAACTCAAGACAGTTTCTTTAGCTTTGGCCTTGGTTGCAGATGGTTTTGGTCTTTATGACGTGCTTTGGATCCTGAAGTTCTTACTTCGATTCTTGGTGTGTTGAAAGTGCTGCAGGTGCTCTTGAGTACCATGCAGTTCAGGAGACATAACACAAGGCCCCTCCCTGCTGGCCCTGCGCTCCAGTGCTTGGGGCCCTCTACCTGGCCTATGAACTGAATTGTTTTAGAATTTATTTGAACAATGAACATAATGAATTTTCCAAATATGAAGTCAAGATGAATGAAACGTTCTTTAAAATGATCTGAATATTCTGAATATGTACTTTTATCTCATTCCATGTCACAGTTTTTTCCCATCTGTGAAGCAAATTAGTTTTTCTGGTGGGGGAGAGAGGGAGAACACACCCAGTGATGCTCAAGGGCTATGGGTTACTCCTCGCCCTGTACTCAGGGATTACTTTTGATGGTACTCAGGATGCCAAGGATTAAACCTGGGTGAACAGAGTGCAAAGTAAGCACCCTCCCCACTATGCTATCCTGGAGCACCACCAGGAGGGATCCCTGAGCACCCCCTTGTCATGGCCTCCCAAAACAAAAGCCAACATGTTGTAATTCAAGTCAGTGATGTTCAAATTAACACTTAACAATTTGAGTTTTTTAAATCTTGGAACATCTTTTTTAATAAATGTTTGGTTTGTTGACGCTTAAAAGTAATGTTTAAACAGGAACTAGAGAGATAATACAGCAGGTAAGGCTCTTGCCTTGTACCCGACTGACCCTGACATCCCATATAGTCCCCTGAGCACTTTTAAGTGTGGCCCCCAAAAGAAAATATAAATTAAACTGGGAGGTAAAGTCCCATTGGATTCTTTATAAAATCTGTTTTTGAAGTTTTGGAGTCATACCTGGCAGTGCTCTTGGCTTGTGTGCGGCTCTTTGTTTAGGGATCCCTCCTGGTAGGTTAGGGACCTGGTGGGATGCTTGGGGTTGCACCCAGGTGGGCTGGGTGCTAGGCAAGCGCCCTATCTGCTCTGCTCCCTCTCCAGCCCCAGATCCTTATGTTGAGGTGGGACTCACCACCTTTGAAAGCTGTGGTAGCCGGAGGAGGGTTCCAAATGGTTGAAGAGCAGTCCATGGTTCTGTCTCTTTAAAAGGAGGCACCTCAGAATGTTGGTCTTTGTTCTGAGGTCACTGAGGATCTCACAGTTACTGGGAGGCGGTTGGAGTGAACTGCAGTAGCGGAGGTGAGGTGTGTACCAGATTCAGGCTCAGCTGGGGGCATTGGACAGTTGGTTGGCTTATTGCTTGAATTGAGATGTTCAAGAATGGGTACTTCAGGCCTTCCTAGGTTAGGGCTGTGTGTGTGAGCTGCGTGTGACAGTTTGAAAGAAGAGGGGTAATAAGCCAGAGAGACGGTACAGTGGATAGGGTGCTTGTCTTGCATGTGACTGCTGTGGATGGGATCCCTGCATTCCATATGGTGCCCCAGTATCACCAGAAGATATTGCTAAGCACAGAGCCAGGAGTAACTCCTGAACATCACCTGGTGTAGCTCTGCTCCCCGCTGCCAAAAGGTGGGGGGCATTAGACACAAAGATGGTGTGTTCTTAAGATGGTCAGTAACTGATCAGGAACTGCAGTCTCTTTTATTTTTAAGATGATGAACTTACTTTAATCCTTATTGGAGAGGTGTTTAAGTAAAGCTCTTACTAGCAGTCTCTTTTTTAAAAAAGTTCACTGTATCACTGTCACTGTCATCCTGTTGCTCATCGATTTGCTCAAGCAGGCACCAGTAACGTCTCCAATGTGAGACATGTTACTGTTTTTTAATTAAAAGCCTAATATTGAATATTACAATTGGTATATCTATATCTTATAGCCTAGTTCTCCCTCTGGGAGAACCTGGCAAGCAACCGAGAGTTTCCTGCCCGCATGGGAGAGCCTGGCAAACTCCCCATGGCATATTCATATGCCAAAACCAGTAACAATGATGGGTCTCATTCCCCTGACTCTTAAAGAGCCTTCAATGCGGCACCATTGGAAAGGACGAATAAAGAGAGCCTTCTAAAATCTCAGGGCTAGGACTAATGGAGACATTACTGAAACCGCTCGAGAAATTCAATGATCAACGAGATGATGATGACGATGATGATGGTATATGATTTGTTAATAGTTGTTACTAACTTGATGAAATTTCCTTCCATCCCTATTTTTGAAGGTTTTTATTTATTGTACATTTTGCCTCTAAAAATATATTATAGCATGTTATTTGATTTGCATATATTGAACCATCCTTGCATCCCTGGGATAAATCACACTTGAGCATGGTACATGATCTGCATAATATATTGTGTTTAATTCACTAGAATTTTATTGAGGATCTTTGCATCCCTGTTTATCAGATATACTGGTCATATTTTAAAAATATTAATTTAATTCATTTATTATAACATTGTTTTTATTCTAACATTGTTTTTAATTGAGTTACCATGAGATAAACAGTTTTTTAAAAATTTTATTGAATCACTGTAAGATAGTTACAAGCTTTCGTGTTTGGGTTACAGTCACACAATGATCAAAAACCCATCCCTCCACCAGTACACATTCCCCACCACTGATATCTTAGGTGTACCCCTCCTTTCCCACCCTCCCCCGCCTCCATGGCAGACAATATTTCCCATACTCTCTCTCTACTTTTGGGCATTATGGCTTGCAACATAGACACTGAGAGGTCATCATGTTTGTTCCATTATCAACTTTAGACAATCATCTCCCATCCCAACTGGCTCCTCCAGCCATCATTTTCTTAGTGATCCCTTCTCTATTCTATCTGCCTTCTCTCCTCCACTCATGAAGCAGTCTTCCAGCTATGGGGCAATCCTTCTGACCCTTGTATCTACTGTCCTTGGGTGTCAGCTTCATGTGATGTTATTCTATACTCCACAAATGAGTGCAGTCCTTTGATGTCGTCCCTCTTTTTCTGACTCATTTCACTTAGCATGATACTCTCCATGTCTATCCATTTATAAGCAAATTTCATGACTTAATCTCTCTCTTTTATTTTTTGCTTTTTGGGTCACACCCAGTGATGCTCAGGGGTTACTCCTGGCTTTGCACTCAGGAATTACTCCTGGCAGTGCTTGGGGGACCATATGGGATGCCGGGGATCGAACCCGGGTTGGCCGCGTGCAAGGCAAATGCCCTACCCGCTGTGCTATCGCTCCGGCCCCCCCCTTTTTTTTTGCTATGCCTCTCTTAACAGCTGCATAGTATCCCATTGTTTATTTTTTTATTATTATTTTTTTAGAGTACCATCTTATTTATTACCAGCTGGTTCCCTGTTTTTTTTTTATAAATTTATTTATTTTTAATTAGAGAATCACCGTGAGGGTACAGTTACAGATTTATACACTTTTGTGCTTATACTTCCCTCATACAAAGTTCGGGGACCCATCCCTTCACCAGTGCCCATTCTCTACCACCCGTAAACCCAGCGTCCCTCCCACCCTCCCCAATCCCATCTCCCCCCCCACCCCACCCTGCCACTGTGGCAGGGCATTCCCTTCTGTTCTCTCTCTCTCTAATTAGCTGTTGTGGTTTGCAATAAAGGTGTTGAGTGGCCGCTGTGCTCAGTCTCTAGCCCTCATTCAGCCTGCAACTCCCTTCCCCCACATGGCCTTCGACTACAATGTAGTTGGTGATTGCTTCTCTGAGTTGCCCTTTCCCCGGAACGTGAGGCCAGCCTCGAAGCCATGGAGTCAACCTCCTGGTACTTATTTCTACAGTTCTTGGGTGTTAGTATCCCACTCTGTTATTCTATATACCATAGATGAGTGCAATCTTTCTATGTCTGTCTCTCTCTTTCTGACTCGTTTCACTCAGTATGAAACTTTTCATGCCCATCCACTTAACTACAAAATTATTGACCTCCTTTTTTCTAACCTCTGCATAGTATTCCATTGTATAGATGTACCAAAGTTTCCTCAACCAGTCATCCGTTCTGGGGCATTCGGGTTTTTTCCAGATTCTGGCTATTGTAAACAGTGCTGCGATGAACATACATGTGCAGATGTTGTTTCGATTGTACTTTTTTGCCTCTCTGTGATATATTCCCAGCAGTGGTATTGCTGGGTCAAATGGGAATTCAATATCTAATTTTTTGAGAATCATCCAAATTGATTTCCAGAAGGGCTGAACCAGTCGGCATTCCCACCAGCAGTGAAGAAGGGTCCCTTTCTCCCCACATCCTCTCCAACAGCGGTTGCTTTTGTTCTTTTGGATGTGTGCTAGTCTCTGTGGTGTGAGGTGGTATCTCATGGTTGTTTTGATCTGCATCTCTCTGATGATTAGTGATGCAGAGCACTTTTTCATGTGCCTTTTGGCCATTCGTATTTCTTCCTTGGTAAAGTTTCTGTTCATTTCTTCGCCCCATTTTTTGATGGGGTTGGATGTTTTCTTCTTGTAGAGTTCAACCAGTGCTTTATATACCCTTGATATCAACCCCTTATCTGATGGGTATTGTGTAAATATCCTTTCCCATTCTGTGGATAGTCTTTTTATTCTGGGCACTGTATCTTTTGCGGTGCAGAAGCTTTTTAGTTTAATGTAGTCCCATTTGTTGATCTCTGTTTTTATTAGATTGCTTAGTTCCGTGTCACCTTTGAAGATACCTTTATCTTCAATATCGTGGAGGGTTTTGCGACCTTGTCTTCAATGTACCTTATGGTTTGTGGTCTAATGTTGAGGTCTTTAATCCATTTTGATCTGACTTTTGTGCATGGTGTCAGGTCAAGTTCTAAACCCATTTTTTTGCATGTGGTTGTCCAGTTGTGCCAGCACCATTTGTTAAAGAGGCTTTCCTTGCTCCACTTCACATCTCTTGCTCCCTTATCAAAGATTAGATGATCATACATTTGAGGTTGTGTGTAGGGATATTCCACCCTGTTCCATTGGTCTACGGCTCTGCCTTTGTTCCAGTACCATGCTGTTTTAATTGTTACTGCTTTGTAGTAAAGTTTGAGGTTGGGGAGGGTGATGCCTCCCATCATCTTTTTCCCAAGAATTGTTTTAGCTATCCTTGGACGTTTGTTATTCCATATGAATTTTAGGATTGCTTGATCCATTTCTTTGAAGAATGTCATGGGTATACTTATAGGGATCGCATTGAATCTGTATAATGCTTTAGGGAGTATTGCCATTTTGACAACATTGATTCTCCCTATCCACGAGCAGGGTATATGTTTCCATTTCCTCATGTCCTCTTTGATTTCATGGAGTAGCGTTTTGTAGTTTTCTTTGTAAAGATCTTTTACTTCCTTGGTTAAGCTGATTCCGAGGTACTTGATTTTCTGGGGCACGACTGTGAATGGGATTGCTCTTTTCATGTCCCTTTCCTCTGCCTCATTTTTTGCATATATGAAGGCCATGGATTTTTGGGTATTGATTTTGTAGCCTGCAACTTTACTGTATAAGTCTATTGTTTCTAAGAGTTTCTTAGTAGAGGTTTTAGGCTTCTCTAGGTATAGTATCATGTCGTCTGCAAATTGTGAGAGTTTGATTTCTTCCTTTCCTATCTGGATGCCCTTAATCTCTTTTTCTTGTCTAATAGCTATCGCAAGTACTTCCAGTACTATATTGAAGAGGATTGGTGAGAGTGGGCATCCTTGTCTTGTGCCTGATCTCAGAGGAAAGGCCCTTAGTTTTTCCCCGTTGAGGATAATGCTTGCCGTAGGCTTGTGATAGATGGCTTCGACTATCTTGAGGAAAGTTCCTCCAAACCCCATTTTGGCGAGGGTTTTCATCATGAAAGGATGTTGGATCTTGTCAAATGCTTTCTCTGCATCTATTGATATGATCATATGGTTTTTATCTTTACTTTTGTTGATATGCTGGATTATGTTGATTGATTTCCGAATGTTAAACCATCCTTGCATCCCTGGGATGAATCCCACTTGGTCGTGATGTATGATCTTTTTGATGAGTTGTTGGATCCTATTTGCTAGTATTTTGTTGAGGATCTTCGCATCGGTGTTCATCAGGGAAATTGGTCTGTAATTTTCTTTCTTAGTGGTGTCTTTGTTTGCTTTTGGTATTAGGGAGATATGTGCTTCATAGAAACTGTTTGTATCCCATTGTTTAGATGTAGCAAAGTTTCTTTAACCAGTCCTCTGTTTAGGGCACTCAGGTTGTTTCCAGATTTTGGCTATTGTGAACAGTGCTGTGATGAATATATAGCTACAGATGTCATTACTACTGTGCTTTTTTGCATACTCGGGATATATTCCCAGAAGTGGTATTGCAGGGTCATATGGAAGCTCAATTATGAGATACACAGTTACAAAACTGTTCATGCTTGGGTTTCAGTCTTACAATGTATTCTATCTTTCTTAAACTTCTTTATATCTCTAAAATAATTGCCAGGCTTCTATTTATTGGAAGATATTTATGACCAATTAACAAATGAGTTTTATTCTTGGAGATTTAGAATGGATACGACTACATGTTTCTTTAAAAAATTTTATTGATTGAGATTATGTGGTTTACAGTGCTGTTAAAATAAATGGTTTCTTATGAGCATAATCCCAAAACCTCACCCATCATCCAAGTACCCATCTCTCTCCCTCAAGGACCCCAATGTCCCTCCCTTTAAGTACCTCCACTGACTAAGTTATGTGCATCACTTCTCCCATTATGTTGCCTTTGGTACATAGTTGTGATACACACACACACACACACACACACACACACACACACACATATATATATATATATATATATATTGCTCCTCCTTTTTGTCATTTCTATCAACAGTGGATGTGGATTCCTTTCTCATGATCACATCAATACTGACTGTTCCAGGCTTTTGGATATGTGCCATACTCACTGATGTGAGATAATATCTCAATGCTGTTTCAATTTGCATTTCCCTAATTATGAGTGATGATGAGCACTTTTTTATATGCTTGTTGGCCATCCATATGTTTTCTTTGCGAAAGTGTCTTTTCATTTCCTCTCCCCATTTGTGGATTGAGTCATTGAAATTTTTTTGGTTGTTGTTGAGTTTAGTGAGTGCTATATAGATTTTATATGTAAACCCTTTATCTCATGTATGCAAGTATTTTCTCACATTCAATAATGGGTCGTTTTATTAGAGCTTGAGTTATTTCAATATGCAGAAGCCTTTTAATTTGATGTGGTCACATTTATCTGTTTTGTTTTTGTTATCTTTGCCATTGTGGTCATTGCATTGAAGATGTTTCTGAAGTCAATTTCTGGTGTGTTTTGCCAATGTTTTCTACAGTATATTTTATGAATTCTGGTCTAATCTCGACATCATTAATGCATGTTAAGGTTATTTTTGTGAATTGTGTGAGATATGGTTCTAATTTCCTTTTTATTGCATGTGCATACCCAGCCTTTTTAATATATCATTTATTGAAGATATTTTCTTTAGCTCCTTTGTAATAGATTTGCTGCCCACAAATCTTGAATTTAACTTGGCACTGTCATATAGTTCAAAGTTTCAAAATGCAATATTTTCCATTTTCTTGTTTCTTCTTTGGATTGCTTTGGCTATTCAAAAATTTTGTGATTCAATACAAGTTTTTAAATTCATTTTTAATTGCATCATCATGAGATACAGTCACAAGGTTATTCATGATTGGGTTTTGGTCCTACAATATGCCAACAGCCATCCCTTCACCAATGTACACTGCCCCCTACCAATGTCTACAGGTCCCTCCTGCCACACCCCCCAATGCTTCCTCTCCGGCAGTCACTTTTCTTCTTTCTCTCACTCTCTCTTCCTCTCTCACTCTCTCTCTCTCTGCTTCTGGGCATTATGGCTTGCAATGCAGATACTTAAAAGTTTTAATGGATATCCCTTTACCTACTTCACTCATTAAATTCTTGTCTAGTAATCACTTCTAACTGTCATTGTCATAGTGGTCCCTTCTCTATCATAACTGCATTAATGTCCCCTCTACCCTTGACTTGCCTCAAGCTTCCAACACTTGACTACCTTCTAGAAACTAGAAGCCCTTGTTTCTTCTGTCTTTGAGTGTTAGTCTTAGACCATGTTTTGATTAATCCCACAAAAAGTGCAATCATTGTATGTCTGTACCTCTCCTCTGACTCATTTCACTTAGCGAGATACTATCCGTGTCCATCAATTTATAAGCAAATTTCATGACTTCATTTTTCCTGGTGGCTGCATAGTATTCCATTGTGTATATGTATCATAGTTTTTTATCCAGTCTTTAGTTCTCTGGCACTTGACTTTTTTCCAGATTCTGGCTAATGTGAATAGCTCTGCAATGAATGAACATACAAATACAGATGGTGTTTCTGCTGTGGGATTTTAGGCCACCAGAGTATATTCTCAGACGTGGTATTTCTGGGTCATACGGAAGCTCAATTTCTAGTGTTTTGGAAATGTCCATATTGTTTTCCCAAAAGTCTGGACCAGTCAGTATTCCAACCAACAATGAATGAGAGTCCCTTTGTCCACACATCTGCACCAGCACTGGCTTTGTTATGTGCCAGTATCTGTGGGGTGAAATGACATCTCATTGTTTGGATTTGTATCTCCCTGATGATTATTGATGGAGACCATTTTTTTCATATATCTTTTGTCCTCTTGTATTTATCCTTGAGGAATTTTCTCTTCATGTATTCTTCCCATTTATTTATGGGGTTTGGTGGTTGTTCTTGTAATTTTCTACCGTGCCTTATATATCATTGATATGTGCCCCTTGTTAGATGGTAAAATGGTTTTGGGTAATTAATTTTTCCCACACCATGGGCATCCTTTGTATCTTGGTCACAGTTTCTTTTGAGGTGCAGAAGCTTCTTAGTTTAATGTAGTCCCGTTTATTTGTGTTTGCTTCAATTTGCTTGGTCACTGGTGCTTCATATTTGAAGATTAATTTGGCTTCATTGTCATGGAAATTCTGTCTACATTTTGTTCCATGAACCTTACTGATTCATGTCTGAATTGAGTCTTTAGTTAATTTTGATTTGACTTTTGTACATGGGATAGAAAGAGGTCTGAGTTCATTGCTTTTTTTTGCATGTAGCTGCCCAGTTTTTCCAGAACCACTTGTTGAAAGATGCTTTCCACTTCATAGTTTTGCTCATTTATCAAATATTTAATGATCATATATTTGAGGGTCTGTCTCAGTATATTCAACTCTATTTCATTGGTTTGAAATTCTCTCTTTATTCCAACACTATGCTATTTTAATTACTACTACTTTGTAGTACAATTTGAAGTTGGGAAATATCATGCTTCCCATCTTCTTTTTCCTATTGATTGAGTTAGCTCTTAGTGGGGGTTTACTGTTCCATACGAAGCTCATAAATGTTTGATCTATTTATTTGAAATATGCCATGGATATCTTTATAGGAACTGAAGTAAATATGTATAATGCTTTAGGGAGTATTGGCATTTTGACAATGTTAATCCTCCAGGTATATGAGCCAGTGAGAGCCTGTGATGTGCCTACATTTCCTGGTGTCCATTTTTATTTCTTGAAGTAGTGCTTTGTAGTTTTCTTTGTATAGGTCCTTCACCTGTTCAGTTGATTGTGGGGTACTTTATTTTCTGAGGCCTAATTGTGAACGGGTTGTTTTTAAATATCTCTTTCTTCTCATTAATTATTTGTATATAGGAAAGCCATGGACTTTGGGATCTTGTTTTGTAATCTGACACTTTTACTATACAAATCTATTGTTTCTAGGAATTGTTTTTGGCAGAGTATTCAGGATTTTCTAAAAATTGTATTTTCTAGCAATCATTTCAGTTATCTTTTTAGATGAGACACTGAAAATATAAGTTAATCACAAAGAATCAAATCAAAAACTTGAAAATTGAACAGCTTACTATTGAACAACCAGTGGTTTACAGAAGAAATCAAAAGATTCCCGAAACAAACAAGGGTCAGAACATGAGCTACTAGAAATTGTGGTAGAAAAAGATGTAAAATGAAAGTTTATAGGTTTGAAAGCATACATCAGGAAGGAAAATATGGCTCACATTAATAATTTGACTTCACAGCTTAAGATCTTAGAAAATGATGAACAAAAGATACCAAACCAGGCAGGAGGAGAGAAACTGAAAAATAAACTTAGAGCAGAAATAAATGAGCTAGAATCCGAAAAAAGCAAGGCAAATGATCAATGAAATCAAGAGCTGATTCTTTGAAAAAATTATACAAGATTGATAAACCACTAGCAAGACTTATAAAGAAAGAGAGAGAACCTTACTAAATTAAATCAGAAATAAAGACAGGACACCACAACAGAAACCACAGAAATTCAAAGGATCATCAGAGATTACTTCGAGAATTTTTTGCTATGGAACAGGTGAATCTAGATAAAATTGATAAATCCCTGGATTCACATATAAGGCTTTTTACATATAATCTGTTTTTTTTTCAAAGTGAAGAACTAAATGAGTGAGTGTATGAAGAAAGGCAGGAAAAACATTAAAAGAGCAGCTAATCTGGAGATAGGTTCACAGAGTTCTTCCTGGCTTCACATCAGGGTTTGCACAGAGACAGAGTAGGTTTTTTTAAGGTCCAAAGAGCAGGAGGCCTAACCTTTAATTGGGGCATGACTCCATTTCTTCAGTCATTTCATCAGTTTTAACCCATCCTATTTGCCTTTCACTTCAAAATTACATGATCAGAGCAGCGACTGGGCATGACTTAGCCCCTAATTGCTATTTGTAGAGCCCCAATTACTGATTGATACAGTACTTTATTCGGGGAGTTGTGGCAGTAGCGGGTTTGGGGCCACACATATCTGTGCAGTTCAGGGCGCTTAATTCTGATTATACATTCAGGGATCACTCCTGAATGGGTAAAAGAGACCATGTGGGTTGCCAGGGTTTGAACCTGAGCCAGCCCCATTCAAAATCAAGCACTTTATCTGCTGTACTATGCCTGTGCCACCCCCACGCCCCCACAAAGAGTAATTTGAAACTTGAATCAGAATGCCTCTAAATTCAGCCTCCCTCATTCCTCCACTACCCTTGCTTAAGTCACCTCCTTGTATTTGACTGCATTTAAGTATGTGACAGCTGGCTTCTACCCTGTGTGCCCTGATTTTTATATAGCCACATAAGTGCTGTTTTATTTGCTCAAGTTCTACATCCACCAGCACATGAAGGCAGGAGATTTCAGCAAAGATGTCTGTCGCTCTGCTCACTCAGCATTAACAAGTAATGTGTGTCAGTGAATTGTCATTTACTCAGATCCTAACATGTTCCAGGAAGAATACAGGGGTGAATTTTTACATGAATAATTCATTCAATTCGAAAAACCCAATGAGTCAAACAGAAATGAGAAAACTGACACACCGGGTGGTCACTTATGCCAAATTTACCACATGGAGAATCCAAATGTCAATGCCATTTGATTTTAATGGTGTGTTCCATCTTCATGCTTTAAGTCAGTCCTTGCCCTGGACACTTAGGGAGGTATTCATGGAGAAGTAAAGCCAGTTCCTCTGAATGTCCCCTTCTTCTCAGTTCCATAGTCCATCTTTTCTATGCACAAAGGGCATATTTGGCAAATAATTTATGGTTATTTCGGGGTGCCTTGGGTATTCTTTCTCTAAAACAGGAAGACGAGTGGTACAACTCAGATCTCAAGAGTGTTAGTGGTTCATGGGCTGAAGACAGCACAGAGAGTAAGGCACTTGTTTTGAATAGAACCTACCTAGGTTCAGTCCCAAGCATGCCATAAGGTCCCCCAAACACTGTCAGGAGCCTGGAGTAAGGCCCTAGCCCACGAGATAGAGCCTAAAAACAGATACAGACATGCACACACATACAAAGAGTGTAAGTGATTTGGTCCCTAGCATCACACACAAAACAATGGACAAGTAAAAATGTGAACATGTGAACAACAGAAAATATGTGCCCATCTGTAATTCAAAAGAGCCTCTCTATTTATTATGCAATTCTTCACTGAGAACCTGACAAGGTGGCAACATTTCCAAGGAAAGGTTAGAAAAAATGTATGATCAAAATGGAAAATATGGGGAAAAGCATGAGCAAAATGGGAAACAGTGCTTTTCAGAGGAAAGAAATAGCTTTCAGGTAAAGGCCTGTGGCATGTTCCTAGATTTAGTAGGGCGGTGGTAAATTTTATTTTATTTTATGCTGTTTATTGTGGTACGCCAATTTGCAATGCTGTTGAAGCTGTTTTATAGTTTCATACCTACTACACCAATCCCTCCACCAGTGTTTCAAGGTCCTGTCACCGTATTCCATGATCCTTTTCCTCTCCACCACATCCACTACATTGAGTTTTTGTAATGGCATCTTTGAGCCTTGTTGGAATGGCAACCTACCAGGTCTGAGGTATTTTCTTAAAGAGGCCAGAGTTTGCAAAATAAAATAGAATAAAAAAATTTTGACACATATTTCCGTCCCAGAAGCTCCATACCAATTTTAGTAAAGTTTGTTTCATATCTTTGAAATTAATCATTGGAATTTTAATGGGTAATATATTGTATTTATATAGGACTTTGTTTGAGAAGTTCGTTTTAACAATGTTGATTCTTTCCATCCATGAACAGGTAATTTTTTTTTTCTATTTCCTTACGATTCTTTTATTTCTCTCAGTGTTTTACAGCTGCCATCAAATGAACCCTTACTTCCACAAATATTCCCAGTTCACCCCTTCCCCCAGTCTTCTCCCTTAGCAGGCATGAATTAATTTATTTTATATTGCTGGGGCAATAGCATAGCGGGTAGGGCGCTTGCCTTGCATGCAGCCAACCCTGGTTTGATTCCTCCACCCCTCTTGGAGAGCCTGGCAAGCTACTGAGAGTATCTAGCCCACATGGCAGAGCCTGGCAAGCTACCCGTGGTGTATTCAATATGCCAAAACCAGTAACTAGTCTTACAATGGAGACCTTACTGGTGCCCGCTTGAGCAAATTGATGAGCAACAGGATGACAGTGATAGTGGCAGTGATTATAACATATGTCTTGTAATGGTGTTGCTAAAGTCATGACCTGAGGATTTACTGAGCTGTTAGGTGCAAGTTGGGCTTTTTGTATTTTTTGTTTTCATTCATTGAACTTAGTTTTACTCAGTTTCCCATTTAATTTTCTTACTTCTTCTGTACTGTCAACTCTGTGAAGTTTTTTTTTTCTTTTGAGTCACAGCCTGCGATGTACAGGGATTACTCCTGGCTCTGCACTCAGGAATTACTCCCAGTGGTGCTCAGGGGACCACATGGGATCCTGGGAATTGAACCCGAGTGTAAGGCCATGCAAGGCCAATGCCCTACCCGCTGTACTATTGCCCCAGTCCCCAACTCTGTGAAGTTTGAAGGTGTTATGCAGCTGCATATGTGGATGCAAGCATCAGGGGTTTTAGAGCTGGGATAATAAACTGAAGGTGTCTCTCTGGCGAACCACAGGTCACTCCTTCTGTTCCCATTCCTTCCTTCTTGTTTGCAGGAGACACACTTAAACTCCTATGTAAAAGACATGCTGAGAGTCAATGGTTGGAAGACAATAATATAGACTAATGACAGATAGGAAAAAAAGCAGGGATAGCCATACTCCTTTCAGACCAAATAACATTCAAACTTAGGAAAATAATGAAAGAAAGTGATAGACATTAAATACTGATTAAGACATCAATAAACTATTACGACTTAATTCTCATTGACATATATCATCAAACAAAATAGTAGCAAATTTTACAAAACAATTGACAAGAAAACTGAGGAATGCATCAATGGCAGCACAATGATGGTGGGAGACTTGAAGACAACACTGTAATCACTGAATAGATAAACCAGGTAAAGCATCAATAAAGAAGCAAGAACCCTAAATGAGGAACTGGAAGGACTGGGTCTAATTGGTGTATTAAGGACTCCTTCCCCACTCCTCAAAAACTAAAGACAGACTCTTCTCCATAGCACCTGGTACATTCTCCACATATATCACATGCTGGCACACAATTCAAATACACAAAAAAATCACAAAAATTAAAATAATGTCCTTTGGGATGTGTGCTAGTCTCTGTGGTGTGAGGTGGTATCTCATGATTGTTTTGATCTGCATCTCCCTGATGATTAGTGATGTAGGGCAGTTTTTCATGTGCCTTTTGGCCATTCATATCTCTTCCTTGGTAAAGTTTCTGTTCATTTCTTCGCCCCATTTTCTTATGGGGTTGAATGTTTTCTTCTTGTAGAGTTCAACCAGTGCTTTATATACCATTGATATCAACCCTTTGTGTGAATATCCTTTCCCATTCTGTAGATAGTCTTTGTATTCTGGTCACTGTATCTTTTGTGGTGCAGAAGCTTTTTAGTTTAATGTAGTCCCATCTGTTGATCTCTGTTTCTACGAGATTGCTTAGTTCCGTGTCATCTTTGAAGATACCTTTATATTCAATATCGTGGAGGGTTTTGCCAACCTTGTCTTCAATGAACCTTATGGTTTGTGGTCTGATGCTGATATCTTTAATCAATTTTGATCTGACTTTTGTGCATGGTGTCAGGTCGAGGTCTAAGCCCATTCTTTTGCATGTGGTTGTCCAGTTGTGCCAGCACCATTTGTTAAAGAGGCTTTCCTTGCTCCAATTCACATCTCTTGCTCCCTTATCAAAGATTAGATGATCATACATTTGAGGTTGTGTGTAGGGATATTCCATTGGTCTGCGGCTCTGCCTTTGTTCCATACCAAGCTGTTTTAATTGTTACTGCTTTGTAATAAAGTTAGAGACTAGCACACATCCAAAAGAACAAAAGCAACCGCTGTTGGAGAGGATGCGGGGAGAAAGGGACCCTTCTACACTGCTGGTGGGAATGCCGACTGGTTCAGCCCTTTTGGAAAACAATATGGACGATTCTCAAAAAATTAGATATTGAGCTCCCATTTGACCCAGCAATACCACTGCTGGGAATAAATCCCAGAGAAGCTAAAAAGTATAGTAGAAATGACATATGCACTTATATGTTCATTGGAATACTGTTTACAATAGCCAGAATCTGGAAAAAACCCGAGTGCCCTAGAACAGATGACTGGTTGAAGAAACTTTGGTACTTCTATACAATGGAATACTATGCAGCTGTTAGAAAAAAGGAGGTCATGAATTTTGCATATAAGTGGATCAGCATGGAAAGTATCATGCTAAGTGAAATGACTCAGAAAAAGAAAGACAGACATAGAAAGATTACACTCATCTGTGGAACATAGAATAACAGAGTAGGAGACTAACACCCAAGAATAGAATAGTAGAAATAAGTACCAGGAGGTTGACTCTATGACTTGGAAGCTGGCCTCACATTCTGGGGAGAGGGCAACTCAGAGAAGGGATCACCAAGTATAATGCGGTCGGAGGCCATGCGGGGGAAGGGTGATGCGGGTTGAATGTGGACTAGAGACTGAACACAGTGGCCACTCAACACCTCTATTGCGAACCACAACACCTAATGAGAGAGAGAACAAAAGGAAATGCCCTACCACAGTGGCAGGGTGGGGTGGGGGTAGATGGGATTGGGGAGGGTAGGAGGGATGTTGGGTGTACCGGTGATACAGAATGGGCACTGGTGAAGGGATGGGTTCTCAAACTTTGTAGGGGGGAAACATGAGCACAAAAATGTATAAATCTGTAACTGTACCCCCATGGTGATTCACTAATTAAAAATGAATAAATTTTAAAAAATTGAAATATTGTCATGTATTTTAGATCACAAAACCACTTAATGTAAAAATCAACCATAAAAAGAAAGTGAAAAAAAACTAAATATCTAACATACAACTAACAATCAAACAGAGATGAAATTAAAAGTTTCCTTGAAACAAATAAGAATTAATACGGGGCTGGAGTGATAGTACAGCGGGTAGGGCATTTGCCTTGCATGTGGTCAACCCGGGTTCAATTCCCAGCATCCCCTATGGTCTCGAGAGCACTGCCAGGAGTAATTCCTGAGTGCAAGGCCAAGAGTAACCCCTATGCATCGCCGAGTGTGACCCGGAAAGAAAAAAAATAATAGCACAGAGGGTAGGCTGTTTGCCTTGCACGCAACCCACCGGGTTCGATTCCTCTGTCCCTCTCGGAGAGCCTGGCAAGCTACCGAGAGTATCTCACACACACGGCAGAGCCTGGGAAGCTACCCGTGGCGTATTCGATATACCAAAACCAGTAACAACAAGACACACAATGGAAATGTTACTGGTGCCCACTTGAGCAAGTCGATGAGCAATGGGATGACAGTGATACAGTGACACACCAACTACCAGACTATAAAGGGGCACAGCAAAAGCAGTACTACGAGGGCAAAGGGGGTTTATTGTTCTTTTAGTGCACACAAAGAAGAAGAAAGGGCTCAAATCAATATTCTAACCTTTCATCTAGAGAAATTAGAAAAAGAAGAATGAAGGAATCCAAAAGCAGAGAGCAGGAGATAATAAGAATTGAAGCAGAAATCAATGGTATAGAATCAAGTAAACAATACAAAATCTCATTGAAACCAGGACATGGTTCTTTGAATGAGTAAAGAAGATTGTCAATCATAGCGGCCACTCAACACCTTTATTGCAAACCACAACAGCTAATTAGAGAGAGAGAACAGAAGGGAATGCCCTGCCACAGTGGCAGGGTGGGGTGGGGGGGAGATGGGAGTGGGGAGGGTGGGAGGGACGCCGGGTTTACGGGTGGTGGAGAATGGGCACTGGTGAAGGGATGGGTTCCCGAACTTTGTATGAGGGAAGTATAAGCACAAAAGTGTATAAATCTGTAACTGTACCCTCACGGTGATTCTCTAATTAAAAATAAATAAATTATATTAAAAAAAAGAAGATTGTCAATCATGACTTAGCTACAATCACTAAGGAAAGAGGCAACAAAACCCAAACAAACAGTATCATAGATGAAAGAGAAAAACCACAACAGACATATTGGGAATACAAGCTATCATGTGGTTAGTATAAGAAATTTTGTGCCACCAAGCTCAAGAGCCTAAAAAGTTGGATGAATACTTTGAATCACATGAACTCCCCAGGTTGAACAAACAGGAAACAAATAAACAGGATGGTCTCAAATTTGGGTAAAGAAATATAAAATGGTTGTGTTTTGTTTCTTGATCTATCCTGCTATTATGTATCATTTTATAGGGGGTGGACTTAAGTCCATTGACATTTAGAAAAATTATTGACATGAATATATTTGTTGCCATATCTCTATGTGATATTTGGTTACTTATTCTAAGGAATATTACCTTTTATGTGTGGTCTTCAGTGTCCTTGCAAGGTCTCAGATTTCAAATATCTTAACTGTTTTTTGTTCGAGAGTGTTTTTTTTCCATTCCTTCCATTATGACAGATAATTTTTCTGAGTATATGATTCTTAGTTTGGAAGCTCTTTTCATTCAATAATTTGTATATGTTGTTCAATTCTTTTATTGTTTATAAAGTTTCACTAGAAAAATCTGTGAATCTTATGGTATGTATCTTGTATGTGAGATTTTGCTTCTGTTTTGTAGCTGTAAGGTGTCTGTCTACGGTAATTGCCATTTTGATTGCAAAAATGTCTTGATGTAGTTATGTTTGGATTTACTATCGTTCTTACTTTTTGAGCTTCTTGTATCTGATCCTATTTTGCTTCTCAGGTTGTGGAAATCTTCCCAATTATCTCTTCAACTATATTGCTTCTCTTTCCTTCTTTCTTTTCCATCTGGGATTCCTATGATTCTGAAATTACTCCTCTTGACATTGCCAAAAATCTTCTTTTCATTTTTTCTTGATCTCCTCCTTTGTATTGGTGTTACTGTTTTTGGCATGTCGAATACACCACGGGTAGCTTGCCAGGCTCTGCCGTGCAGGTGGGATACTCTCGATAGCTTGCTGGACTCTCTGAGAGGGACAGAGGAATAGAACACGGGTCAGCTGCATGCAAGGCAAACACCCTAACTGCTGTGCTATCCTTCCAGTCCAACTAGTAACAACAAATTTCACAATGAGATGTTACTGGTGCCCACTCGTGCAAAATTGTTGAACAATGGGATGACAATGTTACAGTGCAGTCCTTTGTATTACCTCTTTTTTTTGGTGAATTTGTTTAAAACGTCATTAAGTGAACTGATTTGCTTTTAAGCTTCATCTATATTGCTTCCAAGCCTTACTACTGCATTTGTAAATGTTTCATCACTTCTTTTTGGACAACTTCATTCATTTTTCCATCAAGCTCTCTTCAAGTTTGTTGATTCTTTGCCTCAATGTCATTTTCAGATCGTTAAGCATAGCTTGTATTGTTTTCCTAACGCCTTTTCCTGGAAAATTACAGAGGTTTAATGGCACTGGTGACTCCTCTGGACTTTTGTGTCTTCTTTTTATATCTTGTTGTTCGTATGTTCTTGTTTACTTGTTTCAGATTTTACATTTACCCTTGACAAAGGTTATACTGGATCGAAGCTATTTAATGAAGTTATATATGTCCAGAAAATATGCCTTGGTTTAAAACTGGGAGTGGGTTCGATGTCTGGAATATCTTGATACCTTTGCTCCCACAGCAAGTATATTAGGTGTAGGATAACATTGGTTTGTCCTTTCTCCCTTGCCACAGGGAACTTAGGTTTATTCGGTTACACCCATCACAGTGCTCCCAAGATACTACTCTCATTCCTCTGTGTTTATCTTTAACTTCTCATTTGTGTTCTGCTTCCCCTATCTGTTAATCATTCATTTCCCCTAACCAGAACCTGTGACTTGTAAAGTCAATTCTTCAATAGATCTCTGGATTTGTATTTGTAAGTGAAATATTGCTTTTTCTCGTTTCCTTATGTCCTTTGCATTGTTTACTTTAGAGCAATGTCCTTTATGTATAGACACAAGAAGACTGTTAGTAGCTATGCTTTTATAACTTGGAATTAATTGACTTTGAAAACTATTTAAAGTCAATTATACTGGCCATCTGTCATATTTAAGCTTCAGTTGCCCTTTGTTCCTAGAACCCCATCAGCAGGGTCCCAGTAAAGGGACTGGATGGACCCAGGGCAAGTGGTAAACTACCCTGCCATCAAAATGGGACAGGCTAAGTGCCATAAAACTTGTAATAAGTTAAGAGCACGGTTGTGGACTAATTCTGTCATAATCCCAGGTGAAGTGACTGGACAAGGACCCTGCTAGGGTTAGGAAGGACTAATCTTGCCTGAGGACTATAGCCTGGGATCTATAGGGAGATATTACCAGGAGAGCCAACCTTGTCCATACAGAATGACTAAAAATATTATTAAGAAGAAAGTTTAAGGGGCTGTCTAAATGGTTATGGACTAAGGGAAGGAGAAATGTGGCCGTAGATGAAATTCTGCCATTGAGCAAATCTCCAGCAGGATGAGGGCTTTGTCTTACAAGAGCTTCTCTGAAAGGAAGGGATTTCATATGTTGACTGTGCTACCTTACCTATGTGTAATTGCTACCCCCAACCCTTGGATATTATTCTCTATATGAGAGTGGCCCTGGGAGAAGGAATATGGGCAGTGAGTGAAAGAAGTCAGAGGAAGAATAAATGGCAATTGATCACCAACCAGCTTGGCCTCTATTTTCTCCCTCTTTTGTTCATTGCCATCAGCCATCCGATGGGAAAAAGGCGTGATGGCCTAAGGCATGTCTAGAGAGCCCCTCACTTATTTCGGGATTACACACCTAAGCCCTACGTTTAAATAATGTTGTTGCAGTGTGTGCCATGTGGTATGAGGTTTTTTACTCCAGCAGCCATACTGGAACATGTAAGCCTCTCTTTGAATCAAGTATTTCAAGATGAGGGCTGAAATATTTCTTTAAAGTAGTATCTGTCATCTTTTAGTATCAAGGTAATGTAGGTAATATAGAAACTCTTCAGAAGGATTCGGGTTCCTTCAACTATCTGGAGGGCTTGGAAAGGATGGGTAGTAGGTCCTATTTGAAGACTTGAAAGAACTCATTTATGAAACTTAGTACTGTGCTTTTATTTTGACAGAAATTTTTGATTACTTTCTCTAGATTTTCCATAGTATTCTATGCTTTGAAGTTTTCTAATTTCCCCTGACTTAATCTTGGGAGGTTGTAGAACTATATAATGTGTACATTTCTTCTAGATTCTCCAATTTAATGGCATAAGGTAGAGAAATAGTTACAAGCTTTCATGTGTGGGTTACAATCTCACAATAATCAAACACCCATTCCTCCACCAGTAACATTCACCCCTCCACCAGTGCACATTCCCCACCAACAATATTCCGGGTATACACTCCCTTTCCCATCCTACCCGTGCCGCTATGGCAGACAATATTCCCCATACTCTTTCTCTAATTTTGGGCATTATAGCATGCAACACAGACACTGAGAGGTCATCATGTTTGGTCCATTATCTACTTTCAGCGTGCATCTCCCATCCCAACTGGTTCATCCAGCCATCATTTTCTTAGTGATCCCTTCTCTATTCCATCTGCCTTCTCCCCTCTGCTCACGAAGCAGTCTTCCAGCTATGGGACAATCCCGCTGGACCTTGTAACTACTGTTCTTGGGTGTCAGCCTCATGTGATGTTATTTTATACTCCACAAATGAGTGCAGTCCCTCTATGTCTGTCCCTCTCTTCTGACTCATTACACTTAGCATGACACTCTCCATATCTATCCATTTATAAGCAAATTTCATGATTTTATGTATCCTAACAACTGCATAGTATTCCATTGTGTAGATGTACCAAAGTTTCTTTAACCAGTCATCTGTTTTAGGGTGCTCAGATTGTTCCCATGTTTTGGCTATTGTGAACAGTGCTGCAATGAATATATAGGTACAGATGTCATTTCTACTGTGTGTTTCTGCATCTCAGGATATATTCCCAGAAGTGGTATTGCGGGATCATACGGAAGCTCAATTTCTAGTTTTCGAAGGACTGTCCATATTATTTTCCAGAAAGGCCGGACCAGTCGGCATTCCCACCAACAGTGAAGGAGCGTCCCCTTTTCCCATATCCACGCCAGCACTGGTTACTATTGTTCTTTTGAATTTGTGCCAGTCTTTGTGATGTGAGATGATATCTCATTGTTGTTTTGATTTGCATTTTCCTGTAACTAGCGATGTGGAGCATTTTTTTCATGTGCCTTTTGGCCATTTGTATTTCTTTTTTGAGAAAACTTCTGTTCATTTCTTCTTCCCATTTTTTATGGGGTTGGAGGTTTCTATCTTATACAATTCTACTAGTGTCTTGTATATCCTCAATATTAATCCCTTATTTGATGGGTATTGGGTAAATATTCTTTCCCATTCTGTGGATTCTGTCTATGTTTTGGTCACTGTTTCTTTTGAAGTGCAGAAGCTTCTTAGTTTGATGTAGTCCCATTTGTTTATGTTTGCTTTCACTTGCATGGTCAGTGGTGTTTCATCCTTAAAGATGCTTTTAGCTTCAATGTCATGCAGAGTTCTGCCTACATTTTCTTCTATGTACCTTATAGATTCATGTCTGAGATTGAGATCTATAATACACTTTGATCTGAGTTTTGTGCCTGGCATTAGACAGAGGTCAGAGTTCATTTTTTGCATGTAGCTATCCAGTTTCCCCAGCACCACTTGTTGAAGAGGCTTTACTTGTTCCACTTCACATTTCTTGCTCCTTTGTCAAACATTAAAGGGTCATATATTTGGGAGTCTGTGACAGGATATTTAACTCTGCTCCATTGCTCTGCAGGTCTGTTTCTAGCCCAATACCATGCTGTTTAATTACTACTGCTTTGTAGTAGAGTTTGAAGTTTGGGAAGGTGATGTCACCCGTCATTTCCACCCCAAGGATTGCTTTAGCTATTCGTGGAGGTTTATTGTTCCATATGAATTTCAGAAGAGTTTTTTCTATTTCTTTGAAAAATGTCATGGGTATCCTAAATAGGGAACACATTAAATTTGTATAGTGCTTTTGGCAGTATTTTCATTTTGATAATGTTAATTTTCCCTATCCACGAGCATGGGGTGTGTCTCCATTTCCTAGTGTCCTGCTTTATTTCTTGAAGTAGTGTTTTGTAATTTTCCTTGTATAGGTCCTTCACCTCTTTGGTTAAGCTTATTCTAAGGTACTTGATTTTCTGAGGTACTATTGTGATTGGGATTTTTAAATGTCTCTTTCTTCTCTTTCATTCTTTGTATATATGGAAGCTATGGATTTGGGTGTTCATTTTGTAGCCTGCCACTTTACTATATTGACCTATTGTTTCTAGGAACTTTTCTTTAGGGTCTTTAGAGTTTTCTAAGTATAGTATCACGTCACCTGCAAATAGTGATAACTTGATCTCTTCCTTTCCTATCTGTATGCCCTTGATATCTTTTTCTTGTCTAAATGCTATGGCCAGGACATCCAGTACTATACTGAATAGGAGTAGGGAGAGTGGGCAACCTTGTTTTGTGCCCCATATTAGAGGGAAGGCTTTTAGTTTTTCCCCATTGAGAACAATACTTGCCATGGGATTTTGGTAGATGGCTTTGACTATATTGAGGAAAGTTCCTTCGATGCCCATTTTGCTGAGAGTTTTCATCATAAATGGGTTCTGAATCTTGTCAAATGCTTTCTCTGCGTCTATTGATATGATCATATTTTTTATTTCCTTTATTGATATGATGAATGATGTTGATTGACTTGAGAATGTTAAACTGTCCTTGCATTCCTGGCATGAATCCTACTTTGTCATGGCATATGATCTTTTGATGAGTTGTTGGATTCTATTTGCTAATGTTTTGTTGAGGATCTTTGTGTTTGTGTTCAATAGGGATACTGGTATGTAATTCTTTTTCTTTGTCATATCTGTCTGCTTTTGGTATCAGGGTGATATTTCCTTCATATAAACTATTTGGAAGAGTTTTTGATGCTTCAATTTCCTGGAAAAGCTTAAAGAGGATTGGGGGTAAGTTCTCTTTAAAGGTTTGAAAGAACATGGTGATTCAATAAAAGAATAAAAAAATAAAAAATAAAGGTTTGAAAGAATTCACTAGTGAATCCATCTGGGCCAGGACTTTTGTGCTTGGGGAGACTTTTAATTACCGTTTCAATTTCCTTGATGGTGATAGATCTATTCAGGTATTCCAGGTCTTCTTGGTTCAGCTTTGGGAGGCTATAGGAAACTAGGAATTTATCCATTTCCTCAAGGTTTTTGTATTCTGTGTCATAAAGATTTTTAAACTAATCTATGATAATCCTTTGAATTTTTGTGTTTCTGTTGCAATGTCCCCCTTTTCATTTCTGATTCAGTTTATTAGGGTTTTTTCTCTCCCTTTTTTGTGAGTCTTGCTAGAGGTTTATCGATCTTGTTTATTTTCTCAAGGAACCAGCTTTTTGTTTAATTGATATTTCAAAATTTTTTTGCTGGGGTTTCCATCTCATTAATTTCTCCTCTGAGTTTTTTTTTATTTCCTTCCTTCGGTTTGGATTGGCCTCATTTTGTTGGTCATTCTCCAAGCTCTTAAGCTGTGACGTTAGGTTACTTATGTGGGCTCACTCTTCCTTCCTGAGGAATGCTTGTTGAGTTATAAAGTTTCCTCTTAACATGGCTTTTGCTGTGTCCCATAAGTTTTGGTAACTCGTGTCCTCATTTTCGTTCATTTCCATGAATCTTTGGATTTCCTCTTTGATTTCCTTTTTAATCCACTCATTGTCCAACATTAAGAGGTTTAATTTCCAGGTGTTTGATTTCATTTTTTGTTTGTGTGTTATTTATTTGTAATTTTAGCGCATCGTGATCTGAGAAGATTGTTGATATAATATCGATCTTCTTAGTTTTATGGAGGTATGTTTTGTGGCTCAGCATGTGGTCTATCATGGAGAATGTTCCGTGCACAGTTGAGAAGAATGTTTATTCAGTTTTTTGAGGATGAAGTGCCATGTATATATCTACTAAGTACCTCTCTTCCATTTCTTTCCTAAGATGAAGTATGTTCTTGCTAAGCTTGAGTCTGGTTGATCTATCAAGAGGTGATAAAGCGGTGTTGAAGTCTCCCACTAGTATTGTGTTGCTATCAATGTCTTTATTCGAGTCTTAGTAGTTGTCTTATGTACTTTGCTGGTCCCTCATTAGGTGCATAAATATTTTTATTGTAAGTTCTTCGTGTTGTACACATCCCATTATCAATAAGAAATGACCTTCACTGTCTCTTGTGACCTTCAGTCTGAAATCAATGTGGTCAGATACTACCATGGCTATCCCAGCTTTTTTATGGTAGTTTGCCTCTAGGATTGTTTTACAGCCTTTGACTTTGAGCCTGTGTTTGCTCTGACTATTGAGATGTTTTTCTTGCAGGTAGCAGAATGCTGGGTTCAATTTGCTAATCCATCCTGTCACTCAGTGTCTTTTAATTGGTGTGTTTAGCTCATTGACCTGGATAGAGGTTATTGTTATGAGGTTTTATTCCAATTTTCTGCTGAAATTTCGTGTATTTGAGGGTCCTGTCATGTCTTAAAGTAGGCCATTCAGTTTTTCTTGTAACCATGGTTTTGAGTCTATGAAGTTCCTGAGCTGTTATTTATTTGTGAAACTGTGTGTTGTTCCTTCTGTTATGATTGAGAGTCTAGCTGGGTAAAGTATTTTTGGTGAGGCATTAATTTCATTGAGTTTTATTACTATATCCCACCACTGTTTTTGAGCCATGAGGTTTTCATCTGACAAGTCGGCTGTGAATGTTAAGGATGCTCCTTTATAGGGAGTTTTTTAAATATTGCTGCTTTGAGGATTTGTCTCTATCTAAGGTTTGGCCATTTTGTTCAGGATGTGTCTTGGAGTATTTTTATTTGGATTTCTTCTAACTCATACCTTTATAGACTCCTGAATGTGGTCACATGTTTTCTTCAGCTCTGGGAACATCGTAGAAATTATGTCTTTGACAATTTCTTCTTCATCAGGGTTTTCTTCCTATCTATCTAGCTTCTGAGACTCCAATAAATCTTATACTCCTCCTCTTGGCTTCATCATGATCTTCTCTTGCCATCTGTTCCAGGATTGTCAGTCTCTTTTCCATTTTCTGTTCTTTCCTAGCGAGTCCCTGGATTTCACCTTCGAGCTCACTGATTCTATCTTCAGCAGCTGTTACTCTGCTACTGAGGCCGTCCACTGAGTTTTTTAATTCACCTACCAGGTTTTTCAGGTCTGACATTTCCGTTTGTAATTTTGTTTGCATTTTCCACATTTCTACCTTCAAATCCTCTTGTATTTTATTGCCATTGCTTTCCAGTGTTTCTTTTAGCTCCCTAAGCATCCTCAGTAGCTCCCTTCTAAATTCCTTGTCAGAGAAGTTATCTAGCACTACATTGCTGTTGGAGTCTTCTGGGCTAGCCTCTTCAATAAGTAAGCTTCGTGGAGTTCTGTGTTGCTTTACCATTGAGACCTATGTGGCTTAACCCTTCACGCTCACTGTTACTATTCTGCATATAATGCACTATTAATTGAGGTGGGCTTAATGAGTTATTGGCTAATACGTTTCTGGTGGTTAAGCTCACCTGGTGATAGTTCCAACTAAGAGGGTAACTTATGGTTCTTATGGGATATGGAGTAGGGAGGGTAATGTTGCAGCTTGGTGTGCGTGTGTGGTGTGCCTCAGTTCCCATCCCCCGCAGTTCAAGGATGAAAATCGGCTGCCCTGGGGTCTGGTTAGAATTGTGGGTACAGGAAGGTACCCTGACACAATCAAATACCTGGATCGGATAAACAGAGAGTGCCCGGAATTTTGTGCAATATTCCTCAATTCCCGTCCCCCGCAGTCCAAGGATGAAAACCAGCCACCCTGGGGTCTGGTTATAATTGTGGCTCCGGGAAAGAGCCCTTGACATTGTCCGATACCTGGATGGGATGAGCAGAGGGTGCCCGGAATGTTGCAGCATAGTATTTTATTTCTATCTATGTTTTTTGACTTTCTGATTAGAATGTGTCTTGGAGTAATTTTACTTGGATTTCTAGTAACTGAAACCTTTCACATTTCCTGAATCTGGTGTGTGCACTCTCAGCTCTGGGAACTTTTTATCAATGATGTCTTTGTTGCTTCTTTATCAGGATTGCCTTGCTGGCCCTCTTGGATACCAATAATTCTTATGTTTTTCTTTTAGATTTCATCTTTAACTTCTCTTGTGAGCTGTTTGTTTATTTTGAGGCATTTACTCACATCTTCTAATATTGTCTGGAGGCTTTCTGTACTTCATCTTGAAGTTCATATATTCTGTCCATAGCAGCTCTTACTCTGCTGCTGAGACCGTCCAGTGAGTTTTTCATCTTGTCTACCAAGTTTTTCAGTCCTGTTACTTCATTTTGTAGCTTCCTCATTTCTACTTTCATATCCTCTTATGGTTTATTGGTGATCTATTACATTATTTCTTTAATATTCTTAAATATACTTGACATTTCCTCTCTAAATTCCTCATCAGAGAGGTTCTATATCTTGTTATTATTTAGCTGAGACTTCCGTGCTATCATCTTCACTCATAAATCTGGTGTGGCTTTGAGTTGCTATCCCATTGTATCTTTTGCAACCTGGAGTTGTTTCTTCGTTGTTTTTGCGTGGCTAGGTGACTATAGTTAGTATGTCTTTGTATGCTCACAGTGAGTTATAGAGAGATGAAAAATGCTTGGTTACTGGTTGAACTCTACAAGAAGAAAACATCCAACCCCATCAAAAAATGGGGCGAAGAAATGAACAGAAACTTTACCAAGGAAGAGATACGAATGGCCAAAAGACACATGAAAAAGTGCTCTACATCACTAATCATCAGAGAGATGCAGATCAAAACAACCTTGAGATACCACCTCACACCACAGAGGCTAGCACACATCCAAAAGAACAAAAGCAACCGCTGTTGGAGAGGATGTGGGGAGAAAGGGACCCTTCTACACTGCTGGTGGGAATGCCGGCTAGTTCAGCCCTTTTGGAAAACAGTATGGACGATTCTCAAAAAACTAAAGGTTGAGCTCCCATTTGACCCAGCAATACCACTGCTGGGAATATATCCCAGAAAAGCCAAAAAGTATAGTCGAAGTGACATATGCACTTATATGTTCACCGCAGCACTGTTTACAATAGGCAGAATCTGGAAAAAACCCGAGTGCCCTAGAACAGATGACTGGTTGAAGAAACTCTGGTACATCTATACAATGGAATACTATGCAGCTGTTAGAAAAAATGTGGTCATGACGTTTGCATATAAGTCGATCAACATGGAAAGTATCATGCTAAGTGAAATGAGTCGGAAAGAGAGAGACAGACATAGAAAGATTGCACTCATCTGTGGAATATAGAATAATAGACTATAAGACGAACACCCAAGAATAGTAGAAATAAGTACCAGGAGGTTGTCACCATGGCTTGGAGGCTGTTCTCTCATTCTGGGCAACTCAGAGAAGGGTAAAATGTGGTTGTTGGTCATGTGGGGGAAAGATGACGCGGGCCAAATATAGACTAGAGACTGAACACAATGGCCACTCAACACCTTTATTGCAAACCACAACACCTAATCAGAGAGAGAGAACAAAAGGGAATACCCTGCCATAGTGGCAGTGTGGGGTGGGGGGAGATGGGACTGGGGAAGGGGGGTGGGATGTTGGGTTTACTGGTGGTGGAGAATGGGCACTGGTGAAGGGATGGGTTATCAAACTTTGTAAGGGAGAAACATGAGCACAAAAATGTATAAATCTGTAACTGTACCCTCACGTTGACTCACTAATTAAAAATAAACTATAAAAAAATAAAAAAAAAATTAAAAAAAGAAACGAAAAAAAAAAGAAAAGAAAAATGCTTGGTTACAATAAGGTTGCTCACTTCATCGGTGGGGGTATTCTTGACCTGGGGGACAGGATGTGGTGATTTTGAGTCATTAGCTGAGCCCCAGAGCTGCTGCTGCACTATGCGTCAGTTTTCTTGTACTGGGGTTTTGCTTATGGTTCATTTCTATATTTAAAGCATTAAAATATGATAGGATATTTGATATTATTTCTATTTTCATGATTTTTTAACGGAGAATTGTTTAGTGTCATCACATGTAGTCTGTATCACTGTAGCACTGTCATCCCGTTGTTCATCAATTTGCTTGAGTGGGCACCAGTAATGTCTCCATTGTGAGACTTGTTATTACTCTTTTGGGTATATCAAATATACC
Source organism: Sorex araneus (assembly GCF_027595985.1). Taxonomy (NCBI): domain Eukaryota; kingdom Metazoa; phylum Chordata; class Mammalia; order Eulipotyphla; family Soricidae; genus Sorex; species Sorex araneus. The sequence goes on from NC_073313.1 coordinate 108,240,002, forward strand.
ATGGGTAGCTTGCCAAGCTCTGCTGTGCGGGCAGGATACTCTCAGTAGTTTGTCGGGCTCTCCAAGATGGATGGAGGAATCGAACCCCTATTGGCCATGTGCAAGGCAAACCCCCTACCTGCTGTGCTATCGCTCCAGTCCACATGCAGCCTATTTTAGAGAGTAATCCATGAAAGTTTAAAATGTTTTGGGGGATGGAGAGTCATAACTATGGCTCCTAATCTTCTCTATTATTTTTCTTCTTTAAAGGCTGCTGTTTTTATTGATTCTCCGGTTGATCTATGTAACTGTGAGTATCATGTTAAATTATCTTATTATGGGACCAGAGAGATTATACCATGGGTAAGGTGTTTGCTCTGCATACTGCCAACCTGGGTTCAACCTCATGCACTTCATATATTCACCCAAGTACACCAGGAGTGGTTCCTGAGCACAAAGCCAGGATTCAGCACTGAGCACAGTGAGTGTGGTTTAAAGAACGGAAAACATAAAAACAAAAACAAAAATGACTTTCTATTATTGAATTGCTGTAGATAAAAGAAAGATAATTTCTTTCAGATATACTAGTAACTGTTTTACATTTTGATGAGCTTTTGTGCACATTTGTCAAGTGATTGTGAACCTCTTTTAGTGTGTAGGTTCCCTGATCATTCATCATCATCATCATCATCATCATCATCATCATCATCATCATCATCAAAATCGTCAGATTTCTTGAGTGGTCTCAGCCATGTCTCCATTCGTTCTAGCCCTGGGATTTCAGAAGCCTCTCTTTACTCATCCTTTCCAATGGTGCAACATTGGAGGCTCTTTTAGGGTCAGGGGAATGAGACCCATCATTGTTACTGGTTTTGGCATATGAATACGCCATATGGAGTTTGCAAGGCTCTCCCATGTGGGCATGGCACTCTCAGTAGCTTGTCAGCTTCTACCAGAGGGAGAACTAGGCTATAAAATGTCGCGCTCTTCCAGGAGCTTGGTTTTATAGTCTTTGGATGTTGGCCCTTGGTGGGAATACATGGCACCGGGGGCAGTCCCTAGGTGTGACTGCCTAGCTACTGGAAAATAGGGAATCTGGGCGGAAGAGGCCCAGTCCTGATCCAAGAAGGCTTGGAGGTCTCAGCCCCGGGTCCCACACACCTGGGTTCCTTTGCCAGTTCCTTCATGAGGCAGGCTTGTCCACCCCCTCCGAGGGGCTCTGGGGAAGACAGTCAGGTGCGGGGGAAAGAGACTTTCTGCCTCATCATTATACCATTTTACCCCTGTTCATTACACCATTTTTGTCTTATTACCTTTCTTTGCAATTTTGTGATGGTTAGTCTACACCCAGTGATGCTTTGGTGTTATTCCTGGCTCTGTGCTTGGGTTTGCTCCCAGATGCTTTGGGCAAAATTTCTTGCCAGAGATTTGACTGTGTTTGATCACATGTAAGGCCAGTGCCTTAAGCTCCATACTATTTTTCAGGTCCTGTGACCGTTTTTATATTGAAGTCTATTTTGTATGCTACAAGTTGACTGCACCCACTTAAAAAATTACTCTTTGCTTGTATGATTGATTTTCAAACTTCTATTTTGTTCTTATTTATCATGACAGCTCCAGAGAATCTCTTCTTAGGAGCAAAATCTGCGGTCAGGTATTTTATTCATAGTTATTCTGTGCCTTTTATCAGTAAAACCAGGCCTTTGACATTAAATTATTTTTTGCTTTTTTGGTTAAACCTGGCGATGCACAGGGGTCAATTCTGGATCTGCTCTCAGAAATTACCCCTGGCGGTGCTTAGGGGACCATATGGGATGCTGGGGATCGAACTGGGTCAGCCTTGTGCAAGGCAAATGCCCTACCTGCTGTGCTATCGCTCCAGCCCCTCACATTAGATTTTGAAGTCAAGGAATTAAATGCTATATTTTTGTATGGGTTCTGGGTATTTCTGTAGTTAGTATTTTTTCTTTACCCTTTACTGTGAGACTATTTAGTGTTTTGCTGAGTGCTGATTTACTGATTAAAAGTCCTTTAGTTGTGTTAGTCAGTCAAGTTTTATGTTGTGCCATCAAACTTGATAACTTAGTTATAGGAAGTGTTCTTGTTTGTGTGCCTATTTCAGAATTAGTGGCACTGATTAATTCCTGTGCTTCTGCAATTCTGTTGTTTATTCCCTCTGTTGTGTTTTTCAGCTCTCCTACTATACACTTCAGTTTGATAATTGCTGATGGACATTTTCTCATACGTTTCTCCTTCCTTCTTGAAACTCTCCTATATTGTTTACTTCAGTTCAGTGAATTTCTAATCATTTTCACTTTGAATTCTTCATCAAGGAGATACATTGTATACTTAGGGTCCTTCCAGGGCTTTTGTCTTGATTCATTAGCACTGTTAATTATTCCACTCTTTCATTTCTTTTGATGCTGTGAATTTCCAGTAGAAATTTGACTCTCTGTCTCACTTACCAGCTCTGGAGTTGAAGGCTTTCTCTCTCCATATGATGACACCCACATCACTGACGCTGATGGTTCTTTTCTCTTCAGATGGTCATTGAAAAGCTAGTGCTAGGAGGGTGGGTTGGAGTTTCTATATAGTCTACCAGAAATGAGAGAGAGGGCAAGCCTGTTTGTATCTCTAAGGGCACCTCTCCAACAGCTGAACTCCCTCTTGGGCATGGGGAGATGGAATGAATTTCTCACATGGTTTATCATTTGGCGCAGGCTTCTCATATGTTTTGGAATGTCTCTTCATTGGCTGTGCTTTTTTTATCTTTTGGGTTTTATAGAATCTTATTTCTAGTTTGCATATTTGCATGCAAGATTTATCTATATTTTTGCTTTAGCTTTCTCTTGTAGAATATTTTGTGTGAATATATATTTTCATTTTTGTTTGGTACATACTTAGGACCCCCTCGATGGTTCACTGCCTCATAATGGCGAGGGGGTGGCAATAGTGTCAACTGGAAAAGAGTGAACCAACAAGCCACCCTCATGGCAGAGACTGACAAGCTACCTGTGACATATTCAGTATGCCAAGAACAGTAACAGAAATGGGCCTCATTCCCCTGACGGTGGAAGAGCCACCAATATGGCAGCATTGTGAAGGTTGAGCAAGGATAGGCTGCTAAAATCTCTGGGCCAAACTAGGCTGCGAAAATGAAGAAGAACTAAAATGACTGTCTGCATATTTAACACACATATGCTGGCATTGGAAGCCTCCATTGAGGACCTGATGGTACACGTTCAGAAGACCAAGTACGGCATCATTGGATTGACAGAGATGAGGAGGCATCGATCACATCACGTTGTTTTCTACACTGGCAAAGAACTGTTCCTTGGAACATGTGACAGTAGAGGCATCGGTGGTGCCGGTGTCCTCGTCAACATAAACTTGGCCATGAGCATTGATAAGTTTGAATGCCTAACAACCTGAATTTGAATAGATGTGGCTCATTGCCGGCAGTTTCTATCTTTGTTGTCTACACACCAACATCCAACTACGATGAAGAAGAAATTGAGAATTTCTACATAGGGCTGGAGAAGTACTATAAAGAAGATCACACCTTCTACAAGGTCATTGTCGGTGATTTTAATGCCAAGGTAGGACCAAGAAGGTCGACTGAAGAACTCCACATCGGGACCCATGGCCTACAATGGAATGAACAGGGTGAGAGATTGAGTTCATCATGTCAACCAACACCGTCCATGATGACTCGCAGTTCCAGAAGGCCAAATCTAAATGTTGGACATGGGAGTCTCCCGATGGACAGTTCCACAACAAAATTGACCACATCATACTCAATAGAAGGTTTTGCCTGACCGATGTCGCTGTTGTCCCAAAATTCCAAACAGGATCTGATTACCGTCTCCTTCATGCAAAATTCTACCTCATGAAGCGGGGAGAAAGGGCTGCAAAGTTTAGGAAGAGAACTCCCAGAACGATCACCAACAGGGAGCTCTTTGGCACCATCACAGCAATATGGAAAGATGCCGTCGTTGACAACATCGATGAAGAATAGGATCGACTCATTCAGCACCTCCATGGTTGTGTGAGGAATGCGGAGAGAGAGAAAGCCACAAAAAGACACCTGTCTTTGGAAACTCTTGAGCTCATTTGCCAACATGGTTTGGCGTGAGCCTCAGGCAATCACAACTTAATGTCAGAGCTCACAAAGCTGTGCTGAGAAGTGATTGGGAAATCTCAAAGAGAGAAGAGCAGCAGTGCTGGCTGATGTGGCAGAAGCTGGGAAAAGTATTCGCAGTTCCCGCCTATCCTTCATCAACTACCAGACCAAGATGACTGAATTCCAACATCAGAGACCTGGGCCCTACGAAAACAGGATAAGAACGCTATTTGGGTCTCGCAAAGAGGAATCGAAAGAGCTATGCTTGGAGTATCACGTTTCACTTAAGTGAGAGAAGGAATCTAGAGAACTGATCTCCGTCAATGATTGAGAATCAGGGATGCTGTCTCATTTGCGAAGGTATCGAAAATCAGATGGGCTGCACATGTAACTTGATTTGGGGATGACCGCTGGACTAGAGCTCTTACCGACTGGATTCCATGGGATGTCGAATGAATGCCTGGTCACTCACCTAGTAGATGATCAGACTTCTTTGTCAAAACCCTGAACGAACGGTTTGAGGCTGTTCACATTTCTGGAGCGAGTAGATGCCATTGGGCTACATTAGCACGTGACAGGGACGAATAGAGACGTTACTGGAGCCCATGTGAGCAAATAGATGAGCAACAGGATGACAAGTGATTCAAGTGATACATACCTAGGAGCAAACTGCTGAGATATAAGTTAGTTCTATGCTTAACCATATGAAATACTGCCAAACTATTTTACACAGTGGCAAGTCCATTTTTCATTGAAATAAGCAGTTTATATGGATATAGGTTTTCTAGCACTGTAGCACTGTCATCCCTTTCATCAATTTGCTCATGCAGGCACCAGTAACATCTCTATTGTGAGACTTATTGTTACTGTTTTTTGACTTATCGAATACTCCATGGGAAGCTAGCTTGCCAGGCTCTGCTGTGCAGGTGGGATATTCTCAGAAGCTCGTGGGCTCTCCTAGGAGATGGAGGAATTGAACCCAGGTTGGCTGTGTGCAAGGCAAACGCCCTACATGCTGTGCTATTGCTCCAGTCTTCCAGTTTTTCTAGATTCTTATTAATATTTGCTATTCATTATTTTTTGTTATGGCTATCCTAGTGGCTATGATTTTGTGATTTTGAATTTGTTTTCCTAAAGAAAAATAATGCTGATTTTTGGTCTAATATATTTTTGTTTTGGGGGCTGGACAGATAGTACAGCATAAAAAGTGATATCTTGCACATGGATGACCCAGGTTCTAACCCCAACACCCCATATACTGCCCCCCACCCCGCAAGCCTGCTAGGAGTGATATCTGAGTGCAGAGCCAAGGGTAAACTCTGATAACAGTTGGGTGTGATCCAAAACCATATCAGAGAAACTACTGCTCTACTCTCTCTCCAACCCATCCTCGACTTTGTTATTGCCCAGATCATTTCAGGATGAGGGTCATGGTTTAGAAAGGGAAACTGTCTTGAACACACCGACGCTCATATAACTTTCTTTTGACTAATTCCATCTGGAATAAATAATGCCTCAGAACATGGTGCGAGCTTGTGTTCTGTGGTTTGTAAAGACTCAGAAGACCTAGTTGTGCAATTTATTGCTCTAAGCATCTTTGTTCTGATATGCCTCGCATGTCTCAATAACCAAAACTTTGAAACTTAGTGTTCATTCTATTGAGAAGAAAGGGGGGGTTAAGAGAAAGATTAAGAAGGAAGATATAGGAGGAGAAACAGGAGGAAGAGGAGAAGGAGAAGGTGATGGAGAATGAGAAAGAAGGAGGATGGAGAGGAGAGAACAAAATGAAATAAAAAATCTGCATTCTGATTCTAGTTGTACTAGTGACAACCTGTATGATCTCGGACAAGTCACTTGATCAATCTGGCCCTTTGTAACCTCATCTTTATTGTGATTAGGAACCAGATGAAGTAATAACTACCTTCTTTGTGTATTTGCTACTGGTGTAGGAGGATCTCTATGTGTCCTGGGAAGAATATTGCTGGGATGAAACCCCGGTTTAAGCCATTGCTAGGGGGCAGCATTGTATCAGCATTTATTCTAAGGACACTGGTAGAGGTGTGGTCAATCTAGAGTCCTTTAAGTAAAAAAGATTTTTATCCTCTGCACAAAGATTTTTTTCCTCTCTCATAAATGGTATTTTTACAAAAGTTCACTTCTAAAAAACCCACAAAGACACATGAGAGAGATTTCCTCTAGCTCTCTGAAAGTCTCATAGTCTGTAAATGATATAAGACTGGACAAGAAAGATTGTACTTTTAATTTATAACCAAACCACTTTGCTTTTCGTTTCATTTGAATACAGTTTCACAAATATCTTTTTCTCTTCAAAATCCCTAGTAGCAGAATGAGAGAAATGTTCCTATTCATTAAAATTTTCTTTCTGAGTTTTGATTCACAAGTCTAGTGACAACATTCTTATTACAGTGTTTATTATTTTTACTCTCTCTCTTGGCTGATATTAGCTACAACCTCAAATGAAAATGCTTAGAAAATAAGTATGGTATAAAGAATGATACATAAGTTACCCATTAAATCTTCTGATTACTTGACACATAATAATGACTATTTCTTCATGTCAGACTAGAATCTCAAGCTACTTATCAGGGAAAAAAACTTATGTGCCAACAGTATGTACATTTGCACATTATGTACGCTGTATATACATAAGTATGTCTGTATACCTTGAAAGCATTGCTGATTCCTCAGTCCTCCATGGTTTATGTTCCTTTCCCAATCTCAATATTCACAGAAACTATTCACAGAAATATTCACAATATTTCAAGGAGCATCAGGAATTGTTTCATGTATGATATACTCATAAAGATAGTTCTCACATGCCTGGCTTATCAAGGGAAAGAATGAAATGAACACACTGCAACTATAGCAATGCAAATATAGCAGTAGTGACATTTCCATTTATATGTATATTTTAACTGGTTGGTTGTGACTGCTTTGAACATTGTTGAGAAGAATCTTTGGGTCACATTTAGGATCTACAAGAGTGAGGGCAAACAAGCAATTAATCAGTAATGTCAAAGAAGAAGAATATGGGTATACAAATTGAGAAAATTATTATCCCTAAGGTAAAATTATGCACTTGACATTATTATTGGTAAAAGTAGGAATGAGAAATGTATTTTATTAGCAAAAATAAGATATTTTTGAAGACATTTTTATCCTTTTATTTTATTTCCTTGCATTGATGAGTCTTGTGTAACTCTCAAAAATTCTAATAATTTATTCTCTCTAATTATTTAAATTTTTTCTTTAATGAGTCACTATGAGATAGAGTGTTACAAAGCTGTTCATGATTGCATTTTAGTTATACAGTTTTAAACACCCATTCCTCCAGAAGTGTAATTTCACAGCTTTCCTCCCACCTTTTCAAGCTAACCCCAACCACGCCTACCTCTATGGCAGGCACCTTTCTTCTCTCTCTTTCTCTCTCTTACTTTAGGCACTATGGTATACAAAACAGATGCTGAAAAGTTATCATGTATATCACTGTGTCTACTTTCGACACTCAGATCTTGTCCAGAATGATCATTTTCAACTAATATTGTCATAATGGTCCTTCCTCTATCTTAACTACCCTCCATCTCCCACACCTTTGTGGTAATTCCCAATCAGTCCTCCTGGCCTGTTTTTCCTGACCTTGCATGTTAGTTTCATACTTTTTTTAATAAATAAGATTTTTTGAGATAGAAATCTAGGTTATCTTAAAGTGGATCTAGGCTATGATCTGGGTGAAAAGTCCTTGGTAGGTTATATCAGATGCTCCAGAAGTCCTTGGTGTGAAGTTATATCAGATGCTCCAGAAGGCCTAGTATCAGGAACTTGGATGCTACCAGTACTTGTTTTTTTTTGCTAACTACTTATTTCCTCTCTATAGGCTGGCTTTCTCCAGTTGGTGGGTAATCTTGTCACCAAATCTGTACTGTCCAATGACACCCACCAGTCATATGCGACCATCGAATATTTCAGATATGACTAGTCTGAATTGAGATGTGCTAAAAGACACATACTTTACTTGAAAACATATTTTTAAAAGTATAAAATATTTTATTAGTGAAAAATATTGGGCAGGAGATATAGTAGTGGGGTTAAGATACTTGCCTTGTTCGGGCCCCTCCGCAGCTGCACGAGTGTGAATCCAGACCCAGCTAAACCACTTTCGACATGGGCGGCTACTTGCAGAATGTCTCCAGCCTGAGAACTAAGTCATGACCCCATGCCCGCCCAGGAGGGGTAATGTATTTCTCTCTCTCACCTGTCCCTTCCCGGGGATGAAGGGCATGGGGAACGCCATATTATGACGACCACAGATGGGGTTTACAAGCTTGCAATGATCCAACATCCGGACGAAATCTCCCTGGGCTTAGTTGTTAAAGTACAGAAATCCAAACAATGAGAAATCCAAATGAGGCCGCCCGACCTCATTTCTCTTCACAACAGGTCTGACTCTAGTGGGGTCCTCCTAACAATAATGGTGAGGTTAGTGTTGAAATATTGAATGTAACCAAAGTAAATAGAAAGTAAAGTGAAATTTATCAGTTACAAGGCGGGGGAGGGTGCGGGGGTGGGCGGGGATGGGAGGTGTACTGTGGTGTTTTTTTTGGTGGTGGGATATGGGCACTGGTGAAGGTATGGTTGTTTCAGCATTGTATGACTTAGACTTAAGCCTGAAAGCATTGTAATTTTCCACATGTTGATTCAATAAAATAAAATTCTTATTAAACAAAAAGATACTTGCTTTGTTCATAGTCAACTTCTGGGTCAATCCTGGGCATGGCCTATCATTCTCCAAGCTGTGCCAGGGCTGACCCCTAACCAGAGAGTCAGTAGTAAACCCTGAACACAACCAATTGTGGCCTAAAAGCCCAAAATCAAAAAGAAAAAGGCCTAGTAATTATTGCCTTTTGAAACCATAAAGCATAGAATGTATTGTGTTAAATAACACTGTAGCACTGTCCTCCTGTTGCTCATTGATTTGCTTGAGCAGGCACCAGTAACGTCTCCATTGTGAGACTTGTTGTTACTGTTTTTGGCATATCAAACATGCCACGGGTAGCTTGCCAGGCTCTGCCCTGCGGGTGGGATACTCTCAGTAGCTTGCTGGGCTCTCCAAGAGGAACAGAGGAACCAAACCAGGTCAGACGCAAGGAAGGCAAATGCCCTACCCGCTGTTCCTCCTCTGTGTTAAATAAAAAATATTAAAATTATTTCAATCATTTTTGTTTTTTAATGTGACAAATAGTGTGAGTTTCCAAGAAAAAAAGCATGGTAGAGCACACAGCAGACTTGAACATTCAGTGGCCGAGAGCTGCCTTCCCAGGACCAGGGAAATGGAGAAACTGGCCCTGGGCCCGAGTCTGGTCCTAGATGGTTTATTTCTCTCTCCTCCCCAGCATAGTCCGATCTTTCCCCTCATGGCACAGTCATAGTCATAGTTTTGGTTGTAGTTCCAGTCATCATAGTTCCCTCATCCTAGTCTCCTCATAGACCTCAAAGTCTTCTCCTTCGTTATCTCCTTCCTAGTCACATCATAGTCTCATCCTCCTGTCATAGTCCTTGTATTCTTGTCCTCAAATTCCAAAAGTCTCCAAAGTCTGAGTTCTCCTTGTCTTCAACGTCTAGTCAGTGACATTCTAGTTTTCAACATCTAGTCCTCAAAGACCTCAAAGTTCCAAAGTCCCTGTTCTCCTCCTCTAGTCTTCAATGTCTAGTCTTTGACTTTCTAGTATTCAACATCTAGTCTCCTCTTACCCCTAACAGCATAGTTATATAGAAGTCATAAAGAGTGGGGATACACAAAGGTGGGGTTGAACATTATCATAACAACGAACAGTGGTAAAGCGACACTTTAGGAGATGAACTCAAGGACAAAAATCTCATCTGAGGGGTCAACATTTCAGATTACTAGGAGATCCACTCAAGGGCAGGATTCCAACCAGGGTTATTGTTTTATCCTTTTCTCAGCTAGAAATCCATATAAATAATCATAGTAAAATTACTTCTTATAATATTTCTAGTTATTTTGTATGAACATAGTAAGAGATATATTAAACTTAAAGGTTGGGTCTTCCTGGGGACATCTCGCTATATATTCCAGACCACAGTCCCGGTCAGGTTAGTCTTTCCTACCCCCAGCAGGGTCCTTATTCAGTTACTTCTTTTTGGGTGATGACAGTTTGTCCATGATCGTGCTCTTAATTTATAGTTAAGTATTATGGCGTTTGGTCTGGCCCATTTCAACGCCAGGGTAGGTCACAGCTTGCTCTGGGTCCATCCAGTCCCTTGTTGGAACCCTGATTTTGTGGTGCTAAGAACTAAGGGCAACTGAGGCAAAAGTCAAGTAAATATGGATGCCCAGAGTAAATATTATTTCAAGTCAATTAACTCCCATGTTATTAAGCATAGCATGGACTGTCTTCCTGTTGTTTTAGGAGATAGTTTTATCAGTGGAAGTGAGCAAATAGGTTACTAGGTGGAGGTATTGTAGAAGAATTTCAAGAATTAGATAACAAACTGGCTTGTACTCTATGACCTTTAAAGTCTTTTCCAGCTTGAGATATTTTTGAAAGACAATCAATAGATTTAAAAGTATTTAGAAATCTCTGCATTGCTAATTTCCTCAAAACAGTACCAGAGCATATACTTTGTCAGAATTCAAAGAATGTTTATCATTCTATCCAAAAACATCTCCATACTAGCTTACTGGCTTCATTCTGTAGTTACCAATTTGTTAACTTACCGGAACACAGGTAGAATGTGAGGGTATTCATGTCCCCATTTTAACACCTCTCTTATTTATTTTACTAGTTATTGACATTGTTACATGTTCTTGGTAACTGTTTTCTGTAGGCATATTGCAAGAGATCTCGAATGATATATTTTTTGACCAAGAGTCCCTGAAGGCTCCAATGTTACCCAAGAGCTTCCAAAAGTGAATTAAAACAAATATCTCATTGAAACCAGGAGGAAAACAGTCTCACATTAAATGTACATGTTGATGTGGGATGTTGAAAATGGGGAAGGCAATGATTGTGCGGAATGTGACTACATGTGATTCTGCTCATTTTGCTATAAATTCAGTAATTATATAAGAATCAAATTATAACTGAGCTTACCTAATTTGGGAATTGGTGGGTGGATGGATTTGAGTGTAGGAACTTTGAGACAATGGTGGAGGGAAGTGAACACTCTGGTGGAGGTGTTGTATTGTAATATATACATGAAACTGTATAATTAGCTATTATAAATGATGGTTTCTGCAATTAAAAAAGCAAAATATTAATGGAAAAGCAATGAAGTCTATTAAAAATTTAATTTATTTTAATAAAAAGTATAAAAATTAAAAAGTAAAAAATAAATTAAACAGACATTGTAACCAAATATACTACAAGGGGAAGTATAGCCACATATTTACATTTTTTAAAACTATGTTCCACTAACTTTTATCAAACACTCCATATGAAAAAAATAAAAGTAACAGGTATTTTAGCACATTAAATCTTTTTAACTATCACCTATTTTTGACTTTTTAAGACCATGTGTATTTTTGTTAAACCAATTGTGATTTATTCTATGGTTTTAATAGCTGTCCACATTAGGTGATGTTAGAGGTACTTGTAAGAGTAAGCCAGCTGATTTTTCAAGTACTGTTTTAAGTTCTTTTAACCCAATTCACTTGTGAGTTGATAGAATCGGTGAATACTGTGTGGTATGTCCATGTTTGCAGTAACAATTATGATATAAGTGAGTTAAAGTGATATATATAAAGAGTCTGATTACACTTGGATTTTGTTTGGAATAACAAACAGTTTAGGATTAAAACAGAGTTATAATATATCACTTTTGCATTGACAGAGTAAGGACTTCCAAAATTCTGATTCTCCATAAAAGCAACAAGAAAACGGGAGAAATGATTAAAATACTATTCTTTAGAAATGTGGAGATCAATCAAAGCATTTTAACAATTCATGAAGCATTTATATAAAAGCAATGTTGGATCTCAAAAACAGTAAAATTTGTAGTATTTAGCTTGTTTTGTTTATTGCTCTCTCCTCAGCTCAGAGATTAAGGTAATAATCTCAGCTTTGGGTCTGTAAAGCTGGGCTGATAGATGAACTTCATGGTGGTGGTTGTAGAATGTGGACGTGACTGTCAAGGCTTCCATAAGTATGGGGATAGGGTGGGGGGTTGTTGCCCACCCTCACTACGAGAAGGCCCAAGAATTCTCTGTGCATCTTAAATTTTGGGCAATTCAGCATCTATATGGAATTGGGTTGTGAGGTAGTGAAGTCTGGCCTTTGAGACGGAGGCAGCTGTTTGGATGTGAGTGCAGCTGCTGTGACTTCAGCAGCTTGGAATAGAAGATTGGCACCATGGCTTGCATTACTGTTTCTGATAGGGTTTCATACATAATACTTAAAACCTTTAAGCACTCTCTCCATCTTCAGGTGACCACTTCTCTTCATTATTGTTGTATTTTCCCCTTTCCTGTCCTATTCCCTGCCTTGCACAAGAGCAAGCTTCCTACTTAATACCAGTTCTCATGTTATTCATTTCTATTGCCTTTGGGAATTTGTTATTCACTGTATCATTGTCATCCCGTTGCTCATCGATTTGCTCGAGCGGGCACCAGTAATGTCTCCATTGTGAAACTTGTTGTTACTGATTTTGGCATATCGAATACGCCATGGGTAACTTGCCAGGCTCTGCTGTGCAGGCAGAATATTTTCGGTAGCTTACTGGGCTCTCCCAGAAGGACAGAGGAATCGAACCCAGGTTGGTCACACGCAAGGCAAATGATCTACCTGCTGTGATATCGAGCCCCAGCAATACTCAGTAGGAATTAAAAAGATAATAAAACCTAGTGGACCAGAGATGGTACAGCAGGTATGGTTCTTGCCTTGCCAATGGCAGACCTGGGCTCAATCCCCTTATCTCTCCAGCCTCTGTGTGGGGTAACACATCTCCTCATAAGCAACCAACTGAAGTGAGCTCACAGCACTTTCACCAGCCTCTGCAGCCCCAACTTATCTGAAGCTGTCACAGGAAGCTGACCAGAACCCAACTGGTGAGACACTGCTATGTGGGCCACCCCCCACCCATGCCCAACGGCATGCCTCAGTCAAGAGGATACTTGACTGGGACCTATGCAAGTACCTATACAAGGAAAACAAGACACTACTTCAAGAAATAAAAGAGGACACTAGGAAATGGAGACACATCCCCTGCTCATGGATAGGGTGGATTAACATTGTTAAAATGGCAATACTCCCCAAAGCACTATACAGATTTAATGCGGCCCCTCTCAGGATACACATGACATTTTTCAAATAAACAGACAAAACACTCCTGAAATTCATATGGAACAATAAATACCCATAAATAGCTAACGCAATCCTTGGGAAAAAGAAGATGGTGTTATCACCTTCTCCAACTTAAAACTGTAACATAACAGTAGTAATTAAAACAGCATGGTACTGGACTAGAAACAGAACCACAGACTAATGGAATAGAGTTGAATATTCTGTCACAGACTCCTAAATATATGACCACTTAATGTCCTACTATATATCTTTGAAATACTGCATTTGAGAGAGATATTCTGTGTAATTTTCTCTTCCTGACTAATTTAACTCAGTGAGATATTCTCAAGATATATTCATATAGCAGAAGATTGCATGGATTTACATTTACTAAGACCAAGTAATATTCTATTGCATAGATGTACCATAGTTTCTTTATCCATTCATCTGTTCTTGGGTACTTAGGTTGTTTCCAGATTTTAACTACTGTGAATAGTTCCACAATGAACATGGGAGTGCTAATGTCTTTTCTGCATTGTGAGATATATGGGCCCATTCTAAGTTGAAATGCTGGGTCAAATGGACACCCAATTTCTAATGTTTAAGGAATATCCATATTGTTTTCCAAAATGGCTAGACCAGTCACCATTACCATCAGCAGTGAGTGAGGTTCCCTTTTTCCTGCATCTACAACATAATTGGTTGTTTATGTTTCTTTTGATGTGTAGCAGTCTATCTGGTGTGAGGTGATATCTCATTGTGACTTTGATTTGCATTTCCTTGGTATTAGTGATGCAGAGGACTTTTTCGTATGCCACTTGGCCATATGAATGTCTTCTTTGAGGAACTTTCTTGTCATCTCTTCTCCCAATTTTTGTAGGAGTGGAATGTTTTTTCTTATATGCCAGTGCTTCCCATATCTTGGATATTTACCCTTTATCAGATAAGAGGTGACAAATGTTTTCTCCCAGTCTGTGGGGTATTTGTGGACATTACTTCCTTTAAGGTACAGAAGCTTCTTAATTTAATGTAGTCCATTTGTTTTATCTTTGCTTCTGTTTGTTTGGCCATATGCTTAACTCCATAGTAATTTCCACAGTGGTTTCATCGTTTTACATTTCAATAAGCAATTCACCATGCTATATGAACGAGAGTTCTTAATTTCTTTATATCTATCTAACTTAATTTTTGCCTAAATAACATTAATTTAAATATATGTAAAGTGCTATCTTATTGCCATTTTGATTTACATTTGTCCAATAGTGATGTTGAGCATCTTTTTATGTGTTTGGGGCGGTTTTTATATAAGGGTTCTTGAATTTTAGGTATTTTCTTCTCTTTTCTTTTGTGTGTTGGATCAACAAACAGCAGTGGTCAGGGCTTACTCCTGGCTCTGCACTTAAGGATAACTCCTGGCAGGGTTCAGGAGATCATATGTGATGCTGAAGTTTTGTTGTTTTATTGTTTACATTCCATATGATTCAGTTACTTATATTACACATATGAGTGAATAGTAACTGTCTTTACTTTCTTATTTTACTGAGCACAATCACTTCACATTGAATCCATTTTGCCTCCAAATATCACAATTTTGTATTTTATTGAAGAGCAATATTTTATTGACTATATTTACCACAGTTTGTTTTCCGAGTCATCTGTCAATGAGAATTCAGGTTGATTCCATGTTTGGGTTATTGTCAAACACGTTGCTATTAATATAGGGTGAAAAGGTCTTTTCAAATTAGTGTTTTCTATCTTTCAGATAAATGCCTAGGAGTGGTGTTATTGGAACATGTGGTATTTCGGTTTTTAAATTTTAAGGACTCTCTACTGTGTTTTCCATAAAGTCTGAACCAGTTTATACTCTATCACCAGTCTATGGGAGTTTTCTTTTCTCCACCTCCTCACAAAATTTGCTGTTTTAAATATTTTCTTAAACATACCAATTCTCAATAGTGTGAAGTATTATACACTGTGATTTTAATTTGAATTTCCCTAATAATAAGTAGTGTTGAGCATTTTTATGTGTCTGCGGGCCATCTGTATGTCTTCCTTGGTTAGGCATCTATTAAAATATTTCGCCCACTTGAGTCAGAAAGAGAGAGACAGACATAGAAAGATTGCACTCATCTGTGGAATATAGAATAATAGACCATAAGACTAACGCCCAAGAATAGTAGAAATAAGTACCAGGAGATTGTTTCCATGGCTTGGAGGCTGGTCTCTCATTCTGGGTAACTCAGGTAAGGGGCCACCAAGTAAAATGTGGTTGGAGGTCATGTGGGGGAAGGGTGATGTGGGCCGATTACAGACCAGAGACTGAACACAATGGCCACTCAACACCTTTATTGCAAACCACAACACCTAATCAGAGAGAGAGAACAAAAGGGAATTCCCTGCCATAGTGGCAGGGTGGGGTGGGGGGGAGACAGGACTGGGGAGGTGGGGAGGGATGTTGTGTTTACTGGTGGTGGAGAATGGGCACTGGTGAAGGGATGGGTTATCGAACTTTGTATGGGGGAAACATGAGCACAAAGATGTATGGATCTGTAACTGTACCTTCACGATGACTCTCTAATTAAAAATAAACTAAAAAAATAAAATAAAGGAAGCCCCCCTCCCCGCCCCCTGCCCACCGCGGCTCGGGGCTTCTCCTGAAGCCCCTGCCTGGCACCTTTCCGCCGCCGCCGTCGGATCCTGACCAATCTCCATCCTGCAGGTAAACAGGCAATCCCTTGGAGAGCCTGCCTCAGCGCGGAGAAGCCCCCCTCCCCGCCCCCTGCCCGCCGCGGCTCGGGGCTTCTCCTGAAGCCCCTGCCTGGCACCTTTCCGCCGCCGCCGTCCGATCCTGACCAATCCCCACTCTGCTGCTTAGGGGCGTGTCCTCATCTCAGGGGGCGTGGCCTAAAAAGTGGGCGTGGCCTCTTTCCGGAGCGGCCAACCCTAACGCGGCCGCAGTTATTTTTTTTTTAGCATTCCATGCCTTCTCCTTTGGCCACAATTGATAGAATTCATTCTATCTGTGTCTTAGTGGGCGTGGTCTAAAGTGGGCGTGGCCTCCTCTCAGAGCGGCCAACGCTAACGCGGCCGCAGTTATTCTTTGCTACCTCAGCTCAATCCGTACTGTGTATTCCTTTGAAAACTCACTTTTGGGATCTCAAACATTTACGCAAAATAGCCATTAGCTTAGGCTGACAGTATAAAAGCTATCAGTGAATAAGGGAAGTTTAGCACAATCGGAGCCCCTTCTTCCCACAAAAAGGAAGAGGAATAAATAACTACAAGGTTCCAACTCTGCACTTCCGTGACAATATGAAGAAACAGCGAAAATCCCCTCCACCAAGAGAGGGAGAAGAAAAGATACTAGAAACCTCAAAAGAGTCTCCCAACATCTACGACCTCTCAGATAAACAATTCAGAGAGGAAATATGGAGGAGAGTCGACCTACTCCAAGCAACTATGGAACAGACATCCAATAAATTAAGGGAGGAGATGAATCAAGCGCTGCAACGGTCTACCAAGAAAATACAGGAAGAAATGAGAGCAGAAATGAGAGCAGAAATTTCAAACCTTCGAACCGAAGTCTCACAAATAAAGCAATCGGTAGATGAAATAAAAATCTCACTAGATGCCCTCAACAGCAGAATGACTACAGCCGAAGACAGAATCAGCGAGCTTGAGGATGAGCTGCAGAAAGCTTACAGACAGCAACAAATAATGGCCAAAGACCTCAAAATGGCTATAGAGCGAATCAGAGCCCTGGGGGATGACTTCAAGAGGAACAACATAAGAATCATTGGAGTACCAGAACCACAGGGAAGTAACCCTAATGAAAAAAACATAGTCAAAGACATCATCACTAAGAAATTCCCAGAGCTGGAGAAGGCAGGCATCCAGATACAAGAAGTCCGAAGAGTGCCAGCAAAAAGAGACCCAAATAAAAAGACTCCAAGGCATATCATAGTCAGAATGGCGGATGCTGTAGATAGAGACACAATTCTACAAGTAGCAAGGTCAAAGAGGGAAATCACATACAAAGGAGCACCCCTCAGATTTACGGCCGATCTGTCAGAAGAAACCCTCCGAGCCCGAAGACAATGGTGGGACATAGTGAAAAAACTCAACGAAATGAATGCCTCACCAAGAATACTTTATCCAGCTAAACTCTCACTCAAACTCGAAGGAACCATACACTATTTCTCGGATAAACAACAGCTCAGGAACTTCATAGACTCAAAACCAATCTTGAAAGAAGGTCTAAAGGGGCTACTCTAAGACAAGGAGGAGCCCCATAAGAACAACAAATCCCACAGAAAGATGACACAAAACCACATCACAATAATCTCTCTCAATGTCAATGGCCTAAATGCACCTATCAAAAGACACAGAGTGGCTAAATGGATCCGGAAATTAAACCCAACATTCTGTTGCCTGCAAGAAACACACCTGAACAAACAGAGTAAACATAGACTCAAAGTCAAAGGATGGAAAACAATCCTCCAAGCAAACAACCCCCTTAAAAAAGCTGGAGTGGCCATCCTGGTATCCGACAACATAGATTTCAGGATGAAAAAGATCAAAAGGGACAGCGAAGGTCATTTTCTGTTTATCAAGGGATATGTACAACAGGAAGAAATCACACTCTTAAACGTATATGCTCCTAACAAACGACCGGCTAAATATTTAAAACGACTCCTAACAGACTTCAAAGAGGACATCACTAACAGCACAATTGTAGTCGGAGACTTCAATATGGCCTTATCACCTCTAGATAGATCCACAAGAACAAAACTCAACAAGGAAACACTGACTCTGAATGAAGAAATTGAAGAGAGAGGCCTAATAGACCTATACAGGGCCTTACACCCCAAAAAGAAAGAATACACATTCTTTTCCAGTGCACATGGAACATTTTCAAAAATAGACCATGTACTGGGCCCCAGAACATACCTCAATAGAATCGGAAAAATAGAAATTGTATCAACCATCTTTTCAGACCACGATGCGCTGAAGATAGAAGCTAACCACCCACAAGTACGGAAAATCAAATCAAACACCTGGAAATTAAACAATTCCATGTTGAACAATGAGTGGGTCAAGAAGGAAATCAAGGAAGAAATCAAAAGATACTTAGAAACAAATGAGAATGAAGACACGAGCTACCAAAACCTATGGGACGCAGCTAAAGCCGTGTTAAGGGGAAAATTTATAGCTCTCCAAGCATTCCTCAGGAAGGAAGAAAGGATCCACATAGATAGCTTGACTTCACGACTCAAGACCCTAGAAAAGGACCAGAGAAAGGACCCCAAACCAGACCGAAGGAAAGAAATAATAAAAATTAGAGCAGAAATTAATGACATCGAAACCAAAGAAACAATTCGAAAGATCAATGAAACAAAGAGTTGGTTCTTTGAGAAAATAAATAAGATTGATAAACCGCTAGCAAGTCTCACAAAGAAAGAAAGAGAGAAAACTCTAATAAATCGAATCAGAAATGAAAAGGGGGACATCATAACAGAAACCAGTGAGATTCAAAAGATCATTAGAGACTACTTTGAAAGTCTTTACGCCACAAAAAAGGAGAACCTAAAAGAAATGGATGGATTCCTTGATTCCTATAATCTCCCAACACTGAAGAAAGAAGACCTGGAATACCTGAATAGACCCATCAATGTTAAGGAAATTGAAACGGTAATCAAAAACCTCCCCAAAAACAAAAGCCCAGGCCCAGATGGTTTCACTGGCGAATTCTTCCAAACATTTAAAGAAGACCTATTGCCTGTTTTCCTCAAACTTTTCCAGGAAATTGAAAAAACAGGAACTCTCCCAAACAGTTTCTATGAAGCACATATCTCCCTAATACCAAAAGCAAACAAAGACACCACTAAGAAAGAAAATTACAGACCAATTTCCCTGATGAACACCGATGCGAAGATCCTCAACAAAATACTAGCAAATAGGATCCAACAACTCATCAAAAAGATCATACATCACGACCAAGTGGGATTCATCCCAGGGATGCAAGGATGGTTTAACATTCGGAAATCAATCAACATAATCCAGCATATCAACAAAAGTAAAGATAAAAACCATATGATCATATCAATAGATGCAGAGAAAGCATTTGACAAGATCCAACATCCTTTCATGATGAAAACCCTCGCCAAAATGGGGTTTGGAGGAACTTTCCTCAAGATAGTCGAAGCCATCTATCACAAGCCTACGGCAAGCATTATCCTCAACGGGGAAAAACTAAGGGCCTTTCCTCTGAGATCAGGCACAAGACAAGGATGCCCACTCTCACCACTCCTCTTCAATATAGTACTGGAAGTACTTGCGATAGCTATTAGACAAGAAAAAGAGATTAAGGGCATCCAGATAGGAAGGGAAGAAATCAAACTCTCACTATTTGCAGACGACATGATACTATATCTAGAGAAGCCTAAAACCTCTACTAAGAAACTCTTAGAAACAATAGACTTATACAGTAAAGTTGCAGGCTACAAAATCAATACCCAAAAATCCATGGCCTTCATATATGCAAACAATGAGGCAGAGGAAAGGGACATGAAAAGAGCAATCCCATTCACAATCGTGCCCCAGAAAATCAGGTACCTCGGAATCAGCTTAACCAAGGAAGTAAAAGACCTTTACAAAGAAAACTACATAACGCTACTCCATGAAATCAAAGAGGACATGAGGAAATGGAAACATATACCCTGCTCGTGGATAGGGAGAATCAATGTTGTCAAAATGGCAATACTCCCTAAAGCATTATACAGATTCAATGCGATCCCTATAAGTATACCCATGACATTCTTCAAAGAAATGGATCAAGCAATCCTAAAATTCATATGGAATAACAAACGTCCAAGGATAGGTAAAACAATTCTTGGGAAAAAGATGATGGGAGGCATCACCATCCCCAACCTCAAACTTTACTACAAAGCAGTAACAATTAAAACAGCATGGTACTGGAACAAAGGCAGAGCCGTAGACCAATGGAACAGGGTGGATTATCCCTACACACAACCCCAAATGTATGACCATCTAATCTTTGATAAGGGAGCAAGAGATGTGAAGTGGAGCAAGGAAAGCCTCTTTAACAAATGGTGCTGGCACAACTGGACAACCACATGCAAAAAAATGGGTTTAGACCTTGACCTGACACCATGCACAAAAGTCAGATCAAAATGGATTAAAGACCTCAACATTAGACCACAAACCATAAGGTACATTGAAGACAAGGTCGGCGAAACCCTCCACGATATTGAAGATAAAGGTATCTTCAAAGGTGACACGGAACTAAGCAATCTAGTAAAAACAGAGATCAACAAATGGGATTACATTAAACTAAAAAGCTTCTGCACCGCAAGAGATACAGTGACCAGAATCCAAAGACTATCCACAGAATGGGAAAGGATATTTACACAATACCCATCAGATAAGGGGTTGATATCAATGGTATATAAAGCACTGGTTGAACTCTACAAGAAGAAAACATCCAACCCCATCAAAAAATGGGGCGAAGAAATGAACAGAAACTTTACCAAGGAAGAAATACGAATGGCCAAAAGGCACATGAAAAAGTGTTCTGCATCACTAATCATCAGAGAGATGCAGATCAAAACAACTTTGAGATACCACCTCACACCACAGAGACTAGCACACATCCAAAAGAACAAAAGCAACCGCTGTTGGAGAGGATGTGGGGAGAAAGGGACCCTTCTTCACTGCTGGTGGGAATGCCGACTGGTTCAGCCCTTCTGGAAAACAATTTGGACGACTCTCAAAAAATTAGATATTGAATTCCCATTTGACCCAGCAATACCACTGCTGGGAATATATCCCAGAGAGGCAAAAAAGTACAATCGAAACAACATCTGCACATGTATGTTCATCGCAGCACTGTTTACAATAGCCAGAATCTGGAAAAAACCCGAATGCCCCAGAACGGATGACTGGTTGAGGAAACTTTGGTACATCTATACAATGGAATACTATGCAGCTGTTAGAAAAAAGGAGGTCAAGAATTTTGTAGTCAAGTGGATGGGCATGAAAAGTTTCATGCTGAGTGAAATGAGTCAGAAAGAGAGAGACAGACATAGAAAGATTGCACTCATCTATGGTATATAGAATAACAGAGTGGGAGACTAACACCCAAGAACTGTAGAAATAAGTACCAGGAGGTTGACTCCATGGCTTCGAGGCTGGCCTCACGTTCCGGGGAAAGGTCAACTCAGAGAAGCGATCACCAACTACATTGTAGTCGAAGGCCATGTGGGGGAAGGGAGTTGCGGGCTGAATGAGGGCTAGAGACTGAGCACAGCGGCCACTCAACACCTTTATTGCAAACCACAACAGCTAATTAGAGAGAGAAAACAGAAGGGAATGCCTTGCCACAGTGGCAGGGTGGGGTGGGGGGGAGATGGGATTGGGGAGGGTGGGAGGGACGCTGGGTTTACGGGTGGTGGAGAATGGGCACTGGTGAAGGGATGGGTTCCAAACTTTGTATGAGGGAAGTATAAGCACAAAAGTGTATAAATCTGTAACTGTACCCTCACGGTGATTCTCTAATTAAAAATAAATAAATTTTAAAAAATAAATAAATAAATAAATAAAAATTTAGAAAATAAAATGAAATAATTTTATTTTATATAAATAAAAAAAATAAAATAAAATATTTCGCCCACTTTTTAATTTTGTTACTGTTTTTTTGTTTGCTGGCCCACTTTTTGAAGTTATATCTTCTTTTGTGTATTCCTCATTCACTGCTGATGGTAATGTTGACTGGTACAGCCATTTTGGAGAACAATATGGGCATTCCTCAAATACTAGGAATTGGGTGTCCCTTCGACCCAGCAATTCAACTTCTTATCAATCACATATCAGAAATATGCTGTGAAAACATTTCCTTGCAGTTGCAAAATTGCACTTTCATTTTTCTATTAGTTTCTTCACTGTGTAAAACCCTTTTAATTTGATGTCGTTCCTTTGTTTATTCTTGCTTTTACTTTATAGACAATGGCGCTGAGTATCCAAAAACCTCTTATGCTCTGTAGTGTATCATTTAAATTTTCTTGTATTTATTTTGAAGTTTGAAGTTTTTTTGTCAAAAATTTAATTCATTAAGAGTTCAATTTTGTAAATGTTGTTAAGTAGTGACCTATAGCTCTGTAGCACTCTCATCCCATTGTTCATTGATTTGCTCGAGCGGGCACCAGTAACGTCTCCATTGTGAGACTTGTTGTTACTGTTTTTGGCATAACAAATATGCCACAGGTAGCTTGCCAGGCTCTGCCATGCAGGCGGGATACTCTAGGATAGCTTGCTGGGCTCAAACCTGGGTTAGCCACATACAAGGCAAATGCCCTACCCTCTGTGCTATCGCTCCAGTAGTGACCTAGTTTCATTATTCTTTTACATGACTGCCCAGTTTTTCTGGTACACATTTATTCCCCAGTGTTTATTAAAGAAGCGTTTCTTTTCTCATTGTATGCTCTCAGTTCCTTTATTAACAATTATGTCCATATATATGTATTTATCTGTGTTCCCATATTTGTTTCTATACCATACAATATAACTAGTTTTGATTTGTATTATAGTTGGAGGTTAGGGAGCATGATGATTACACTTCCTTACCCTCAGAATTGCTTGGGATATTGAGGGAAGAAGTTTTGAGGTTTCATAAGTTTTAGTCTTGTTTGTTTTGTTTCCTTGATAAATGTCATCAGTACTTTGATAAGAATTAAATTGAATCTATAGATTTCTTTAGGTCAGATGAACAGTTTAATATATTTTATTCTTCAAGCTCATGAATATATTTTCATTTCTTTGCATTAATTTTTTTCTTTAATAATGTATTGTTATGTCTTTTATAATTCCTAAAAAAACTAGATATTGAGCTTTCATAAGACTCAGAAATACCACTCCTGGGAATATACCCTAGGGGGACAAAAAGGCAATGCAAAAAAATTTCGAATTTCTGTGTTTATTGCAGAACTATTCCCAATAGCCGGAACAGGAAACAACGCGAGTGCTCAAAAACAAATGACTGGGCACTATGGTATATCTACACAGTGAAACACTATGCTACCAGATAAAAAATGAAGTTGTGAAACTTTCTTATAAAAGACAGACATAGAGAGTATCATGCTGAGTGAAATGAGTGAGAGACAGAAAGTAATTCATTTGTGGAATATATAAGAAACATAGTGTGAGACCTATACATAAGGACAGTAGAAATGAGGGCCAGGAGGACTGGTCCATGTTTGTAACTTGCCACAAGTGTTGGGGGAGAGGTCAGTTAGGACAGAGGGTAGAGAAAAAGAAGTCTTATGCAATAATTATTGGAAATGATCACATTGGACAATAATTGAATGCTGAAACGAAGTATAAGAATACACATGATAACCTTTAAGTGTCTGTATTGTAAATCATAATACCCAGAAGGAAATAAAACAAGAGAGAGTACGTGTAAGAGAGAGAGGGGAGAGTGAGAGAGAGAGGTGTACCATAGATACAGGCTGGGAGATGACAGAAAGGAAACTGGAGACATAAGTGGTGAGAAATTTACAAAAGCATACTGGGGTGTTGAAATATTGCATGACTGAAACCCAATCCGAATAACTTTGTAACTGTGTATCTCAGGGTGATTTAACAGAAAACAACAATGTCTTGGTTTTAGTAATGTAAATGCCATTTTGCTTTCTTTTTGTTTATAGTATTTTTTGTGACGGCTGACAAAAACTTGATAGAAGGTGCTTTTTATATGTTTGATAGAAGTGTTTGGTGTTATTTTTCCTTTTACTAGAAATCTTCAGTATATTTTGTCATTAACTTTTGATAATTAAAAATGCTGTATCTTGATTACAGGGTTATAGATTTAAGTATTTTTTGTTCTCTCAGATTTCTGATTATCTATGGTCGGCTAATTCCTTAGTTTAGCAAGGTTTTCAGATATTGTTTCATTGAATATGATCTCTTCCCTTTTTTGGGTCGCTAGCTTTTGAGATTGCCATTTTTCTGATATTTACCTTCTTAACTGATCCTGACGTTTCTCCTAGATTCTTTTCATTTTTCCTTATATATTTCTTCTCTTGTAAAAATCATTACTGTTATTTTATCTTCATTTTCTGATAATTCTTCTATGTATTTTTGCTTTGGGGCCACATCCAGCAATGCTCAGGAATTACCCTAGAGGTACTCAAAGGACCATATGAAATACAAAGGAACAAACCCAGGTCAGCCGCATCCAAGAAAAATGTCCTACCTATTTTACTATCAGACTAGCCCCTTATAATATTTCCTCAGCAATATGAAATCATCTTGGTATTATTTTCATATTATATTAAATTTTACTTTTATTATGCCCATCACTTCTGTTTGGACGTTTTTATATCTTCAATCTCTTTGGAGCACTCATACCTCTTTTTATTTTCTTTTGGGGGGGGAGATCTTAGCTCTATTTTTCTGTTAGTAGTTGAGATTTTCTGACTACAAATTTCATTATAAGTGTTCTTCTCTATTCTTTGTAAGCTATCCTTATTCCAATTATGTGTCCCTACTTAGTTCTCTGGAGACTATTCATTTTCTTTGAAGAATTCCACCATATTATAACCATTATTTTCAGAATTTTTATTTTTATTCTGTTTAACTAATTAACTAATCAATTATTTATTTTTAATTTTATTGAATCACCATGAGATAGTTACAAGCTTTCATGTTTGGGTTACAATCACACAATGATCACACACCCATCCCTCCACCAGTGCACATTCCCCACCACCAATATCCCGGGTATACCCCCCTTTCCCACCCTCCCCCTGTCTCCATGTCAGACAATATTCCCCATACTCTCTCTCTAATTTTGGGCATGATGGCTTCCAACACAGACACTGAGAGGTCATCATGTTTGGCCCACTATTTACTTTCAGCACCCATCTCCCATCCTGACTGATTCCTCCAGCCATCATTTTCTTAGTGAGCCCTTCTCTATTCCATCTGCCTTCACTCCTCCACTCATGAAGCAGTCTTCCAGCTATGGGGCAATCCCCCTGGCCCTTGTATCAACTGTCTTTGGGTGTCAGTCTCATGCAATGTTATTCTATACTCCACAAATGAGTGCAGTCCTTCGATGTCTGTCCCTCTCTTTCTGACTCATTTCACTTAGCATGATACTCTCCATGTCTATCCATTTATAAGCAAATTTCATGACTTAATCTCCCCTAACAGCGGCATAGTATTCCATTGTGTAGATGTAGCAAAGTTTCTTTAACCAGTCATCTGTTTTAGGGCACTGGGGTTGTTTCCAGATTTTGGCTATTGTGAACAGTGCTGCAATGAATATGTAGGTACAGATGTCATTTCTACTGTTCTTTTTTGCATCCTCGGGATATATTCCTAGAAGTGGTATTGCAGGGTCATATGGAAGCTCAAGTTTTAGTTTTTGAAGAACTGTCCATATTGTTTTCCAGAAAGGCTGGACCAGTTGGCATTCCCATCAACAGTGAAAGAGTGTCCCTTTTTCCACACATCCATGCCAGCACTTGTTGCTTTTGTTCTTTTGAATGTGTGCCAGTCTCTGGTGTGAGATGATATCTCATAGTTGTTTTGATTTGAATCTCCCTGATGACTATTGATGTGGAGCATCTTTTTCCTTCTTTCTTTTTTTCTTTTTTTCTCTATCTGAGCTGCCCTTTCCCCCAGCATGTGAGGTTGTCTCTAAGCCATGGAGCAAATCTGGTACTTATTTCTGTTATTCTTGGGTGTTAGTCCTCCATTCTGTTGTTTTAAATTTTGCAGATGAGTGCAATATTTCTTTTTTAAAAAATTTTATTGAATCACCATGAGATAGTTACAAGCTTTCATGTTTGGGTTGCAATCTCACAATGATCAAACACCCATCCCTCCACCAGTGCACATTCCCCACCACCATTATCCCGGGTATACCCCTTTTACCCACCCTCCCGCTGAGGCCGATAATATTTCCACACCAATCCTACCACCAGTGTCAACTTCCCTCCACCAGTTTTCCTGTATTCTATTCCCACCCCATCCCTGCCTGTCAACTTGACAGGCACATAACAAAGTTTCAGTAGTTACAGTTTAAAGCACGTTTTCAGTTTTGTTGAGTTTGTGTTTTGGATATACGGCTATACTACTAGCCTATATCACCAGTATAACTGAAGCTCTGACCCCTGCTCACCCATTACTTCCTACTCTCTTTTCACCACACCGCCTCCCAGCCCACCTCAGCTTGATTTCTTCCTTTCTCTGTTCTTTCCTCTCCTAACCTTGGGATCAAGGGTGATCTAGGCATCACCAATTCACTGTAGTAAGTTTCCTCATACAGTATTCTATATATCACAGATTAGTCAAATCATCCTCTGGTAGTCTTTTTTTTTCCTTTTTTGGGTCATGCCCGGCGGTGCACAGGTGTTCCTCCTGGCTCTGCACTTAGGAATTACTCTTGGTGGTGTTCGGGGGACCATATGGTATGCTGGGAATCAAACCTGGGTGGGTCGAGTAAAAGGCAAACGCCCTACCTTCTGTGCTATCGCTCCAGCCACTATGGTAGTCTTTCTTTATCTGGCTTATTTCACTCAACATGGTTGGAGGGTTGTCTAGTACAATCCCTGTGAAAAACAGTATGAAGAGTTCACAGTAAACTTATAATTGAACTGCCTTATGCTTCAGCAATTTCACTTTGGGGCATCTACCCTCAGGACATAAAAACTCTCTCTCAAAATGACATATACATACCATTATTCATTGTTTCACTCAGTAAAATAGCTAAGATATGGAACTGGCCTAGCCTTCCCCTGCTCACTGTATTATTAATGTCAAAATTACATTTTTGTATACTATATAATTAATCACTTAGGTCTATACTTATTAATGTATTTGTGATTAAAATGTTGTGGGGTTACAAATAAAAATTACTAGCGGTTTATCAATCTTATTTATTTTCTTGAAGAACCAGCTCTTTGTTTCATTGATCTTTTGGATTTTTTTTGGTTTCGATGTCATTAATTTCTGCTCTAATTTTTATTATTTCTTTCCTTCGGTCTGGTTTGGGTTCCTTTTTCTGGTCCTTTTCTAAGGTCTTGAGTCGTGAAGTCAAGCTATCTATGTGGGCCCTTTCTTCCTTCATGAGGAATGCTTGGAGAGCTATAAATTTTCCCCTTAACACGGCTTTAACTGCGTCCCATAGGATTTGGTAGCTCGTGTCTTCATTCTCATTTGTTTCTAAGTATCTTTTGATTTCTTCCTTGATTTCCTTCCTGACCCACTCATTGTTCAACATTGATTTTTTTTTTTTTGCTTTTTGAGTCACACCCAGCAATGCTCAGGGGTTACTCCTGGCTTTGCACTCAAGAATTACTCCTGGCAGTGCTTGGGGGACCATATGGGATGCCGGAGATCGAACCCGGGTTGGCCGCGTGCAAGGCAAACGCCCTACCCACTGTGCTATCACTCCTGCCCCAACATTGAATTGTTTAATTTCCAGGTGTTTGATTTGGTTCTCCGTGTCGCTGAGTGGTTAGCTTCTATCTTCAGCGCATCGTGGTCTGAAAAGATGGTTGATACAATTTGTATTTTTCTGATTCTATTCAGGTATGTTCTGGGGCCCAGTACATGGTCTATTTTGGAAAATGTTCCATGTGCACTGGAAAAGAATGTGTATTCTTTCTTTTTGGGGTGTAAAGCCCTGTATAAGTCTATTAGGCCTCTCTCTTCAATTTCTTCTTTTACAGTGTTTCCTTGTTGAGTTTTGTTCTTGTCGATCTATCTAGAGGCGATAAGGCTGTATTGAAGTCTCCGACTACAATTGTGCTGTTAGTGATGTCCTCTTTGAAATCTGTTAGGAGTTGTTTTAAATATTTAGCCGGTCGTTCATTAGGAACGTATACATTTAAGAGTGTGATTTCTTCCTGTTGTACATATCCCTTGATAAATAGAAAATGACCTTCGCTGTCCCTTTTAATCTTTTTCAACCTGAAATCTATGTTGTCGGATACCAGGATGGCCACTCCAGCTTTTTTAAGGGAGTTGTTTGCTTGCAGGATTGATTTCCATCCTTTGACTTTGAGTCTATGTTTACTCTGTTTGTTCAGGTGTGTTTCTTGCAGGCAGCAAAATGTTGGGTTTAATTTCCGGATCCATTTTGCCACTCTGTTTCTCTTGATGGGTGCACTTAGGCCGTTGACATTGAGAGAGATTATTGTGATGGGGTTTTGTGTCATCTTTCTGTGGTATTTGTTGTTCTTATGGGGCTCCTCCTTGTCTTACAGTAGCCCCTTTAGACCTTCTTTCAAGTTTGGTTTTGAGTCTATGAAGTTCCTGAGCTGTTGTTTATCCAAGAAATAGTGTATGGTTCCTTCGAGTTTGAGTGAGAGTTTAGCCGGATAAAGTATTCTTGGTGAGGCATTCATTTCATTGAGTTTTTTCACTATGTCCCACCATTGTCTTCGGGCTCGGAGGGTTTCCTCTGACAGGTCTGCTGTAAATCTGAGGGGTGCTCCTTTGTATGTGATTTCCTTCTTTGACCTTGCTGCTTGCAGAATTGCGTCTCTATCCATAGCATCCCTCATTCTGACCATGATATGCCTTGGAGTCTTTTTATTCTGGTCTCTTTTTGCTGGTACTCTTCGGACTCCTTATATCTGGATGCCTTTCTTCTCCAGCTCTGGGAATTTCTTAGCAATGATGTATTTGACTGTGTTTTTTTCATTGGGGTTCCTTCCCTGCGGTTCTGGTACTCCAATGATTCTTATGTTGTTTCCCTTGAAGTCATCCCCCAGGGCTCTGTTTCGCTCTATAGCCATGTTGAGGTCTTTCGCCATGATTTGTTGTTGTCTATAAGCTTTCTGTAGCTCATCTTCCAGGTCGCTGATTCTGTCTTCGGCTATAGTCATTCTACTGTTGAGGGCCTCTACTGCGATTTTTAGTTCATCTACCGATTCCTTTATTTGTGTGACTTCCGTTCACAGGTTTGAAATTTCTGCTCTCATTACTTCCTGCATTTTCTTGGTAGAGCGTTCCAGTGCTTCATTCATCTCCTCCCTTAACTTATTGGATGTCTGTTCCATGGTTGCTTGGAGTAGGTCGACTCTCCTCCAGATTTCCTCTCTGAATTGTTTATCTGAGAGGTCATAGATGTGAGTAGCCCCTGTTGATGTTTCTGGAATCTTTTCTTCTCCCTCTCTTCGTGGAGTGGATTTTCGCTGCTTCTTCATATTGTTACAGAAGTATAGAGTTGGAACTTTGTACTTATTTATTCCTGTTCCCTCTTGTGGAAAGGAGGGGCTCTGATTGTGCTAACTTTCCCTTATTCACTGACAGTTTTGCTAGTGTCAAACTAAGCTAATGGATATTTTGCATAAGTGGTTGAGATGGCTAAAGTGATTTTCAAAGAAATAGACAATACCTATTGTGCTGAGGAAACAAGTAACTGTGGCCGCCGCTCCAAGAGGAGACCACGCCCACTTTGAAAACGATGCCCACTAAGATACAGGCCACGCCCCCAGTGTCTTCCTGTTACAGAGCCAGGTGGGCCCGAAGTGGGGGACAGGAGGGCGTGGCCGAGGGTTGGTCT
Organism: Sorex araneus; assembly: GCF_027595985.1. Lineage (NCBI taxonomy): Eukaryota > Metazoa > Chordata > Mammalia > Eulipotyphla > Soricidae > Sorex > Sorex araneus. The sequence goes on from NC_073313.1 coordinate 108,270,024, forward strand.
TGGTACCTGGTGGGCGGGCCGCAGTTAGAAAACAAATAAAAATTGCAAAGGAATTATTTTTATATTTGATCACATATTGATATACAAATACAAATTTGCTTCAAATTTTATTTAGGCAGCATTATTATGATATTGTTAATAGCAACGTTTTAGGCATATAGTGTTCAACATCACACCTGCAAGCACAGTCCCAGTGCCTCTCCACCAATACCTCTAAGTTTCCTTTTATTCTTTCCCAATCTACTCCTTTAACAACGGTTACATAGGCAACCACTGAGGATCTGCTATTATTGCCCATATTTATTTCCTTATTTTATTTCTTTATATTCTACATAAGAGAGATCATTCTGTATTTGTCCCTCTCCCTATGCTATGATTAACTTCAGTCAGAATTACACCCTCTATTTCCACATACATAGCAGAAAATCACAGGATATTATCATTTATTATAGATGAGTAAGTCTTAAAATTTCAAATATATGTATATATACATATGAGTTACTGTACAATGTTCTTTTTTTCAGTTTGAATTTACAGCCTTTCCCATTACTCATAATATCAAGTGTCAATGATTTTCTTCAACTTTTATCTGAGAATGTGCTTTTTAAATTTTATTTTACTTTTATAAAGTTGCTCAGAGTAATTCATTACATTTAATATTCAAACACCAATCCCACCACCATTTTACCTTTTCACCACCATATTTAAAATGTTTCCAACCCAAATCCTAAACTGTGTCCCCAAAAGCAGAACCAAAAAATAATTTCGCATTGCTTGTTATGAATAATCCACTAAAAATGATCCAGTAAGTTTTCCTTAGAAGTAAGTGTGTGAAGATTGTTGTATTTCATCCTGGAGCCATTAAGCCCTTGTATAAGAGATTACAAACATGTTTGTTAAACCCAATTAAATATTGTGTGCTACTCTTGGTACATCAGTGGTGTAAAGTATGAGAGGCCCAGGAATTCTAAAGTTTAGAATACGATTATACAACAGATTCACTCGTGAGTAACACCTATGTTGCCCTCTTCTGGGAACTTTGTTTATAAGACTGGATCATGGCTGTTAATGAGATTATATGATGCCAGAGGCAGTTTGTGGGTGTGACTGTCAAGCTACTGTTAAACTTGGGAAATAGGGGGAGGATGCCCATTGCCCAAATGCGTGAGCTTGGAGATTTCAGTCACAGATCCTGCACCTATTTTTTTCTGCAGATTCACTCATGGGTGAGACTCATCTGAGCCTGTGGAGACAGGCCCTGATAATATTTTTATCTACAAATTTGAATAATTATTTAGCAGGAAATAAAATTCTCATGTTACATTTTTTCCTTTCAACTGTTTAAATAAATCATATTCTAACTTTCTGTCTTCAACATTTTGCTCATAAATCTTATTTTCACTTGCATATAAGGATTTCTTCTAATGTTTTCTTCTAATGTTTTCAAGATTCTCTCTTTTCTATTGACCTTGACATTTTTTTTATAATGTGTCTTGGTGTAGATCTCTAGTGTTATATCCTACCTGAAATTCAACTAGGTGACATTTAGTATATTTTTATATTGTTGTCTTTGTTCAAATTTTGGAAGTCCACAAGGAGCAACAGTTCAGAGACATTAATTTCTGATCACTGTATCACTGTCATCCCGTTGCTCATTATTTGTTTGAGCGGGCACCAGTAATGTCTCCATTGTGAGACTTGTTGTTACTGTTTTTGGCATATTGAATACACCATGGGTAGCTTGCCAGGCTCTGCCGTGCGGGTGAGATACTCTTGGTAGCTTGCTGGGCTCTTCTGGAGGGGCGAAGGAATTGAACCTGCGTCAGGCACGTACAAGGCAAATGCCCTACTGCTGTGCTATTGCTTCAGCTAATTTCTGATAAAAATTAAAATTGTTTTCTAATTGTAAATAATTCCTGCATGTATCTTCTCTAGAGAAAAATTCAAAGGAAAATTAAATATCATTGTGTTTCCAGAACAACAATTCTAGCTCAATCTTAGAGACAGTGTAGGTGCTGTGTCCAATCAGCATTTCTAAGGCAAGCGGGGTAATAGATATTTTTTGTTTTGGGTGATGCCAGGATTCAAACCCAGGGTTCCGCAATGCAAATCAAATATTTAACTGCTGAGCATATCGCTGATCCTGGATGTATTTTAAAATAAGACAAAGGGTAAGGAGTAGGTCAGTTTTTCTATATCACACAGCAGACAATATATATTAAGACTGAATGACTTGGGTAACCTTTGACTATGGTGTACAATTGTGAAGATGCATAAAACATATGGCATATTTGAAGCTAGCATAGCTGTGGAGACAATAGAAGGAAGTGTTTGGGGGAAGGGGCATGGGGTTAAAATTGGAGTAAGCTCAATTTTGAGATGACTGGTTGACACTAATATGGATGATATAGAATTTGAAGTTGGAGAAATTGGATTGTTTTTCTAGGGAGATTAGTGTTAGAATTAGAAGCCATATGCATGGACCAATATGGAGAGAAGATAAGCCAAATGTTGGGGGAATATGATAAGGACATGAAAAGTTGGGAGAAGGATTTCTCGAACAAGATTATATAGATTCTAAAAATGGACAGATGGGGGAAAGAACTTTGTGTAGGGGAACACGATGGTATGAATAACAGCCTAACAAGTGATCACAAAACACCAAGACTGTACTCTTATTTCAAATTCCATTGCCCTCAAGCTGTTTTTATATGGACCGTTGGATTTGAAGCATAACAAGAAAAATTATTAGTCTTTTTTGGTTTGCATTGTTTTGTTTTTGCCTTGGTGCTGGTGATCAAACCTGGGGTCTCATACATGTGAAGCATATGCTTTACTGACGATGTACAAAAAATTGAGATTATTTTAGAATATATATATATATATCACCACAAGTGTCTCATAATAACAAAGGATTAAAATGGTACAAAAACAATGATATGTTTATGTACCATAAATATAGAAAATGCCAAAGCACAAGTCTTTTGTTGGCTTTTGGCCTACAGTTTAAGTAATAGAATGCAACACTTAAACTATTTGAACTTTCATGTCTATAACATTAATAAGGAAGAGTCAAATTCATCCAAACTGACATCTAATGTCTAGGACTCTTTCTTTCTCTCCGTAACTCTACTTTAAAAATACAGTTGAAACACATTTTAGTAGTGTTTAAATATGTAAAAGATGTATGAAAACTCGGGGTTCAAAAATAACTAATTTTGGATCATGTACTTTAGCAGTATGTAGTGAAGTGTATTTCAGTATTTCTGTTCCATAATTAGCTTAGTGGGTTTATTATTTGGCTTGAAAAGTTGATTGTAGGCTGCAATATAAAATATCAGGTGTCTATCCTGAAACAAATTTGTTTTCACTGAGATTCAAAGAAAGTTTATTTGTATGCTTGAAATTAAGATTCATTTCCCCTAAATCAAACACATATTTTTTATATATTTTCCATCCACAAGTAATTATCATCAAAATAGAAAGATATACACTCAAATTAAGTAAGCAATGCATTCTATTGCTTCAGAATATTTCTGGCATTAAATCATATGACAAAATATCCCTCACAGCAGTCTCGGGATGGGGCTGGTACTGGCTCCGGACCGGGTGGCCATGCGTTTGCACGGCCGCTTTGCTGCTGAACAACCATGATCCAGAGCCAGCTAGATTACTTCTGAACCCAGTAAGTGCTCGCAGACATGTCCCCAGACTGTGAACTAAGCTTTTGCCCCACGTCTGCTAAGGAGGGAAATATCCTTCCTCCTTGTTTTTTCTTCCCTCTGGGGGGAAGCGGCGTGGCGTATGCCATCTTATGGACGTTTAAACAGGTATGAACTTGGTGGCACGAGAAAAAAAATGTGTTTTGAACTTGAAACAGCGGGACGCTTGGGCAGTCTCGGGCTGGGGCTGGTACCGGCTCTGGCTCGCGCTCCGCTGAGATTTGAACTGGGTGGCCATGCGTTTGCACGGCCGCTTTGCTGCTGAACGACCAAGATCCAGAGCCAGCTAGACTACTTCTGAACCCAGCAAGTGCTCGCAGCCATGTCCCCAGACTTTAAACTAAGCTTTTGCTTTATGCTGCCCCAGGAAGGGAAATGATGAAATTTCTCACTTAAATCTCCATGTACTTAATTACTAAAACACAGAAATCCTAAACCGCATGTCCGCGCGACCTTATACCTCTTCATTCTCATTAGTGGAGAACTAATTATCAAATGTTTCCTTGTCAATAGGGCCTTATTTTGGGGAGATAAACTCCAAGAAAAATAGTGAGTTCTGTGTTGAAACCCCAACAACAATAGTGAGTTTTGGGTTGAAATATGGAATGTAATCAAGGTAAAGAGAAAATGAAGTGAATTTTATCAGTTATGCAGGTGGGATTGGGGGGTGGGGGGTGGGAGGTGTACTGTTTTTTTTTTTGGTGGTGGAATATGGGCACTGGTGAAGGGATGGGTGTTTGAACATTATATAACTGAGACATAAGCCTGAGAACTTTGTAACTTTCCACATGGTGATTCAATAAAATAAATTAAAAAAAAATTTCTCACATTCATTCTCTTTAAAGGCTCGATCACCTACAAAGAACCTTTATACATTAGAAGATAATCTCAAAAATAGTGATATTCTATTGCATCAGTGATATCATTGTTTTTTCTCAAAATCTTTAGATGATTTGTTGGTCTACAATAAGCAAAATGCCATATACAGTGGAACATAACAGATAACTATTCTAAAAATATGTTTTATGCTTTAAAGCATGAATTAATTTTTTTATTTTATTTTTTTATTTGAGGAAACATTTGTTGACAAAACTGTGTATGTCTTATGTGTACAATTTACCATCTTTATAAATGTATTTTAGCTGCCACACCACATCCATTACCAAAATACCAATGTTCCTCCACTGCAGTGCATACGACTCCCTCTCCTATTGATTGCCCTCCCTCCCCCTCTCAATCTAGCAACCTAGTTTCTGTTATTAGGATAAAAGGGTTTGTTTTTTTTGCTATCGTTGATACCTTGCTTTGTTTTTTAATATGATGAATATGAATGTGATCATTGGTATTCACCTTCTTCTTCATTGTTTACTTTGCTTAGCATGATACCCACCAGATTTATACATGTTGCATCAAAAAGGAATTTTTTTTCTTTTATTATAGCTGGCTGGTCTTCCATTGTGTAAATATACGACAAAATTTCTTTATCCACTTTCTTATCATTAGGTACTTGAGCTGATTTCATATCTTGGCCACTGTAAGTAGCACTATTATAAACAGATGTGTATGCATCTTTTAAAAATTAAGTTTTTAATTTATAACAGAGGACTCAAGAGCATAAACTAGAGAAAGAAAAAACTTTTCAATAAATTATGTTGGGAAAACATATAACTATATGAGAAGGATCAATAATGTCACATCAGCTATGAATGATTTAGATAGTAAACCTGAAGCCATAAATTACATTGAGGAAAAAGTAAAATGGTCTATGATATTAACCTCTGTGATTTATTCAGTGATTTAATTCCAAGCAAGGTATACAATTAAACAAAGAATTACATCCAACTAAAAAGTTTCCATACAAAGAAAGAAACTATTGTTGAAACAAAATACATAAAACTGAATGAGATAAACTACTTGCACACCATGTATCTAAAAAGGGGGTGTTCACTGTATCACTGTCATCCCTTTGTGCATTGATTTACTCGAGCAGGCGCCAGTAACGTCTCCATTCGTTCGAGCCCTGAGATTTTAGTAACCTCTCCTTACTTGTCTTTCCCAACGATTGGAGGCTCTTTTCAGGGTCCGGGGAATTAAACCTGTTATTGTTACTGTATTTCGCATATCGAATATGCCACGGGGAGCTTGCCAAGCTCTTCTGTGCAGGCAGGATACTCTTAGTAGTTTGCTGGGCTCTCTAACAGGCATATATATAAATATATATACATATGTATACATGTATATATATATATATATCTCCCTTTATGATGATGTGTCCAGGAATATGTTCATTCATGCTTTAGGCTTAGCTTGAGCATGTGGAAAGCGGCCTGGAGCATGCAGTGGTAGGGTAGTAGAGATCAGCTGCCAGGGCTGGGTCCATTGGGTCAGGGAGGGCTCTCACCCAGCCCCCTCTAGGGAAGCCCTGGTGCGGAGTCTGGTGTCATGGTTATGGGGGCCTCATTTTTTGCTCCCTTCCTGGAGAAGCATCTATGAGTTCTGGATGGTGACTAATGAGGAGGTTATCTGGCTCTGACAGGAGGTGGCTTATGGGTGTGACCCCTGGGTCACCAGAGACTGGGGGAAGCAGGCAGAGGATCTCTGCTCCTGGGTCCTGTTGAGCCCAGAGTCCAAGATCACAAAATTCTGCATTACCTGGGTTCCATGGGACTTTGCTCGTGAGTGAGGCTCAGCCCGAGTGTGGAGGCGGTGGGGTAGTGGAGGTCGGCTGCCGGGGCTGGGTCCCTTGGGTCAGGGAGGGCTCTCACCTGCCCCCCAGGGCACCCGTGCTGTGGAGTCCGGTGTCATGGTAATGGGGGCCTCATTTTATGCTCCCTTCCAGGAGAACCAGCTGTGAGTTCTGGAGGGTGGCCAATGAGAAGATTATCTGGCTCTGACAGGAGGTGGCTTATGGGTGTGACCCCTGGGTCACTAGTAGAGGTCGGCTAGTAGTAAAGGATGACTGCTGGGCCTGGGCCCGTAGGGGGTGTTGTCCCAGATATAAGGAATTCATAAACCTCAAAAAGAAAACAACAACCAAAAAGGGGATAAGAGCTTGGTAGACATTTTACTAGGGAAGATATATAACTAAGATGAATAATAGGTATATGATAATTCTCTTTTTACTCTGGGGCTATCTTGGAGGGGGGCAGGCAGGCAGGCAAGCACCCACCCAAACAAAATTCTGGTAGTTACTTTTCCCTCCAAAAGACACTGTCAAACCTTGGGCAGGACCCCACTTCCTCAGGACTGAATGCAGCAGAGAACCTAATCTGCCCCAAACTCCAGGTACACGGGTCTTTGTGACCAAAGACACCAGTCTTTCTCAGTGTTGACATGAGCAACACCCCCCACTGCCCCATATTTCCAAAAGACCCGGAAGTCATGCTGATGATCCACCATTGCCACCATCTAGCGGCCTGGCTTCAGACACCCATAAACAAACCTCAAAAGAGAACAAATACTCTTGAAAATTTTTCATACACCCATTCCAGCACCCACCCAAACAAAGCCGTGGCAGCCAATCTCATAACCCAAAGCCACTGTCATGCCTCCAAATAAACCTCACAGGCTGGGGACTGAATGCCACAGAGAACACAATTTGCTGAAAACTCCAGGAACTTGGGTCTTTGTGGCTGAATACTTCAGGCCTTCTTGGAGTCAGGGTGAGTCACCTCACCACACCTCCTGGTTATTTTGGAATTCTTGGCACCAATGCCCAGTTAAACATACTGGATTTTGGGGGGCGTGGCCACACTTGTGACCTTGAGGCACTTCCTAAGTCTACAATATTGACATCTCAGTAGTAGCAAACCAAAATGGATGAGATGCAATACAGAAGCCAAAAAAGGTTTACTAACAAAAACATTAATATAGGACTTACAAAAACAGTTTAGTAAAACCTCAGACAAGATCTTAATTGTCCCCATAGGGAGACACAATGATTTTTACATTTTTTTCTATGAAAATAATTTTTGATCATGCTGTTAGCCATTCAATGGTAACAAGCAATGTAAAATAAATTATTGTGGGTGTTCTACAGGGACAGGCTTGGGGTGTGGTTAATAAATAGAGTCAGTGGTGGAGGGACGGTAATGGTGGTGGTGGGATTGGTGTTGGAATATTGAATGCTTGTAATAAATCATTATGGAAAGCTTTGTAAACCACAGTGTTTAAATAAAGGAGAAAAAATCTCCTTACTGTCAGGGAAAGACAAATTCAAAGAACAATGAAATATCACTTCATACCTAAGAAAATATATCTAAAAGGCCAGATGCAAATACTGGCAGGGATATGGAGTTAAGTAACCCTTATTTATTATTGGTGGAAAAAGAAGATGGTTATCTCCTATGGGAAAAAATATAGGGATTTTTTAAATATTAAAAATAGATCTAACATGAAATGTCACAATTCCACTTGCAGGTATTCATCCAAAGAACATAAAAACATAAACACATGGAATCATGCCATTTAATTTTTCTGGCAGACACTAAGACACCAAGAGCCAATCTTGGTTTAGTGTCTTGTAACTGAATTATAACCACCAAAATCATTCATATTTTGGCAACAAACTACCACAGGAATCCAACTTTTACAAACTCTTTGTGAAATGTATCACGTGCCTGTTCCATTGAATTCCCATAATAGACATGTGAGTTGACTGCTACTATAACCCCATTTGGCAAAAGAGTTTGATTTAATTCATTTGATTAAAAATCATGCAACAAGTAAGTGGCACATCTGAGAAGGAAACACCAGTTCGGTATAATTTCCAACACAATTTTGCTCACTTATTTTTTTTTCAAAGTAAAACTGTATTATAGATATCCCATATAGTTTTGAAAAATAAATAATATGGAACTTGTAAAGGTGTACTAAATGTTTATCTGATAGTGACAGTTTATCCATGTTAAAAATCAAATTGGTTGGACAGTTTTTATTCAATTCTCCATCCCTGGTTTGCAACTTTACTAGCAAATATCTGAGGTTAATGTCAGATTGCTCAATTGAAGTTTCTATTTGAATTATATTAACTATCATTTTCTCAGTGAAATGTAATCCACTCTATTGAAAATGGCAACATTTCTTGTAACAAATACTAGATATCCATTTTTATGCTATATTCATTACTTTTTAACTTACTAGCAGCAAACAGATTTTAACACTGTCCTTTTTATTCATTATCTTCCAAGGCAGGATATAAATCCCCAAGGAAGAAGATAGTATTTACAAAGCCCAAAATTGTGTCTCATAAATAGGAGTATCTCAGTAAATATATGCTGCTATTTTTTGTTATTTTTAAAAGTCCTAAGTTCACTAAAACATTATTTGCAATAGCCAAGATTTGAAAACAGCTAAGTGCCTAATGAAAGACAGAAAAAGAATGTGTGTCTTATGTCACTTGTATCACTTGCCATCTTATTGATCTTCGATTTGCTTGAGTGAGCACCAGTAACGTCTCCCTTTGTACCTGTTGAGTGCTACTGTAGCCTAATGGTATCAGCTCGCTCCAAGAACAGGAAGAGCCTCAAACCGTTCATTGAGGGTTTTGACGAAGAAGGCTGACCATCTCGTAGATGGGTGGCAACGTGGTCTTTTGACGTCCCGTGCAGCTGAATCTCACCAAATTTATGCTCATGAAAAACAAACTAGTCCCTGATGTTCCATTTGCTCTCAAAGGAACGAACATCTCCAAATGCAGCAGCTATGTGTACCTGGGTCGAGAACTCAACATGAGGAACGACTTGGCGCCAGAACTGTGCAGGAACAAGAGAGAAGCATGGAATGCCTTCAAGAGTGTCGAAGAAGTGGTTAAGAGGATCGAGAAACTCCAGCTCCGGGCACATCTTTTCGACTCCACCGTTCTTCCATGTGTCATATATACACAATAGAGTGGAACACAGCCATAAGAAAAAGTCAAAAATTGTTTTTCAACAACATAGATGGAACTGGAAAGGGTAATGCTAAGTGAAATAAGTTAAAAGGAGGAAGAAAAATATCAAATATTCTCACTCATATAGGATACAGAGACATAAAAGGAAACAGACAAGACCAAATAATAAGCCTGTGTACTCAGACTACAGAACTGAGACTAACAGACAGAGAGTGGAGAGGAGGAAATAAAGTAGAGAAGGAAGTATAATAAACTGTGATGGACGAATTTTGGCACTTTGGTGGGGACTGGTATGTGGCAGCATATACTTTGAAGAGGGTACAAATTGTGCATTTGAAACACATATATTTGTGTAAAACTTTGTTTCAATAAAAAGGAATTTTCAAGTCTTTCTTGGCCTCTAGGAAAGCATCTCTTTTAATAGTATTGTGTACTGGTCACTGATCTTCTGACACTTAAAAAATTTACAGAAGTTCTGGACTAAACAATGCAGATGGAATTGGCAGGGTAAGGCTTTCTACAAAGGTGCACTTGGAGGGGACTGGGTATGTGGCTCAGCAGTATAGTGCATGCCTTGCAAGCATAACACATTGTATTTTCAACCAATCACTGTAAGACAACTCTACTACCCACAAAATGAGTTTGGAGATGAATTTCAAGAAGAGTTAATACCAGAGACTAGAAGAGATTAAAAGAAAGACTTTACAAAGAGAATAAATTTTATTCTCTGTAATGGGTTTGATTAGCTTCTTTATTTTTTTTTGCTTTTTGGGTCACACCCAGCGATGCTCAGGGGTCACCCCTGGCTCTGCACTCAGGAATTACTCCTGGCGGTGCTTGGGGGACCATATGGGATGCCGGGGATCGAACCTGGGTCAGCCGCGTGCAAGGCAAATGCCCTACCCGCTGTGCTATCGCTCCGGCCCCTGATTAGCTTCTTTAAAGGGGAGAGACTTTGAATTATTTAGAAAGCACGGAACAATATAGCTATCCTGAAGCTGTGAAAATCAAATAAAGGCATTTTTAACTGGCATTCAAGGGAGTGATAACTGTAGAGATGCAATTAGTAGATTGTATTTCTGCATGCTTCAGTTTTCTCATATGTAAAATGGAAACAAGACAGTTCAGTCTCCTGGGATTGTTGTAAGAATTGAGAGAATATAAGTAAAATTCTTGGTACATAGTAAATAATAAATGAATATTACATATTGTTTGAATTATCATTATACTATTATGTCTTAAAAATGTTATTTTGATTATTTTATATTTGCCAACAAAATTTTAGGGCTTAAGGCAAAAGCAAAACCAAGGGCTTACTTGAAAACTCTTTGTGTATGTGTGCTGTATGTGTATGAGAGAGAAAGAGAATGAAAGATTAGGTGGGGGACTGGTTAGGAAATTAGTCTGTTGAAGGCAACAACTATGAATTACCTTTATGGGCTTCCTCCTCTAAATGCTGACACCAGTGAGTGTAGAACTAAGTGGATTCTACACAATTTCCAAGATGGCAAAAAGCTTGGGATGAAAAATAAACTTAGATAGTGGAAGTTATACTACAGTTTTAAAGTTTTATTTATTTAATGAAGGTGAGAAGCACACATATTACTAATGTCTTTTTTATACAGATATGATTGTCATTCCTCCCACTTAACAATTTTAGTAACTTACCAAGCAAGTAAGTCAAAGTGTAGGAGAAGCGGTGAAGTTTGGATATGAAGTTAAAGACCGTCTTAGTCAATTTGAGTCTTGCACACAAAATATGAGATAACTCTGACAACAATTGACAGACCAAGGAGAACATCTGGGAACCAGGGAAAGTGTGTTTACCAGACAATGCAAGTTACTTAGGGCAGGTAATACTTGACTCCCATAATAGAATGGTGTTCATAATAGTGCTGGTCCCAGATCCTGGATTAGAACCCAATACGAGGGAGAGAGTTGGAGGAAAAAAATAGTGTGGTGAGATAATAAAAATTTTTGTTGTAGTCTAAACATTTTAAAGTATGAGAATACTGCTTACATGAATTTTATTTTGATACGATTCCAAAATACACCAACCAAACTTTAAAATGTGCCTGTCAGTCTGGGGATTAAGAGGGTAACTGGGGACACTGGGAGGAAAGTTGACACTGGGATTGGTGTGTAATAGAGTATGCCTAAAACTCAACTAAAAATAACTGTAAATCATGGTGCTTTAAAAAATGTTTAATAAATAAATTAAAGGTACTTAATTTTAAAAAAGAATCTGAACTTGAGAGTCTTGAGCTGAGTGATATTACAGTGCTTGATTTGCATGCTGTGGACACACATATGGTCATCCAGTGCCCTCCAGGAGTGATCCCATAGAGCAGAACCAGGAGAAAGGTAACAGGTTTTGTAGCCCCCCAACAAACAAAAATACAAACAAACAAACAAGATCTCACCAAAAGTTCTCTTGTTGCTTTGTTTTTCCTGAGGACCCTTTTAAAACGAGCTTTTGGGTCTATGATATAATTCAACTGAATTTTGTGTAAGGTCTGAGAAATGGATCCAGATTTAATTTTTACAGCTTTAATTTTTCTTATCCAGATTTCTCAACATTAAGTTTTGAAAAGGTGATCATTACTTGATTTCATGTTCTCAGGTCCTTTAATGATAATTAGTTACCTGTAATTGTGGCGTTGGAAATATTTGCATAAAAATAAATACAAGTTACAAACCTTATTCTAAAGAATAGTAACCGAGAAAAGAAAAAAGGGGAAAAAAGAAAAGTAACTGTTTGTAATATGGGTTTTTTTTGGGTATTTGATTCTCACCTGTTGATCAGAGAGTCTAGCTTTCTTCCAAAACCATGCATTTCTTTGATTTGGCTTTTTAAATTTCTAAGAAATTATTGAATCACCATGAGTTATACAGTTACAAAGTTGTTCATGTCATAAAATGTTCCAACACCCGTTCCTTCACCAGTGTACATTTCTCTCCACCAATGTTCCCAGTTTCCCTCCTAGCTGCCTCCCTTTGACCTGCCCCTACAGAGTGCATCTAAGGCAGACTCTCTCTCATTTTCCTTTTCAGCACTGTGGTTTGCAATAATGTTATTGAATGGATATTGTGTGTATCGTTTACCTTCTTCTAGCACTGAGTTTATGTCCAGAGTAATCATTTCCAACTATCATTGTCATAGTAGTCCATTATCTATCCTAACTGCACTCTCCCTTTCCCTTGATGGCAAGCTTCCTACAATGTGCCACTCCACCTTGCTCTTGTTTCTACTGTCTTTGTGTATTATTCACATACTATGCTTTTTTTGTCACACAAATGAGTGCAATCCTGTGAATTTTCCTTTCTTCTGACTCACTTCACTCAGGATGCTACTCCCTATATACATCCACGTATAACAAATTTAATTACTTCGTTTTCCCCTAAAAGTCATTTAATGTTTGATTGTGTAGTTGTAGCATAGTTTCTTTATACACTCAACTGTTCTCGGGCACTTGGGTTGGTTCCAAATGCTGACTTTTGTGATCAATGATACAATGAACACAGGACTGCAGATGGCATCTCTTCACTGGGTTTTTGGACCATTAGTGTATATTCCCAGGAGAGGTGTGGCTGAGTCTTACGAAACTTCAATTTCATCTGGGCCAGGACTTTTGTGCTTGGGGAGACTTTTTATTACTTTTTATTACTGTTTCAATTTCCTTGACGGTGATAGGTCTGTTCAGGTATTCCAGGTCTTCTTGGTTCAGCCTTGGGAGGCTATAGGAATCTAGGAATTTATCTATTTCCTCGAGATTTTATGTTTTGTGGCATAAAGATTCTCAAAGTAATCTCTGAGGATCCTTTGAATTTCTGTAGTTTCTGTTGTAATGTCCCCCTTTTCATTTTTGATTCGGTTTGTTAGGCTTTTCTCTCTCTCTTTATTTGTGAGTCTTGCTAGAGGTTTATCAATCTTGTTTATTTTTTCAAAAAAACAGCTCTTGGTTTCATTGATCTTTCAAATTGGTTTTTTGGGTTTCCATCTCATTAATTTCTGCTCTGAGTTTTTTTTTTAAATTTCATTCCTCCAGTTTGGATTGGGCTCCTTTTTTTGGTCATTCTCCAAGCTCTTAAGCTGTGAAGTTAGGTTACTTATGTGGGCTCGGTCTTCCTTCCTGAGGAATGCTTGAAGAGCTATAAACATTCCTGTTAACACAGCTTTTGCTGTGTCCCATAAGTTGTGGTAACTCCTTGTCCTCATTTTCATTCATTTCCAGGAATCTTTTTATTTCCTCTTTAATTTCCTTTCTAAGCACTTGTTGTCCAATAGTGAGCTGTTTAATTTCCAGGTATTTGATTTTGTTTTCTGTTTGTGTGTGATTTATTTCTAATTTCAGCGTATTGTGGTCTGAGAAGATCATTGATACAATCTCTATCTTCTTAATTTTATGGAGGTATGTTTTGTGGCTCAGCATGTGGTCTATCTTGGAGAAGGTTCTGTGCACAATTGAGAAGAATGTGTAGTCAGCGTTTTGAGGATTAAGTGTCCTGTATATATCTACTAAGTTCCTTTCTTCCATTTCTTCCCTCAGATGAAGTATGTCCTTGCTAAGCTTGAGTCTGGTTGGTCTATCAAGAGGGGTGATAAAGCGGTGTTGAAGTATCCCATAGTATTGTGTTGCTATAGATGTCTTTCTTTAAGTCTATGAGTAGTTGTTTTAAGTACTTTGCTGGCCCCTCATCAGGTGCATAAATATTTAGTATTGCTAGTTCTTCCTGTTGTACAGATCCCTTTATCAACAAGAAATGACCTTCACTGTCTCTTGTGACCTTCTTCAGTCTGAGATCAATGTGGTCTGATACTAGGATGGCTACCCCAGCTTTTTTATGGGAATTGATCACCTGTGGGATTGTTTTTTAGCCTTTGATTTTGAGCCTGTGTTTGCTCTGACTGTTGAGATGTGTTTCTTGCAGGCAGCAGAATGCTGGGTTCAATTTTCAAATCCATCCTGCCAATCTGTGTCTTTTAATTGGTTCATTTAGCCTAATGACCTTGATAAGGGTTATTGTTATGGGATTTTTCCCCATTTTCTGCTGATTTTTGGTGTATTTGAGGGACCTGTCTTGTCTTAAAGTAGCCCATTCAGTTGTTTTTGTAACCATGGTTTTGCGTCTATGAAGTTCTTGAGCTGTTATTTATCTGTGAATAAATAACTGTGTGTTGTTCCTTCTGTTATGAATGAAAGTCTAGCCAGGTAAAGTATTTTGGTGAGGCATTTACTTCATTGAGTTTTATCACTATATCCCACCACTGTTTTCGGGCCATGAGGGTTTCATCAGACAAGTTGGCAGTGAATCTTAAGACTGCTCCTTTATAGGCAATTTCTTTTTTTGATATTGCTGCTTTCATGATTTTGTCTCTATCAAAGGTTTTGGTCATTTTGATCAGGATGTGTCTTGGGGTATTTTTATTTGGATTTCGTCTAGCTGGTAACCTTTGGGCCACAAAAGTCCTGGCCCTGATGGATTCACTAGTGAATTCTTCCAAACCTTTAAAGAGGACTTATTCCCAATCCTCTTTAAGCTTTTCCAGGAAATTGAAGTATCAAAAATATTTCCAAACAATTTCTATGAAGCACATATAACCCTGATACGAAAAATAGACAAAGATACCACAAAGAAAGAGAATTACAGACCGATATCCCTGATGAACACAGACGCAAAGATCCTCAACAAAATATTAGCAAATAGAATCTAACGACTCATCAAAAAGATCATACGCATTACCAAGGAGGATTTACTCAGGGATGCAAGGGTAGTTTAACAGTCGCAAGTCAATCAACATAATTCATCATATTAATAAAAGAAATAATATAAACCATATGATCATATCAATAGATGCAGAGAAATCACTTGACAAGATTTAGCACCCGTTTATGATGAAAACTCTCAGCAGAATCGGCATCGAAGGAACTTTCCTCAATATAGTCAAAGCCATCTACCAACAGCCCACGGCAAGTATCATTCTCAATGGGGAAAAACTGAAAGCCTTCCCTCTAAATTCGGGCACAAGGCAGGTTGCCCGCATTTGCCACTCCTATTCAATGTACTACTGGAAGTCCTGGCCATAGCGGTTAAACAGGAAAAATATATCAAGGGCATATAGATAGGAAAGGAAGAGATCAAGTTGTCACTATTTGCAGATGTTATGGTACTATACTTGGAAAACCCTAAAGACTCTACAGAAAAGCTCCTAGAAACAATAAGTCGATATAGTAAAGTCGCAGGCAACAAAATCAACACCCAAAAGTCCATGGCTTCTTATGTACAAATAATGAAACAGAAGAAAGAGACATTAAAAAAACAATCCCGTTCACAATAGTACCTCAGAAAATCAAGTACCTTGGAAGCAGCTTAACTAAAGAGGTGAAGAACCTATACAAGGAAAATTTCAAAACACTACTTGAAGATATAAAGCAGGACACTAGGAAATGAAGACACACCCCTTACTCATGGATAGGGAGATTTAACATTATCAAAATGGCAATAACGCCCAAAGCACTATACAAATTTAATGCAGTCCCCATCTGGATACCCATGACATTTTTCAAAGAAATAGACCAAACACTCCTGATATTTATATGGAACAATAAACCCCCATGAATAGCTAAAGCAATCCTTGGAAAAAAAGAAGATGGGTGGCGTCACTTTCCCCAACTTCAAACTCTACTACAAAGCAGTAGTAATTAAAACAGCATGTTATTGAGATAAAAACAGACCTGCAGAACAATGGAACAGAATTGAATACCCTGTCACAGACCCCCAAATATATAGTTACTTAATTTTTGACAAAGGAGCAAGAAGTGCAAAGTGAAACAAAGAAAGCCTCTTCAACAAGTGGTCCTGGGAAAACTGGATAGCTACATGCAAAAAATGAACTCTGAACTCTGTCTAATGGCAGGCACAAAAATCAGATCAAAGTGGATTAAAGACCTTAATATCAGACATGAATCAATAAGGTTCATAGAAGAAAATGTAGGTCGAACTCTCTATGACATTGAAGCTAAAGCAACTTTAAGGACGAAACAGCACTGACCATGCAAGTGGAAGCAAACATAAACAAATGGGACTACATCAAACTAAGAAGCTTCTGCACTTCAAAGGAAACAGTGACCAAATCATAGACAGAATCCACAGAATGGGAAAAAATATTTACGCAATACCCATCGGATAAGGGATTTATATCCAGGATATGCAAGATACTTGTAGAATTGTATAAGAAAAAACCTCCAACCCCATCAAAAATGGGGAGAAGAAATGAACAGAAGTTTCCTCAAAAAAGCAATACAAATGGCCCAAAGGCACATGAAAAAATGATCCACATAGCTAATCATCAGGGAGATGCAAATCAAAACAACAATGAGATATCATCTCACACCACAGAGACTGGCACACATTCAAAAGAACAAAATCAACCAGTTCTGGCGTGGATGTGGGGAAAAAGGGACGCTCCTTCACTGTTGGTGGGAATGCAGACTGGTCCAGCCTTTCTGGAAAACAATATGGACAGTCCTTTGAAAACTAGAAATTGAGCTTCCATATGACCCTGCAATACCATTTCTGGGAATATATCCCGAGGATGCAAAACAGCACAGTAGAAATGACATCTGTACCTATATATTCATTGCAGCATGGTTTACAATAGCCAAAATCTGGAAACAATCCGAGTGCCCTAAAACAGATGACTGGTTAAAGAAATGGTACATCTACACAATGGAATATTATGACCCTATTAGGAGAGATGAAGTCGTGAAATTTGCTTATAAATGGATAGATATGGTGTGTACCATGGTAAGTGAAATGAGTCAGAAAGAGAGGGACAGACATAGAAGGACTGCATTACATTCCATGAGACTGACACCCAAGGAAAGTAGATACTGGGACCAGGAGGTTTGCTCCATAGCTGGAATACTGCTTTATGAGCGGGGGAGAGAAATCAGATGGAATAGAGAAGGTATCACTAAGAAAATGACGGCTGGAGGAATCATTCGGGATGGGAGATGCATGCCGAAAGTAGATAATGGAAGAAGAAAGGTTCTTTTTTTCCCTCTGGATCCTGAAGATTTATTTTGTCTAAGGATTCTACAGTGATTGAGGAAGTAGTGAAACAATTTCTAATAAACACACATCACCCTGATAACAAAAGCATACAGAGACACCACAAGAAAAAGTAATTGCAGTTCAATATCCTTGTTGAACACAGAAGCAAAGATCCTCAACAAAATACTAGCAAATGTAATCCAACAATCCATCAAAAAGATCATACACTATAAACAAGTAAGATTCATTCTGTAAATGCAAGGATGTTTCAACATACTTAAGTTAACCAACATAATATACCATATCAGTAAAATAAAAATAAAAACCATATGATCATATAAGGAATTTATAGTGATTGAGGAAGTAGTGAAACTCCATAGCAGAAAAGGTTGTATTACCAACAATGCTGGTGCATTTACTTTTAACAATTCGTTTCCCCATGCACAAGGTTTTCTTTTTTCTTTTTTGTTTTATTATGATTTGTTTTTAAAGAATCTGTCTAATCAGAGTGAAGGTGCCTTTAGCCAACTGATATCCAAATAAGTCAGTGGATCAGTTAATGCTATGCTTTGTTTTCCTTTCCAGGGAAGCCATACCCAGCAGTGCTCAGAAGTCACCCCTGGCAGTGCTGGGAAACCATGGGGTACCAGGGTCCAAACTTAGGCCCCCATGTACAAAACACGTTCTCAGCCTGACGAACATCTCTCAGGTCTGGGAGGTGTCGAATGCCAGAAGGATGACCCCATGAGTCTGTTTTCACTGGCTTTGAAGTGTCCGTGACACTTTTTGGTGTCTTCTCCTTATTTAATTTGACTTTTGAAAGCCATGGATACTTGCATGTTAATTTTGTAACCTGCCATTTTACTATACAAATCTATTGTTTCTAGGAGTTTTTTTTGTAGAGTCTTTAGGATTTTCTTAGTACCATGTTATCCGAAAATAGTGAGAACTTGAATTCTTCCTTATTCATCAGAATCTCTTGATATATTTTTTTTTTGCCTAACATGCATCGCAAGTATTTCCAGTACTATATTGAACAGAACTGGCGAGAATGAGCACACTTGTCTTGTGTCTGCTCTTAAAAGGAAGGCTTTTATTTTCCTCCACTGAGAATAATGTTTTCTGTGAGCTTGGGAAAAATGGCTTTCACTATATTGAGAAATGTTCCTTTGATTCCTGTTTTGTTGAGAGCTTTATATCTATTCAAATTTTGTTGAGTGTTTAAGAAATCATAAATAAATGTTGAAATTTTCCAAAGCTTTTTTGGCACTGATTGTTATGATCATATAGGTTTTAGTACTCTTTTTGTTAGTATGATGTATTACATTAGTTCATTTGAGTATGTTAAACAATCTTTTTTTTGTGGCTGGCATGAATCCTACTTGATCATGATATATAATATTTTGCTATGTTTTTGGATTCAATTTAGTGAGATTTTGTTGAGGATTTTTCATCAATATTAATTAGAAATATTGGTCTGTAGTTTTATATTTTAGTAACCTCTTTCTGTATTAGTGTAATATTGCCTTCATAGAAACTACTGAGAAGGACCCTGTTTCTTTTGTTTTGGAAGAGCTCGAGGAATATAGGTAATATTTCTTTTTTGAAGGTTTGTAGAATTCATGAATGAATCGTCTGAACATGAGATTTTATATTTGGTGAGTTTTTTTCATTACTGTTTCAATTTCTTTACTTGAGATTAGTCTGTTCAGGTTTTACCTACTTCCCCCAGATTCAGTCTTGGAAGGTTATACGTGAGGTTCTTAGGTAGATTCTCCTGCTTGGTGGCACAGAAGTGCTCATTATATCATGATTAATTTTTTAATTGATTCGCCATGATATATAGAGCTACAAAGTTGTTAGTGGTTGGCTTTCAGTCATACAATGTTTCAACACCAGTGTACATTTCCCACCACCAATGTCCCCAGTTTACCCCCTGTCCCTCCATCCAAGACTCCTTCTATAGCAGGAACTTTTCTTCTCTGGTTTTCTCTCTCTCAAGGTTTTTAAAAACATTTCTGAGGTGCATTTATGATCTTATTTACATACATTTTCTCTTTTTTCTCTTGTGAGTCTAGTTAAGGCTTGTTGAACTTGCTTATTCTTTCAAAGAACCAACTCCTGATTTCACTGACACTTTGTATTGTTTTTTTGATTTCTTTATCATTAATTTCTGCTCTAACTTTTGTAATTTCTTCCACTGATTTTGGGATTTGTTTATTTTTCTTTTATTAGCTTCTCCAGCTGTGTGGTTATGTCATTCATTTGAGCGTTCTTTTCTTTTCTGATTTATACCTCTATCGCTATGAACTTTTCCCTTAGTACTGTTTTTGTCAAGCTCCCATAGGTTCTAATAATTTACATCTTCATTTTTATTCATTTTGAGAACTCCTTTTCTTCTTTGATTTTCTATTTGATCCATTAGTTAGAAGGACTGCACTCATTTGTGGAGTCTACACCTTTTAATGGGAGAGTTCAGGCAATTGGCATTGAGTGAGATTATTGATGTGAATGAGTCATTCAATTCTCTTCTCGCTTATAGTTTTATATGAGAAACATTAGGTTAATAGGTGAATATTATTTTATTTTTATTATATATGAAAATTTTCTTCTCTCTTTTCTTCTCTTTTCTCTTTGGTTATTTCCATTTTGGTAACACTGTGACTTGCTTCTATTATATTTACATTTATTTTATTTGGAACAATTTAGATTTCCAGGGTATGTATATAAATCTCTCCCCTCAGACTGGGGAAGTTTGCAACTATTATCTCCTCAGACTTTCTTCTGCTTTCTCTCTTTCATCTATTCCCAGTATCCCTATTACTCTAGGTTGTTCTTTCTGCTATTGTCCATTAAATTCTTTAAATTTTCTTCATTATTTTTCCTTTTTCCATTTTATTCACTTTTTCTTGTGCTTTATATCTTGTGCTTTGTCTCCAATGCCACTGATTCAGACTTTTCTTCTTGTTATGAAAATACTGTGACTTGTGACTATATTCTTTAGCACCTTCATTTATATTTTAATTTATTCTTTAATTTCTCCAAAAGTGTTTCCTGAAGCTGTATGAATATTTATCCATTGCTTTTTTCTCATATTTATCTTCAAGAAGACTGCTGTTCTTAGGTTATCCTCAGGTGTTGGTGTTGGTTATTATCAGGTTCTGATAAACTTGATAATTTATATAGACTTCTGTTTTATTCTGTAGAGGAAGCTGAATACATTTGTTTATTTTTTATTATTTCTTGTTTTTCTGGAGTACTAGCAGAAATTGGGATACAAACAGGTAATTTGGTGGGGGTTCATACTAGTGAGCACAGGAATGTGGAGGTTGATGTTAGCACCCACATAGCTATTAAAAGATACACCATACTCTACTTTTATAATAGCAAATAGAAAATTCTCCTTTAGAAACTAATTTTTAATAAAAATATTCTAGACAGCCAAATGTACTTAATATTCTAGACAGCCAAATGTACCCAAGAGTGTTCGAATATACTCTATTGTATGCATTTATGTAAAATTGTTTATTGCTCTATCATTGTTTACAATAATACGCTATAAATTTGAGGCTTCTAAAACTGGTGACCAACGTGAATTAACAGAGACTAAGAGAGTTAAAACTTAGTTGGGTATCAAGAAAAATTTTACAATCAAAGTTGTAATTCTAGCTTTTATCCAGGAACAATTACAGGCAAAATTGCTTTGGTACTGCTCAGAATTGAAAAGAGCATACTCATATAAGAATCCTTACACAAGATCTTACATTTTGACAGGACTTAAGAAATGTGGACTTATGAAAGATAAATGAAAGATATTATAGGGTATGGAATGCATGGGCAATGGGAGAACTCTAAAAGTGGCCCCTCTAATCTTGAGTAGTCAGTAAGTAAATTAAAATTTAATAATAAGGCATCCCCTCACACCTTTCAAAAAGGAGGTATAAAACAAGACATGCAGGTGGCCAGTAGGCAAATTAAGAATGCTCAGCATTACTTATCATTAGAGAAATCCAAATCAAGAAGACAATGAGATACCACCCAACACAGTGAAAATGGCTGTCACTGTCACTGTCACTGTCATCCCATTGCTCATCGATTTGCTAGAGCGGGCACCAGTAACGCCTCCATTTTGAAACTTGTTGTTACTGTTTTTGGCATATCGAATACACCATGGATAGCTTGCCAGGCTCTGCCGTGCGGGCGCCATACTCTCGGTAGCTTGCCAGGCTCTCCGAGAGGGCCGGAGGAATCGAACCTGGGTCGGCTGCATGCAAGGCCAATGCCCTACCGCTGTGCTATCGCTCCAGCCCATGAAAATGGCACATATTAAAAATTTGGGAACAACTCATGTTGGTGGGGGTGTGGTGAAAAATGAACTTTTATCTATGCCTGGTAAAAATGTTGTATGGTTTAACCCTTGTGGCAAACAGTATAGAGAGTCTTCAGTAAACTTGAAATTGAATTGCATATGATCCAGTAATTCCAATTTTGGGCAACTATCCCCAGGATTTGAAAACATTAATTCAAAAGAATATATAAACACTATTATTAATTGTTACACTTAATACAATAGCTAAGATATGGAATCAACCTAGGTGTCCAATGACAGATGAAAGAATTATGAAGATGTGGTATATATACACACAATGGAATACTCTGAAGCTGAAAAAAATGAGATCATGCAATTTGACATAATATGGTTGTAATCAGAGATATCATCTTGAGAGAAGTAAGCTAGAAGAAGGAAAGAAAACACAGGATAATCACACTTATCTGTGCTATAGGAGAAAATGTTTTAAATGTTACTAAATGAGAAAATGTTTTATAATAAAGGATGGATGTCTAGATCACCCTTGACAGAGAAGGAAAAAGTCAAGGGGGTAGAATAAGAATAAGAAGAGAGAGGGAATGAATAGAGATCTGGGATTCAATTATACTGGTGATATGCAAGAATGGTTTACATCCAAGAACAGATTCAACAATACTAAAAAACATGATACCTAAGCTGTAATCACCAGAAAAACATTGTGTTCCTGTCTAGGTGACAGAAGCGGGCTTGGGAAGGAATGAAGAATATAAAAATACTGGTGGAAGTAAGTTGACACTGGTGGTTGGATTGGTGCCGGACTATTATATGCTAAAACCATTAATAACTTTGTAAGTCAATGTTATTCAATTAAATAAAAATTAATTAATTCTCAAATGAATAAAAATAGAAATTCCATATGAACCATCAACTGCACTCTTTGGTATTTATCTCCAAAGCATAATAACTTCAATTCTGAAATATGTTTGCATACTGTATTGCAGTGCTATTTACAATAACCAAGATCCAAGAATAGCCCTAATGCCTTACAACAGATGAATGGATAATGAAGATGTGATAAATATGCATGATATATCACATCTTCTGTAGATCTGTAGGAATACTACACATCTGTAAGAAAAAAAAGATCTTGTATTTTCTGAAATTTTGATGGAACTTGAGGGTGTCAGTGAGCCAGGAGGAGAAAAAAAACTGAATGACTTCATTGAGATGAGTAGTGTAAATAAAGGGATTATAAAATGACCAATTGAAATAAACCATGAGATTCTGTCAACAGAACTAAAGTTGTCATCTTAGAAGGATGACAGATAAGAAGGAACCTAGGAACAGTGGTGGAAGGATATTTACACTTATGGTGGCTGAGTGCAGTAACAATTTTTACCTAAAACATTAATCATGATTGTATACAAATCATTGTATCTCAATAATCCCCCTGAATGAAATCAATCTTCAGCACTTACTAAGTGAAGCAATATGGAAGAGTACTTACAAGTACCAGTTGTGTTTTTTAGACATGCCTGAGTGCTAGTATGGTTTTCCCCCATACTAAATGTACAACTTAGGGTTACTTTCTCTCTCTGATGCTCAAATTTCTCACATGTAGAAAATATACAAACTTTTACAACATTACTGAAATGGTAGTTCTTATAAATGGAAACGACATCATAAAGCTCAATATTTAGCATGTAATAAGTAACAAATACTTGTTAGAAATTATTTAAATTAACTGATTTGGCTTAAAGGAGAAGTATTTCAGTTATTGAGGGCAGGAACAGGGTTCAGGCAACTTCTGGTTCAACAACAACCTTATACTTGCAACTGGCAGTTCAAGCACTTTTATATCTGCTGGACAATATGTTTGAAAATATATTTCTTTGTGTAGGATGGACCATGGGCAAAAACTTATCCTTCATCTTCAAAGGAATATTTAAGCATGACTTAAATCACAATCTTTTCTAGAAATTTCACTGAAGTAGAAGGATTTTGATTTTTTCTTATATGCGTTTTCTACATACTGATAATGCAGGAGCTATGACAGTAAGTGTTTTTGTTTTTTACAGATCCCAGATTCTTCAATATGTTCAAGAATTAAAATATTGAGTAATAAATATGATCAGAATCACATCAAGAAACGGAGAAGTTTGCAGAATCTCCTGCCCTCGCGCCAGGCTGTCTTCACCAGGGCCCCCTCGGAGGGGGGCAGGTTGTGTTTCCCTCCCCGCCCCAAGAAGAGCCCCAGCAGCTGAAAACCTCCAGAACCCAGCTGCAGCCATACTCAAGGCCACTCTCCATATGCTTGGATGATCCTCACCCATGAGTGAGTCACGACTCCACGGGTTCTTCCTGCACTAACATACAACTTAGAGATCTGGGCCCTATGAAAACAGGATGAGAATGCTATTTGGGTATCCCAAAGAGGAATCGAAAGAGCTATGCTAGGAGTATCATGTTTCACTCAAGTGAGAGAAGGAATCCAGAGTTCCGACCTCTTCCGATGGTCAAGATTCAGGGACGCTGTCTCATTTGCCAAGGCGTCAAAAATCAGATGGGCCGTACATGTAATGCAATTCAGAGGTGACCACTGGACCAGGGCTGTTACCGACTGAATTCCACTGGACGTCAAAAGACCGCATGGTGGCCCACCAATGAGATGGTCAAAAGTCTGCATGGCTGCCCACCAACGAGATGGTCAGACTTCTTCGTCAAAACCCTGAATGAACGATTTGAGGCTCTTCCTGTTCCTGGAGTGAGCAGATATCTTTGGGCTATACTAGCACGAGACAGAGACAAATTGAGACGTTACTGGAACCCGCTTGAGCAAATCGAAGATCAACGGGATGACAGGTGATACAAGTGATACAAGTGACACCATCTACGATGCTATTACACTAATATCTAATGCAGAGGGAAACATTTTGCTAAAGAACGGTGGTTTATAAAGTTATTGATATTTGAGTTTTAGGCATATTTCAACACCAATCCCTCCATAAGTGTCAGCTTCCTACTATCAGTTCCCATATTTCCACTCTACCCCATTCACGACTATAAACTTGACAGGCACATTACAGAATTTCAGTGCTTCCATCTTAGATCTCATGTTTTCAGTGTTGTTGAGTCTGTGTTTTTGATATATGATAATACTACTCACCCATATCACCAGTATAAATGAAACCTGATGTCTGCTCATACATTACTTCCTCTTGTCTTCTTTCCTCTTGATTTCTTTCCTTCTTTGCCTCTCCCCTAAACACTGGTGTCAAGGGTAATATGAATCTCCCTTTTACTACAGAGCATTTCCTCATTCAGTATTCTATATTTCACAGATAAATGAGATTTTCCTGTGTCTTTTTTCTTCCAGCTTTCTTCACTCAACATATCGTCCAGTTCAAACTATGTTAAAGAAAATTGCATCATTTTATCATTGCTTGCAGCTGCATAATATCCTATTGTTTTTATATACCATGTCTTCATAATTCATGTGCTGTTGGACACTTAGATTGATTCCATAACTTAGCTATTTTGCCGAGTGCAGAAATGAATAATTGTTTGCAAATATCCTTTTGAGAGAAAGTGTTTATACCCTAGGGATAGAGTCCTCAAACTTAAATTGCTCTGTCATATGGCAGTTCAATTTTAATTTTACTGAGGACTCTCCATACTGTTTTCTGAAGGGTTGTACCAGGCAGGCAACATTCCCACCAACAGTAGATAAGACTTGGTTTTTAAAAACATTCCCACCAACACAAATTGTTCCTACTATTTTTGATATGTACCATTCTCACTTGCGTTAGCTGCTATTGATTGTCTTCTTGATTTGGATTTCTCTGATGCTAAGCATTTTTTCATATGCCTACTACTAGCCATCTATCTGTCTTTCTCTGAGAAGTGTCTATTCATTTTCTCTTCACATTTTAGTAGGGTATTTGAATTTTTTGTTGATATTTGTGATTACTTATATATATATTGGATATTAAACCTTTATCTGATGTATTGAATGCAGTATTTTTTCCACTCAGTTGACTCTCTCTTAGTTTTAGCTCATGGTTTTTTTTCCAAGTGGGATCTCTTTAATTTTATGTAGTCCCATTTGGTAATTTTTTGAAGTAAAAACACATTTTATTCTGAATTTTTTAAAAGGGAGAATAGAGAGAAAGGAAGAAGATAGAAGAGGCAAAATAGCACACTCAAGAGTCAATGTGTATGCATAGATATCCAGAGTGAAAAATCCTAGTACACATCCCAGCATGATATGTGAAAGTATGAAAATACATATCTCAAGAGGGGAGATGTGGGTGACACATGTGCTCAGGCACTACATGTAGTTGGGAGCAACATATGGACACAGGCAGCACATGGGCTCAGGCAACATATGCGAATGCTTCTTCCTTTACTCAAGTTGACTTTTATATTGTTTTCACAACTGACCCCATGTGGGGCTTTCTACCTGGGTAAGAGTCCATTGCTAGGGTAATTACCAAGAGTGTAGAGTTGGGATGGAACTACTCCCAAAGTTGACGTTTCTTCAGTGGGCCTAGCAATATGCGAAAGAAAGAAATAAAAATCCATGTTAGATATGTGAACATATGCCTCTATCTAGCACCTTGGGTTTTCCCTGATAGGCGTCCTCATTTCAAGGATCAGATTGCTTGGCTCTTCAAAAGCTCATAAATTTATATGAGAAACTTTAGAAAATTCTGCAATTACTTCCAATATAAGTGATTGGCCTGGTGTTTTCCCTATCAAACAAATTCATGATTAAAAATTATTGTTTTCCATTCTTTAATATTTTTTCCATTGAGACAAAACTTTGCATTTGGACAGGTAGCGTGTGAAGAGCCAAGCCAGTGTATTGATGAGTAATGGTGGCAGATTCTTCGAGTGTTTGGGTCTGACCTTGTCTGGACCAGGTGCTGTCTGCGTCTTTACCAATGAAATGGCGTGTTGGATTTTGGAAGGGAGGATGTTGGGAACAACATATACATCCTGTGGAATTTGGTATGTGGGCAGGTGACTATAGAAGAGATCTGAGTAGAAGTCGTGAATAATCTTCTCCATTGCTCTGCTGAAAGATGTGATAGATCCATCAGGATGTCGAAGGGCAGTCATCTTGGTCTTGTAGTTGGCGAAGGAGAGGCAAGCGTTGTGAATACTTTTCCCAGCTTCTGCTACATTGGCCAACACTGCTGCTCTTCTCTCTTTGACATCTTCCTTTATTGTTCTCTGTACACCTTTGCGAGCTCGGATGTTAGCTTGTGGTTCCCTGAGGCTCATGTGAAACCACGTTGGCGAATGAGCTACAGAGTTTCCAAACACAGGCGTCTATTTGTGGCTTTTCCAAACTCGGCATTCCTCATGCAGTCATGGAGGTGCTGAACCAGTCGATCATATTCCTCGTCGATGTTGTCAATTACGGGATCTTCCCATGTTGCCAAAATAGTGCCAAAGAGTACCCAGATGGTGGTCATTCTTGGAGTTCTCTTCTTCTTTTTTAATTCTATTCTATTCTATTCTATTCTATTCTATTCTATTCTATTCTATTCTATTCTATTCTATTCTATTCTATTCTATTCTATTCTATTTATTTATTTTTATTAAATCATCATGTGGAAAGTTACAAAGCTTTCAGGCTTAAGTCTCAGTTATACAATGCTCGAACAGCCATCCCTTAACCAATGCACATATTCCACCACCAAGAACCACAGTATATCTCCTCACACCCTCCACCCCCCCAGACTCCAGCCCCCAATCCCGCCTGTGTAGCTGATGAATTTCACTTTACTTTATCTTTACTTTGACTAAATTCAATATTTCAGCAAAAAACTCATTATTATTGTTTGGAGTCCGCCCCCCCCCCACAAAGTCGGACCTGCTGGAAAAGAAGCATTGATAATTTGTTTTCCATTGATGAGAATGAAGAAGTCATGTGACGCAATAGCAGCCACGTGGTTTTGGATTTCAGTATTTTAGTATTTTAGTAACTAAGTCCAGAGAAATTTCTGCCAGAAGTTGCATCATTGCAAGCTCGTACCTCTCTGCTATTCCATATTCCACATATGAGTGCAATATTTCTATGTCTGTCTCTCTCTTTCTGACTCATTTCACTCAACATGATACTATTCATGTTGATCCACTTATATGCAAATTTCATGACTTTATCTTTTCTAACAGCTGCATAGTATTCCATTGTGTAGATATACCAAAGTTTCTTTAACCAGTCATCTGTCTTTGGGCAATCCAGTTTTTTCCAGATTGTGGCTATTGTAAACAGTGCTGCAATGAACATAGAAATGCAGATGTCATTTCTACTATAACTTTTTGCCTATTCGGGATATATTCCAAGGAGGGTTATTGCTGGGTCACATGGGAGCTCAATTTCTAATTTTTTGAGAATCGTCCATATTGTTTTCACAAAGGGCTGAACAAGTGGGCATTCCCACCAGCAGTGAAGAAGAGTCCCTTTAACCCACATCTGCGCCAACAACAGTTGCTTTTGTATTTATGGATGTGGGCCAATCTCTGTGGTGTGAGATGATATTTCATTGTTGGTTTTATCTGCATCTCCCTGATGATTAGTGATATAGAGCATTTTCTCATGTGCCTCTCAGCCATTCGGATTTCTTCTTGGGGGAAGTTTCTGTTCATTTCATCACCCCATTTTTTTTATCAGGTCGGCAGTTTTCTTCTTGTGGAGTTCAACCACTGCCTTGTATATCCTTGATATCAACCCCTTATCGGATGGGTATTGGGTAAATATCCTTTTCTATTCTGTAGACTGTCTTTGTACTTTGGTCACTGTATCTTTTGAGGTGCAGAAGCTTCTTAGTTTAAGGTAGTCCCATTTATTTATCTCTGTTTTCACTTGCTTGGCCAGTGGCATGTCATCTTTGAAGATACCATTGGCTACAATGTCGTGGAGGGTTTTGCCGAACTTGTCTTCAATGAACCTTAGGGATTCTGGTCTGATGTTGAGGTCTTTAATCCATTTTGATCTGACTTTTGCACATAGTGATAGTTGGAGATCTGAGTCCATTTTTTTTGCATATAGCTGTCCAGTTTTGCCAGCACAATTTGTTAAACATGATTTCCTTGCTCCACTTCGCCTTTTTTGCTCCCTTATCAAAGATTAGATGATCATATATTTGGGGGGGTGTCAGAATATTCAACCCTGTTCCATTGGTCTGCGGCTCTGCCTTTGTGTAAATACCATGCTGTTTTAATTACTACCTCTTTGTAGTAGAGTTTGAAGTTGGGGAGGTTGATTTCTCCTATTTTCTTTTTCCCAAGAATTTATTTAGCTATTTGTGGGGGTTTATTGTTCCATATGAATTTCAGGAGTGCTTGCTCCATTTCTTTGAAGATGTCAAGGGTATCCTTATAGAGATCGCATTGAATTTTTATAATGCTGTGGGCAGTATTGCCATTTTGCTAATATTACTTCTTCCAATCCATGAGCAGGGGATATATTTCCATTTCCTAGTGTCCTCTTTTATTTCCTGAACTAGCGTTTATACTTTTCTTTATACAAGTCCTTTACCTCCTTAGTTAAGTTGATTCCGAGGTATTTGATCATTTGAGGCACAACTGTGAACGGGATTGCTTTTACCATGTCGCTTTCTTCTCTCATTACTTCGTACAGGAAAGCCATGGATTTATGGGTTTTGATTTTATAGCCTGCAACTTTACTATACAAGTCTATTGTTTCTAAGAGCTTCTTGGTAGAGGTTTTAGGGTTTTCTAAGTATAGTATCATATCGTCTGCAAATAGTGAGAGCTTGATTTCTTCCTTTCCTACCTCTTTCCTTCCTTTCCCCCCCTTAATATCTTATCTTGCCTAACCTCTATTGCAAGTAGTTCCAGTACTGTATTGAATAGGAGTGGATAGAGTGGGCATCCTTGTCTAGTCCCTGATCTCAGAGGGAAGGCTCTTCGTTTTTCCCCATTGAGGATGATGCTTATTCTAGGCTTGTAGTAGATGGCTTTGACTATATTGAGGAATGTCCCTTCTATACCCATTTTGGCAAGAGTTTTCATCATAAATGGGTGCTGGATCTTGTCAATGCTTTCTCTACATCTATTGATATGATCATATGGTTCTTATCTTTTTTATATGATGGATTATGTTGATTGATTTCCGAATGTAAGACGATCTTTGCATCCCCGAGATGAATCCCACTTGGTCGTGGTGTATGATCTTTTTGATGAGTTGTTGAATTCTGTTTGCTAATATTTTGTTGAGAATCTTTGCATCCGTGATCATCAGGGATATTGGCCTATAGTTTTCTTTGTGTGTGTGTGTGATGTCTTTGTTTAGTTTTGGTATTCGGGAGATATGAGCCTTGTTGAAACTGTTTGGGAGGGTTTCTGCTTTTTCAATTTCCTGGCAACAGGTTCTCTTTAAATGTTTGGAAGAATTCGCTAGTGAATGCATCTGGACCTGAGCTTATGTTTTTGGGAATACTTTTGATTACACTTTCCATTTTCTTGATATTAATAGGAATTTTCAGGTATTCCAGGTCTTCTTGATTCAGCCTTGGGAGATTGTAGGAATCCAGGAATTTATCCATTTCTTCTAGGTTCTCTTGTTTCGTGGCATACAGCTTTTCAAAGTAGTCTCTGATAATCTTTTGAATTTCTTTGGTTTCTGTTGTGATGTCCCCTTTTCATTTCTGATTATTTATAAGGGTTCTCTCTCTCTTTCTTTGTGAGTCTTGCTAATGGTTTATCAATCTTGTTTACTTTCTTGAAGAATCAGCTCTTGGTTTCATTGATCTTTTGGATTGTCTTTTGGTTTTCTATGTCGTTGATTTCTGCTTTAAGTTTTATTTTCTCTTTTCTTTTGCCTGGTTTGGGCTCCATTTTTGGTCATTTTCTAAGGTCTTGAGCTGTGAAGTCAAGTTATTCATGTCGGCCCTTTCTTTCTTCCTGAGGCATGCTTGCAGAGCTATAAATTTTCCCCTTAACACGGCTTTAGCTGTGTCACACAGGTTCTGGTAGCCCGTGTCTTCATACTTATTTGTTTCCAGGTACCTTTTGATTTCCTCCTTGATTTCCTTCCTGATTCACTCATTGTTCAACATCGAGTTGTTTAATTTCCAGGTGATTGATTTGGTTTTCTGCATCTGTACATGATTAACTTATATGTTCAGTTCATCAAGGTCTGAAAAGATAGCTGATACAATGTCTATCTTCCTGATTCTTTGAGGTATGTTCTGTGGCCCAGCACATGGTCTATTCTGGAAAATGTTCCATGTGCACAGGAAAAGAATGTGCATTCCTTTTTGGGGGGATATAAAGTCCTGTATAGATTTCTTAGCCGCTCTCTCTTCTATTTCTTCCTTCAAATCCAGTATTTCCTTGGTGGGTTTTAATCTTCTTGATCTATCCAGCGGTGATAGGGCGGTGCTGAAGTCTCCATCTACTATTGTGTTGCTCGAGATGTCTTTCTTAAGGTCTGTTAGCAGCTGTTCTAGTTATTTAGCTGGTCCCTCATTGGGTGCGTACACGTTTAGAAGTGTGGTTTCTTCCTGCTGTTCATATCCCTTGATTAATAAAAATGACCTTGCCTATCCTTTCTAATCTTTTTCACCCTGAAATCTATTTTTTTCCCAATACTAGTAAGGCCAGCCCAGCTTCTTTGAGGGAGTTGTTTGCTTGCAGGATTGTTTTCCATCCTTTGACTTTAAGTCTGTGTTTCTTCCGGTTATTCAGATGCATTTCTTGCAGGCACCAAAATGTTAGGTTGAGTCTCTGAATACATTTTGCCAGTCTGTGTCTCTTAATTGGTGAATTTAGACCATTGACATTAAGAGAGATTATTGTTATGGTGTTTTGTGCCTTCTTTATTTAAGGGTTTATTGTGCTTGTAGGGTTCTTCTTGTCTTACAATAGCCTCTTTAGTCCTTCTTTTAGATTTGTTTTTGAGTCTATGAAGTTCCTGAGCTGCTGTTCATCCACAAAATAGTGTATTATTCCTTTGAGTTTGAACGAGAGTTTAGGTGGATAAAGTATTCTTGGTAAAGCGTTCATTTAATTGAGTTTTTTCACTATATCCTACCACTGCCTTTGGGCTTGGAGGGTTTCCTCTTATAGGTCTCCTGTGAATCTAAGGGGTGCTCCTTTGTATGCAATTTCCTTCTTGGACCTTGCTGCTTACAGTACTGTGTCTCTATCCATTACGTCCATCATTCTAACTATGATATGTCTTGGGTTTTTTCTGTTAGGGTTTCTTCTAGCTGGCGCCATTCGGGTGCCTTGAATCTGGATGCCTGCATTCTCCAGCTCTGGAAACTTTTCAGCAATGATTTGTTTGACTGTGGCTTTTTCATTGGGGTTGCTTCCCTGTCCTTCTTGTACTCCAATGACTCTAATGATTTTCCTCTTGAAATCATCCCCTAGGACTCTGAGTTGCCCTAGATCTATTTTGAGGTCTCTTCCCATTGTTAGTTGTTGCCTGTAGGCTTCTTGTAGCTCATCTTGAAGCTCACTGATTCTGTCTTCCACTGTAGTCATTCTATTGTCGAGGGCAGCCAGCCACAGAGTTTTTTTTATTTCATCTACGGAATCCTTCATTTCTTTTTGTAGGTTATTTTTATTTCTGCTCTCATTTCTTCCTGTATTTTCTCGGCTCTCTGTTATAATTTTTCTGTCAGGTCCTCCTTTAATTTGTCAATTTTTCCATTGAGTTCATTGAACATCTTAGGATTTCAACTTTGAATTCTTTATGAGAGAGCTCTTTTGCAGGAAATGCATATTGAGGTTTCTGGACTCCTTTCATCATCCTATCCTTGTGGTGGAGATTTGCGCTGTTTCTTCATGTTGTGTTTGAATGGAAGAGGGACCTTCAAGGTCAGTATCCCTGTTTCCCTCTTGTTGCGAAAAAGGATTCTGGATGGGATCATTCAATGGTGGTTGCCTTTTTATTTTCCCTTTCTAGAACATGTCCTCCCTCTTAGATGTTCCTTTAATCCTTATGTGAAGCCTTGTGGTTTATTGTCCTACTGTCTATGGATAGCTAGGATGTTACTCTTGGATGTGACATAGGTAATGAAGTCTGAGATGAAACAACAGATTGATGGGTTCCAGGAGAATACCTTCAGCCTGAAAAGAGGCCATGCCCACTTTCGCCGAGGTCACGCCCACTTTCGCCAAGGCCACGCCCCTTCAGGTTTAAGCCACGCCCCTTGTCGTACTGTAGCTGAGTTGGAGAAGGGAGGGTCCAGGGACTTCACACACCTGGGCCGGAAGAGAAAATGGCTGCAGTGCTAGGGATCGGCATGCCGCCAGCTGGGGCGGCCATCCGGGGCTGGGGGAGGGGGTGGAAGGGAAGGTCTGGGTCCAAGACGCGGGCTGGGATGCCTGGAGTTCTCTTCTAATACTGAGACGTTGAAGTCCTTTCTCCCCGCTCTGTGAAGTAGAATTTTGTATGAAGGAGACAGTGGTCCAATACCATTTGGATTTTTGAGACAATAGCGACATTGGTCAGGCAAAACCTTTGATTAAATATAATGTGGTCTGATGACCTCTCAGTGTCTGTGTTGCAAGCCATAATGCCCAAAAGAGTAGAGAGAGTATGGGGAATATTTTCTGCCATGGAGGCAGGAGCAGTGTGGGTCATGGGGAGGGTATACTGGGGATATTGGTGGTGGGGAATGTGCACTGGTGGAGGGATGGGTGTTTGATCATTGTGTGATTGTAACCCAACATGAAAGCTTATAACTATCTCAGTGATTCAATAAAATTTAAAAAAAGAATATGATGTGGTCAATTTAGTCGTGGAACTGTCCACCGGGAAATTCCCATGTCCAACGTTTAGATTCGACCTTCTGAAACTGTAAGTTACCATGGATGATGTTGGTTGACATGATGAACTCAGTTCTCACCCTGTTCGTTCCATTCTAGGGCATGGGTCCCATGTCGAGTTCTTTGAGTGACCTTCTCAGTGCTGTCTTGGCAATAAAATCACTGACAAGGATCTTGTAGAAGGTATGGTTTTCTTTGTAGAACTTCTCCAGCTCCATGCAGAACTTCTCAATTTCTTCTTCATCACAGTTGGATGTTGGTGCGTAGATGACGAAGATAGAAACTGCTGACCGAGAGCCACATCTATTCAAGCATAATAGTCCGATTCGGGTTGTGAGGCATTCGAATTATTCAATGCTCATGGTCAAGTTCATGTTGACAAGGACACCGAAGCCACCAATGCCTCTACTGTTGCATGTTCGGAGGAATAGTTCTTCTCCAGTGTCAAAAATGGCGTGATGTTATCAATGCCTTTTCATTTCGGTCAGACCAGTGATGTCGTACTTGATCTTCTGTGCTTGCACCATCAATCTTCAATGGATGTCTCTCGGATGCCAGCGTACATGCTTTGAAACTACAGACAGTCATTTTAGCGCTTCGTTTTGGCAGTCTAGTTCATCCCTGAAATTCTATCAGCCTCTCCTTGCTCATCCTTCTTAGTGCTTCTGCATTGGGGGTTCTTTTGGTTTCAGAGGAATGAGGCCCATTGTTGTTACTGGAAAACCATCAGGACCGTTCTGTTGTACAAGAAGGGAGACATCCACGACAGTGGCAAGTATCACCCAATCTGCCTGTTGTCCGTCATCTACAAGTTGTTCACTTGAGTCATCTTGAATAGAATAGGCAGAATATTTGATGAAGGACAACCATGCGAGCAAGCCAGGGTCTGAAAAGGATTCAGCACAATGGATCATATCCACACAGTGACCAGTTCATTCAAGTTTCGCGAGAGATCAAGATGCCGCTCTGACTAACTTTTATAGATTTAAAGAAGGCCTTTGATTCTGTTAACACTGAAGTGGTCATTGAAGCCCTAGCCAAACAGGGCATTCAAACTCAATACATCAGGATCCTCCACGAGCTGTATTACGGATTCACCACCAGGATCTCACCATTCTACAAGGAAGCAATCATCGACATAAAGAGAGGGTTTTTGGCAGGGTGATACCATCTCACCGAAGCTCTTCATTGCCATCCCGAGAACATCATGCGACAACTGGAATGGGAAGGAATGGGAGTAAAGACAGACAGTCGGCAACTACACCACCTCCGCTTCCCTGAGGACATCGTTCTAATAACACCAAACATTAGCCAAGCAGCACCAATGCTGGCCAACTTCGACTGTGAGTGTGGAAAGGTCGGACTGCAGCTGAATCTCACCAAAACAATGCTCATGAAAAATGAATTGGCCCATTACGTTCCATTTGCTCTCAATGGAATGAACGTCTCCGAATGCAGCAGCTATGTGTACCTGTGTCGAGAACTCAACATGAGGAATGACTTGGAGCCAGAAGTGCCCAGGAGGAAGAAAGCAGCGTAGAATGCCTTTAAGAGCATTGAAGACGTGGTTAAGAGGACGAAGAACCTCTGGCTCCAGCCACATCTTTTCGACACCACCATTCTTCCTGCACTAACATACGCCTCAGAGACCTGGACCCTATGAAAACATGACAGAAACGTTATTCAGGTATCCCAAAGAGGAATCGAAAGAGCTATGCTTGTAATATCACATATCACTCAAGTGAGAGAAGGAATCCAGAGTTCTGACTTCTGTCAACGATCAAGAGTTAGGGACACTGTCTCGTTTGCCAAGGCAACAAAAATCAGATGGGCCAGACACATAATGCGATTTAGAGATGACTGCTGGACTAGTGCTGTTACCGACTGGATACCACGGGATGTCAAAAGACTGTGTGGTCACACACCTACGAGGTGATCATACTTCTTTGTCAAAACCCTGAACAAATGGTTTGAGGCTCTTCCTGTTCTTGGAGCAAGCAGATACCGTTGGGCTATACTAGCATGGGACAGGGACAAATGGAGATGTTAGTGGCACCCACTCGAGCAAATCAAACATCAATGGGATGACAAGTGACAAGTGACAATATTTTTTCTATCATGGGAAAAGTTATAATGCCATGTCGCCTCTAGTTTTGTTGTTTTAACTTTTGTCTCAAAATCTGGAGTGTGTTCTAGAACAGTACTCCACCCTTCCAAAGACAGAGGTAAAAAGGATTTTAATTTTTCAAACTGCAATCATGTTCTCTCTTTACAGAATTTTATATTGACAACGAATACCCAATGAATCACTTGCTGGAACCGATTAAAGCTAAGGTAGCATGAAGTTTCACTTCTTAGACAGGGTATACAGTCTTTTTGGCAACATGAAGAAGCTCCAGAAGAGGAATCTTTGCTCATTTTCTCCTTAGAAATTTAAGGTGGTAACATATCCAGGGTGGAATTTGAAGCAATCAGGCAGGTAGATACAGGTAGATAAGGCAATGAATTTCTGAGAATTGATAACACCAATAAAACCAGGGCTGCAAAAAATCATCTGTAGACACAGTAGTTATAGCCTGATAAGACCTTTCTTTACTTCATGTCAGTACAGACCCAGAGAAGGGTGAAAACCACTCCCACTGCCACTCCCAGTACCATCTCCCTGAAAGATGCTACAAAAGTAATACCATTTGTTTATTTTTTATTTCGTTGTTTTGCCATTTCTATCAGGTAATTGAAGATGCCTTTGAGGTTCAAATCTTGAAGTGTTGTGCCTATATATTTCTCAATTTACTTTATAATATCTAGTCATATCTCAAATTCTTTGATACACTTTGAATCAACTTTTGTGTAAGGTGTAAAATATGGATCCAGCTTTGTTTTCTTACACATATTTATCCATTATTTCCAGAAACATTTGTTCAAGAGGATATCTTTATCCCATTTCATGTTTTCAGCTCCCTTATCAAAAATTAACTGTCCATATATATGGGATTTTGACAGATACAGTTTAATATTCTAATGAGTGGAAACTTTAGCCTCTTTCTCTACATTAAACCAAGTTATATCTGCATTTCTAACTTCATCACTGTGTACCAACTTTTACTAACCAATCAAATAAGCCACTAAAATATTTTCAGTGGATAAAGTCCCTTTTACTTTTGTTCAAGCAGTAAAGAGGATGAGTAGAGAGAGAGTAGCCAGTCAGCAGAACTATGACCAGTAAATTCTGTGATTTAGGGCTGGAGCCATAGAACAGCAGTAGGGCATTCGCCTTTCACGTGGCTGACCCATCTTCAATTCCTCCGCCCCTCTTGGAGAGCCCGGCAAGCTACCGAGAGTATCGAGCCCGAGAGGCAGAGCCTGGCAAGCTACGCGTGCGTATTGGATATGCCAAAAACAGTAACAATAAGTCTCTCAGTGAGAGATGTTACTGGTGCCTGCTCAAACAAATCGATGAGCAACGGGATGACAGTTACAGTGACAGTGACGCTAGGAAAAACATTAGTACTTAAAAGATCTCATCAAACTTTTTGTCAGCAATTACTGACTGGGTAAAAGAGGAGACTGAAAACTTGAGGCAACTTAATTTATACCATTTATTTAGGTTCACCATACCTTTAAGGGCAGACCATGCAACATCTACTGATTTTTTACTTTATTGTAAATCATAGTGTTTTATCAATCCAAAAGACAAGGGAAAAATCCACAATCACATAATTAGAAATACAACTTTTTTCCTCTCAGTGAAACATGAGATTGGCATGTCAGGAATGCAGATGTTTGTCTCTATCTGTGTATTTCAGTCTTTCTCACAATCCCCTTGTTAATTATTCTGCCAGACAGCTTTTGCCTTTTACAAAACAAAGCTGATCTGTTTGTCACTATTCTTTTAAACAAAATTCAATCTCAAAGAATTAAATAAAGTAGGTGCTCTTATGGCACATATGGAAGAAAAAACGAATAAGTTTAAACCAATAGAAACTGAGTAGAAGAGTAGAATCTTGGGGTAAAATTACATGTGGCTAATAGGAATTCTTTTCATGAGATAATAAAATTAGACTGTTTGATAAACATTTCTTGATATTAAGTAAATTACCAAAGAAATTTGAGAGGGATGATGGAGCTTGTTTGTAGTGGCAAGAACACCTATGTCTGCTGTTCCAGCTACAGAAAAAAATGCTAAGATATATTTTATAAATAGTGCTTATTGGTAGTTTAACAATGTCTATGGAATAATTTTAGAATTATAGAAATGTCTGAGTAAGTGTGGAAAGACTTTAAACATTCATATGAATATGTGTGTGTATGTTAGATTAGTGACTCATATTGTTTTCCAATAGAACCAGGCATAAATGACTTTAAAATGCTAGATAATTTCTTCAAATTTTAGCTATTTTACCTGGCTGTATCCGTAAATACTGTAAGCCTTTTATGGGAAGTGACTATGCCTGGTATTTTCTTCCTTTTCAACCCAAAGTACCATATAGCAGTCTTCAATAACTACTTGATTAAATAGCTGGTATGATATTTGTCAGTGTTGACAAAGAATTAAATTCATGTAAGTCTGCAAGGATGTCTTTGCCAAAGATTCTATAAAAGTAGTGAAGATCTCTGATTGCATTCCATACCTTACAGTTGCAGTTGAATAATGACTATCCAGCCGAAAACCATATTTATCAGCCTCTCTCATTTCTAGATGGGGCTGTGATGCTATTTTAATTTTAGGGGAAGAACTTTCTGTCTTTTTAGATCAAACTAGTTTACAGACAATGACTTTTAAAATATTATATATACACATATGCATAAGGAACATGAGGAACTGAGAAGTCATGGATTTAAGGACTTGCACTGTTTCTGTTATAATTAAGAATAACAGTATTATTTATAACTTTTTTTATTTTTTTGCTTTTTAGGTCACACCTGGCCATGCACAAGGGTCACTCCTGGCTCTACACTCAGGAATCATCCCTGGCAGTGCTCAGGGGACCATATGGGATGCTGGAAATCGAACCCGGGTCAGCCACGTGCAAGGCAAATGCCCTACCCACTGTGCTATCGCTCCAGCCCCCATAACAGTATTATTTAATCTGGTGTTTGAATCAATATTAAGATACAGAAAATAATCCCTCTATTAACGTGTAAGAAAAGGGAGGGAATTAATGCTCATGTCTATTTAGAAAAAAGGAGGCAGTGGATTTAGTCCAGTTTTCTGTCTACCAGTTGAATAGTAGTAAGACCAAAGGTACAAAGGAGGAAGCACAAAATTAAAGGGTCTAGAATTCTTTATCTTTAGTTTTAAATATTTTTCAAAAATTTTATTTTATTTGACATACAATGTTCTATAACCAATCCCACCACAAG
Organism: Sorex araneus; assembly: GCF_027595985.1. NCBI lineage: Eukaryota > Metazoa > Chordata > Mammalia > Eulipotyphla > Soricidae > Sorex > Sorex araneus. The sequence goes on from NC_073313.1 coordinate 108,309,184, forward strand.
TGTCTACTTCACTCCATCAGTGTTCCCAGATTCCCTCACCTACCCCTTTCAATCTGAGCTCCAGCCTACCACATCGGTAAGCAGGAGTCCATACCTTGGACTGTCTTATACATTGTGTTATACCACTGAACATTTATTGTTTCTGTTTTAAAACTTTTAGTAGCATTCATACAAAACAAATTTCAGTATTTAAGGACTTTTAGTAGCATTCATACATAAACAATTTCAGTATTTAAGGAACAGAATGATCTCTTGGAAATAACCTAAATTGAGTCTCCCAGGGCATTTTGGTTGATAGGTCTCCATTTTCACAGCTGAGTCAGGAGGAAACTGTGCTGTTTGTCTTTTTGCCTTTTCCTTAGCCCTTTACTACCCCCTTTCTCCCTGTTCTCTCGTCTTTGTGATCTGTATGGATTATCTCAACTAAACTCTCCTGCTGTCTGGCATCTCATTCAGTTTAGCTAATGGGAAGCTTTGATAGGAGATTAGAGGGAAGGGAGAGAGTAAGGTCAGAGTACTGATTTCCTTCGCTCTCTTGGTCTGATGTTTCCTTGAGGTGAATATCCCTCAAGGAAAAGTCACTTTCCTCTCAAAGTAGCCTTCTCCATATCATTCTTTCCTTCTGTCTGCAGTAACTTTCCTTTACATTGTGCCTTCAGGCCTACAGTTGGTACTAGCTTTAAGTTACTGGTCTGTCAATTAGACATCCCTTTATCCCATCCACTTTTATATAAATAACTCTTTTAATGTGTAAGGCATATGTTAATAAATATGAGAAGAGTTGGCCCATAATTACGGATCTCTCAAATTCTCCTAATTTGAACATGCCATTTATTTCTTTTTAGTATCTTTACTGATACAAAGGACTAGAATTAGATATTCACAAGACATTCCCATAAATTACTATGAATGGGGTCTATTAATTCTTCCTGTCTCATTTAATCTCATTTAATTCTGGTTGTGTACACTTTTTGCGGTGTTTCTTTTTTAAAAACTTATTCATTTTATTAAATCACCATGTGGAAAGTTGCAAAGTTTTCAGGCTTATGTCTCAGTTATACAATGCTCGAACACCCGTCCCTTCACCAGTGCCCATATTCCACCACCAAAATCCCCAGTATACCTCCCATCCTTACCCCCCACCCCCGCCTGTGTAGCTGATACATTTCACTTCATTTTCTCTTTACCTTGATTACATTCCATATTTCAACACAAAATTCACTACTGCTGTTGGAGTTTCCCCCCAAAAAAACAGCCCTGCTGATAAGGAAGCATTTGATAATTAGTTTTCCATTGCTGAGAATGAAGAGATATGCAGTTTAGGATTTCTGTATTTTAGTATTTTAGTAATTAAGTCTAGGGAGATTTATGTTAGAAATTGCATCATTTCCCTTCCTGGGGCAGCATGAGGCTATGGCTTAGTTCATAGTCTAGAGACATTGCTGGAAGCAGTTGCTGGTACCAAAAGTAGTCTAGCTGGCCTCTGGATCGTGGTCGATCAGCAGCAGAGTGGCAGCACAAACGTGTGGCCACCCCGGTCGCATCTCGGCGGAGCACGCACCGGCATCACCCCGGCCTGAGATTGCCCACGTGTCCTGCTGTTTCAAGTTCAAATCTCTTTTTTTTCTTCCCGCTCCACCAAGTTCGTACGTCCTTAATGGTCCTCATAATATGGTGGACCTCAGTGTTTCTTAATTTCCCCACAACAGTATCTAAGACAGTGAGATCTGAGGCTCAGGACTAAAGTAGATCACAAGTTTGACATTACTTCAGAACTTTATGTATGTGAATTTTCCTTGTAACTATATATTTGTGCTTTAAAATGGATCCACTGATCTCTTTTCAGACATCTACATCACTGTCACTGTCATCCAGTTGCTCATCGATTTGCTCAAGTGGGCACCAGTAGCATGTCTCATTGTGAGACTTATTGTTACTGTTTTTGACATATCAAATATGCCACGGGTAGCTTGCCAGGCTCTGCTGTGTGGGCACAATACTCTCGGTAGCTTGCCGGGCTCTCCGAGAAGGGCGAAGAATCGAACCTGAGTTGGCCGTGTGCAAAACGAATGCCCTGACGATGTGCTATCGCTCTAGCCCCAGACATATGCATAGTAACAGTAATTAAGAGAACTAGGCATCAGCTAAGCAAAGCTGCTAATTAACCTTCGTTATATAATCGTTAATGCTTATTAGATAATTCATTGAACAATTTATTTAATCTCTATTCCTGTGGTTGGTTTCCTCATCAGTAAAGTTAATAGTTCATTTGGTTAATATTTTATATCTAGGTCGTATGGTTCTTTTGAGGATATTATACTGATTCACATTACCTGCTCGGTAAATTTAGTTTATATAACCATATATACTTGAATAAAATTTATGTGCCAAGAAGATAGGTCGTCAGTCTCTACCTTTATATACCCTCAGTATATAATTATTCTTATGTCGAGTTTTAAAATTACAAATACACTCACTTGAATCCTTTTAAAATTTTAATTTTTTCTGAATTCTGAAATTATAGTTAGGGGAAGAGAAGTAGCTACAATGGTAAATTGCTGATATATTTTTCCTCAACAAAAGAAAGGAGGAAATGATGGAGGGAGGGAGGATATGAGGGAGAGAGAAAGAGAAAGAGAAGTGTCATTCTAATTTGGTTGTATAGGTTAGTAATTAAAAACAAATTGGATTTAAATTATGGCTCTGTCACTTATCAAAAGTGTGACCATGGTAAGTTTCTTAACCTCTTAATATCTTAAATTTTTCATTTGTAAAATGGTGGAAAATAATGGCATCTATCATATAACTGCTATAAAGAAATGAATTAACAAATAGAAAATGCTTACAAAGGTTCCTGGAACATATTAAGGACTTTATAAGATTTTTAATATTAAATAATATTCCTGGGGGGAAATTTTGAACTTGGCTATAGCTATTGACATGTAATTTTGATTTTGAATTATGTTTAAAAGGCTCAGTACATAGGTTTCCAAATAGTGTCATTAAGCATTTGTATCCGAACTTGGCCCCCTTTATCATTTCTTATTTGAAATGTATTCCTTAGGTAACCCATTCCATTTTCTTCCTCTGTAGCCAAAAAATCATATCCACCATTTTCATCTCAAACTTTCCCAAGCAATTAGATTTTCTTTTTCTTCTTCCTTATATTGCCCTATTTACGTTAATATATGAGAATTCGTCATCCACAAATTCAAGAGATTTTTTCTTTGCTTCCTCACCTCTCTTCTCTCTTCCATATTTTTGTTTTTTGGGCACACCTGTGAATACTCATGGGTTATTCGTGGCTCTGTGCTAAGGTAATAATTCTTGGTGTTGCTGAAGTGACCACATTAGATGCCACGGACTGAAATTGGGTTTGCCAGGTTTTGAGCCTGGGTTGGCCATGTGCAAGGCAAGCTCCCTACCTGTTCCAGCACTGGTAATAATAGTGTTAAAGTTTATGATACTAATGTACAAAGTTACTACATCCTCTAAAATGTCCAAGATCCTTCACCATGTCATTGATGGTCTTATCTTCATCCCCCTCAACATCCCTCCTACTGCTTTGGTTTTTAATACATGGTTTTTGTAATACATGGCCAATTTGTTACCGTTAATTTCTAGGTTTGAACTTGCAATATTTCACACATGACTTGTCACACTTGTATCACTTCTCATTCTGTTGCTCATTGATTTGCTTGAGTGGGCACCAGTAAGCTCTCCATTCATCCCTGTCTAGTGCTAGTGTAGCCCAATGGCATCTGCTCGCCCCAGGAACTCGAAGAGCCTCAAACCATTCATTCAGGGTTTAAACAAAGAAGTCTGACTATCTCATAGGTGGGCGGCCATGCGGTCTTTTGACATCCCGTGGGATCCAGTCGGTAACAGCTCTAGTCCAGAGGTTGTCTCTAAATTGCATTGTCTGGCCAATCTTATTTTTTATGCCTTGGCAAACGAGACAGCATCCATGATTCTTGATCTTCGATGGAGGACAAAACTTCAGATTCCTTCTCTCACTTGAGTGAAATGTGATACCCCAAGCATAGCGCTTTCGACTCCTCTTTGGGGGACACGAATAGTATTCTTATCCTACTTTTGTAGGGCCCAAGTCTCTGAGGCGTATGTTACTGCAGGAAAAACGGTGGAGTCAAAAAGATGTTTCTGGAGGTGGAGGTTCTTCATCCTATTAACCACTTCTTTGATGCTCTTGAATGTGTTCCACACCGCTCTCTTCCTCCTGCACAGATTCTTCAGGTGTTCAGGTCTGACCTTGGGTACTGTACGCTTCCTTACCAATGAAATGACATATCGGATTTCGGAAGGGAGAATGCTGGGTAGGACATATCCATCCTGTGGAATTTGGTATGTGGGCAGGTGGATATGGCTATTGAAGAGATTCGAGTAGAAGTCATGGATAACGTATTCCATTGCCCTTCTGGAAGATGTGATAGATCCATCAGGATGTCGGAGAGCAGTCATCTTGGTCTTGTAGTTGGCAAAGGATAGGCATGCATTGCGAATACTTTTCCCGGTTTCTGCCGCATCAGCCAACACTGTTGCTCTTCTCTTCGAGGTCTTCCTTTATCGCTTCTCTGCACAGCTTTGCGAGCTCGGACTTAGCTTGTGATTGCCCGAGGTTTGCACCAATCCACTTTGGCGGATGAGCTTGAGAGTTTCTGAAGACAGGCATCTTTTTGTGGCTATCTCTCTCACAGCATTACTCGCAAAATTATGGAGGAGCTGAACCAGTCAATCGTATTCCTTGTTGATGTTGTCAACAAAGGCATCTTCCCATATTGCCGCAATAGTGCCAAAGAGCTCCCAGTTGGTGGTCGTTCTGGGAGTTCTCTTCTTAAACTTTGCAGCCCTTTCTCCCTGCTGTGTGAAGTAGAATTTCACATGAAGGAGATGGTGGTATGATCCCGTTTGGAATTTTGGGACAACAGGGACATTGGTCAGGCAAAACCATCCATTGAATATGATGTGATTAATTTCATTGTGGAACTGTCCACTTGGTGACTCCCATGTCCAACGTTTAGATTCGGTCTTCTGGAACTGTGAGTTACCATGCATGGTCTAGGTCAACATGATGAACTCAGACAGTCACTCACCCTGTTCGTTACATTCTAGGTTGTGGGTCCCAATGTGGAGTTCTTCGGTCGACCTTCTTGGTACTACCTTGAGGTTAAAATCACCGACAATGACCTTGTACAAGGTGTGGTCTTCTTTATAGAACTTCTCTAGATCCATGTAGAGCTCTCAATTTCTTCTTCATCGAAGTTGGATTTTGGTACACAGACAATGAAGATAGAAACTGCCTGCACTGAGCTACATCTATTCAAATGTAAGCGTCCGATTCAGGTTGTTAGGCATTCAACGAATCAATGCTCATGGGTAAGTTTGTGTTGTCGAGGACATTGAAACCACCGATGCCTCTACTGTTGCATGTTCCGAGGAACAATTCTTCTCCAGTGTGAATAACGGCATGATATGATCGATATCTTGTCTTGTCTCGGTCAATCTAATGACGTAGTGCATGGTCTTCTGTGCTTGCACCATCAGGTCCTCAATGGATGCTTCCCATGCCAGCATACATGCGTTAAAATTACAGACAGTCATTTTAGTCCTTCTTTGTTTTGGCAGCCTAGTTCAGCCCTGAGATTTTAGCAGCCTCTCCTTGCTCATCTTTCTCAATGATACCGTATTGGGGGCTCCTCCAGTGTCAGGTGGATGAGGCCCATTTTTGTTACTGTTTTTGGCATGTCAAATACGCCACGGGTAGCTTGCCAGGCTCTACTGTGCGGGTGGCTTGTTGTAACGATGCAGATGCACGGTGATGAATATGCCACACACCTTGTGCACGAATATGATGCTCACGTATAGAAAGTACTGGCCAAATGGACACAGTCAATGCAAGGAGCCAGCACTGCACCTGCCTCATCTCTGGGCAGCTCCTATTGGTTCGCTCTTCACTGGTTGGCACTGTTGCCGCCCCCTTGCCAGGATGAGGCAGTGAACCATCTAGGTCGGTGAACCTTCCTACTCCTCATTTATCTACAATAGTTGGCCCTCTCCCTACTCCTCCCTTATCTACAGTTTTTGGCCCCCTCCCTACTCCTCCCTTATCTACTGTAGATAAATGAGGATTTCACATACAAGTAAGATGATCGGGTGTTCATCCTCCTATCTTCAACTAATTTCACTTGGTATGATACTCTGGTACTCTTCCCCCCTCCCCATTGCATACATTTTTCAGAAAAGGGCACTATTTCATCCTTTATTACAGCTATATTGTATTCCATTGTGTTTATATACCACATCTTCTTTATACATGCATCTGTCATTGAAGATTTGGGTTTGTTTCCATACCCTGGCTATTCTACTAAGTGTTTCAATGAACATGTGTGTTCATGCATTTTTTAATTAAGGTATTTGTGTTTGGGGAGTAGATACCAAGAATTAGAAACACTGGGTCATAATGGAGTTCTATTATTACATTTACTGAGAAATATCCAAACTATTTTCCACTGAGGTTAAACCAGATGACATTTCCAACAAGAGAGACTTGTATCACTTGTCACTTGTCACTTGTCACCCTGTTGCTCATTGATTTGCTTGAGCCTGCGCCAGTAACATCTCCATTCATCCCTGTCATGTGCTAGTGTAGCCCAATGGTGTCTGCTCGCTCCAGGAACATGAAGAGCCTCAAACCATTCATTCAGGGTTTTGACAAAGAAGTTTGACCATCTCATAGGTGGGTAGCCAGGCGTTCTTTTGATGTCCCCTGGGTTCCAGTCAGTACTAGCTCTAGTCCAGTGGTCATCTCCAAATCGCATTACTTGTCCAGTCCATCTGATTCTCGATGACTTGGCAAACGAGATAGCATCTCTTATTCCCGATCATTGATGGAGGTTGGAATTCCGGATTCCTTCTCTCACTTGAGTGAAACATGATACTCCAAGCATAGCTCTTTGAATTCCTCTTTGGGGGACCTGAATAGCATTCTTATCCTGTTTCTGTAGGGCCCAGGTGTCTGAGGCGTATATTAGTGCAGGAAGAACAGTGGAGCTGAAAAGATGTGCCCAGAGCTGGAGGTTTTTTGTCCTCTTAACCACTTCTTTAACAGTCTTAAATGCATTCCACACCGCTCTATTCTTCCTGCCAAGCTCCGGTGCCAGATCGTTCATCATGTTGAGTTCTCGACCTAGGCATACATTACTGCTGCATTTGGAGATGTTCGTTCCGTTGAGAGCAAATGTCAGGAACTAGTCCGTTTCTCATGAACATTGTCTTTGTGAGATTCAGGTGCAGTCAGGCCTTTTCACACTCACGGTTGAAGTCGGCCTTCATTCGTGCCACTTGGCTAATATTTGGTGTTATTAGAACAATGTCATCAGAGAAGCGGAGGTGGTGTAGTTGCTGACTGTCTATCTTCACTTCTATTTCTTACCATTCCAGTTGTTGCATGATGTTCTCGAGGGTAGCACTGAAGAGTTTCAGTGAAATGGTATCGCCCTGCCGAACCCTTCTCTTTCCCCCTTGATGGGTGGAAATGACTCCACTGAGCGTCAACATGGTGAAGGGGTAGCAAAAATACCAATTGGCAAAGAGCAACCAACATGCCACTCACATGGCAGAGCCTGGGAAGCTACTCATGGTGTATTTGATATACCAAAAACAGTAACAAAAATGGGCCTGATTCCCCTGACCCTGTAGGAGCCCCTAATACAGCAGCATTGAGAAGAACGAGCAAGGAGAGACTGTTAAAATCTCAGGATCGAACTAAGCTGCTGAATTGAAGGACTAAAAGTACTGTCTGCAATTTTAACGCACGCTGGTATCGGAAGCATCCATTGAGGACCTGATGTAGCAAGCACAGATCAAGTACAACATCATTGGATTGACTGAGGTGAGAAGGCATCAATCACATCATGTCATTTTCGACAGTGGAGAAGAACTGTTACTCGGAACATGCGACAGTAGAGGCATCGGTGGTGTCGGAGTCCTTATCAACATGAACTTGGCCATGAGCATTGATTCGTTCAGATGCCTAACAACCTGAATCGGATGCTTACATTTGAATAGAGGTGGTTCATTGCTGGCAGTTTCTATCTTCGTCTTCTACAAACAGACAATGATTTTTTAACCACATTCCTACCAACACTGCTTGTTTACAGTCTTTTTGATATGTGCCATTCTCACTGGTGCGAGGAGATATCTCATTGCTGATTTGCATTTTCCTGATAATAAATGATGATAAATACTTTGTCATACACCTACTAGACATCAATATGCCTTTTCAAAACTATTATTCAATATGGTTTTGGAAGTCATTGTCACAACAATCAGTCAAGAAAAGGAAATCAAAGGGATGAAAATTAGAAAAGAAGTTGAATTATAACTATTTGAATATGACATGATCAAAAAATAGAAATTCCCAAAGATTCTACTAAAAACCTGATAGAAACAATAAATCAATACATCTTGTTCATCGCAGCACTGTTTACAATAGCCAGAATCTGGAAAAAACCCGAATGCCCCAAAACGGATGACTGGTTGAGGAAACTTTGGTACATCTATACAATGGAATACTATGCAGCTGTTAGAAAAAAGGAAGTCAAGAATTTTGTAGTTAAGTGGATGGGCATGAAAAGTTTCATGCTGAGTGAAATGAGTCAGAAAGAGAGAGACAGACATAGAAAGACTGCACTCATCTATGGTATATAGTATATCAGAGTGGGAGACTAATACCCAAGAACCGTAGAAATAAGTACCAGGAGGTTGACCCCATGGCTTCGCGGCTGGCCTAAGGTTCCGGGGAAAGGGCAACTCAGAGAAGCGATCACCAACTACATTGTAGTTGAAGGCCATGTGGGGGAAGGGAGTTGCGGGCTGAATGAGGGCTAGAGACTGAGCACAGCGGCCACTCAACACCTTTATTGCAAACCACAACAGCTAATTAGAGAGAGAGAACAGAAGGGAATGCCCTGCCACAGTGGCAGGGTGGGGTGGGGGGGAGATGGGATTGGGGAGGGTGGGAGGGACGCCGGGTTTACGGGTGGTGGAGAATGGGCACTGGTGAAGGGATGGGTTCCCGAACTTTGTATGAGGGAAGTATAAGCACAAAAGTGTATAAATCTGTAACTGTACCCTCACGGTGATTCTCTAATTAAAAATAAATAAATTATTAAAAAAAAACTTTGCATTCTATAACTTTAATGCTTTTTTCGCACTAAAGAATTGTTTTTATTTTCACATGACCGCTAGATAAAACTGAAATATTTCTGGAGTTAATGAGAATTTATTAAGCTTCTGTTTTGTTGAAACTCAAATATAATAAAATATTACAAAAGACAGAAAAAAAAAAGAAAAAAGGATTCGTGTTGAGCATACATTCACCTTGAGAATGGGTTTTTAATAAATACTTTTGAAAGCAAAATAAAGTCAATGGTTGTAAAAAAAATAATAAAAAAGTTAATGAAAATGTCATTGCAATTGTATTAAATGATTTTTATTTTAGCTATTTTTTAGCTATACTAATTCACGTTTATGCAGGTGGAATCTCTTTACATCACTTAATATCTTATTCATTGCCATTTAATAGTGTCTTAGAGTTCTTTGGCATTTAGTTTCTTCACTTTTTTGATTAACCTTATTTCTAGGAACTTTACTTTTTAGACACAATTCTGTATTTTGAAAAATTTATGCAATTATAAATGGGATTTCTCTATTAATTTATTCTCTCATTATTCAGACATAAGAATATGACAGATTTTTGCATATTGTTTTCACATCTAGCCACTGTGTTGTACTCATTGTTTCTTGTAGCTTTATACTAGAATGTTTAGGGTTTTTCATATATATTATTAAGTCATCTGCAAACAATGATAATTTTGCTTTTTTATTAATTTGTGTTACTTATGCTTCTTGATATTATCCAAATGCTCTTGTTAGATTTCTAATGTGAAATTAAACAGAAGTGGTGATGGAAAAAAAATAAATAAATCAATACATCAAAGAAACAAGTTACAAAGCCACGAAAAATTCAGTTGCATTTCTCTATGAAAATAATTAATTAGATAAAAATAAATAAAACACACAATCTTTTTAAGCAGTGTCCAAAAGCATCATATATCTAGGAATCAACTTGGAAATTAATGTCACAAACTTTTTACACTTAGAAAACTATAACTTACTTATTGAAAACAAATAGAAAAGGGTAAAAGAAAATAGAAAAATATTCCATGTTTATTACTTGAAAGAAAGAATATTTTCAAAATGATGATGCTACATTTTACAATCTCCAAGCAGCCAGGGAAGGCCCGGATGGCTCTCCCCTTCACTACCCGGGTTGGGTGGTCTCGGGCCAATCGTGCAGCCTGGGTGGCCCATGCCATGGAACAGATGGAGGAGGAAACGAGAGCCAAGCCTGTTGGTTGATCAGTTGCCATTTATTCCATTTTCTCCACGCGCCTCTTCCAGTCTCTCTGAGTCCTCCATCCTATTCTCACACTGCCCCTCATTCCCGTCTCCTCCTGTCTCTCCTGCTCATCTCTCCATGATACATCTTGCTCCTTACTCTCTCACCCAACAACTCCAACTCCCCCATCTTTCTCCAACTCCCTCAGCACACTGGGCCAACACTACACCCAGTAGTGCTACATCCAGTAGAAAAACCAACATAAGAAACCCCTTCCTAAAAAATGGTGTTGGCAAAACTGGACACCTACATGCAAAATAATGGGCTCACAACTCTACCTAACACCATGCACAAAATTCAGATCAAAATGGGTTAAAGACCTCAACATCAGACCAGAATCCATTAGGTACATTGAAAACAAGGTCGCCAAAACCCTCCATGACATAGAAGCTAAAGATATCTTCAAAGATTACACCCCACTGACGAAGCAAATGGAAATAGATATAAACAAATGGACTATCTTAAACTAAGAAGCTTCTGAACCTCAAAAGATACAGTGACCAGAATAGAAAGACAATCTACAGAGTGGAAAAAGATTTCACCCAATACCCATATGATAAGCGAATGATACCAAGGGTATACAAGGCACTGGTTGAACTATACAAAAAGAAAACACCCAACCCCATAAGAAAATGGGGCAATGAAATGAACAGAAACTTTCTCAAATAAGAAATCCAAATGGCCAAAAGGCACATAAAAATGCTCTTTATCGTTAATCATCAGGTTGATGCAGATCAAAACAACAATAAGGTATCATCTCACAACACAGAGATTGGGCCATATCCAAAAGAAGAAAAGCAACCGCTGTTGGCGTGAATGTGTCGAGAAAGGTGCTGGTGGGAATCAGACTGGTTCAGCCCTTTTGGAAAACAGTATGGACGATCCTCAGAAAAGTAGAAATTGAGCTCCCAGTTGACCCAGCAATACCACTTCTGGGAATATATTCCAGAGATACAAAAAATATAGTAGAAATGACATCTGCACTTTTATGTTCATTGCAGCACTGTTTACAATGGCCAGAATTTGGAAAAATCCCGAGTGCCTGATTTAACAGATGACTGGTTAAAGAAACTTTGGTACATCTACACAATGGAATACTATGCAGCTGTTAGAATGAAGTCATGAAATTTGCATCTAAGTGGATCTCCACGAAGAGTATCATGCTAAGTGAAATTAGTCAGAAAGAGAGACAGACATAGAAAGATTGCACTCATTTGTGGAATATAAAGAAACAGAATGGGAGACTTACACCCAAGTATAGTAGATATGAATGCCAGGAGGATTGTTCCACGGCTTAGAAGCTGGCTTCACATGCATGGGGAAAAGTCAGCTCAGATATAGAAGGGACCACCAAGTATGGGGTCCTTGGAGGGCCTGTTCGGGATGGGAGATGCGTGCTGAAATTAGACTACAGAAGGGATAATGGCAATTCAACACCGCTACTACAAACCACAACACACATAAGGAGAGAGAGAGCAAAAGGAAATGCCCTGCCACAGAGGCGGGGGTGGGGGGAGGGAAGGGGATGGGAGTGGTGGGAGGGATACCGGGATCATTGGTGGTGGAAAATGGGCACTGGTTAGGGGGCTGGAGAGATAGCACAGCGGGTAGGGCGTTTGCCTTGCACGCGGCCGACCCGGGTTCAAATCCCAGCATCCCATATGGTCCCCTGAGCACGGCCAGGGGTAATTCCTGAGTGCAGAGCCAGGAGTAACCCCTGTGCCTTGCCAGGTGTGACCCAAAAAGCAAAAAAAAAAAAAAAAAAAAAAAAAAAATGGGCACTGGTGAAGGGATGTTACTCGATCATTCTATGACTGAAACATAAGCACAAAAGTTGGGAAGTCTGTAACTATACCCCATGGCGATTCATTTAAAATAAGTAAGAAAGTGAAAGATAATAAAAGAAGAAGAAAGCTCTTCCTGACTGCCCATTAGGCTCAAGGGCAGAAACACCACCTAGGGGGTGTTCCTTTCCTCCTTAGTACAATAACTTAATTAACATCTTAATATTAGTTATTTTGTATGGACACAATAAGAGATACATTGAGGCTTGTAGGGCAACTCTCCTGGGAGCATCTTGCCACAGACTCAGACTACAGTGCTCAGGCCAGATTAATCATTCCTAACACTAGCAGGGTCGGAATCTAGTTATTACTTTTTGGATAATGACATAATTTGTCCATGACCATGCTCTTGACTTATAGTTAAGCATTATGGCACTTTGGCCAGGCCCATCTCAATGCCAGGGTAGCACATAGCTCACTGCTTGCCATGGGTCCATCCAGTCCCTAGTCGGGCCCTGCCTTTGGGGGTGCTAGTGAGTTAGGGCAACTGAGGCTTAAGTCGAGAGAACAGATGCCCAGGAGGTAATTATCATTGAGAGTCCATTAACTCCCCAGTTACAGAAGCATAGTATTAACTGTCTTCTTGTGCCCATACACAAAGGACATTGATCTGAATTAACTATGCAAAGGACTTAAGGAGAAAAGCAAAACAATATTCACAAGGCAACAGAGCACAAGGAAAGAAGTTACAAGTAAACACAAAGGAATAGGAGCAGTGTGATGGGAGTAATCCAATAAACCTAAGCTTCCTGCTGCGCAAGGAGGAAACGACAAACCAGTGTTATCCTACACTACATAAACTATTATACATATTCAATGCAATTCCCATCAGTCATCTAAGACTTACAACAAATACTACTCAAATTTGTATGGTAGCAGAAACCTCCCCCAAATATCCAAGCAATTCTGATAAAATGAAGATGGAAGATATTTTATTCATTGACTAAAAATGATACCATAGTCTCTGTGGTGTGAGGTGGTATCTCAAAGTTGTTTTGATCTGCATCTCTCTGATGATTAGTGATGCAGAGCACTTTTTCATGTGCCTTTTGGCCATTCGTATTTCTTCCTTGGTAAAGTTTCTGTTCATTTCTTCGCCCCATTTTTTGATGGGGTTGGATGTTTTCTTCTTGTAGAGTTCAACCAGTGCTTTATATACCATTGATATCAACCCCTTATCTGATGGGTATTGTGTAAATATCCTTTCCCATTCTGTGGATAGTCTTTGGATTCTGGTCACTGTATCTCTTGCAGTGCAGAAGCTTTTTAGTTTAATGTAGTCCCATTTGTTGATCTCTGTTTTTACTAGATTGCTTAGTTCCGTGTCACCTTTGAAGATACCTTTATCTTCAATATCGTGGATGGTTTCGCCGACCTTGTCTTCAATGTACCTTATGGTTTGTGGTCTAATGTTGAGGTCTTTAATCCATTTTGATCTGACTTTTGTGCATGGTGTCAGGTCAAGGTCTAAACCCATTTTTTTGCATGTGGTTGTCCAGTTGTGCCAGCACCATTTGTTAAAGAGGCTTTCCTTGCTCCACTTCACATCTCTTGCTCCCTTATCAAAGATTAGATGGTCATACATTTGGGGTTGTGTGGAGAGGATGTGGGGAGAAAGGGACTCTTCTTCACTGCTGGTGGGAATGCTGACTGGTTCAGCCCTTCTGAAAAACAATTTGGACGACTCTCAAAAAATTAGATATTGAATTCCCATTTGACCCAGCAATACCACTGCTGGGAATATATCCCAGAGAGGCAAAAAAGTACAATCGAAACAACATCTGCACATGTATGTTCATCGCAGCACTGTTTACAATAGCCAGAATCTGGAAAAAACCCGAATGCCCCAGAACGGATGACTGGTTGAGGAAACTTTGGTACATCTATACAATGGAATACTATGCAGCTGTTAGAAAAAAGGAGGTCAAGAATTTTGTAGTCAAGTGGATGGGCATGAAAAGTTTCATGCTGAGTGAAATGAGTCAGAAAGAGAGAGACAGACATAGAAAGATTGCACTCATCTATGGTATATAGAATAACAGAGTGGGAGACTAACACCCAAGAACTGTAGAAATAAGTACCAGGAGGTTGACTCCATGGCTTCGAGGCTGGCCTCACGTTCCGGGGAAAGGTCAACTCAGAGAAGCGATCACCAACTACATTGTAGTCGAAGGCCATGTGGGGGAAGGGAGTTGCGGGCTGAATGAGGGCTAGAGACTGAGCACAGCGGCCACTCAACACCTTTATTGCAAACCACAACAGCTAATTAGAGAGAGAAAACAGAAAGGAATGCCTTGCCACAGTGGCAGGGTGGGGTGGGGGGGAGATGGGATTGGGGAGGGTGGGAGGGACACTGGGTTTACGGGTGGTGGAGAATGGGCACTGGTGAAGGGATGGGTTCCCAAACTTTGTATGAGGGAAGTATAAGCACAAAAGTGTATAAATCTGTAAGTGTACCCTCACGGTGATTCTCTAATTAAAAATAAATAAATTAAAAAAAAATAAAATAAAATAAGCTCTAAAAAAATAAAAATAAAAATGATACCATAAAGCTATAGTAATCAAAATTTGGCACTTTCATACCAGTGGAACAGAATTGAGATTCCAGAGATAAGCACACAGTCTTCAACAGTTTATCAAGGCAAGGAGCTGAGTATACTAACACTGATGCAGGTGCTGCAACTTGTGTTAACTAAGCCACATTCAAATATCCTCCACCAGCAGTTTGTACTAGTATTAATGTGTTAAGTCAAAAAAGAAAGCCTAGTCTACAATGGTGGGGACAAAATTGGATATTCCAATAAAAAGATAAATAAATAGGGACCATATCTCATAATGGTCTGTGAATTAACCATTCACAAAAATTAATTTTAAGTGGATTAAAGACTTTGAAATTAGACAGAACTTATAAAATGCATCGAGAAAACAAGTAAAATTTTCTAGGATATAACTCAGAGATGTCTTCAATTACTTGACTCCATTGGCAAAGATAACAAAAATTAAATTAAACACATGTAACTCAAATTAAAAATGTTTTTGATGACAAAGGGGACTTGGGCTAAAATTAAAATATGAATGTGAATGGGAGAAAATACTTGCACATCAAACTTGGGGAAGGTATGAGGCAGGAACAATAGTACAGTGGGTAGCGTACTTTCCTTGCAAATGGCCCACCCATATATGATTCCTAACACCACATATGGTCTCCCAAGTCCTGCCAAGAGTAAACTATGAACACCAAAAGATGTGGGCAAAAAGGAATCCTAAGGGAGAGGAGATGAGTAGACACTTCTTTGAAAAATTCCAGCTTTTTCCCACATCTTTGTACACCCCACTATCTGGTATATAGTAGGCTTTCAACTTTTTGTTGAATTACGCAATATTTTAATTTTACTTAAATCTTCTCAAAGCAGGGTTTGTGGGAAGCATCCAAAGCTTCTCATAGATCTACTGTGTGATGGAACAAGAATTTCTTTCTCTGTGGAAGGCAGGAGCCTGAGCTGGAGTGATAGCACAGTGGGTAGGGCGTTTGCCTTGTACTTGGCCAACCCGGGTTCGATTCTGTCATCCCTCTCGGAAAGCCTGGCAAGCTACTGAGAGTATCCCACTACGAGGCAGAGCTTGGCAAGCTACCCGTGGTGTATTTGATATGCCGAAAACAGTAACAACAAAGTCTTACAATGGAGGCCTTACTGGTGCCCGCTCGAGCAAATCGATGAATGACGGGAAGAGAGTGCTACAGTGCTAAATCTTCTCCACAACCAGGTAAACTAGGCACTTTTTGTTTTTTGGACATACATGACTAACCTCAGGACTTACTTCTGGATCTGTGATTAGATAGTACTTCTGATGGGGCTTGGGGAACCATATAGAGTACCGGGGAGCACACACACAGATTAGCTGCATGCAAGGCAAGCACCTTACTTTGCACTATTTATCCAGCCCCTAAATTAGGCATTATTATCATGACTCTATAGCTGAGGAATTCCAGATTTAGGGGCTTAGGAGTATTACCTAAGTCTACATTGGAAAAATAGTAGAGTTTGTAAAGAATCCAGGTCTACACTTCCAACTTATAAGTCAATAGCTAACCTATATTCATGGGTAAACACTATGGCAGTGCAGAAGTTTTTGTTTTCAAGATCGAGTATATACAAGTTAGGCTTATTTCATCTTCTAGTATAATACTTTTTAGTACTTTAAACTTTGTATAGTAATTAAAATAATTAAAACAATTATTTTTCTTCTGTGCAAAATGAAGTTGAAAAACCACATATTGGTTATATTTCTACATAGAATCAAACATTTTTATCATGATAAATATCAGAAGATAAAATATTTTTCCCAATGAAGATATCAGGGACAATACACAGGTTTGTAAGCTAGTTTCAAAGCTATGATTTAATATTTGAAATGAGAATACCCAATGAAATTTCCAGGAAAATCAGTTCAGAGACCCACTTAGACCCATCTAAGATATTTAAGTCATGATCCCAATGGAAATGGGTTTTAGAATTCAGTTCATTACAGGGTCAACAGAATATCCCTGATGATTTTTTAGTAGATAATGAGTAGTAAATTTCCCCTGACCAGTAAATAGAGAAGATAGATATAAGGCAATATAGGATTGATTTTTTTTGAAGAAAGTAGGAGATAAACCATGAGATGAGAAGTTATGATATGTCAACCAACTGATCAAAATTTGTTTTTTTTCTACCCATATGTTATAAGCCATGTCCAGATTCTAAGTAAATCTGACAAACAACAATCACTACAATTAACACCAGTTGCCCTAATAAATTAAACTACTCTGGTAAAATGCCAGATTGGTATTGATAAAAAGGTTTTAATACCAACATTAATGTTTAAAAAATTCCTATTCAGTCAAATTTGTTAATATCTTGGCACAGAATGAATAGGATGATGGAAAGAGTATGTGTTTTGTCCAATGATGGTAAATTGTTGCCACTATTATTGAGCATTTTTTATTTAAGCAATTGAAATATAGAAAGAGTACTATAATCAATTTTCAGATACAATCAGGTAGAATACATAGATTGTTTTTGGTCAAGTCAATCAAAGCAGTTGACTATTTTTGTGGGTATGGTCTTGATACAGAAAAGCCATGTTTAAAACATAGTTCATAACTTATAAAAACATGCCTCCAATTGTGCAAACAAGTTTGATGAAATCTCTTTAGACTCAGGCCAAATCTACAGGCACATGACTGAGCGGGGTCTATTTTGAAAAAGCTCAGTGTTTCTAAATTATCCTAGCTTACTCAGAGGACTCCATAAACTGAGAGTAGAATTTCTAGCTCTATGCTTTTGGGGTCATGGTCTTAGATTAACAGATTGGAGTTACTGATTTTCCATCATGTCTGATTCATGAGTTCTGTCTAGATTCTGTTTAAGCTTTCCTTATTCACCAAGGAGACTGTCTTCTGCTCAGACAACAAATGAGAGAAAACCTAATAAGAAATAAGTGGAAAAAGCAAATTTGTTTCTCCTGAAGATTCACTTTGGCTCCAGAGTGAATGCACATGCTTGAGGGTGTGTTTTTGTAAACGTCTCTTCTCCCCTTCTAAGTTACTTAGTTGGCTTACCCCATGGTTGTGACTAAGTTGGAATAGTACTCCTGGGTGTGTGCCTTTCTCTTTCTGGAGAAAGTTCAGAAGACACAGGATTAGTGTGTTTTGACCGAGAGCAGATTAAGGTTGATGTTGTTATCCTATTGTAACCTTTGTCCTTGGAATAGCATATCTTTGATTTATAAGTGCCCCCACCTTTGAGTGTCTGTTAGGATGTCACAAGACACAGTGGGAAACAGAAAATTTTGTTCCCCAGGGGATTACAATTGGATTTAACAAAATTTGGCTGTGTGTCTATAATTCAGTTGTTATTTGCAGGGCACAGTTGAGAAAAATGTCCCAATAGACCCTCTTCAGCATATGTACATGTTGCTTCACCTGCATAAATCAATTTTTCATTTTGCGCAGTTTGGAATTGGTACATACACTTGTTAGTTTCCAAGAGCCCTGAAGGACAAAGTTTAATATTTGTACACCCAGTACAGTTCAAGAAAAACTTAACAGCCTAATACAGGCCTCAAGAAGAGTTCTTATAATAACTTCTAACTACTCTGTAATTATGAGCTGCATTCTCAAATCTTCGTATAGTTCTCAATACCCTATTGCATTCTTAGGCATTTTGTGCACACATTGTTTTTATGGAAAGTCAAATTTCTTCCTTTTTGAGCCTTAATCTTCCCTCTTACCACTTGCTTTACAAGACTTGGCTACATAGATAAGTAAAGGAAATGGTTTTATGCTAATCGTTTGGGAAGCATCATGAGTCACCACCACAGAGAACCATACAAGGATCAACACTGTTCAATCTCACTGTCTCTTCTAAGTGCCAAACCTGCTTCCTGAGGTCTTTTATTTTCTCACAGCATCAGGGTATGAAGTCTGTTTCTTTCACTTACATAGCTGACTTACTTGGAATCTGTCCCTCTGAACCTAGTTGCAGTTGATTGCAATAACCTTGGCCCCTCGCCTCTGTTATTTCCAACTGTAAGCTGACAGGCCATTTGGGGTTCTAGAGCAGGGGTCAGAAAACTATAAACCACTTTCTAAATCTAGGACCCTTTCTATTTTATAAAGTTTTACTGTCACTTTTTCATACATTGTCTATGACTGCCTTTGCAGAATAGTGAAAAAGGTGTTACTACAGAGACAACTATCAGATAGCAATGTTTTAGATACCAACTATCTGCTACTTCTTAGAAAAAGTTTGACTCTTGATCTATACATGTTTTTCACATTTTTTATAACTGAAACCCTTTTATAACCTTGTTTATTTCCTGTGGCCCCTTGTCTTACTGGTTATACACTGAGTTTTATGCCATGGCTCCCACTTATTCAGTTTTTCACTTGTGGTCCACTTGGAGCACCCTGGGGTCACACAGGGTCCATATGATCTCTAGCTGACAAACACTACTCTAGAGATTTGAAGGCTAATCACTAAAGAAGAGCAAGCACAAATAGCAAATATGGAGCCAAGTTGTAACATTTATAATTTTTATGTAATGGTTTCTGGTCAACTGTTTCCAAGTCCTAAAATGGAAAATCCAAATTAAGATAGCTTTAAGTGTTTGTTTTTAATTTTTGGGTGGATGACATTCTCTGTTCCACGCCTTCCTTTTCTTTGATATATAAGAATGGCAGGGTGTTTAACTCTATAAAGGTTCATTGTCACAGATGCCATTAAGGGAAAAATTCTGTCTTTTATATGTGAAACAGGCGATTTTGATCTCTGGGACCCATATAAAGGGTGATAATTAAGCATGCTTGGTTTATCCTAGTTCTCTGCATTCCCCATTAACTACACTCAGAAGTATATTTGCACTGGGAAGTCTGTGGTTAGGAAAAGTTTCATACGGAAAACTAACAATGACTTGGCTTTGCTTTTTTTGTTATTAGTTTTGTATCAAAGCACATAACTCTAAATATTAAATCTTATTTTCTTTTGAGCCTCTGAGTCCCTCTATACTCTTTTTCTCAGCTGAAGCTATTTTACACCCTCTTGTCAATTTTAGCTCTGTTTTCTAGAGCAAAGGCTAGTAAGAAAAAATGAAGTGTCTTAAATTAATATTGTTTGAAAGATTATTATGCTTACCATATTTTAGGTGAACCCTAATTTTGTGTTCAGTTCTAACATACTGCAACTTTATTTTTCCATTCTTAGTTTTAACTATTGTATATTTCCAGTTCCATGTTGCCTAATATCTAGGGGAAAAGAATCATATCATAAATCCCTATAGGTTGGGATCTCATTTTTGACATAATATCTCCTAGAAATTGTTTCTTGGTTATTGTTTTTTTTTGTCTTATCTGCACTGTCAGAGTATGAACCCAGGGCCTTATATATGCAAGGAAGGTGCTCTACTGCCCCACTCACTTGACTTCTTACCTGAGTTTCCAAATGTCACACATCTCTGGATAAATAGTCTCTTTAATTCTTACTATATGTGGAAGTACCAATTATTTTATTTTAGATATTCTAGTTTCTGTTACTGAACAATTAAACAAATGATTACTGAGTTCCTAGAAATTATTTTCTTTCTTGCTCTTAGAGACCAACATTGATTCTATTTGGGGGCTTCCATCTCCCTAGTGGTTACTATGGGCCTCCCACAATGGATTAGAACATTGGAGGTCCAAGAACATCAGCCTTGGAACAAAGTATTATATAGTTCATGAAGGCACAAAGAAAATTTGACTCATCTGACCTTTATGGAGGCTGATTAACATGATTTTCAGTCATTTTTGTTCTCCCCTATTTACATTCTAAATATTATTTTCCTAGCTTTTCTCACTTTTCTTGCATTCTGTATTCTTTTAAAGATTTAACACCTTGCTAGGGATGACTAAAAATAGGAAGAAGGCTGTAGCATGAGTATATACCCTCTACAATGTGTTGCCCTGGCATAAGTTGTGGGATTTATGTTTAAATGCCAAACTATACACATAGTCTCCTTAACATACTAAATATGGTGTCCAAGAGAGATGGAGGAATGGGAGCCAGTTTATATGCTGAGTTTAGAGTAAAAACGTTACTTTGTCTCCTATTAAATAATCATAAAAAGCCTCAAAGAATATGTACTCATGAATACACTTTGGTGGAATTTTAATATGCTCATTTTATTTATTTATCTACTTAACATTAGCTGTAGGTTATTAGTAGTGTTTTATTTTTTGCCTCAATAATCTTGTATGGCCTAAGAAATTGTCTTCATCTTTGTACTGACCTAATGCCTAAACAGTGCTAAACCTCGGTTTACACAATCAAGCATTTGAATTTCTCCCTAAAAGAGAAGTGCTTTAAGCAACATCAGACCTTAAAACTTTGAGGTGGGGAAAGAGCATGTACTTATGGCATTCAATTAAATTCTTTGCTTGAAGAGATGATCACCTTTCATGAGAGACTTAGATGATATGCAAGTAAACTCAGACAATGTTAGGTTTAGCATTGGCTTGTATTTTAACATGATTATTTTATGAGTGCTATGGCCCCTTATTTTGAGGCACTTACATGACAATTTGTGAGAAAAGGCTACTACTTATGAAATAGGCATGGAAGAAACAAGGTTTACATGCCCAAGTACTATTGTGATTCTACTGATTATGAAAGAAGAGAGAGATGTTTATACTGGTTGCAGTCAAGAAAGTTCTTTTCAGAAGACATGGAACTTAATCTTAGTTTCAAAAATGTTTTAGTCTTTTGATGGGCAAAGAAAACAGATCACAGTATTTTCAGGTGGGAGAAAAACCCAGGAAATCTGAGGAATGAAATGCATCAGAGCTAGGAGGAATAATAAGATTATCAATATAAAAGCAGTGAGTGTGTCTGGCAAGGGTTAGCCCAACCCAAAGGCCTATAGTGGGTGCTCAAACTCTACCTCTTTCATGGTTGTCATGATACAATTCTATTGCTTTCTTCTGTTCAGACTATAGGCTCAAATATAATTATCCCGATAATGTCCAATACCCTAGTGGTATCAGCTTCCTCTATATTGTGAGAAGTGGTCAAAACTAATCCGTTAAAAATTGATATGTTATCTCACAGTGATTCAATAAAAAAGTAAAATTAAAATATTGATTTTAACTTCACTAAAGTCTATTAAATCAAAGTCTATTAAATCAATATGAATACCCAAAGAACATATGTAGTACCATAAATTAAATGTTTTGCCATATGAGCAATGCTGTTAGTGATCATAAGGGATGTCATGGAACAATTTGGGAAACTTTTTAAGGAAAGAATCAATAATCTTCAGTTTCACAAAGGACTATTTATCTTTTTCATTTGTAGTAAAAATTCCATGAAGGAGAAATATCATTCTCAAGTAAGCAGGAGTGTAGTAGAGAATGAACTGGCTGTTGATGAAATTGATCTGCTTTTTTGAGCAAATTCTGTGTACTGTAATCTGAGACATTCTTTCCCCTGTTGCTCCCATTGCTGCTCTCCAATCCTTCCTCAAGTCAATTGTTTGTGTGTTTTCTTCAAACAAGGCTCCAGTTGTTTATTGACAAGTAAGCCAAAACTCAGTTGCATGGTTTGTAATCTCAAGCGTGTATGAATACATTTCCCATAGGTACCAAAACAGCTGCATTTTGATGATCCACTTGAGGAATAATGCCAATAGATGAAATATAGTCAACTCATCTCACCAATGAATAATGGTGAATAATAATGGTGGAATAATAACAGCTCTTGTATTCTACCAAATGAAAATTAGTCTCTCAGATTGTTTTCTGTTTCAAAAAATTTCCAGAAAGAGAGTGACTGAGACTGCTGAAACTTTTCAGGACAAAACCTTGATGTCTTTGACAATTTCTCAAACTCACTTGTTTAAAAGTAAACTTATAGACCATGTAAGGTGACATTTTCCACAATTGTCGTACTGTTCCCCGGTTCTGTTTGCACAAGGCAGCACTGGTGTTTGATTGAAAGTTCCCAGCAGGCTAGGAAATTCTTTTTAGAATTTTTCAGTTTTCAATATGAAAACAAAATATTTTTCATTATCAAACTGGCCATAGATTTCCTTGGAGACAAGTTCGGTACAATATGGCTGACTGGATCAGGCACAAAATTCAAGATAGATATTAGAATGATTTAGCTAAATATGAAATGGGGTTAAAAAGGAGTAGAGGATATCCAGCTATTTCTTTTCAGAGATATGCTTTCCAAATTCTCTGCTGGCCAATTGGAAAAATGGTAACCTTTCTTTATGCATCTGATGCAGATCTAAAGAGTTGTTGAATTTCAAGCATAAATTGTCTTCATATCAAGTGGCAAAATAGTGTTTATATATTTAGGAGTAAGAATTAAGGTGCGATGCAGAATCTTCTGCCCCTGCACCAGGCTGTCTTCATTGAGGCCCCCTCGGAGAGGGGTGGGTTGAGTTTCCCTCCCTGCCCCAAGTAGAGCCCCAGCAGTCGAAAACCTCCAGAGTCCAACCACAGCCATACTCAAGGCCACTCTCCACATACTCGTACGAGCCTCACCCATGAAAAAGCCAACAGAGGAACCCAGGTATGTGGGAACCTGTGGCTGAGATCTCCAAGCTTGCTTGGATGGGGACTGAGCGTCCTCCACCAAGATCCCCCGTTTTCCAGTAGCTTGACAGTCACACCCACAAACTGCCACTAGCACCATGTACTCTCATCAATGGCCAAGATCCAGAGACTATAAAACAAAGCTCTCGGATGAGAGCGACACAGAAATTTCCTGGAGTGTGGGGTCGCATTCGTGGCCACACTACCTTTTATATTCTAGCCCTCTGATATACATAAAGCAGCACACATTTGTTTGTTTTTAACATTCTTGCTTGTATTATCTTATATACTGGCTTAAAGGGCCCTAGAATGAAATCAACAACCTTTACACACTTCCCTCTTATTGTGGTGGGAAGATGCTTGCTAGTTGGGTGGGTGTTTGCATATTATCTGTAATTAACCATTGTGAACTACTTTTTTTGGTAATAAAATGTATAAAAATCCCCCCAAAATAATTAAGGTCCCATTTTCCTAAAACAAGAATTCTAATCCTCTTCTAGATACATTTCTATGGATAAAATTCTTAGGTTCTATGTAGTATTCCCAGAGATACCTTTTACAGGGTTCTTCCAGGTATAGATTTAGGGGACAAGCCATATTCAAGATAAACTCTTGGAAAAATTCATGTTCAAAACTCTGACATATATACACATGTACATATATGTGTCCAAGTATATATGTATATATACATACATGTATATGGTACTATATAGTATTTCATTCTAGAAGTTTCTTCCTGAGTGCCTGATAAATTCATTGTCTGATTCTTTCCCAATTATAAATTAATTTCAAATAAATAATTTGTGTATTCAGCACAAATATTTACAATGAGTAACCGGTGCATTTACCACAATTATTATATTCCATTTCTTTAATTCAACATTAGGCATTGAGGTATAGTAATGGATCCAAATTTGTTCATACTTCACTGTTTCATACCCCTGTTTCATGCCAGTGTCCTCTTTTATTTTCTCTGAGGTTGGATGTATGATTTTCTTCCATTGAGATGCTGAGACATGTAAAGTAAGGGAAAATAAAAATTATTTTACCATTTCAATTTTTAATTTAATTTTCTTTTTCATTAATAATAAAAGCTGTATAACAGAATAAGTGAAGAAATTTATGCTAGCACAATGAATTAAAAGATATATGGAGACTAGTTCACATTTTTACTCCAAGTGCCAGACATTTGAAACCAATGTAGATTATAACTACTTACTTAGGTTTTATAAAACTCAACTTATTTTTTCCCCAGTTTTGGGTGTTTCTTAAAAAAGTTAACCATCATGTCTTTTTCAGTGTAAATGCTTTTCTTAACTTAACTTAGCTTAACTTACTTAACTTCTTAACTTAATGTTTATTGCTGCACTATTCACACTAGCCAACATCTGGAAAGAACCCAAGTGAACAAGAACAGATGACTGGTTTAAAGAAAATGTGGTACATCACACAACTGAATAGTACTTGGCTATAGGATAAAATCATGCATTTTGCCACTATATGGATGGAGCTAGAGGATATC
Organism: Sorex araneus; assembly: GCF_027595985.1. Classification (NCBI taxonomy): domain Eukaryota; kingdom Metazoa; phylum Chordata; class Mammalia; order Eulipotyphla; family Soricidae; genus Sorex; species Sorex araneus. The sequence goes on from NC_073313.1 coordinate 108,334,152, forward strand.
ATACGTAGTAAAATTAATCAGAAGAAGAGGGATCAATACAGAGTAAGATATTTCATAAGTGGGATACAAAGAAATATAATAGGGGAATAACAAATGGCCAAAGACAATAAAACCCATCCTATAGAAATGAGCTTATCAAGGGGGAAAAGGGGTAGTGTTGGGAGGAGATGAATGAGAGGTGACACTGAGACAAAGATGGAGCAAAAAGGTGAAGGGTGTGATGTTATGCAATTGAATGCATGAAATTTATTGTTAGCAGTACTTTGAATGATGAGGTGATGATGCCTAATATGAAATCGTTTTAAATAAAAAAGACCTATCAGGGATCAAACTCTGCTAGCTTAGATCAGTAAAATTCTCACAGACAATGATAAAATTTTAAAATTAAAGCAAGTATCTGGGACACAATATTTTATGATACTCACTCCCTGGATCATGCAGATATTGGGTTGATAATCGCATTACTATGAGAGTGAGTGTGCTCTGTGTTGACTATATATCAATGCAACATTATTATCTCTAAATATTTTGTATATTTAAGAAAAGGTAATATAAAGCAAGATACAATGAAACAAATTCTAAGATATACTTAATTACCTTTCTCAAAATAAATTTCAAATAATTTACAATATATGGTACTTACTCTGTTTGATACAGAAGTTTTCTCACATCAGATGTCATAAAGCTGAATCACAGTTCTCTGTCTTTCATACAGTCAAAACAACTTCTGTGCTCTAATAACTTTGCCCTGTTTACAATTCATCAAGTGCCTTACTTTTATTTCTAATTGCATTAGTAAAATTATATATCACTGTATCACTGTCACTGTATCACTGTCATCCCATTGATCATCGATTTGCTGGAGCGAGCCCAGTAATGTCTCCATTCATTCTAGCCCTGAGATTTTAGCAGCCTCTCTTTACTCATCTTTCCCAATGGTGCCACATTAGAGGCTCTTCAAGGTCAGGGGAATGAGACCCATCATTGTTACTGTATTTGGCATATGAATACAGCACGGGGATCTTGCCACACTTTTCCCGGTGCAGGCAGTAAACTCTCAGGAGCTTGCCAGGTTCTCCAATGGGAGAACTAGGATATAAGATGACACGTGGCCACATTGAGTCCTCATTGCTTCCGGGAGCTTGGTTTTATAGATTCTGGAAATTGGCTATTGATAGGATTACACGAAACTGGGGGCAGTTTCAGTGCCTAGCTACAGGAAAATGGGTAATATGGGTGGAAGAGGCTCAGTCTCCATCCGAGTAGCCTTAGAGACCTCAGTCCTGGGTACGAGATTTATTAATCTATTAATTTATTATTTTAACAAACTCATTAATTTATAATAAATTTATCAAACAATATATTTATTAATTTGTTATTAATTTATTCACTTGTATCACTTGTCATCCTGTTGATCTTATATTTGCTTTAGCGGACACCAGTAATGTCTCTACTCTTCCCTGTCGCGTGCTAGTGTAGCCCAATGATGTCTGCTCACTTCAGGAACAGGAAGAGCCTCAAAACGTTCATTCAGAGTTTTGACGAAGAAGTCTGACCATCTCGTTGGTGGGTGGCCTCACGGTCTTTTGACGTACTGTGGAATCCATCGGTAACAGCTCTAGTCCAGTGGTTGTCTCTGAATTGCATTATGTGTCTAGCCCATCTGATTTTTGACATCTTGGCAAACAAGACAGCGTCCCTGACTCTTGACCGTCGATGGCAGTCGGAACTCCGGATTCCTTTGGTCACTTGAGTGAAAAATCATACTCCAAGCATAGTTCTTTCAATTCCTCTTTGTGATACCCGAATAGCATTCTCATCCTGTTTTCATAAGGCCCAGGTCTCTAAGGCATATGTTACTGCAGGAAGAATGGTGGAGTCGAAAAGATGTGCCCAGAGCCGGAGGTTATTCATCCTCTTAAGCACATCTTCAATGCTCTTGAAGGTGTTCCATGCTGCTCTCTTCCTCCTGCGCAGTTCTCGCTCCAAGTCGTTCCTCATGTTGAGTTCTCGACCCAGGTATACATAGCTGCTGCATTTGGAGATGTTTGTTCCATTGAGAGCAAATGGAACATCAAGTACTAGTTTGTTTTTCATGAACATAATTTTGCTGAGATTCAGCTGCAGTCTGACCTTTCCACACTTGTGGATGAAGTCAGCCAGCATTTGTGCCACAAGGCTAATTTTTAGTGTTATGAGAACGATGTCATCAGAGAAGCAGAGGTGGTGTAGTTGCGGACCATCTATCTTCATTCACATTTCTTCCCATTCCAGTTGACATATGACGTTCTCGAGGGTGATACTGAAGAGTCTCCGTGAAATGTTATCACTCTGCTGAACCCCTCTCTTTTTTAATTAATTAATTTTTATTTTTTATTTTATTTTTATTTTATTTTTCCACATGTAACATGTGGAAGGTTACAAAGTTTTCAGGTTTAAGTCTCAGTTATACAATGCTCAAACACCCATCCCTTCACCAGTGCACATATTCCTTCACCAAAAATCACTCAATATAGCTCCACCTTGCCCCCCCACACCCCTAGTCCCCCCACACTCCTATCCCCCCACCATGCCTGTGTAACTGATAAATTTCACTTTACTTTCACTTTGATTACATTCAAAATTTCAACAAAACTCACTATTACTGTTTGGAGTTTCTCCCCCCTAAAGTCAGACCTACTGAAAAGGAAGCATTTGATAATTTGTTTTCCATTGCTGAGAATGAAGAGATATAAGGTCAAGTGACCGCACTAGCGGCCTCACAGTTTTGGGTTTCTGTATTTTAGTATTTTAGCAACTAAGTCCAGAGAAATATCTGCCAGAAATTGCATCACTGCAAACTTGTACTTCTCAATTATATTATATTACACACATGAGTGCAATCTTTCTATGTCTGTCTCTTTCTTTCTGACTCATTTCACTCAACATGATACTTTCCATGTTGATCCATTTATATGCAAATTTCATGACTTCATGTTTTCTGACAGCTACATAGTATTCCATTGAGTATATGTACCAGAGTTTCTTTAACCAGGCATCTGTTTTGTGGCAATCTGTTTTTTTTCCAGATTCTAGCTATTGTAAACAGTGCTGCAATGAATATAGAAGTGCAGATGCCATCTCTACTATACCCTTTTACCTCTCCGGGATATATTTGGAGGAGTGGTATTGCTGGGTCAAATGGAAGCTCAATTTCTAATTTTTTGAGAAGCGTCCATATTGTTTTCCGAAAGGGCTGAACCAGTCAGCATTCCCACCAGCAGTGAAGAAGAGTTCCTTTCTTCCCACATCCATGCCAACACCGGTTGTTTTTGTTTTTTGGGATGTGGGCCAGTCTCTTTGGTGTGAGATGATATCTCATTGTTGTTTTGATCTGTATCTCCCTGATGATTAGTGATGTTGAACATTTTCTGATGCGCCTCCGAGACATTCGAATTTCAACTTTGGGAAAGTTTCTGTTCATTTCATCACCCCATTTTTTGATCGGGTTGGCAGTTTTCTTCTTGTGGAGTTCAACCCGTGCATTGCATATCCTTGATATCAATCCTTTATCGGATGGGTACTGCATAAATAACCTTTCCCATTCTGTAGATTGTCTTGTACGTTGGTCACTGTTTCTCTTGAGGTGCAGAAGCTTCTTAGTTTGAGAGAGTTCCATTTACTTATCTCTGTTTTCACTTGCTTGGCCAGTGGTGTGTCAGCTTTGAAGATACCAGTGTCCTCAATGTCGTGGAGGGTTTTGCCGACCTTGTCTTCAATGTACCTTAGGGATTCTGGTCTGATGTTGAGGTCTTTAATCCATTTTGATCTTTTGTACATGGTGATAGGTGGAGGTCTAAGCCCATTTTTTTGCATGTAGCTGTCCAGTTTTGCCAGCACAATTTGTTAAACATGCTTTCCTTGCTCCACTTCACATTTCTTGCTCCCTTATCAAAGATTAGATGGTCATATATTTAGGAGGTGTTTCAGAGTATTCAACCCTTTTACATTGGTCTGCTGCTCTGCCTTTGTTCCAGTACCAGGCTGTTTTAATGACTACCGCTTTGTAGTAGAGTTTGAAGTTGGGGAGGTTGATTCCTCCCACTATCTTTTTCCCAAGAATTGCTTTAGCTATTCGTGGAGGCTTATTTATCCATATGAATTACAGAAGCACTTGCTCCATTTATTTGAAGAATGACAAGGGTATACCTTAAGGGATTGCATTGAATTTGTACAATGCTTTAGGGAGAATTGCCATTTTGACGATATTAATTCTTCCAATCCATGAGCAGGGAATATTTTTCCATTTCATCGTGTCTTCTTTTATTTTCTGAAGTAGCGTTTTGTAGTTTTCATTATACAAGTCCTTTACCTTCTTAATTAAGCTGATTCCGAGGTACTTGATTTTTTGAGGCACAATTGTGAACGGGATTGCTTTTATCATGTTGCTTTTTTCTCTCTAATTATTTGCATATAAGAAAGCCATGGAATTTTGGGTATAGATTTTATAGCCTGCAAATTTACTATATAAGTCTATTGTTTCTAGGAGTTTCTTGGTAGAGGTTTTAGGGTTTTTCTAAGTATAATATCATATCATCAGTATAATATCATATCATCAGCGAATAGTGAGAGCTTGATTTCTTACTTTCCTACCCGAATGCCCTTAATATCTTTTTCTTGCCTAATCGCTATTGCAAGTACTTCCAGTACTATATTGAACAGAAGTGGAGAGAGTGGGCGTCCTTGTCTCGTCTCTGTTCTCAGAGGGAAGGGTCTTAGTTTTTCCCCATTGAGGATGGTGATGCTGTACGCTTGTGGTAGATGGCTTTGACTATATTGAGGAAGGTCCCTTCTATACCCATTTTGGCGAGAGTTTTCATCATAAACGGGTGCTGGATCTTGTCAAATGATTTCTCTGCATCTATTGATATGATTATATGATTTTTATCTTTCCTTTGGTTGATATGATGGATTATGTTGATTGATTTCCGGATGTTAAACAATCCTTGCATCCCCGGGATGAATCCCACTTGGTCGTGGTGTATGATCTTTTTGATGAGTTGTTGAATTCTGTTTGCTAATATTTTGTTGAGAATCTTCACATCTGTGTTCATATTGGCCTGTAGTTTTCTTTTTTTGTGGTGTCTTTGTTTGCTTTTGGTATTAGGGAGATATGAGCCTCATAGAAACTGTTTGGGAGGGTTTCTGTTTCTTCAATATCCTGGAAAAGCTTGAGAAGAACTGACAATAGATCCTCTTGAAATGTTTGGAAGAATTAGCTAGTGAATATGTCTGGACCTGGTCTTTTGTTTTCGGGAAGGCTCTTGATTACCGTTTCAATTTCCTTGATGTTAATAGGACTATTCAGATTCTCCAGGTCTTCTTTGTTCAGCCTTGGGAGATTATAGGAATCCAGGAAATTATCCATTTCTTCTAGGTTCTCTTGTTTCGTGGCATACAGATTTTCAAAATAGTCTCTGTTGATCTTTTGAATTTCTTTGATTTCTTTTGTGATGTCCCTCTTTCCATTTCTGATTCGGCTTATAAGGGTTCTCTCTCTCTCTTTTTTGTGAATCTTGCTAGTGGTTTATCAATCTTATTTATTTTCTCGAAGAACCAGCTCTTGGTTTCATTGATCTTTCGGATTGTCTTTTGGGTTTCCATGTCGTTAATTTCTGCTCTAAGTTTTATTATCTCTTTCCTTCTGCCTGGTTTGGGCTCCTTTTGTTGGTCCTTTTCTAAGGTCTTGAGCTGTGAAGTCAAGTTATTTATGCGGGCCCTTTCTTCCTTCCTGAGGTATGCTTTCAGAGCTATAATTTTTCCCCTTAAAACGGTTTTAGCTGCGTCCCACAGGTTCTGGTAGCTAGTATCTTCATTCTCATTTGTTTCCATTTACCTTTTGATTTCTTCCTTGATTTCCTTCCTGACCCACTTATTGTTCAACATCGAGCTATTTAATTTCCAGATGTTTGATTTAGTTTTCTGCATCTGTCCATGATTAACTTCTATTTTCAGTGCTTCATAGTCTGAAAATATAGCTGGTACAATGTCTATTTTGTTGATTATGTTGGAATATATTGCATGGCCCAGAGCATGGTCTATTCTGGAAAATGTTCCATTTGCACTGGAAAAGAATGTGTACTCCTTTATTTTGTATATAGAGCACTGTATAGATCTATTAGCCCTCTCTCTTCTATTTCTTCCTTCAAAGCCAGTATTTCCTTGGTGAGTTTTAATCATCTTGATCTGTCCAGAGGTGATAGGGCGGTGTTGAAGTATCCAACTACTATTGTGTCAGATACAATGTCCTTTTTAAGTTCTGTTAGCAGCTGTTGTAGGTACTTAGCCGGTCCCTTATTGGGTGCGCACACATTTAGGAGTGTGATTTTTTCCTGCTCTACATATCACTTGATTAATTAAAAGTGGCCTTCACTATCCCTTCTAATCTTTTTCATCCTGAAGTCTATGTTGTCTGATACTAGTAAAGCCACCCCAGCTTTTTTGAGGGAGTTGTTTGCTTGCAGGATTGTTTTCCATCCTTTGACTTTGAGTCTGTGTTTGTTCTAGCTATTCAGATGCGTTTCTTGCAGGCAGCAGAATGTTGGTTTAGGTCTCTGAATCCATTTTGCCAGTCTCTGTCTCTTAATTTGTGAATTAAGACCATTGACACTGAGAGAGATTATTGTCATTGGGTTTTGTGCCATCATTCTGTAAGTGTTTGTTGTACTTGTAGGGCTTTTTCTTGTATTATAGTTGCTCTTTTAGACCTTCTTTTAGGTTTGGTTTAGAGTCTATGAAGTTCCTGAGTTGTTGTTTATCCGTAAAATAGTGTATAACTCCTTCAAATTTAAATGAGAGTTTGGCCGTATAAAGTATTCTTGGTGAAGCATTCATTTTATTGAGTTTTTTTCACTATATCCCACCACTGCCTTTGAACTTGAAGGGTTTCCTCCGATTGGCCTGCTGTGCACCTAAGGGGTGCTCCATTGTATGTGATTTCCTTCTTCAACCTTGCACCCTGTAGTAATGTGTCTCTATCTGTTACGTCCATCATCCTAAGTATGATATGTCTTGGAGTTTTTCTGTTAGGGCCTCTTTTAGCTGGCACCCTTCTGGCTCCTTGAATCTGGATGTCTGTGTTGTCCAGCTCTGGGAACTTTTCATTAATGGTTTTTTTGACTATGGCTTTTTCATTGGGGTTGGTTCCCTGTCCTTCTGGTACTCCAATTATTCTAATGTTTTTCCTCTAGAATTCAACCCCTAGGACTCTAATTCTCCGTATAGCTATTTTGAGGTCTCTCTCCATTGATTGTTGTTGCTTGTAGGCTGCCTGCAGCTGATCTTCAAGCTCGCTGATTCTGTCTTCTGCTGCAGTCATTCTATTGTTGAGGGCACCCACTGAGTTTTTTAATTCATCTACCGAATCCTTTATTTGTGACATTTCCTTCTGTAGGTTTTTTTATTTCTGTTCTCATTTCTTCTCGTAGTTTCTCGGCTGTCTGTTGTATCGTTTCTGTCAGGTCCTCCTTTAATATAACAAATACCTTGTCAATCTTTCCATTGAGTTCATTGAACATCTTGAGGATTTCACCTCTGAATTCTTTATCAGAGAGCTCCAGTTTGTAGGAAAGGTCTACTGACGCATGTGGACTCTTCTTTGTCCTCTCCTTTTGGCGGGGATTTGCGCTGTTTCTTCATATTGTTGTGGTGGCATGGAATAAGGACCTTCAAGTTCACCTCTGGTAGTGAAAAAGGATTCTGAATGGACTTGGTCAGTGGTCATCAATTTCTTCTGTACCCCCACTAGAACATGTCCTTCTCTAATGTTCCTCTATTCTTTATGTGAAGCTTCAAGCAATGCTTTTTGAGAGTGGGGTCCTTTAGATTTGGCTTGAATAGCTGATTATATTCATTAGTAGCTTTCAAACTTGGAATTAGCTAGCAACCTATTTAGGAAGTATTGTAAGGCCCGCTAAGATGATAATCAGGGATATAGGTGATGAATATTGAGAAGTACCGAATAAATGCTTGGTATTTGAAAAAAATAAGTGCGGGCGTGATGAAGCCACGCCCACTTTTGTTGAGGCTACGTCCACTAACACAATGTGGCTGGGTGACCTCAGAAAGGGAGTGGACCTGAGTGTTGGCGCTGGAGGGTGGCGAGGGGCTAGGTGGGCGTTGCTCAGGTGGGGTGGAGTCGGGCCCGAAAGGAAAATGGCACGGGGGGTTGTGTGGGGAGGTGCAGATGCAGATGAGATGGCACCCGTTCATTCCACTGACCTGCAATAGGGACTGAACCCCTCTCTTTATGTCAATGATCACTTGCTTGTAGAATAGTGATATCCTGGGGCGAATCCATAATACAGCTCGCGGAAGATCTAGATGAACTGAGTGTGAACGCCCTGTTTGGTTAAGGCTTCGCTGACCACTTCAGTCTCAACAGAATCAAAGGCCTTCTTTAAATTGATGAACATTAGACAGAGCGGCATCTTGAAGTCTATCGAAACTTCGATGAGCTTGGTCACTGTGTGGATATGGTCAATGGTGCTGAATCCTTTTTGGAACCTGGCTTGCTTGCATGGTTGTCCTTTATCTAGTGTTCTGCTTATTCTATTCAGGATGACTCGAGTGAACAACTTGTAGATGACAGACAACAAGCAGATTGGGCAATAGTTGCCGATGTCGTGGATGTCTCCCTTCTTGTACAACAGAACCGTCCTTCTGGTTTTCCATTGGGACGGAATCTTGCATATGGACAGATAGCGTGTGAAGAGCCGAGGCAGTATATTGACGAATACTGTGGACAGATTCGTCAGGTGTTTGGGTCTGACCTTATCTGGACCGGGTGCTGTACGTGTTTGTACAGAAAAAATGGCGTGTCAAATTTTGGAAGGGAGGATGTTGGGAATGACATATCCATCCTGCGGAATTTGGTATGTGGGGAAGTAGACGTGGCTGTCAAAGAGATCCGAGTAGAAGTCATGAATAATCCTCTCCATTGCCCTTCTGGAAGATGTAATAGCAATATCGTGACGTCGGAGGGCAGTCATCTTGGTCTTGTAGTTGCCAAAGGAAGGACAGGAGAGCATTGCGAATACTTTTTGTGGTTTCTGCCACATCGACCAACACTGCTGCTCTTCTCTCTTAGAGATCTTCCTTTGCCGCTTCTCTGCACACTTTGCAAGCTTGGACGCTAGCTTGTGGTTGACTGAGGCTCGTGCCAAACTGCGTTGGCAAATGAGCTCCAGAGTTTCCAAAGACAGGCGTCTGTTTGTGGCTTTTCTACTCTCAGCATTCTTTGCACAGTCATGAAGTTGCTGAACCAGTTGATCATATTCCTCGTTGATGTTGTCAACGATGGCATCTTCCCACCTTGACGCAATAGTACCAAAGAGCTCCCAATTGGTGGTCATTCTGGGAGTTCTTTTATTTTTTATTTTAATTTTTTAAATTTATTTTATTTTTTAATTAATGAATCACAATGAGGGTGCAGTTATAGAGTTTCTTGCCTGTGTAATAGTTATACAATATTCGAGTACTCATCCCTCCAGCAGTGCCCATTCTCCTCCACCGATGGCCCCAGGGTTCCTCCCCTACAGCCTGTCTCCTATCCCTACTCCTGTGACAGGTAATTCCTTATTGTTCTCACTCTCCTTTTGGGTGTTGTGGTTTGCAATGGAGGTACTGAGTGGCTATGGTGTTCAATCTATATTCTGCTTTCAGCCCACCTCTCCCATCCCGAGTGGATCCTCCATTACACTTTAGTTGGTGTTCCCTTCTCTATCTGAGCTTCCCTCTTCCCCAGCATTGAGGTCAGCTTCCAAGCCATGGAACAGGCCTCCTGTACTTATTGCTACTATTCTTGGGTGTTAGAATCCTATTCTGTTGTTTTATATTCTACAAATAAGTGAAATTTTTCTATGTCTGTCTCTTTCTTTCTGACTTATTTCACTTAGCATGATACTTTCCATGTTGATCTACTTATATGCAAAGTTCATGACTTAATCCTTTCTGACAGCTGCATAGTATTCCACTGTGTAGATGTACCAAAGTTTCCTTAACCTCACACCACAAAGACTGGCTCACATCCAAGAGAACAAAAGCAACCACTGATGCCCTGGATGTGGGGAGAAAGGAACCCTCCTACACTGCTGGTGGGAATGCTGACTGGTTTAGCCCTTTTGAAAAAAATAAGGTCAGTTCTCAAAAAATTAGAAATTGAGCTCCCATGTGACCCAGCAATACCACTTCTGGGAATATATCCTGGAGAGTCAAAAAAGTACAGTCGAAATGACATCTGCACCTATATGTTCATTGCAGCACTGTTTACAATAGTCAGGATCTGGAAAAAACCTGAATGCCAGAGAACAGATGACTGGTTAGAGAAACTTTGGTATTTCTTAAACTTAAACTTAGCAGACCTTTTTCCCCACTCTGCGAAGTATAATTTTGCACGAAGGAGACGGTGGTCTGATTCCGTTTGGAATTTTGGGACAACAGTGACATCGGTCAGGCTAAACCTTAGATTGAATATGATGTGGTCAAGTTTTTTGTGGAACTGTTCACCGGGTGACTCCCATGCCCAACGTTTAGAGTCGCGTTCTGGAACTGTGAATTACCATGGATGGTCTTTTTCAACATGATGAACTGAGACAGTCTCTCACCCTGTTCGTTCCATTCTAGGCCATGGGACCCAATGTGGAGTTCTTCAGGCGACCTTCACGGTCTTATCTTGGCATTAAAATCACCAACAATGATCTTGTAAAAGGTTTGGTCTTCTTTATAGAACTTCTCCAGCTCCATGTAGAACTTTTCAATTTCTTCTTCATCGTAGTTGGATGTTGGTCTGTAGACAACGAAGATAGAAACTGCTGGCAGTGAGCCACATCTATTTAAATGTAATCGTCCAATTTGGGTTGTTAGATATTCTAATGAATCGATGCTCATGGCCAAGTTTGTGTTGACAAGGACACTGATGCCACCAGCACCTCTATTGTCGCGTGTTTTGAAGAACAGTTCTTCTCCAGTGTCGAAAATGGCGTGATTTGATTGATGTCTTCTTGTTTCGGTCAGACCAATGATGTCGTAATTGATCTTCTGCGTCTGTACCTCTTTAAGTTCTCCATGGATGCTTCCAATGCCAGCGTCCGTGCATTGAAATTACAGTAATTTTAGTCTTTCTTTGTTTCGGCAGTCTAGTTTGTCCCTGAGATTTTATCAGCCTCTCCTTGCTCATCCTTCATAACGCTGCTCTTTGAGGGCTCTTTTGGTGTCAGACAAATGAGGCCCGCTTTTGTACTGTTTTTGGCATATTGAATACGCCATGGTTAGCTTGCCAGGCTCTGCCATGCGGGCGGGGTACTCTCAGTAGCTTTCCGAGCTCTCTGAGAGGGATTGAGACTTTTAGGATGGCCTCCAATCACACTTAAGGGTGTTACATGAAGCCCATCAAATATGGTGCGAAAATTAGGGAAAATGGGTATTTAGTGTCTTATACTGCGTTGCGCAGCCACTTTGTGGCCGTGCGGTCCCAAAAGTAGCCTGGAGCATGGCGGTGGCTGGGAGTGGAGGTAGAGGTGGTCTGCTGGTTCGGTATTTATCTGGCTCCAGTAGGGTGGATCGTCTCAGTTTGATTCTTGGAGTGGTACGCTGAAGATTAGAGGAAGCAGACAGAGGATGTTGTTTCCGGGTCTTGTTGATCCTGGATTCCAAGTTCACAAAGTTCTACTTTATCTGGTTCTATGGGGCTTCACTCATGCGTGAGGTTCGGCCCGAGTGTCCAGAAAGAGGCCTGCAGCCTGGCGGTGGCTGATTCACAAAATCACGATCATGAAATCCCGTTAATCACCGATTTCTCGGGCGGGCTCAGTAACATCTCATTTTGTCCCTTCTGTGAGATCTTAGAAGTCTATCTCGATTCTGCCCTCCTAACAATGTTGCACTGGGGGCTCTTCAGGGTCAGGGGAATGAGATCCAGCTGGTTACTGGATTTTGCATAAGAATACACCATGGGAAGCTTGCACGGCTGTCCCATGTGGACAGGAAACACTCAGAAGATTGCCAGTTTCTCCCAGAGGGAGAAGTAGGCTAAAGATATCGTTTGAGGCCGCGTGCTTCTGAGAGCTTGCTTTTAAGTCTCTCTCTGGATGTTGGGCGTTGGTGGGATTACACACACCTAGGTTCCTCTGTCGGTACCTTCATGCATGAGGCCTGTCTGAACATGTGGAGAGGGGCCTCCAGCATGGCTGTAGCTAGGTTCCGGTGGTCTTCTGCCACCGGGAGCTCTGCTCAGGGTGGGGAGGGAAGCTGGAGCCCATCCCCTCTGAGGGGCCCCGGGGAAGACAGCCAGGCATGCAGGCAAGAGACTCTCTAGATAACCTTATCTCTAGATAACCTTAGCAACAAATGGCATATTTAAACATTTCTTTTGTAATTCAAAGAATTCTAACCAATTTCTAAGGTTATTGCCAGACTGAAATATAATAATATCACTGTCATTGCAACTTGATGTTCTACTCCCTGTAATTTCTTGATTAATGTCAGCTATTCTTTCACAATGGACTGGAGCTAATTATTTATCTCATTTGTTAAATTAATAAAATTACATAGTCATACTAATTTCATTGACTTAAAGATTTCTCTGCTTCTTTAAAAACTTTAAATACATTCCTTTTTAAAATCTAGATTACATAAATACAAAACGTTAATGTGTATGGTTTTTATATACAAAGTTACTGCAGATTTACCACCACCAAAGTGCTCAAGCTCCTCCACCAATGTCCTATGTCACCTCTGTTCCACCTATACATTTCCCATTCTCCCCTAACTCTACTTCCCCACTGATTGGTAATCTCAGTTTTGTAATACAAGGACAAAAGTTTGTCACTGTCCTGTCATCCCATTGCTCATTGATTTCTTGAGTGGGCACCAGTAATGTCTCCATTGTGAGACCTCTTACTGTTTTTTGCATATCGAATATGCCACAGGTAGCTTGCCAAGCTCTGCCGTGTGGGTGGGATACTCTCATTAGCTTTCTGGGCTCCCCAAGAGGGGCAGAGGAATTGAACCTGGGTCAGCTACATGCAAAGCAAACACCCTACACACTGCACTATTGCTCCAGCCCAAAGGTTTGTCATAATTTGACAATGTCTATTATTTTGATTTGTTTCCTTATATGCCACAGGTATGTGACATACTCCTGCATTTTTCCTCCTGCTAAATTAATTTGCATAACATGATGTGCTTCAGTTCCATTCAAATGGGACTAATGTAGGACCTATTTTTTTCTTTAAGCTGTAGAGTATTCTGTTTTGTATATTTATGAAATACTATGTATTTATTCATTCATCTTTATCCATCCATATATTGTTGGACATTTGGTTCATTTCCATAGTCTGGCTGTTGTACTTAACATTACAATGAACATGGCTGTGTTTATATATTGTTTAAAATAATGCTTTCATATTTTTGGTGGGTCAGATGCCAAGAAGTGAAGTCATTGGGTCATTTGGAAGCTCTACGTTTACTTTTTGGAGAAGCCTCAATCCTATTTTCCCTAGAGACCTAACTAGATGATATTCCCAACACCTGTGAATGAAAGGGTTCTTTTTCATTGCAACCATGTCAATATTTGTTGTTTCCAATCTTTTTGATATGTTCCATTCTCAATGGTCTGAGATGATATTTCATTCTTTTGATTTTCATTTCCTTATATAGTAAGTGATGATAAACACTATTTCATGTGGCTACTAACTAACCATATGTCTTCTTTGTGGAAGAAGCTTTCTATCTCAGATTTCCATTTTGTTTTTGTTGTTTTGGGGCCACAGCTATCTGTGCTCAGGTTTTATTTCTGCCTCTGTCCTCAGGGATCAGTCCTGGAAATGTTTGGGGAGCATATGCAATGCCTCAGCACTATATCATTTGACACTCTATTTGGAATACAGTAGGCATAACCACAACACCCTTTGGTCTTTCTGCATGAGGAGAGTTTTTACTATGCAGGATTAAGGAACCTGAAAGTTCAGGAACATCAAGATAGCTCTCCAGTAATATCTAACCTGGGTGAATTCCATATACAACAAAAAACTTAACCACAGTACTATCTATTTGGTCCCTCATGTACCCATTTTTAAATGACGATCTTAAATTTTTTGTTGGTGAGCTTTGTGAGTGCTTTATATATTTTGGATATTATATCTGATTAATTGTGTGGAAATATTTTCTACAATTCAGTTGGGAGTCTATTTTAGCCTGAGCGCATTTTGCTTTGTAGATTGCATATAATCCAAATTGTTAATTTTTATTTTCATTATATTTGTCACTGGGGGTTAATGATAGACTATATCTCATTTGAGATCCATATATTGGAGAGTTACTACAATTTATTTAATAGATTCTGGCAAAAATTTGAGGTTTTTCACTCTTTTTAATATTTGGAAATTTTTCCACTTTTTAAAATTAAAGCATTATGATTTACAATGTTATTCATAGTTGAATTTTATTTTTTTTTATTTTTATTTTTATTTTTTTGCTTTTTTTTTGGGTCACACCTGGCGATGCACAAGGGTCACTCCTGGCTCTGCACTCAGGAATTACCCCTGGCGGTGCTCAGGGGACCATATGGGATGCTGGGAATCGAACCCGGGTCGGCTGCGTGCAAGGCAAACGCCCTACCCGCTGTGCTATCACTCCAGCCCCCCATAGTTGAATTTTAGACATACAGTATTGTAAGCACCAATCTCACCACATGAAAACTTCCCTGCACCAATGTTCCCAGGTTCCCTCTTATCTCTCCAGCTTGCTCTCTTGAAAGGCCCCTTTCTAAGTTTGGCTACTAAAATTTGAGTCTCATTATTTCAGTGCTGTTAAATCTATGCTTTGGATATTTGGCTCTATCATTCCTTAATGCTCCCTTTATACCTGAATCCCCTCACCTGGGCCCCGATGCTTCTCATCTATCTCTCGTCTGGTTTCCCACCACTTTTTCTTTCCTTCTCCTCTTCATCCACCCAACATTTCATTCCCTTACCCTATTTTTCTAAATACTACATATGAGTGATATCATTGTAAGTTTATCCTTCTTCTGGCATATATGTCTTCCAGTACTATTCACATTGTTGAGAATTGCATGACTTCATCATTCCAAGCAGCAATATAGTGTTCCACATCTTCATGATCCACTTACCTGCGTTCGACATCTACGTTGATTCCAAATATTGGCTATTGTACAGAGTGCTATAATAAATAATGCTGTGCATACATTCTTTTAAATGTGTGCTATTTTGTCCTGGGGATAGATATCCAAAAGTGGAACTGCTGGGTCATATTGGAGCTCAAGTCTGTGCTTGCTGAGTATCTTCCATACTGATTTCCACAGGGGTTGGAGCAGACAACATTCCAACCAACAGTGGATGAGGGTTTCTTTTTTAAAAAAATTATTTATTTTTTTAATTAGTGAGTCACCGTGAGAATACAGTTACAAATTTACCCATTTTCACGTTTGTGTTTCCCTCATACAATGTTCACAAACACATCCCTCCACCAGTGTCCATTCTCCACCACCAATGAACCCAGTATCAATCCCACCCTCCAATCCCGTCCCCCTCCACCCCACCCCGCCTCTGTGGAAGAATATTCCATTTTGTTCTCTCTCTCCTTTTGGGTGTTGTGGTTTGCGATAGGGGTATTGAGTGGCCATACTGTTCAGTCTCTTGTCTACTTTCAGCACACATCTCCCTTCCCGCGAGGGATCTCCAACCACATTTTACTATGTGTTCCCTTCTCTATCCAGACTGCCTTTCCCCCAGGATGTGAGGCCAGCTTCCAAGCCATGGAGCCAACCTGCTGGTATTATATACTACTATTCTTGGGTGCTAGTCTCCTGCTCTGTTATTTTATATTCCACAGATGAGTGCAATCCTTCTATGTCTGTCCGTCTCTTTCTGACTCATTTCACTTAGCATGATACTTTCCATGTTGATCCACTTATATGCAAATTTTATGACTTCATCTTTTCTAAAATCTGCAAAGTATTCCATTGTATAGATGTACCAAAGTTTCTTTAACCAGTCATCTGTTTTCGGGCACTCGGGTTGTTTACAGATTCTTGCTATTGTAAGCAGTGCTGCAATGAACAGATAAGTGCAGATGTCATTTCAACTATACCTTTTTGCTTTTCTGAGGTATATTCCCAGAAGTGGTATTGCTGGATCAAATGGAAGCTCAATTTCTAATTTTTTGAGAAGCGTCCATATTATTTTCCAAAGGGGCTGAACTAGTCGGCATTCCCACCAGCAGTGTAGAAGGGTCCCTTCCTCCCCACATCCTCTCCAACAGGGGTTGCTTTTGTTCTTTTGGATGTGTGCCATTCTCTGTGGTGTGAAGTGGTATCTCATGGTTGTTTTGATCTGCATCTCTCTGATGATTAGTGATGCAGAGCATTTTTTCATGTGCTTTTTGGCCACTTGTATCTCTTCCTTGGAAAATTTTCTGTTCATTTCTTCGCCCCATTTCTTTATGGGGTTGGATGTTTTCTTTTTGTAGAATTCAACTAGTGCTTTATATACCCTTGATATCAACCCCTTATCGGATGGGTATTGGGTGAATATCCTTTCCCATTCTGTAGATTGTCTTTGTATTTTGCTCACTGTATCTTTTGCGGTGCAGAAGCTTCTTAGTTTAATATAGTCCCATTTGTTTATCTGTGTTTCCACTTGGTTGGTCAGTTGCCTGTCATCTTTGTAGATACCTTTAGCTTCAATATCGTGGAGGGTTTTGCCGATCTTGCCTTTATGTACCTTATGAATTGTGGTTTGATGTTGTGGTCTTTAATCCATTTTGATCTGATTTTTGTGCATGGTGTCAGGTCGAGGTCTAAGCCCATTCTTTTGCATGTGGTTGTCCACTTATGCCGGCACCATTTGTTAAAGAGGCTTTCCTTGCTCCACTTCACATTTCTTGCTCCCTTATCAAAGATTAGATGATCATACATTTGAGGTTGTGTGTAGGGATATTCCACCCTGTTCCATTGGTCTGTGGTTCTGCCTTTGTTCCAGTAGCATGCTGTTTTGATTGTTACTGCTTTGTAATAAAGTGTAAGGTTGGGGAAGGTGATGCCTCCCATCAGCTTTTCCCCAAGAATTGTTTTAGCTATCCGTGGGTGTTTCCTGTTCCATATGAATTTCAGGATTGCTTGATCCATTTCTTTGAAGAATTTCATGGGTATTTTTATAGGTATCGCGTTGAATCTGTATAATACTTTGGGGAGTATTGCCATTATGACAATGTTGATTCTCCCTATCCATGAGCAGGGGATATGTTTCCATTTCCTCATGTCCTCTTTTATTTCATGGAGTAACGTTTTATAGTTTTCTTTGTAGTGGTCCTTTACATCTTTTGTTAAGTTGATTCCAATGTACTTGATTTTCTGTGGCATGATTGTGAATGGGATTGCTTTTTCATGTCAATTTCCTCTGTCTCTTTGTTTGCAAATAGGAAGGCCATGGATTTTTGGGTATTGAGCCCGCGACTTTACTGTACAAGTCTATTGCTTCTAAGAGTTTCTTTTTTTTGCTTTTTGGGTCACACTTGGCGATACACAGGGGTCACTTATGGCTCTGCACTCAGGAATTGCCCCTGGCGCCGCTCAGGGGACCATATGGGATGCTGGGAATCGAACCCGGGTCGGCCGTGTGCAAGGCAAGCGCCCTACCAGCTGTGCTATCACTCCAGCCTCTCTAAGAGTTTCTTAGTAGAGGTTTTAGGCGTCTTTGGATATAGTATCATATCGCCTGCAAATAGTGAGAGTTTGGTTTCTTCTTTTTCTACCTGGATTCCCTTAATATCTTTTTCTTGCCTAACAGCTATTCAAATTACTTCCAGTACTTTATTGACCAGTAGTGTGAGAGTGGGCTTCCTTGTCTTGTCACTGATCTTAGAGGAAAGGCCCTTATCTTTTCCCCATTGAGGATAACACAGGGCATTATACCCCAAAAAGAAAGAGTACACATTCTTTTCCAGTGCACATGGAACACTTTCCAAAATAGACCATGTATTGGGCCACAAAACATACCTCAATGGAATCAGAAAAATAGAAATTGTATCAACCATCTTTTCAGACCACGATGTGCTGAAGATAGAAGCTAATCAGACGCAGATGTGGAGAATCAAAGCAAACACCTGGAAATTAAAAAGCTTGATGTTGAACTATGAGTGGGTCAGGAAGGAAATCAAAGAAGAAATCAAGAGATATCTCGAAACAAAGGAGAATGAAGACACGAGCTACCAAAACCTATGGGACACAGCTAAAGCTGTGTTAAGGAGAAAATTTATAGCTCTGCAAGCATTCCTTAGGAAGAAAGAAAGGGCCTACATAGATAGGTTGACTTCACAGCTCAAGATCTTAGAAAAGGACCAGAAAAAGGAACCCAAACCTGACCGAAGGAAAGAAATAATAAAAATGAGAGCAGAAATTAACGATATGGAAACCCAGAAAACAATCCGAAAGGTCAATGAAACCAAGAGCTGGTTCTTTGAGATAATAAACAAGATTGATAAACCACTAGCAAGACTCACAAAGAAAGAGAGAGAGAGAACCCTAATAAACCGAATCATGAATGAAAAGGGGGACATCACAGCAGAAACCAGTGAGATTCAAAAGATCATCAGAGACTACTTTGAAAGTCTGTATGCCACAAAACAAGAGAACCTAAAAGAAATGGATGAATTCCTTGATTCCTACAAACTCCCAAGACTGACCGATAATGACCTGGAATACCTGATTAGACCCATTAACATCAAGGAAATTGAAACTGTAATCAAAAGTCTCCACCAAAAGAAAAGCCCAGGTCTAGACGGATTCACTGGCGATTTCTTCCAAAAATTTAAAGAGGACCTGTTGCCAGTTATCCTCAAGCTTTTCCAGGAAATTGAAAAAGCAGGAACCCTCCCAAACAGTTTCTATGAGGCACATATCTCCCTAATAGCAAAAGCAAACAAAGACACCACAAAAAAAAACTATATACCAATATCCCTGAAAAATACTGATGTGAAGATCCTCAACAAAATATTAACAAATAGAATCCAACAACTTAGCAAAAAGATCATACACCACGACCAAATGGGATTCATCCCGGGGATGCAAGTATGGTTTAACATTCGGAAATAAATCAACATAATCCATCATATCAACAAAAGTAAAGATAAAAACCATATGATAATATCAATAGATGCAGAGAAAGCAATTGACAAGAACCAACATCTGTTCATGATGAAAACTCACCAAAATGGGTTTTGGAGGAACTTTCCTCAAGATAGAGGGTTCCTCTTTCACCACATCCCTGACAATAGAGATTTTTCCCAATAATTTTTGTATGTGCCATTTCAATTGGCATCAAATGATATCTCATTGTTGCCTTAATTTTGGATTCTACTAATAATAAGTGATGATGAGTACTTTTCATTTTTTTAAAGAACTGAGATTTACAAAGTTTTCAATATATTGTTTTAGGAATATAATATTACAACACCAATCCCAGTGTTCTATATTCTCTCTCCATCCCAATCCCAACCCCATCCCCGCATGTCAACTTGAAAGACACATTACAAGGTTACAAGGTTTCAGTGGTTACAGATTAGATCTCATGCTTTTTCACTGAGTCTGTGTTTCAGGTATATGGCTATACCTAACTCACCCACATCACCAGTACAACTGAAGCCCTGATGCCTAGTCACCAAGTACTTCCCACTCTCTTTTCCTCCTTTGATTTATTTCCTACTATGTCTTTCTCTCTAAATACAGGGGTCAAGGGTGATCCAGACATCTCCCATTTACTTCATTGCATTTACTCATTCAGTATTTTATATACCACAGGTAAGTAAGATCATACTTTTTTCATCTTTCTTCTTGCTTATTTACTTCAACAACATGAAATCTTCCAGTTTCAACTATGATGCAGCAAATTGCAATACTTTGATCTTGAGAATTTTTTCATGTGTCCATTTGCCATCTGTTATTCTTCCTTAGAGAAGTGTCCAGCCATTCTCTCTCCCCATTGTTTAATGGGGCGTTTAGATCTTTAGAGATACTGGATATCAACTGTTTATCTGACATGTTAAGCGAGAACATTTTCTCCCACTCAACTGTCATTTGGTTTTAACTCATGTTCCTTTTGCCATACAGAAAGTTTTAAGTTTGATATACTCCCTTTTGTATAATTTTGATTCTGTAGCCTTTGCCAATGGCATCATATCATTGAAGACTCCGTTGTGGTTCAGGTCCTGGAGCATTCTGCCTGTATTTTCCTCAGTCTACTTTATAAATTCAGTTACGATCTCTTTGATCTTCTTTGAGTTGACTTCTGTGTAAAGTTTGTTATATGGATCCAATTTAGTTTATTGCATGTGGTTATCTAATTCTCCCATCACCTTTGTTGAAAAGACTGTCTTTATTCCATTTCATACTCTCGGATTCTTTGTCAAAAATTAGCTCACCATATTTATGAGGGCTTATTCTTTGATATTCAATTTTGACCCATTGGTCAGAGAGTCTTTTTTCATTTCAGTACTACGCTATTTTGATTACTATTTCTTTGTAGTATAGATTTGAGTCAAGTAGTGAGATGCCTTCCCAGTTTCATGTTTTTCAGTATTGTTCTGGGTATGTGAGGGGCTTCTATGGTTCCATACAAACTTTATAATTGACTGTTCAAAGTCCCTGAGGATTCTTGTCCAAATTTGGATAGGTATTGCATGAATCCATACAGTAGTTTAGGTAACATGTTCATTTTGATAATATTTATTCTTCCAAGCCATAAACATGGAATGCTTTTCCATTTACCAAGATCTTCAATTTCTTTCTTGAGTGTTCTGATGTTTATTTCATATAGGTGTCTCACCTCTTTTGTTAAGTTGATTCCTAGTTACTTGATGTTTTTGGACACTTTTAAATGGAATATACTTTTTTGATCTCTTTCTCTTCTAATGAATTATTTTTATTTGGGATGTAAGTGATTTTTGTGTACTGGCATTGGAACCGGTCACTTTGCTGTTTTTGTTTATTGTTTCTAGGAGATTTTGAATGGACTCTTTAGGATCTTTAAGGTATATCAGCATGCAGTATGCAAATAGAGTTAATTTGACTTCCTATTTTCTGATTTGATTCCCTTTGATTTCTTTTTCTTGCCCTATCAATGTTGCCAAGATTTTTAATATAATGTTGGGTAAGAGCAGGAAAAGTGGACATCCTTGTCTTGTGTCTGAGCTTAATGGGAATGCTTTCAGTTTTTTATCATTAAGAACAATATTGGTAATGGGCAGATTGCTCTTACTATCTTGAGAAAAATTCCTTCCATTACTATTTTGCTGGAGATTTTTTTTGTAAATGGATGTTGGACCTTGTAGAAAGCTTTCTCTGCATCATTTTATATAATCATATGAATTTTATCTTTTATTTTATTGAGGTGGTGTGTGATGTTAATTGATTTGTGTATATTGCACCAAACTTGCATCCCTGTGATTAATCCCACCTGAACATGGTGTATGATTTTTTTATGCATTGTTGAAGTTGGTTTGCTAAAATTTTGTTGAGGACATCTGCATTGACGTTCACCAAGGAACTTGGTCTAAAATTTTCTGATAATATCTGTTGTTTGTGTATCAGTATAATTTTAGCTTCATAGAAGGTGTAAGGAAAGATCATTCTTTCTTCAGGATTTTGGAAAAGCTAAAGGATAAATAGCAGTAAGTCTTCTCTGAAGGTTAAATAAAACTCACCTGTAAACCTATCTTTGCCAGGACTTTTATTCGTGGGGAGATTCTTTTTTTGTTTGTTTGTTTGTTTTTGCCACACTCCATTGTGCTCAGGGCTTACTCCTGACTCTGCGTCAGGGATCACTCCTGGCATACTTGGGAGACCATATTTGTGCTGGAGATCGAACCTGGGTCAGCTGTCTACAGCGCAAGTTTCTTAGCGGCTGTACTATCTCTCTGACCCCTGTACACTTTGGTTTTTTTTTTGCTTTTTTTTTTGGTCACACCCAGCAGTGCACAGGGGTCACTCCTGGCTCATGCACTCAGGAATCACCCCTGGCGGTGCTTAGGGGACCATATGGGATTCTGGGATTTGAACCCGGGGTCGGCCGCGTGCAAGGCAAACGCCCTACCCGCTGTGCTATCGCTCCAGCCCAGTGGGGAGATTCTTAATTAGTATTTCAGTTTTCTTACTTGCTATGGGCTTATTCAGGACCTATACTTCTTCCTCACTCAGTTTTGGGAGATTATATGTTTCTAGGAATTTGTCCATTTATCGTATTTGGGAGATGACATGTTTCTATGTTTCTAGGAATTTGTCCATTCATCGTGGTTCTCCAACTAACAGAGTAAAGTTGTTCATAGGAAGTTCTCATGATGTCTTGGATTTATGGGGATTGTTTTATTTTTTATTTTGATTCTGATGTGATTTATCTGAGCACTTAGAGCACGTACTCTTTTCTTCCTTGTGAATCTAGCCAAAGGTATGTCTATCATGATTATTCTTTCAAAGAGCCACTTCCTGTATACATTAATCCTTTGTATTGCATTCTTTGTTTCCATATTGTAGATTTCTGCTCTGCTTTTATTATCTCTTTCCTTCTACTAGTCTTTGGATTCGTTATTGTTGGTTCTCCAGACATTTAAGGTGTGCAATTATTTTGTTTATTTTTCTTTTTCTTCTTTTTTGTTCCTTCCTTATGTAGTCCTGTATTGCTAAGATTTTTCCTCTAAATACTGTTCTGCTGTTCCCCATTGATTTTGGTAACTTATTTCTTCATTATTATTAATATCAAGGAGTCTTTTAATTTATTCCTTTATTTCATCTTCGATCCAGATGCTATACAGCAGTATGTTGTTTCATCTCTAGATGTTAGAGTTTCTATCTATCTTCATTTTTGTTTAAGTTCTATCTCCATGGCATTGATATCTGATAGGATGCTTGATTTAATTTTTCATTTGTGAATTTATGTAAAAATTATGTAAGAATCTCCTGCCCCTGTGCCAGGCTGTTTTCACTAGGGCCCCCTTGGAGGGAGGGTGTTGAGTTTTCCTCCACACCCCAAACAGAGCTCCAGCAGCTGAAAATCTCCAGAACCCAGCTGCAGCCATGCTCAAGGCCACTCTCCACTCACTTGAACGAGCCTCACCCATGAAGGAACCAACAGAGGAACCCCGGTATTCAGGACCCATGACTAAGATCTCTAAGCCTGCTCAGATCAGGACTGGGACTCCTCCACCCAGATCCTCAGTTTTCCAGTAACATGGCAGTCACATCCACAAACTGCCCCCCGACTCCCCCCCGCAACATGTAATCTCATAAACGACCAAGATACAGAAATTATAAAACAAAGCTCCTGGAAGAAAGTGATGCAATTTTTTCTGGAGTGTGAGGCTGTGCAACTGCTTTATTTTTATTTTATTTATTATTTATTTCAACAGAATCAACAGAATCCATTGATTCTGTTGAGACTGAATTGGTCATCGAAGCCCTAGCCAAACAGGGCATACAAACTCAGTACATCAGGATCTTCTGTGAACTGTATTACGGTTTAACCACCAGGATCTCACCATTCTACAAGGAAGTGATTATCTACATAAAGAGAGAACAAAAGCAACCAATGCTTGCATGGATGTGGGGGGAAAGGGATGCTCTTTCAATGTTGGTGGGAATGTCGACTGGCCCAGGCTTTCTGGAAAACAATATGGACATTCCTTCAAAAACTAGAAATTAATATTCCATATGACCCCACAATATCACTTCTAGGAATATATCCCGAGGATGCAAACAAGCACAGTAGAAATGACTTCTGTACCTATATATTCATTGCAGCACTGTTCACAATAGCCAAAATCTGGAAACAACCCGAGTGCCCTAAAACAGATGATTGGTTAAAGAAACTTAGGTACATCTACACAATGGAATACTATGCAGCTGTTAGGAGAGAAGAAGTCATGAAATTTGCTTATAAATGGATAGACATGGAGAGTATCATGCTAAGTCAAATGAGTCAGAAAGAGAGGGACAGACATAGAAGGACTGCACTCATTTGTGGAGTATAGAATAACATCACATGAGGCTGACACCCAAAGACAGCAGATACAAGGTCCAGGAGGATTGCCTCAAAGCTGAAAGACTGCTTCATGAGCGAAGAGGAAAAGGGAGATGAAATACAGAAGGGATCACTAAGAAAATGATGGCTGGAGGAATCAATCGGGATGGGAGATGCATGCCGAAAGTAGATAACGGACCGAACATGATGACCACTCAGTGTCTGTGTTGCAAGCTATAATGCCCAAAAGTAGAGAGAGAGTATATTGTCTGCCATGTAGGCAGGGGGAGGGTGGGAAAGGGGGGGTATATCTGGGATATCGGTGGTGGGCAATGTGCACTGGAGGAGGGATGAGTGTTTGATCATTATGAGATTGTAACCCAAACATGAAAGTTTGTAACTATCTCACAGTGATTCAATAAAATTAAAAAGAAAAAAAAACTTTGCTGATATGACATTTGGTGCACACATATTGACTATAGTTAGTTCTGTGTCTGTTATTCCCTTGGTCAATAAGTAGTGTCTATTTCTGTCCCGAATTACTTTCTTTATATCAAATGAAATTTTATCTGATATAAGTATTTCTATCCAAGTTTTTTCCCATAGGCTTTTATTACTGTTTTCTATCCTTTTCTATTGATGAGTTTAGAATGTTTGAACCTGTATCTATCAAGTGATTTTAAATTTGTTTCCTGTAAACAGCAAATGGCTGGATTTCATTTTTTTTTATTCAACCCAGTACTCTGTGCCTTTTAATGGGAGAGTTCAACGACATTATTGACATAAGGGACAGTGTTGTCATTTTTCTGTGAAAGCTGTGACTTCTACAATTGGCTCTTTGGTTTATGTAAGTGGCCTTTCACTAGTTTATTCATGGTTTGTTTGATTATAACAAATGTTGCCAGTTCTTGTTTGCCTGAGAGTTTTTTTTATCTTTCCTTCCCATATAAATGAGAGCTTTACTGCATGATGGACTCTAGTTTGAAAGTGTCATAAAGTAATTTGAATATGCCGCTCTACTCTTTTTCACCTATACCATTTCATATGGGAGATCTGTTGTGATTTTTATGTTATTTCCCTAATATTAAAGGTTATCCCTTGTTGCTTTATTTCTCTCTTTTGTTTCTGCCAACTTGATTACTATGTGGCCACACCAGCAATATGTAGGATTTACTCCTTCATTTTCACTTAGAGGTGGGTTTCAGGTGGAATATATCGGGTACCTGGGATAGAACTAGGGTCTGTCATGTGTCAGACAAACACCCTACCCACTTTTCCACCTCTCTGGTCCTCAGATTATATAATTTTTATGTGGAGCTTTTGTTATTTCTCCTTTGGGAGACTTTTTTTTTTTTTATACCCAACATAAATTTATTAATAACCATAATTTTACTTACAGCCATTAAAATAAATTTAGTAATCACCATGTTAGATTCAAGTTACTTGTGAAAGATTTAGGCAGATATACTCAGGATAATATTTTATGTTAACATACATGTCAAATCCTCACTCAGGTAGATTTGCTCAATAGGCATAGAAATACTACAGTAGAAATTTTTCTAATGTAAATGTTTTTTAATGTTTGGAAACATTGTTCCGGGATTTTTTACAGCGGGAGTAGCTAGTATTGGGTAAACAATTGAGTCTTAGATATCACATTCATAGGACTATAGTCACAAGAGCTATGTGGATTAAATTTAGAAAGACTCTGGTTACAAGGGCTTTTACCACTAACCTTTGGTCAAAGGAGTTTTATTTTTTTATTTTTTTTTTATTTTTTTTTTTAATTTATTTATTTTTAATTAGAGAATCACCGTGAGGGTACAGTTACAGATTTATACACTTCTGTGCTCACACTTCCCTCATACAAAGTTTGGGAACCCATCCCTTCACCAGTGCCCATTCTCCACCACCCGTAAACCCAGTGTCCCTCCCACCCTCCCCAATCCCATCTCCCCCCCACCCCACCCTGCCACTGTGGCAAGGCATTCCCTTCTGCTTTCTCTCTCTAATTAGCTGTTGTGGTTTGCAACAAAGGTGTTGAGTGGCCGCTGTGCTCAGTCTCTAGCCCTCATTCAGCCCGCAACTCCCTTCCCCGACAAGGCCTTCGACTGCAATGTAGTTGGTGATCGCTTCTCTGAGTTGACCTTTCCCCGGAACGTGAGGCCAGCCTCGAAGCCATGGAGTCAACCTCCTGGTACTTATTTCTACAGTTCTTGGGTGTTAGTCTCCCACTCTGTTATTCTATATACCATAGATGAGTGCAATCTTTCTATGTCTGTCTCTCTCTTTCTGACTCATTTCACTCAGCATGAAACTTTTCATGCCCATCCACTTAACTACAAAATTCTTGACCTCCTTTTTTCTAACAGCTGCATAGTATTCCATTGTATAGATGTACCAAAGTTTCCTCAACCAGTCATCCGTTCTGGGGCATTCGGGTTTTTTCCAGATTCTGGCTATTGTAAACAGTGCTGCGATGAACATACATGTGCAGATGTTGTTTCGATTGTACTTTTTTGATTCTCTGGGATATATTCCCAGCAGTGGTATTGCTGGGTCAAATGGGAATTCAATATCTAATTTTTTGAGAGTCGTCCAAATTGTTTTCCAGAAGGGCTGAACCAGTCGGCATTCCCACCAGCAGTGAAGAAGGGTCCCTTTCTCCCCACATCCTCTCCAACAGCGGTTGCTTTTGTTCTTTTGGATGTGTGCTAGTCTCTGTGGTGTGAGGTGGTATCTCAAAGTTGTTTTGATCTGCATCTCTCTGATGATTAGTGATGTAGAGCACTTTTTCATGTGCCTTTTGGCCATTCGTATTTCTTCCTTGGTAAAGTTTCTGTTCATTTCTTTGCCCCATTTTTTGATGGGGTTGGATGTTTTCTTCTTGTAGAGCTCAACCAGTGCTTTATATACCATTGATATCAACCCCTTATCTGATGGGTATTGTGTAAATATCCTTTCCCATTCTGTGGATAGTCTTTGTATTCTGGTCACTGTATCTCTTGCGGTGCAGAAGCTTTTTAGTTTAATGTAGTCCCATTTGTTGATCTCTGTTTTTACTAGATTGCTTAGTTCCGTGTCACCTTTGAAGATACCCTTATCTTCAATATCGTGGAGGGTTTCGCCGACCTTGTCTTCAATGTACCTTATGGTTTGTGGTCTAATGTTGAGGTCTTTAATCCATTTTGATCTGACTTTTGTGCATGGTGTCAGGTCAAGGTCTAAACCCATTTTTTTGCATGTGGTTGTCCAGTTGTGCCAGCACCATTTGTTAAAGAGGCTTTCCTTGCTCCACTTCACTTCTCTTGCTCCCTTATCAAAGATTAGATGATCATACATTTGGGGTTGTGTGTAGGGATATTCCACCCTGTTCCATTGGTCTACGGCTCTGCCTTTGTTCCAGTACCATGCTGTTTTAATTGTTACTGCTTTGTAGTAAAGTTTGAGGTTGGGGATGGTGATGCCTCCCATCATCTTTTTCCCAAGAATTGTTTTAGCTATCCTTGGACGTTTGTTATTCCATATGAATTTTAGGATTGCTTGATCCATTTCTTTGAAGAATGTCATGGGTATATTTATAGGGATCGCATTGAATCTGTATAATGCTTTAGGGAGTATTGCCATTTTGACAACATTGATTCTCCCTATCCACGAGCAGGGTATATGTTTCCATTTCCTCATGTCCTCTTTGATTTCATGGAGTAGCGTTATGTAGTTTTCTTTGTAAAGGTCTTTTACTTCCTTGGTTAAGCTGATTCCGAGGTACCTGATTTTCTGGGGCACGATTGTGAATGGGATTGCTTTTTTCATGTCCCTTTCCTCTGCCTCATTGTTTGCATATATGAAGGCCATGGATTTTTGGGTATTGATTTTGTAGCCTGCAACTTTACTGTATAAGTCTATTGTTTCTAAGAGTTTCTTAGTAGAGGTTTTAGGCTTCTCTAGATATAGTATCATGTCGTCTGCAAATAGTGAGAGTTTGATTTCTTCCCTTCCTATCTGGATGCCCTTAATCTCTTTTTCTTGTCTAATAGCTATCGCAAGTACTTCCAGTACTATATTGAAGAGGAGTGGTGAGAGTGGGCATCCTTGTCTTGTGCCTGATCTCAGAGGAAAGGCCCTTAGTTTTTCCCCGTTGAGGATAATGCTTGCCGTAGGCTTGTGATAGATGGCTTCGACTATCTTGAGGAAAGTTCCTCCAAACCTCATTTTGGCGAGGGTTTTCATCATGAAAGGATGTTGGATCTTGTCAAATGCTTTCTCTGCATCTATTGATATGATCATATGGTTTTTATCTTTCCTTTTGTTGATATGCTGGATTATGTTGATTGATTTCCGAATGTTAAACCATCCTTGCATCCCTG
Source organism: Sorex araneus (assembly GCF_027595985.1). Taxonomy (NCBI): domain Eukaryota; kingdom Metazoa; phylum Chordata; class Mammalia; order Eulipotyphla; family Soricidae; genus Sorex; species Sorex araneus. The sequence goes on from NC_073313.1 coordinate 108,362,581, forward strand.
GGATGAATCCCACTTGGTCGTGGTGTATGATCTTTTTGATGAGTTGTTGGATCCTATTTGCTAGTATTTTGTTGAGGATCTTCGCATCGGTGTTCATCAGGGAAATTGGTCTGTAATTTTCTTTCTTAGTGGTGTCTTTGTTTGCTTTTGGTATTAGGGAGATATGTGCTTCATAGAAACTGTTTGGGAGAGTTCCTGTTTTTTCAATTTCCTGGAAAAGTTTGAGGAAAACAGGCAATAGGTCTTCTTTAAATGTTTGGAAGAATTCGCCAGTGAAACCATCTGGGCCTGGGCTTTTGTTTTTGGGGAGGTTTTTGATTACCGTTTCAATTTCCTTAACATTGATGGGTCTATTCAGGTATTCCAGGTCTTCTTTCTTCAGTCTTGGGAGATTGTAGGAATCAAGGAATCCATCCATTTCTTTTAGGTTCTCCTTTTTTGTGGCGTAAAGACTTTCAAAGTAGTCTCTAATGATCTTTTGAATCTCACTGGTTTCTGTTATGATGTCCCCCTTTTCATTTCTGATTCGATTTATTAGAGTTTTCTCTCTTTCTTTCTTTGTGAGACTTGCTAGTGGTTTATCAATCTTATTTATTTTCTCAAAGAACCAACTCTTTGTTTCATTGATCTTTCGGATTGTTTTTTTGGTTTCGATGTCATTAATTTCTGCTCTAATTTTTATTATTTCTTTCCTTCGGTCTGGTTTGGGGTCCTTTTTCTGGTCCTTTTCTAGGGTCTTGAGTCGTAAAGTCAAGCTATCTATGTGGGTCCTTTCTTCCTTCCTGAGGAATGCTTGGAGAGCTATAAATTTTCCCCTTAACACGGCTTTAGCTGCGTCCCATAGGTTTTGGTAGCTCGTGTCTTCATTCTCATTTGTTTCTAAGTATCTTTTGATTTCTTCCTTGATTTCCTTCTTGACCCACTCATTGTTCAACATGGAATTGTTTAATTTCCAGGTGTTTGATATGATTTTCCGTATTTGTGGGTGGTTAGCTTCTATCTTCAGCGCATCGTGGTCTGAAAAGATGGTTGATACAATTTCTATTTTTCCGATTCGATTGAGGTATGTTCTGGGGCCCAGTACATGGTCTATTTTTGAAAATGTTCCATGTGCACTGGAAAAGAATGTGTATTCTTTCTTTTTGGGGTGTAAGGCCCTGTATAGGTCTATTAGGCCTCTCTCTTCAATTTCTTCATTCAGGGTCAGTGTTTCCTTGTTGAGTTTTGTTCTTGTGGATCTATCTAGAGGTGATAAGGCCGTATTGAAGTCTCCTTTGGGAGACTTGATACTACCATACACTTCTTGATTCTAACAAAAATTGTAAAGAAAATTCAGAATCTATGCATGACTTGACCTCTAGACTTGATGGGATTATCTTTATTTAACCAGTCTTTTCTAGACCTAAAACACGTATTTCCTCCTTGCTGCCAAAGAGAACAGCAATCTTACTATACATGTTTTAAAGCATCACAGGTTTCATGTGTACATTGCATTGTCCCACTCCATTATATTTATAGTACTTTTGTGGGAAATGGTGGTCTTGGCAATGATCAGGACTTACTCCTAGTTCTAGGCTCAAGTATCACTTTGGGGAATACTTAGAGGATTTCCTCTGGTGTGGAGAATTGACCCTGGGTCAGTGGTGTGCAAGAAAAGTGTCTAATTCATTATAATATATCTCTGGCCCATTGTAACTTCTCTGTAGTTATGCCAGAGTATAAGTTTCTCAAAGGTAGGAATAGCATTTCATCTTTTCTTCATGTATCCAACACAATACTTTACATACAGTAAATGCTGAGAAATTTGTGAAACTCTTTAATGGCTAAATGAATGTATGTAACTGAGAATTGAAGCTGGAGAAGCATTGTGTTTCGTTAGGGGAAAAGCCAAGTGACTTTGGATCATATTATGTGTGTGGCATTAGGCAAGTTTCTTAATCTGCTACTGATTAAATTCTTTTGTCATTTGATAATATACTTGGAATACAGTAGAAGGAGTAACCACAGCTTCTTTTGGGTGTTCTGTGTGAGGTGAGTTTTCACTAGGTAGGCTTAAGGATTCTGAGAGTGCAAGAACAATAAGATATCTCTAATAAATCACATAGAACAATATGATCAATCTCTTCTAAAGTGGAATCAAAAGTACAAACATACAAGTTTAGACATTTAGTGTACTTAACAGGATTTGTGTGACCAAAAACTGAGAATGTCCTTTTGTGCTTTTCAAAAACAGATTTTATATTAAAATCTTCTTTATATCAACAAGCCAGAACATTTTCATACCAACAGACCAGAATCACGTTGAAGTGTCTGTGTGTTGTCCTTCCAAGTAGCAACCTTGAGGGAGTATACTTACTCCAAAGCAGACACCACTGCTCAAACATTTTGGACTTAAATTTTGGAAAGTGCTTTTAGAACTAATTTATGAGAGCCATAAGGACCCAGATTTTTCATATTTTAGTCGAAACCTCACACATTGTGTGAACAACATGCACTCTGACCTCTGAACCCAGGCTTCAGCACTGGCCTTTGGCTCTGATTCCACAACATAGTTTCCCAAGAGTGCGGCTTCCACTGTGACAGACTCTGATATGTGGGGGGAAAGGATTCTTGAATTTGTGCAAACCAGTTCTAGGAAAATGCCATCTGTTATTTCCTAATAGACCTTTGGGTATTAAAAAATATGGGATGAAGTATTTTGAAAGTGAAAAATGCCTGTAAGTATTTTAACTTGCTTTTGTTAACTAAAATGGTCATATTCCTCCTTATTATAAATTATGTTTTCTACTTCAAAATGCAATGTACTTGGTAAGAAAACATAAATCAGTGCATGAAAGAAAAAATAGATGATTAGATGATTCCCTGCTTCTTCCTCATATAATTATATTCTCTGACTATACTAAATAGCATTAGCTTGCTATAAATATTTTAATATGCATAAATGCTCACTTTGCCTTTTTTTGTTTGAAAAAATGAAATCGTATATACACACGATATTCTTTGTGACATATTTTTACTTGTCACTATGCTATGATCATTGCTCTATGCCATTATTACAGTTTTAATCCAGCAATATACCTGAAAATTACACTGGTAATGAATGCATCTTTATTTACTTCACATGCATTAATGAATATTATGTTGTCTTTGTTTTCTGTTCCATTATGTATAAGCATATATATGTATATAAACACATATATAAAATGATGTTATGTGATATATATCACTATTCTGTACTATATACTACATGCATAATATATACAACATAATAGTAAGCCCCACAGTGAGAACATTAAGTCAAAGGTATTAGGAGCTGGGAGTGAGACTCAATGGTATGGCATAGAGCTTGTATGTGTGAAGCCATGGGTTAGCTCCTGAACAAAAACTAAAACAAAAATCAACAAACAAAAACCAAAGTTTTTGTGGGGTTTATTTTTTGGGGGGCTAGGGGGACCTTGGCAGGGATCTGTTGCTACTCCTGACTCTGTGCTCAGTAATTAGTCCTGACAGTTTTGGGGAACAATATTGGATGCTCAGAATCAAACCCTGGTTGGTCATGAGCAATGCGCGTGCCCTACCTACTGAACTATATCTCTAGCCCCAGAAACATTTGTGTTCTTAAGTTTCTTATGACTACCGCCAAAATAGAAAGAGTTGAAATGATTCACATTACCATTAAAAGTGTATGAGAATAGTAACCAATCTTGAATACTGTTTTTGGGGGCAGGGTTCAGAGGTGGGGGCCAGTTTGGGCCAAACCTAGAGGTTATCTGCAAAAAAATGAACTGTGACGCCTGTCTAACACCAGGCACAAAAGTTAGATCAAAGTGTATTAAAGACCTAAATATCAGACATGAATCCATAAGGTACATGGAGGAAAATGTAGGCAGAACCCTCCATGACACTGAAGCTAAAAGCATCTTTAAGGATGAAACACCACTGACCAAGCATGTGGAAACAAGCAAAAACAAATAGGACTTCATCAAAGTAAGAAGTTTCTTCACTTCAAAAGAAACAGTGACTAAAATACAGAGAGATCCCACAGAATCAGAAAGAATATTTACCTGATACTGATCTGTTAAGGGATTAATATCTAGGATATACAAGACACTAGTAGAATTGTATAAGAAAAAACCTCCAACCCGATCCAAAAATGGGGAGAAGAAATGAACAGAAGCATGCTCAAAAAAGAAATTCAAATGGCCAAAAGGCACATGAAAAAATGCTCCGGATTGCTAATCATCAGGAAGCTGCAAATCAAAACAACAATGAGATATCACCTCACACCACAGAGAGTGGCACACATTCAAAAGAACAAAAGAAACCGGTGCTGGCATGGATGTGGGGGGAAAGGGACACTGTCTCACTGTTGGTGGAAATGCCAACTGGTCCAACTTTTCTGGAAAATAATATGGACATTCCTTCAAAAACTAGAAATTAAGATTCCATATGACCTCGCAATACCACTTCTGGGAATATGCAAAAAGCACAGTAGAAATGACATCTGTACCTATATGCTCATTGCAGCACTGTTCACAATAGCCAAAATCTGGAAACAACCCGAGCGCCCGAGAACAGACGAATGTTTAAAGAAACTTAGGTACATCTATACAGTGGAATATTATGCAGCTGTTACAAGAGATTATGTCATGAAATTTGCTTGTACATGAATAGACATGGAGAGTATCATGGTAAGTGAAATGACTCAGTAAAAAGGAACAGACATAGAAGGACTGCACTCATTTGTGGAATATAAAATAAATAACATGAGACAGACACCCAAGTAGACATAAGGGCCAGGAAGATTTCTCCTTAGTTGGAAGCCTGCCTCATGAGCAGGGGAAGGCAGCTGGAATAGAGAAAGAATCACTAAGAAAATGATGGTTGGAGGGATCAGTCAAGATTGGAGATGAGTGCTGAAAGTAGATAAAGGACCAAACATGCTAACCTCTCAGTATCTGTATTGCAAAGCATAATGCTCCAAAGTAGAGAGAGAGTATGAGAAAAATTGTCTACCATGGAGGCAGTGGGAGGGTGGGAAAGGGGTGATATACTGAGGAGATTGGTGGCGAAATGTGCACTGGTGAAGGGATGCGTGTTTGATCATTGTATGATTGTAACTCAAACATGAAAGCTTGTAACTGCAGCTTACAATGATTCAATAAGATAAAAAAAAAACCTAGAGGTTATGGAGTGATACCCAGGTTTGTACTCATGTTACTCCTGTGAAGCTTGATTCTTAGGGAGACCATGTGCTGCTGGGGATTGACCTGGGGTTGATGGCATTGAAGCAAGTCCCTTAAAAACTTATACTAATTTAAAATATTATTTTTGCAAACTGGATGGTAAAAAATATTGTACAGATTGTATAGAGATAATAAGCCTTTTTTGTCCCCATCTATGTCTCTGCATCGTTTTCTTTCGTTTTTTATTGAAATACCCCGAGCTACAGTTATAAAACTTTAATGCTTAAGTTTCAATCACACAATGATTGAACACCCATCCTTCCACCAGTGTGCAATTTCTACCACCATTGTCCCCAATATCCCTCCCCCCGTCCCACCCCACCCCTGCCTCTATGGCAGACAATTTCCCTCTTACTCTCTCCCTACTTATGGGTATTATGTTTTATGGTTTGCAACACAGATACGAAGAGGCCATTAGGTTTGGTCCTTTATCTACTTTCAGCATATATCCCCCATCCTGAACAATCCCTCCAACCATCATTGACTTAGTGATCCTTTCTCTATCCCAGGTGCCTTCTCCCCCAGCTCATAAGGCAGCCTTTCAATCGTGGAGCAATCTTCATGGCCCTTGTCTCTACTGTCCTTGGGTGTTAGTCTCATATTATGATATTTCATATTTCACAAATGAGTCTGCATTATTTTTATTGCAATTAATCTCAAATACAGTTATGTTTTATATAAATAGTAGAGGTTCTGAGAAAAGTAGAAACTCCACTTATTAGTTAGGTCTTTGTATTACATCATTTGCTACTTTCCAATTTTATTTACACAGGTATTGATAGAACTTTTTATTTCCTCCTTTAGTTACAGAGTTATTGATAGAGGCATCTATTGATAAAATACATACCTAATTCATATTATGCGTTTGGAGTAACCCCTGGGCATCACTAATTGTGATGGAGGGTAAAAACAATCTTGAGTATTTTCTCTCTGAAGCTTTAAAAATGCATCGTCTACAAAAGGCATTTTCTTACCTGAAATTGCAGACTAATGAAGAAATTCACCTAAGAAAGGAATGCTCAAATAAGATAACAGAGGCAACTCTCTTTCTTTGTGAAGTAGATCAGCCACAGGCTCAAATTGGTTTTTTTCTGTTTATCCCAGACAACATGGGACACAATGGAAAGACCATAAAAGGAAAGCTTGTGATTGACTCTTGTCTGAAGCATTGTATTTGAGAGTGACCACCAGGTATTAAGTTCTCCGCATTGGATCCAACTTCTCTTTACTTCATCAATAATTTTCAGCCTTCTTTTTAAAGTTTGTTTAGATGCTTAATTAATATAGTGGAAAGAGCTCTGGGCTTGGAGTTTAGATGCTTTGAGATGCTTTCTGAGATAGTTTTCCATTTTATGCCATAAAACAAATCATGGCTAATTTATGAAAAGCTGGTTCTTCGCTGTTATACAAGTCATTTGAACTGGAGTGATATCAAAGTTCCCTTCCTGTTTAGTCGATGATTTTACTTGTTTATCTGCACACACAGATTCAGGCAACCTTCATTTCATTTTCCTGCCTGGATTATATTAGTTTGAGAATGTTAATGTGCTGTCCAGGGACATATGAACTAATGGGATATTCATTTGAAATTAATCAGGCACAATAAAACATGGAGGTTTGTAGGATAACATTGGTTTGTCCTTTCTCCCTGGCCTCAGAGAGCTTGGTTTTGTTGGATTGCACTAATTCACAGTGCTCCTGAGGCCCTCCCATTCCTCTGTGTTTATCTTTAACCTCTTCTCTGTGCTCTCTTCCCCAACCAGTTAATTACCATTTTCCCCTAAGCAGTACCTTTGACTTGTATAGTCGAATTCCTCAAAAATCTCTAGATTTGTATTTGTAAGTGAAATATTGCTTTTCTCCTTCCTTATGTCCTTCTGCATAGTTTACTTCAGAGCAGTGTCCTTTTTGTATAGACACAGGAAGACAGTTCTTGCTATGCTTTTGTAACTTGGGAGTTAATTAACTCAAAATGATATTCACTCCTGGGCATGTGTTTTCTCAACTTAAGCCTCATTTGCCCTTAGTTCCTAGAATCCCAAAAGCAGATTCTCGAAGAGGAACTGGACGGACCGAGGGTAAGCTCTGAGCTACCCTGGCATCAAAACGGGCAAACCAAGCACCATAATGCTTAACTATAAGTTAAGAGCATGGTCATGGACAAATTCTGTCATGATCCAAAGAGTAACAACTGTATTAGGACCCTGCTATGGTTAGGAAAGTCTAATCTGGTCTGAGCATTGTAGCCTGAGATCTATAGTGAGATGTTCCCAGGAGAACCACCCTACAAGCTTAATATATCTCTTACTGTGTCCATATAAAAAGGCTTATATTAAGAAGTAGAATGAATGTGAATGTTTAAACAGTTAATGGAATAAAGAAAGGAGAAACACACCTCTAGGTGGTATTTCACCCTTGAGGGAATCTCCTGGCTGCAGGAGATCAGGAAGGGCTTTCATATGTTGATTGTGCTACTGGACGTAGGTGTGGTTGTTACTCCTAATGTTTGAGGATTGGCTCTAGACCAAGACAGTGAAATGGCATGTGAAGAGACTAGCATGGGGAACAAGAGGAGACAGGAAGGGGGGCAGTGTGAGACTGGAACTGGGTGCTTATTGAGACTGGAACAGGCACGTGGGGAGAATGGAATAAATGACAACTGAACACCGACCATCCTGGCGGCCCTGTTTCTTCCTTCTTACATCTGTTGGCAGTAGCCACAGGCAGAGGTGGGGAAGTGGCATATGGCTAACAAAAGCATGTGGCAGGTAAGAGTGACTGCCACAGCAGCCAATCACTTATTCACTTTTTTTATAGTTACAAAGCTGTCATGTTTGAGTTTCAATCATACAATCATCAAACACCTATCCCTTCACCAGTGCACATTTCCATCACCAAAATCCCCAGTATCCACGCCCCACCCATCAACTCCCTTTCCAACCCTTCCCCTGCCTGTGTGGCAGACAATTTCCCCCATACTCTCTCTCTACTTTGGTTACATTTGAGATTTTGATACCAGTCTCACCATCACTCAAAACTGCCGAAAAGGCAATGGTAGACAATTCTTTTATATTGCCTGTTATGGATAGAATATAATGTCCAGGAAATTGTGTCATTCTCTTCCAGGAGATTTAATTTATAGTCTTTGGGTCTTGGCTGTTGATGAGATTACATGGCACTGGGGGCATTTGTGGGTGTGACTGCCAAGCTACTGGAAAACTGGGAACCTGAGTGGAGGAGGCCAAGTTCCAGTTTGAGCAAGCTTGGAGATATCAATCACATGTTTCCATATATCTGGATTTTCCTGCCGGTCCGCTCTCTAGCGAGGTTCATCCTGTCCTGGGTGAGGCTCCTCTGAGTGTGTGGAAAGTGGCCTTGGGCATAGAGATGGTTGGGTTCTGGAGGTTTTTGGATGCTGGGGTTCTATTTGGAGCAGGGAGAGAAACTCAACTCGCCCCCCTCTGAGGTGCCCTGGTGAAGACAGCCTGGTGCGGGTCAGGACATTCTGCAGCACTCTCTTCCAGAAGCTTTAGTTTATAGTCTCTGGGTCTTGGCCGTTGATGAGATTACATGGCATGGGGGCAGTTTGTGGGTGTGACTGCCAAGCTATTGGAAAACTGGGGACCTGGGGAGGAGGCCAGTTAGGCCTGTATCACAGAGGTAGGCGGGAACCCATGACTAAGAGTTCCAGGCCTGCTCAGATCGGGAGTGGGCCTCATTTTTTATTACACACAGGTGGTTACTCTTTGCCTTTGACTACTGGCTTCTTGGATCTTGCCTCCTGAAAGATGTATCCAGGCACCAGTATAGACCCCATCCTGTGGATTATTTTCCAGGAGAACAATTCATGTGAATGGGAGGATAAAGGCATGACTATTCACTGGGCTCCTTCTCTAGAGAGCAGTGTAAGAATGTTGACAGAAAAGGTACAGGAGAAAAACAAGGCGACCCAAGAATTGAAGTCACAGCCTTCATTTCTTTTTCTTCTTTTTCTTTTTTTCACTTTTTAGTCACAATTAGTGATGCCCAGGGGTTACTCCTGGCTCTGCATTCAAGAATTAGTCCTAACGGGGCTTGAGGGACCATATGGGATGTCGGGGATCAAACCTGGATCGGTCGCGTGCAAGGCAAATGTCCTAGCCTCAGTACTGTCACTGTGGCCGCCAACCTTCATTTATTGACCTTTGGTATCTTGTCTGATAATTGACAAGAATTGACAACATGGAGAATGTCTCATGTTAATTTACTGAACCCTCTACATGTTTTCAAATATCAAATGAATAATGCCTGGTATCACATAAAAATCTGTTCACTTAGTGACCTGTAAGCTTTTCCTTTTTGATCAATTCTCTTACCCGTACCTACTTCCTTAAAACACATTACTTTATATTATTAAGGCATACTTTTCTTTAGCACTTTAATTTAGGGGTCTTTTACTATGCTGCCCTCAGCTTGACTCATTTGAAGAATATATTTTACCTTTAATATTCATATCAAAAGTTATAGTGTTAGATCTTTTATCATCTTAGAACAAAGTGGTAACTCCCTCTTTTATGTTTCTGCAAGCTCTATGAAGCAGGGATTACTAATTTTCATATTGATACAATGCTAGCTTCACCGAGAGATTAAGTGCCAATTTTTAATCTCAGTGACAACAAATTTGAAGTTTTCCACCCATACAAAGTCCTTTTGTTGATGGTAAGATGGGTGCAGTTATATGTTCTGTCCCAGGGAGTCATTCAAGACACAGAACTGATGGTGGCTCTAATATCATCTTCAGAATTCATATACTGCTCAGTAATTAGAGAAGAGACAGAAAATAATACAACTTAAGTGAGTTTTGTGGGCCAGGTCTGTAAAGCAGCATGACATTCTATTTACTTTATGTTTTCTGGGTTGGAGAGATAGCACAGCGGGTAGGGTGTTTGCACTGCACGCAGCTGACACAGGTTCAATTTTCCCCCCCTCTTGGAGAGCCCGGCAAGCTACTGAGGAGAGTATCTCACCTGCACAGCAGAGCCTGGCAAGCTACCTGTGGCATATTTGATATGCCAAAAACAGTTACAAATCTCACAGTGGAGACATTACTGGTGCTCGCTCAAGCAAATCGATGAGCAACGGGATGATAGTGACAGTGATATGGTGAACAATATCTAACTATAAAGAACCTTGAAAAAAAAGAACCTTGAGATACAAACTCTAGTTATATGTGAGGGAAGAAGGTAGGATTTTTATGAATACACAGTTGTTTATAGAAGCCACATTGCTTTAAGTCATTGAGTATTTAGCACTATGACTGGGAGGCTGTGACCACATTAGATTATGACTGAAATCCTAAAACTAGATTGTGACATCATAATCTAATAGTATCTTAGTGTTCCAATTAAGCATGGGCACATCACATATGCAATAAAAACTGGATGGTCTTTATGGTAATTATTTCCTGGAGATATTGCTGTTCCAGGTAAGTCTTTGGTTCAACTAATCTTTTGAGGACTATTAATTCTCTAGTTAAAAACTTCTGATCATGATTTCCTATCTGGCCCTCCTCTTTAATTCAAACTTTCTCTGATTACCTGTCATATGTATTTTAGAATTCTTGGATGCTAAACCTCAATTTCTGTGTATCTTGAACCTTTGTATGCGATAATCTATCTTGACAATTTTTCATCTACTTTCCCACAAAAATGAATACCATTTATGCAACATTTTCCAGTTTCATGTATGGTTACGTATCTTCTGACCTATTATTTCTGCAGAGTGTAAATTAATAGGATTGGGGAGTTGTCAATGTCTTAGCCAACATTTGTGTTTTTAATACTTAATCTAGTCTAGTCAAGCCAACTTAAGTTCAGTTACCAACCATTATGGAGCCAATAAACATATTTTTAATTTGGAGACAGATTTCTAAAGTCCTAAAGAGAATTAATGGTAACCAGAAAATGTGTTTTGTTTTCTTGAAAAATGTTCCATAGATGTAGGTCCACTCAGCCACACATTACTGTTCCTTGGGCATTTCTGATATGTGAAAAAATGTCATATGTAGAATAACTAGATAATACTGGCACTTCTGAATTGGTCTTGGGAATCATATTGATAATTCAAGGAACAGTATTTTTCTAAGGGGCATAAACTAATTTGTAGGTTGGACATTGTATAAAATGAGCCTAGAGTAATTTTTTGAAATAACCATAGTAGTTTTTGAAAGGTGCCACTCTCTTTTCTCTTCTGTTTCAATGTCATTCTTTTCTTTCTTTGTTTTTGTGGGTGATACTCAGTCTGTGGTGCTCAAGGTTTACTCCTGGATCTCTGTGCCCAGGGATCACTTCTTGAAGGCTCAGGGGACATTATGGAGTTCCAGGCATCAAATCCAGGTTGGTAGCATGCAAGGCAAGCACCCTACCTGTAGGATAACATAGCCTCAGGTAGTTTAGGTTTATTGCGTTACTCCTGTTACAGTGCTCCCATTCATCTGTGTTTATTTGTAGCTTCTTTCTTAGTGTTCTGTTGACTTGTAAATATTGTTTTTCTCTTCTCCTTGAGTCCTTTTCATAGCTTATTCAGAGCAATGTTCTTTTTGTGTGGATACAGGAAGATTTAGCAAATGCTATGCTTTTGTAACCTGGGAGTCATTTGACTCTACATGATATTTTCCTCCTGGGCATCAGTTCTCTCGACCTAAGCCTCAGCTGCCCTTACTTCCTAGCTCCAAAAGCAGGGTCCCGACGAGGGACAAGATGGACCCAGGACAAGCGGTGAGCTATGTGCTACCCTGGCATCGAGATGGGCCTGGCCAAAGTGCCTAATGCTTAACTATAAGTTGGTCATGGACAAATGCTGTCATGATCCAAAAAGTAATAACTAGATTAGGACCCTGCTAGGGTTAGGAATGATTAATCTGGCCTGAGTGCTGTAGTCTGAGTCTGTGGCAAGATGTTGCCAGGAGAGCAGTCTTGCAAGCCTCAATGTATCTCTTGCTATGTCCATACAAAAATAACTAGTATTAAGATGTTAATGAGTGTTTGGACTGAGGAAAGAAGAAAAACACCTTAAGAGTCAGGAAGGGCTTTGGAATGCTCAGCCCTCAGGAAGGGCTTTCTTATGATGATTTTGCTACCTGGCTGTGTTTCGACTGAGGGCAAGGGGGAGAGAGAAAGAGGGAGGAGAGAGACAAGAGGATCCAGAGGCTGCAGTAGATCCAGAGAGAGGACGGAGCTCTGAGTGCGGGAGATGAGAAAGATGGAAGATTGAATAAATGGTAACGAATCAGCAACCAGCTTGGTCTTCTTCCTTCCGTTGCCTGCCCTTGACCAACAACCACACACAGCGGTTCCGAGCACTGAACACGGGTGGTGAGACAGAGCCGCCCGGAGAGCCCGAGAGTGCACATGCCTGTTGGCATGCTTTAGTTTTTTACACCTACCCGCTGTATTGCTATCACTCCGGCCCCTGCAAGGTGGTTCTTTACCCATCCTCTGCACAGATATGGAGCTCAGTTCTCCTAAGTTTTCTCCCCCCATCCTTGATCACACCTACACATATCGTTTCTGTCGCTAGGTAAAATGACAGTTAATATATCTGTTCTCTTCCACATACTTTCCCCTTAAGTCCTTGTGACAGGAAGGGAAAGGAATTAAAAGTCTAATCTTATGAGTAAGTAGTTAAAGTGACTAGTCATTCCTATTGGGAAGCTGCTCACTTTGACAATGCTGAATGGCAATGCTAAATGTATTCACTTTTTTTCAGACTCAGATCCTTTCATCCCATAGAATTGGATCACAGATAACTAGATGCAAGATCATGTTCTATTTATTTTTAAATCTTTCTGAGGGGTTAATGCCCAACTGGCCATCATATCGTAACTCCTGATAGTGCTCAAGGGACCATATTGCCCCAATGACCAAAACTGAGGCTTCTATATGTGAAACATGCACCTCAGCACTTTGAGCCATCTGTTTGGCCTTATAAACTTATTTAGATGAGCATGTGAAAATCTGTCCAACTTAACACACTGTAGAAGTAAAAACTGAAGGCCTAAATGAAGAAAACCCATGAAAATAAAGAAAATCACTGGGCTTTGTATTTACTGAAAGGGAAACTCATTAAATAATCCCTTTCTCTAATATCTTGATGGTAAAATGTCTGCATGCTATAGATTGGTGACGATTATAGCTTTGTGGAGGGAAACAAGACTAATTCTAGAGAAAGATGACACAGGCGTAGTCATTGTAGCCATTTTTTTGAGAAATATGAATTGGAGAAACTAAAGTATGTACCTTTATCTAATCTGTAAGTAAACAAGTGTTGAGTTTGGGTTGGGGAACAGAATCTGTGACAAAATAGATAACTTGAAATATGGCAGACAGTGGTGGGGAGGGATTGAGAGGGAGGAGAGAAAGAGACAGAGAGTATGATTTTTTTTAAAGTTGGCTCCATATACTTTTTGCATTTAAAAGAGAGGATAATGTTTATTTGGATTAACGGAGAAAACAAAGGGAAATATAAAAATCTGTAAATTCTGCTCCTAAAATGTTTGTGTCAAATGTCTTTTTTGTGAATTAAAAGTTACCTGAGGTTATTTATTTGACAAACTGAAAATAAAATCAACTAACAACAGGTGAAAAGCTTAATTTTGATCATTTTATGCAAACAATTTCATGAAGCAATTTTCCTTCCTTGCCTGTGAAAACCCTTTCTGAGTCATCAGAGATTCCATAATTCTAGTGTATCACTATAGGAAAATCCCAGATAGATTGTGCACACACATACACACAGACCCTTTTAAAGTCAGTTTGATAGGCATTACTCTGAGGTGAGAGACTCTTCTGACAATCAATTTTAGAATACTGATATTGGAACTTCAAATAATTGAGTTTGAACACTATACATTTTCCAACCCAGGACAACAAAGAAAGGAAAGAATTTTGATTACAGTTGGAAATTCCTTGATAGTAATAGGTATATTCAGGTATTGCAAGTCATTTTGGTTCAGCCTTGGGAGGTTATAGGAATCCAGGAATTTATCTATTTCTTCTAGGTGTTCTTGCTTCATGGCATACAGACGTTCAAAGTAGTCTCTAATGATCTCTTGAATTTCTTTGGTTTCTGTTGTTATGTCCCCCTTTTCATTTCTGATTTGGTTTATTAAGGTTCTCTGTCTTTTTTTGTGAGACTTCTAGTGGTTTATCAATCTTGTTTATTTTCTCAAAGAACCAGCTCTTGGTTTCATTGATCTTTCGGATTGTTTTTGGGTTTTCATGTCATTATTTTCTGCTCTAAGTTTTATTATTTCTTTCCTTCTGACTGGTTTGGGCTCCTTTTGTTGGTCCTCCTCTAGGGCCTTGAGCTGTGAGCTCAAGTTATTTATGTGGGCCCTCTCTTTCTTCCTGAGATATACTTGCAGAGCTATAACTTTTCCCCTTAAAATGGTTTTAGCTGCGTCCCACAGGTTCTGTTGCTCATGTCTTCATTCTTATTTGTTTCCAGGTATCTTTTGATTTCTTCCTTGATTTCCTCTCTGACCCACTCATTGTTCAACATTGAGTTTTTAAATTTCCAGGTATTTCATTTTGTTTTCTGCACCTGTGCATGATTAACTTCTATCTTCAGTGCATCGTGATCTGAAAAGATAGTTGATACAATTTCTATCTTCCTAATTTTATTGAGGTATATTTGTGGCCCAGAATTGGTCTATTTTGGAAAATGTTTCATATGCACTGGAAAAGAATGTGCATTCTTTTTTATGGAGATACAAAGTCCTGCATAGATCTATTAGCCCTCTTTCTTCTATTTCATTCTTCAAGGCCAGTGTTTCCTTGCTGAGTTTTAATTTTGTTGATCTACTCAGAGGTGATAAGGCGGTGTTGAAGTCTCCAACCACTATTATGTTGCTAGCAATGTCTTCCTTAAAATCTGTTAGCAGTTGTTTTAAGTACTTAGCTGGTTCCTCATTGTGTGCATATATGTTTAGGAGAGAGATTTCTTCCTGATTTACATATTTCTTGATTAATAAAATATGGACTTTGCTGTTCCTTCTAAACTTTTTCAACCTGAAATCTATGTTTTCTGATACTAGTAAGGCAACACGGGCTTTTATAAGGGAGTTGTTTGCTTGCAGGATTGTTTCCCATACTTTAATGTTGAGTCTTTACTTGCTCTGTTTTGATGTGTTTTTTGTAGGCAGCAGAATGTTGGGTTCAGTTTCTGAATCCATTTTACCACTCTGTGTCCTGATTGGTACATTTAGACAATTGACATTGAGAGAGATTACTGTTATAGGTTTTGTGTCATCTTTCTGTTTGGGTTTGTTGTGCTTTTAAGGCTTTTTCTTGTCTTACAGTAGCCCCTTTAGTCACTGTTTTAAGTTTGGTCTTGAGTCTATGAAATTCCTGAGCTCTTGTTTACCCATTAAATAGTGTATCATTCCTCCAAGTTTGAGTGAGAGTTTTGCCGGATTAAGTATTCTTAGTGAGGTGTTCATTTCATCGAGTTTTTATCACTATATCCCACCATTGTCTTCAGGCTTGGAGGGTTTCCTCTAATAGGTCTGCTGTAAATGTAAGGGGTTTTCCTTTATGCGTGATTTCTTTCTTTGATCTTGCTCCTTGCAGTATTGTGTCTCTATATGTGGCATCCATCATTCTGACTATGATATGTCTTTACGTCTTTTTATTAGGGTCTATTTTAGTTGACTCCCTTCAAGCTTTTTGGATCTGGATGCCTGCATTCTCCAGTTCTGGGAACTTCTCAGCAATGATATCTTTAAATGTGGCCTTTTTTCATTGGGGTTGCCCCCCTTTTCTTCTGGTACTCTGAAACTCTAATGTTGTTCCTCTTGGATTCATCCCCTAGGTTTCTTATTTGCCCTAGAGCTATTTTGAGGTCTTTTCCCATTGTTCATGGTTCCTGTAAGCTTTTTGCAGCTCATCTTCAAGCTCACTGATTCTGTCTTCAGTTGTATCCATTCTACTGTTGAGGGCACACACTGAGTTTTTAATTTCATCTACTCAATATTTTATTAGTGACACTTCTGATTGTAGCTTTCCTATTTTTTCTCTCATTTCTTCCTGTATTTTCTTGGCTGTCCATTCCACTGTTTCTTTCATGTCCTCCTTTAATTTACTAGATGTTTGCTCCAATGTGTCTTTGAGTTCATTGAACATCCTTAGCGTTTCATCTCTGAATTCTTTATTGGAGATATCATATTTGTGAGTAACCCCTGTTGAATCTTCTGGACTCTTTTTCTTCATCCTTTTGTCATGGTAGGTATTTACACTGTTTCTTCATGTTGTGGTTGTACGGAGGTAGGACATTCCAGTTCACTAGCACTGTTCCTTCTTACTGCGAGAACAGATTCTGGATGAGCTCAGTCGATGGTGGTCGCCTTTTTCTCCTTTTAGAACACATCCTTTCTCTCAGGTGTTTCTCCATGACTTATGTGAGGCCTCTAGTGAAGGTTCTGAGGATGTGTTCTTCTATATTGGGCTTGTACAGCTTCTTGTGGTCATCAGTATTTTGGTAAAATTGGACTAGGTTTTTGTTCACCATTATTTTGGCACAATTGGAATAGGCTAGTGGCCTATTGGCCTATTTTCTTTGAGATATCCAGGGAGTTCTCCACAGAATTAGGTAATGGGGACTGAGATGTGAGTCCAGAGTGCTGGGAGAGGGAAAAATGACTGTGGCCATGTGAGCAGAGGCCACACCCTCTGCTCTGAAGGCCACATGCACTACCGCAGAGTCTACACCCCCTGTCGGCCCACAAGATGCTGGGACGAGTTCAGTCCCGTTGCCAGGCGCTGGAAGGCTGCGGCTGAGAGTAGGATGCACGGGCCGTGGCACACGCACGGGGACTGGGGCGCTTCCTTTCTCATCTTGTAGACTGTGTTTGTATTTTGGTCACTGTTTTTTGAGGTGCAGAAGCCTCTTAATTTAAGAGAGCCTCATTTTTTAAATTTTTTTAAAATTTTTTTATTAAGTCACCATGTGGAAAGTTACAAAGTTTTCAGGTTAAAATCTCAGTTATACAATGCTTGAATACCCATCCCTTCACCAGTGCTCATATTCCACCACCAAGAATCCCAGTATAGCTCCACCCCGCCCCCCACACCCCTAACACCCACGCCCCTAGCCCCCCCCACCCTTAGCCTCCCCCGCCTGTGTAACTAATAAATTTCACTTTACTTTCATTTTGATTGCATACAATATTTCAACAAAACTCACTATTATTGTTTGGAGAGTCTCTCCCCTAAAGTCAGACCTGCTGAAAAGGAAGCATTAGATAATTTGTTTTCCATTGCTGAGGATGAAGAGGTATGAGGTTGAGTGACCACACTTAGCGGCCTCTCGGTTTTGGGTTTCTGTATTTTAGTATTTTAGTAGCTAAGTCCAGAGAGATATCTGCCAGAAGTTGCATCGTTGCCAACTTGTACTTCTAAGTTACATTATATTCCAATATGAGTGCAATCTTTCTATGTTTGTCTCTTTCTTTCTGACTCATTTCACTCAACATGATACTTTCCATGTTGATCCATTTATATGCAAATTTCATGACTTCATGTTTTCTGACAGCTACATAGTATTCCATTGTGTAGATGTACCAGAATTTCTTTAACCAGTCATCTGTTTTGGGGCACTCTGGTTTTTTCCAGATTCTGGCTATTGTAAACAGTGCTGCAATGAACATAGAAATACATATGCCATCTCTACTATACTGTTTTGCCTCTCCGGGATATATTCCCAGGAGTGGTATTGCTGGGTCTAATGGAAGCTCAATTTTTAATTTTTTGAGAATCGTCCATATTGTTTTCCAAAAGGGCTGAACCAGTCAGCATTCCCACCAGCAGTGAAGAAGAGTCCCTTTCTCCCCGCATCCACGCAAACACCGGTTGCTTTTGTTTTTTGGGATGTGGGCCAGTCTCTGTGGTGTGAGATGATATCTCATGGTTGTTTTGATCTGCATTTCCCTGATGATTAGTGATGTGGAACATTTTCTCATGTGCCACTGAGCCATTCGGATTTCTTCTTTAGGAAAGCTTCTGTTCATTTCATCACCCCATTTTTGATCGGGTTGGCAGTTTTCTTTTTGTGGAGTTCAACCAGTGCATTGTATATCCTTGTTATCAACCCTTTATCGGATGGGTACTGCATAAATATCCTTTCACATTCTGTAGATTGTCTTTGTACTTTGATCACTGTTTCTCTTGAGGTGCAGAAGCTTCTTAGTTTGAGATAGTCCCATTCATTTATCTCTGTTTTCACTTGCTTGGCCAGTGGCGTGTCAGCTTTGAAGATACCTTTGGCTTCAATGTCGTGGAGGGTTTTGCCGACCTTGTCTTCAATGTACCTTAGGGATTCTGGTCTGATGTTGAGGTCCTTAATCTATTTTGATCTGACTTTTGTACATGGTGATAGGTGGAGGTCTTAGCCCATTTTTTTTGCATGTAGCTGTCCAGTTTTGCCAGCACAATTTGTTAAACATGCTTTCCTTGCTCGACTTCGCCTTTTTTGCTCCCTTATCAAAGATTAGATGGTCATATACTTGGGGTTATGTGTCAGAGTATTCAACCCTGTTCCATTGGTCTGCGGCTCTGCCTTTGTTCCAGTACCAAACTGTTTTAATGACTACCACTTTGTAGTAGAGTTGGAAGTTGGGGAGGTTGATTCCTCCCATTTTCTTTTTCCCAAGAATTGCTTTAGCTATTCGTGGGGGCTTATTGTTCCATATGAATTTCAGGAGCGCTTGCTCCATTTCTTTGAAGAATGACAAGGGTATCCCTATAGGGATCGCATTGAATTTGTACAATGCTTTGGGGAGAATTGCCATTTTGACAATATTAATTCTTCCAATCCATGAGCAGGGGATATTTTTCCATTTCCTCATGTTTCTTTTATTTCCTGAAGTAGCTTTTTGTAGTTTTCATTATACAAGTCCTTTACCTCCTTAGTTAAGCTGATTCCGAGGTATTTGATTTTTTGAGGCACAATTGTGAACTGGATAGCTTTTATCATGTCGCTTTCTTTTCTCTCACTATTTGCATACAAGAAAGCCATGGATTTTTAGGTATTGATTTTATAGCCTGCAACTTTACTATACGAGTCTATTGTTTCTAGGAGTTTCTTGGTAGACGTTTTAGGGTTTTCTAAGTATAATATCATATCATCAGCGAATAGTGAGAGCTTGATTTCTTCCTTTCCTACCTGAATGCCCTTAATATCTTTTTCTTGCCTAATCGCTATTGCAAGTACTTCCAGTACTATATTGAACAGAAGGGGAGAGAGTGGTCATCCATGTCTTGTCCCTGTTCTCAGTGGGAAGGGTCTTAGTTTTTCCCCATTGAGGATGGTGCTTGCTGTACGCTTGTGGTAGATGGCTTTGACTATATTGAGGAAGGTCCCTTCTATACACATTTTGGCGAGAGTTTTCATCATAAAGGGGTGCTGGATCTTGTCAAATGATTTCTCTGCATCTATTGATATGATTATATGATTTTTATCTTTCCATTTGTTGATATGATGGATTATGTTGATTGATTTCCGGATGTTAAACCATCCTTGCATCCCCGGGATGAATCCCACTTGGTCATGGTGTATGATCTTTTTAATGAGTTGTTGAATTCTGTTTGCTAATATTTTGTTGAGAATCTTTGCATCTGTGTTCATCAGGGATATTGGCCTGTAGTTTTCTTTTTTTGTGGTGTCCTTGTTTGTTTTTGATATTAGGGAGATGTGAGCCTCATAGAAACTGTTTGGGAGGGTTTCTGTTTCTTAAATTTCCCAGAAAAGCTTGAGAAGAACTGGCAATAGGTCCTCTTTAAATGTTTGGAAGAATTCGCTAGTGAATCCGTCTGGGCCTGGGCTTTTGTTTTTGGGAAGACTTTTGATTACCGTTTCAATTTCCTTGATGTTAATAGGACTATTCAGGAACTCCAGGTCTTCTTGGTTCAGCCTTGGGAGATTATAGGAATCCAGGAATTTATCCATTTCTTCTAGGTTCTCTTGTTTCGTGGCATACAGATTTTCAAAATAGTCTCTAAATCTTTTGAATTTCATTGGTTTCTGTTGCGATGTCCCCCTTTTCATTTCTGATTCGACTTATAAGTGTTCTTTCTCTCTCTTTCTTTGTGAGTCTTGCTAGTGCTTTATCAATCTTATTTATTTTCTCTCAAAAAAACAGCTCTTGGTTTCATTGATCTTTCGAATTGTCTTTTGGTTTTCCATGTCTTTAATTTCTGCTCTAAGTTTTATTATCTCTTTCCTTCTGCCTGGTTTGGGCTTCTTTTGTTGGTCCTTTTCTAAGGTCTTGAGCTGTGAAGTCAAGTTATTTATGTGGGCCCTTTCTTCCTTCCTGAGATATGCTTGCAGAGCTATAAATTTTCCCCTTAAAACGGCTTTAGCTGAGTCCCACAAGTTCTGGTAGCTCGTGTCTTCATTCTCATTTTTTTCCCGGCACCTTTTGATTTCTTCCTTGATTTCCTTCCTGACCCACTCATTGTTCAACATCGAGCTATTTAATTTCCAGGTGTTTGATTTATTTTTCTGCATCTGACCATGATTAACTTCTATTTTCAGTGCATCATGGTCTGAAAAAATAGCTGGTACAACGTCTATTTTGTTGATTCTGTTGAGGTATGTTGCGTGGCCCAGTTCATGGTCTATTCTGGAAAATGTTCCAGGTGCGCTGGAAAAGAAATTGTATTCCATTTTTTTTTGGATATAGAGCCCTGTATAGATCTATTAGCCCTCTCTCTTCTATTTCTTCCTTCAAATCCATTATTTCCTTGGTGAGTTTTAATCTTCTTGATCTGTCCAGAGGTGATAGGGCGGTGTTGAAGTCTCCAACTACTATCGTGTTGCCCACAATGTCCTTCTTAAGGTCTGTTAGCAGCTGTTGTAGGTATTTAGCTGGTCCCTCATTGGGTGCATACACGTTTAGGAGTGTGATTTCTTCCTGCTGTACATATCCCTTGATTAATAAAAAGTGTCCTTCACTATCCCTTCTAATCTTTTTCAACCTGAAGTCTATGTTGTCTGATACTAGTAAAGCCACCCCAGCTTTTTTGAGCGAGTTGTTTGCTTGAAGAATTGTTTTCCATCCTTTGACTTTGAGTCTGTGTTTGTTCTAGCTATTCAGATGTGTTTCTTGCAGGCATTAGAATGTTCGGTTGAGTCTCTGAATCCATTTTGCCAGTCTGTGTCTCTTAATTGGTGAATTAAGACCATTGACATTGAGAGAGATTATTGTCATAGAGTTTTGTGCCATCTTTCTGTAAATATTTGTTGTGCTTGTTTGGGTTTTTCTTGTCTTATATTAGCCCCTTTAGACCTTCTTTTAGGTTTGGTTTAGAGTCTATGAAGTTCCTGAGTTGTTATTTATCCCCAAAGTAGTGTATAATTCCTTCGAGTTTGAATGAGAGTTTGGCCGGATAAAGTATTCTTGGTTAAGCATTCATCTCATTGAGTTTTTTTCACTATATCCCAACACTGCCTTCGAGCTTGAAGGGTTTCCTCCGATACGTCTGCTGTGAACCTAAGGGGTGCTCCATTGTATGTGATTTCCTTCTTCGACCTGGCGGCTTGCAGTAATGTGTCTCTATCTGTTATGTCCATCATCCTAATTATGATATGTCTGGGAGTTTTTCTGTTAGGGTCTCTTTTAGCCAGTACCCTTCTGGCTCCTTGAATGTGGATGTCTGCATTGTCCAGCTCTGGGAACTTTTCAGCAATGATTTTTTTGACTTTGGCTTTTTCATTGGGGTTGGTTCCCTGTGGTTCTGGTAGTCCAATGATTCTAATGTTGTTCCTCTTGAATTCATCCCCTAGGACTCTAATTCTCCCTAGAGCTATTTTGAGGTCTCTCCCCATTGATTGTTGTTGCCTATGGGCTTCCTGTAGCTGATCTTCAAGCTCACTGATTCTGTCCTCTGCTGCAGTCATTGAGGGCACCCACTGAGATTTTTAATTCATCTACGGAATACTTGATTTGTGACATTTCCTTCTGTAGTTTTTTTCTTTCTGTTCTCATTTCTTCCCGTAATTTCTCAGCTGTCTGTTGTATCGTTTCTTTGAGGTCCGCCTTTAATGTAACAAATACCTTG
Source organism: Sorex araneus (assembly GCF_027595985.1). Classification (NCBI taxonomy): domain Eukaryota; kingdom Metazoa; phylum Chordata; class Mammalia; order Eulipotyphla; family Soricidae; genus Sorex; species Sorex araneus. The sequence continues at coordinate 108,384,923 of NC_073313.1, forward strand.
TCAAACTTTCGATTGAGTTGATTGAACATCTTGAGGATTTCAGCTCTGAATTCTTTATTGGAGAGCTCCAGTTTGTAGGTAAGGTCTAGTGATGCATCGAGACTCTTTTCTTCGTCCTCCCCTTGTGGCGGGGATTTGCGCTGTTTCTTCATATTGCTGTGGTAGTATGGCAAAGGGGCCTTAAAGTTCACCTCTGGTTGTGGAAAAGGATTCTAAATGGGCTTGGTGAGTGGTGATCAAATTCTTCTGTACTCCCTCTAGAAGATGTCCCTCTCTGATGTTCCTCTATTATTTATGTGAAAGTTCAAGCAATACTTTTTGAGAGTGAGGTCCGTTAGGTTTGCCTTGAATAGCTACTTCTACTCATTGGTAGTTTTTGAAATTTGGAATTAGCTTGGAACTTATTTAGGAAGTATTTTAAGGCCCTCGAAGATGATAATCAGGGATATAGGTGATTAATATTGAGAAGTACCAAATAATTGCTTGGTATTTGAAAAAAAAAAATAACTGTGGCCGCGTTAGCGTCCGCTGCTCTGGAGGATGCCACGCCCACTCTTTGAAGCCATGCCCACCTTTTGAAGCCACGCCCACTTTGTTGAGGCCACGCCCACTAACAAAATGTGGCTGGGTGACCTCAGGGGGTGGGGAGGTGCAGGCGCAGATGGGATGGCGCCCGTTCACTCCACTAACCTGAAAAGGGGTGCAGAGCTGTGGGCCAGCGCTGGAAGGTTGTGAGGGTCTAGATGGGCGGTGCTCAGGAAAGGTAGAGCCAGGGTCCGAGGAAGACGGCGCGGGGCGGGGGGGCGGAGGTGCAGGTGCAGATGGGATGGCGCCCATTCACTCCACTAACCTGAAAAGGGGAGCGGAGCAATGGGCCAGCGCTGGAAGTGGTGAAGGTCTAGATGGGCGGTGCTCAGGAAAGGTGGAGCCAGGGTCCGAGGAAGACGGCGCAGGGGGGGGGGCGGAGGTGCAGGCGCAGATGGGATGGTGCCCGTTCACTCCACTAACCTGAAAAGGGGAGCCGAGAATCTCATTTTTTTTAAATCTCTGTTTCCACTTGCTTGGTCAGCAGCATTTCATCTTTGAAGATACCTTTTGCTTCAATGTTGTGGAGGGTTTTGCCGACTTTTTCTTCAATGTGCCTTATGGATTCTAGTATGATGTTGAGGTTTTTAATCCGTTTTGATCTGACTCTTGTGCATTGTGTTAGGTAAAGATCTGAGCTCATTTTTTGTATGAAGCAGTCCGGTTTTGCCAGCACCATTTGTTAAAGGGTTTCATTGCTCCACTTTACATTTCTCCTTCCCTTATCAAAGATTAGATGATCATATATTTGAGGGTGTTTGTTGTACCATAGTTTTTTTTTTACCAGTCATCTATTCTGGGCACTTGGGTTGTTTCCAGATTCTGGCTATTGTGAACAGTGCTGCAAGGAACATACAAGTACAGATGTCATTTGTGTTGTGTGCTTTTGCACTCCAGGGATATATTGCTAGAAATGGTATTGCTGGGTCATATGTAAGTTCAATTTGCAGTGTTATAAGGAATACACATATTGTTTTCCAAAAAGGCTGGACCAGTCAACATTCCTACCAACAGTGAATGAAAGCTCCTTTCTCCCCAGCATATGTGCCAGCACCGGTGGTTCTTATTCTTCTTAATGTATGCCAGTCTCTGTGATGTAAGGTCATATCTCATTGTTGTTTTGATTTGCATCTCCCTGATCATTAGCAACATAGAGCTTTTTATCATGTGCCTTTTGGCTATTTTTATTTCTTCTTTGAGGGAGTTTCTGTTCATTTCCTTTTCCCATTTTTTATGGGTGGAGGATTTTTTTCTAGTAAAGTTCTACCAGTGCCTCATGTATCTTGGATATTAACTCCCTATTTGATGTGTATTTGATAAATAAATTTTCCCATGCCATGGTCTAACTCTGTATATTGGTCATCATTTCTTTTGAGGTTCAGAAGCCTCTTATCTTAACATAATCCCATTTGTTTATCTTGGCTTTCACTTGTTTGGTCAAAGGTGTTGCATCTTTTAAGATGTCTTTGGTTTCAATTTCACGGAGGACTCTATGTTTTCTTTCATATATCTTTTAGATTCAGGTCTGATATTGAGTTATTTAATCCATTATGATCTAAATTTTGTGCCCTGTATTAAACAGAGATATGAGCGCATTTTTTTGCATGCAGCTTGTCCAGTTTTCCTAGCGCCACTTGTTGAAGGGGCTTTCATCACCTCACTTTATATTTCTTATCCTTTGTCAATGATAAAGTGATTATATATTTGAGAGTCTGTGTCAGGATAATCAAGTCTATTCCACTGATCTGCAGGTCAGAGTCTATCCCAATACCACTCCAACAGAACAAACACACTTTTAAGTTTGGTTATTGTACTTAGGGTGTCTTGATTGCAGCGTTGTTGACTCTGTGGTTTAGATATATCCATTTATCACACCTATACACAACCAACGTGACTGAGGCCAAGATTCATGACCCTATTACCTCTCTGTTTTTGATATAACTGTGATATACAAAGATATTGATAGTTGAAATTTAGGCATATAATATTTCAGCACTAATCCCACCACCAGTGTCAACTTTCCTACACCAATGTTCCCATATTCCCCCACCACAACACCACACCATCCCTGCATGTCAACTTGGCAGGCACATTACAAAGTTACAGTGGTTGCAGCTTAGAGCTAATATTTTCAGTTCTGTTCAGTCTTTGTTTTGGATACATGGCTATACCACTCACTAATATCACCCATATAACTGAAGTCATGAGGCTTGTTCACCCCTTACTTCTCAGTTTCTTCTTCTGTCTTGATTTCTTTCCTTCTCTGTCCTTCTACTCTCTAAATACTGAAGTCAAAGTGATCCAGGAATCCCCATTTTACTACAGAGCATTTACTCATCCAGTATATTTCATAGATAAATGAGATCATTCTATGTTTGTCTTTCTTCTTCTAGCTAACTTCATCCAACAGATCATCTAGTTCCAAGCAGGAGGAAACAAATTGCATGATTTTATCATTCCTTGCAGCTGCATAGTATTCCATTGTATAGATAAATATACAAAGATATATCACATGTTCATAATCCAACTATCTGGTCATTATACTAAGTGATGTTCATATGTCCTTTAGAGAGAGAGTTTTGCTGTACTGAGGGTAGATGCCCAGAAATGAAATTGATATGTCATATTGCAGTTCAATTCTATGCTTAGTGAGAACTCTCCAAACTCTTTTCTGTGTACTGGATTTTACCTGGCAACCTTCCCACCAGCAATGGATGAGAGTTCCTTTTTTCACCACACCCTCATAAATACAGATCATTACTACTATTTTTTAATATATTTTATTTTTATAAAGTGTTTCACAATAATTCATTACAGATAATATTCAAACACCAAACTCATCACTGTGCACCTTTCCACCACCATAAGAGAAAAGTATGTGAAGATTGCTTTATTTCATCCTAGAGCCATTTAAACCTTTATATAAGAGATTACAAGCATGTATGTTAAAACCAAACAAATGTGTGTTCTACTTTTGGTACATCAGTGGGCTAGAGTATAAGAAGTCGCACAGCCGGGAATGCATCCACGCGCTCCAGAAAATTTTGTGTTGCTCTCTTTTGGGAGCTTTATTCATAGTCTCTGGATCTTGGCTGTTGATACGATTATATGGATCTGGGGACAGTGTCTGGGTGCCAAGCTACTGGAAACTGGGGAACTGGGAGGAGGAGGCCCAGTCCTATTATAAGCGAGCTTGGAGATCTTAGTCACGGGGCCCGCATACCTGGGTTTTTCGGTAGGTTCCTGTTGGGGATGGGCTCAGGTACTTGCTGCCTTTGTCCCTGGAAACAGGAACTCATTGTGGAGAAACTTGGCGTGAGGGTGATCCATGCCTTGACAGCTGACATTGACAGGTGAATGAAGGGTCACCATGCTCTGGCAATCAGACTCGAGAGAAAAGCTGAAGAGCCACTATGCTCTGGTGGCTGGACCTGAGAGGAGGCTGGAGGGAAGGCTGGCCCGTATCTGCCTTGGCCAGGCCCAAGGCCACATCTCAAGTCTTGTTTCTCAGAGCTGAGATGAGGAACAGAAAATAAGTATCATTGTATCACTGTATCACTGTCTTCCCATTGTTCATCGATTTACTCGAGTAGGCACCAGTTACGTCTCCATTCGTCCCAGCCCTGAGATTTTAGCAGCCTCTCCTTACTCATCTTTCCCAACAATTGGAGGCTCTTTTCAGGATCAGGAGAATGAGACTATTATTGTTACTGTATTTAGCATAAAGAATATGCCAAGGGGAGCTTTCCAGGCTCTCCCATGTGGGCGGGATACTCTCGGTAGCTTGCCGTGCTCTCCAAGAGGCATATATATATATATATACATATATATGTGTGTATATATGTATATATACACACACACACATATATATATATTTCCCTTTATGATGATGTGTCCAGGAATATGTTCACTCATGCGGGAGGCTCGGCCTGAGAGTGTGGAAGTGGCCTGGAGCATGGTGGTGGTTGGGTAGTGGAGGCCGTTGCCAGATCTGGGTCCCTTGGGGTGGGTTGGGCTCTCACCCGCCCCCCTCCGGGGTGCCCCTGAAGCAGGGTCCGGTGGCATGGTAATGGGGGCCCCATTTTATGCTCCCTTCTGGGAGAAGCAGCCGTGAGTTCTGGAGTGTGGCTGATGAGGAGATTATCTGGGGCCAGCAGGAGGTGGCTTATGGATGTGACCCTCAGGTCGCCTGAGATTGGGGGAAGCAGATAGAAATAAATAATGCTTGCAAAAATAAAATTGTTTGCACAGCCTAATTATTATTGTCTACACAGATTTTTAACCTGCTGACTATTGCTAAAATTAGACTATATAAACCAGGTTGGATTATAATGAACTTGCTGTATGTTTCATACAGTCCCCCTACCCTATCTTTCAGCTCTCTTTTCCTCTCTGCCACTGAAGTTCGTCTTGGCTGCTTGGGTTGCAGCAGGTTCTCTCATAGGTGAGGCTCGACTGAGTTTGTGAATAGGGGCCTTGACCATTACTGCAGTTGGGTTCTGGAGGTTTTTGGCTACAGGGGTGAGAGGTTACTACTACTTTTAATATGTGAGATGGTATCTTTTTGTTATTTTGATTTTGATTTCTCTGATGATAAGGGATGCTGAACATTTTTTATGAGCCTGCTGGTTATCTGCCTTTTTTCCTCTTAGAGGTGTCTATTCATTCCCTATTTCCCCCTTTTATTAGGGTTTTTGAATTTTTAGTTGATATTTATGAGTACTTCATATTCTGTATACATATATGTATATTTTATGTATCCTTCATATGATATGCTGAATGAAATATAATCCTACGAAACTAAGGCATTGTAGTATCAGGGCCCTGTCTGTTCTTCAGAATCTTCATTTCACTCCCCCACAGGTCAGGACCTTCTTGAAGTGCATAGCTGCAGAGAAGCCATGATTTTTTCACCTTTTCATATCTAACCAGGAGCATACAAAAGCTTCCTAACTCTATTCACCTAGCCACAAAACAACACACAAGAAACATCTGCAACTTTGAAGTCACAACTGTGAAGTCACAACACAGAATCCCACCAGGTTAAGTGAGTGAAGATGGTAGCCCTGAAAACTCAACCACTAAAAGCGAGTTCTTTGACCTCTCTGAGAATTTTAGAGAGGTACTCTTGAAAATATTTAAGGATCTCAAAAACCAATAGAATGGAGAGCCAATAAAACACAAAGTTATGGGATCAAAAATGAGGACAATTTAAACAGAAATGACAGAACTGGAAAACAGTAGGCAAAACGAAAAACCCACTGGAAGTAACGGAAGAACAGCTTTTGGGGACAGAATCTGAGTCCCTACGTGACGTGCAGAAAATATCCAGATAGTAGCAGAAGATGGAAAAAATTCTCCAAATAAGCAAACAGTGGACAAGAAAAGTTTGAGATGAATTCAAGATGAATTCAAGTGGAACAACATAAGAATTATTGCGGTACCAGAGGACCAAGAAGGCAACCCTGAATGAAGAGACAATAGTCAAAACATCATTGCTGAAAAGTCTCTGAGTTGTATAGCACATGCACCCAGACACACTAGGCCTGAAGGGCAACCAGCTAAAAGAGATCAATATAAAAATACTCCAATACATATCATAATCAGAATGATGAAAATCAAACACAGACATAGACTACTGAAAGCAGCAACATCAAAGAGGGAAATTATATACAAAGTATTATCCTTAATATTTACAGAAAATTTACCAAATAGAATATTCCAGACTTGAAGACAGTATTGGGATATTGTGAAAAAAACTCTATGAAATGAATACCTCACTAAGAGTACTTGGTCAGATTCTCATTCGGATTTGAAGGAATGATACAGAACTTCATGGATATACTTTTGTCTGCAATCTAATTTGCAAGGAGATTCGAAACAGAATTTACAGAAGAGTTTCTCAAATTTTTTATTATCATGGCCCTTTTATAATTTTGTTTTCTTCCTGTGTCCCCTTATCGTAATATCTGCTTTTCATAGTATTATGCCATGGGCTCTATTCGTGCTTTTTATATAAAAAATCCCTATAGTCTCCTTGAAATAAGCTAGAATTTTCTTTTTAAAATTATTTATTTATTTATTTGTTCATTGAGTCACCATGAGATGCAGTTACAAAGCTTTCATGATTAATTTTCAGTCATAAAATGATCAAACATCCATTCCTCTACAAGTATACATTTTTTACCACCAATGTACCCAGTATCCCTCCTGCCAGCCCTACCCAACCCTACCCCCTACCTCTATGGCCGATAATTTCCTTCTTACTCTATCTCCACTTTGGAGAATTTTGGTTTGCAACACAGATACTGAGAGGCCATCATGTTTGGTCCTTGATCTGCATTCAGCACACATCTCCCATCCCGACAGATCCCTCCAACCATCATTGACTTAGTGACCCCTTCTCTATCCCAGCTGCCTTCTCCCCCAGCTCATGAGGCAGGTTTCCAAAACCATGGAGCAATCTTCCTGGCCTGAGGAAACTGGAGTTTTCTTTTCTTTTATTTCACCCCTGTGAAATAAACACAGGGGTGTCATATGGCCCTCAGTTGAGAAGCACTGCTACATGGTACTGCACCCTCAGGGCATGATCAAGTCTATAATTATGTATTGACTTCTCTGTTATCTCTTTAACTTTAAGGTATTAACTCTGAGTACCTTAAACTTTGTTCTTTCATTTTTGATTGTGAAAATTTTGAAGGTTACAGTAGATATCTTATGGAGTGAATTATCTTACCCAAAATTCATATACTGTAGCCCTAACTCTCAATGCACTTGGAGAAAAGTTGTTTAGAGAGATAATTGAAATGGAACGAATTTATAAGGGTTCAATGTAATAGAACTGTAGGTTTTTGTTGGAAATACACCAGAGAGTTGTATCTTTTCAAATATATGGAAAAAATACCATATAAAGACATGATGAGAAAGTGGTCATTTATGAGACAAGAAAATAGGTCATTGCCAAACAACAGCTTTGATGTCACTTTGATCTTGAACTGACTTTCATGCTAGAAGTGCGAGAAAACAAATATTTTTAAAGATGTTGTATGTGGACTTTTTCTATAGCAGCCTAAGCAGACTGAAAGCATACTAGTTTTGAAAAGAATGTTTTTTTTAAAAAATTTGGGGTTGGTTTGATTATACTCTAGTTATGCCAGAGTATTATGTGATAGCGTATTCTTCTTGGAGGTCACATACGAAAGCACCTAATAATGATCTGCTTTTCATTGGTGAAAATAATGCTAACCACTTGTTTTAAATGGTACCTGGTTTCTCCACTATAAAGTTATTATTTTTGCTCAGTACATACTGTACAATGTATGGAGAGACATTTAAAGATCATTTATGTAGCTTGTTGCTTATTGTTTTGATTATTTCATATTATTCAACTCTCCACACCATCATAGATGCTTTCTTTACAGAGATGCATCCTTCTCTAAAGTGGGAGTTCCTCCACTGACTGCACATTAATTGACTTCACAGCATTTTTCCTAATGCGTGATGATTTGCGGGTATTTTTAAATAGGGGAAACTCCAGTGGTACTTGGGAACCTGAGGACCACTCCCAGTGAAACTCTTCCTGGTAGTGCAGGCCTATGTGCTTGGCAGCTGAAGTGAGGCTCTTCTGCTCAGCTTCACTGAGCACAGCAAGGGTTACCTTGGTGGAACCAGACATGTGGCCTTCTCATTTGAGATATCTCTTCAGTCCCCTTTTTTGAGTTTTAATGTCTGTCTTCCACTGGACTCTAAGACTCATGAAAGTGGTGTCAACTTCTTATTGTTTTATCCCAGCATCAAATGAAGTCTGAGAACACAGTAAGTCAATAAATTCACTGTCATCCCATTGCTCATCGATTTGCTCGAGCGGGCACCAGTAACGTCTCTCATTGTGAGACTTAATGTTACTGTTTTTGGCATATCCAATATGCCACAGGTAGTTTGCCAGGCTCTGCTGTGCGGGCGTGATACTCTCGGTAGCTTGCCAGGCTCTCCAAGAGGTGCAGAAGAATCGAACATGAAAGTCTAACGCCCTACTGCTGTGCTATCGCTCCAGCTCGTCAATGAATTAGTGTTGATAAAATACATAAACGAAAAAATGAAAATATGTCTTTTGTGTAAGGAACATGGGTAGTATCTGACTTTGTTTCATTGGTGCACCCTTTTGTAGAGAAATACTCCTTTTACACTTTTTTCCCTTTTACTTTGACTAACTTTACAGTCCATGTTCTGTTTTCAGTCGGGGGGAATAAAGTTCCATGATCAGAAGGGTACTATGGTACGCCCTTTATTTATGTTTTTAAATGTCATTGAAACATAAGTAACAGTGCCTAAAAGTTTTAAAGGTTTGTTATAGAATATTATGAAAGTTAAAAACCAGAAAGTATATGTACTCGAAGAATCAGTATAAATATTTCTAATTAAGACAGTTATAGTAATAGTACACACTCAAAATGTCAAAGAGCAGGCACATTTCAGAAATAGTAGCTCCCTTTATGGTTTTAAATATACTTTTTATTCAATCATTTACTATTCAATGAAATTGAAATTAATCTAGTAAAGTCTACCTGGCGGATTTATGGATTCAATAAATCCATAATCAAGTAAGAGTGCCAGTACTCATTCTTAGAATAGTGATTGATAAGCAAGCCAAGGTCAAGCTACAGGTGATTGGATTCTGGAAAAAAAAACTTTTCTAGCTCCCCGGTTCTGCAGAATTAAACTGGATCTCTTCCTCGTAAAAAAGATTCAATTCTAAGCTGCCAATTTTTAAAATTTATATATTGTTTTGCTTTATTTGGGGGCCATGCTTGACTGCGCTCAGGGCTTACTGTGGCATCTGTGTTTTGGGATCTCTCCCGGTGGGGCCCAGGCAATGATAGATGGTGCCAGGGCTTCAACCCAGGTAGGCTGTGAACAAGGTATGTGCATTACCTAACTTCTTTACTACCTACCTGGCACACGTATGATCCATCTTGAACCAAATGTGCCTCTACCATCCCTCAGCCACAGACTTTAAAAAAGTTGGCTGTTAGCTTTTGTACCACAAAAGATACAGTGACCAGAACCCAAAGACTATCTACAGAATGGGAAAGGATATTTACACAATACCCATCAGATAAGGGATTGATATCAATGGTATATAAAGCACTGGTTGAACTCTACAAGAAGAAAACATCCAACCCCATCAAAAAATGGGGCGAAGAAATGAACAGAAACTTTACCAAAGAAGAAATACGAATGGCCAAAAGGCACATGAAAAAGTGCTCTACATCACTAATCATCAGAGAGATGCAGATCAAAACAACCACAAGATACCACCTCACACCACAGAGACTAGCGCACATCCAAAAGAACAAAAGCAACCGCTGTTGGAGAGGATGTGGCGAGAAAGGGACCCTTCTACACTGCTGGTGGGAATGCCCACTGGTTCAGCCCTTCTGGAAAACAATATGGACGATTCTCAAAAACTTAGAAATTGAGCTCCCATTTGACCTAGCAATACCACTGCTGGGAATATATCCCAGAGAGGCAAAAAAGTATAATCGAAATGGCATCTGCACATGTATGTTCATCGCAGCACTGTTTACAATAGCCAGAATCTGGAAAAAACCCGAATGCCCTAGAACGGATGACTGGTTGAGGAAGCTTTGGTACATCTATACAATGGAATACTATGCAGCTGTTAGAAAAAAGGAGGTCACAAATTTTTTATTTAAGTGGATCGGCATGAAAAGTTTCATGCTAAGTGAAATGAGTCAGAAAGAGAGAGACAGACATAGAAAGATTGCACTCATCTATGACATATAGAATAACAGAGTGGGAGACTAACACCCAAGAATTGTAGAAACAACTACCAGGAGGTTGACTCCATGGCTAGGAGGCTGGCCTCACATTCTGGGGAAAGGGCAACTCAGAGAAGGGATCACCAACTATAATGTAGTCGAAGGCCATGTGGGAGAAGGGAGTTGCGGGCTGAATGAGGGCTAGAGACTGAGCACAGTGGCCACTCAACACCTTTATTGCAAACCACAATAGCTAATTAGAGGGAGAGAACAGAAGGGAATGCCCTGCCACAGTGACAGGGTGGGGTTGGGGGGAGATGGGATTGGGGAGGATGGGAGGGATGCTGAGTTTACTGGTGGTGGAATATGGGCACTGGTGAAGGGATGGGTTCCTGAACTTTGTATGGGGGAAGCATAAGCACAGATGTGTATAAATCCGTAACTGTACCCTCATGGTGATTCATTAATTAAAAATAAATAAATTTATTAAAAAAAATAAAAAAACTAAAAAATAAAAAATAAATAAAAAAAAGTTGGCTGTTGGCAGAACTTTGAAGTAAACTAATCCTGTTTTGGGGATTTCTTATTTTGGCAGATTTTTCCTGCTTTTTTGGAATAAAAATCATTCTCTAGACCCAAGGACCTGATGTTGCAACACCATTACTTTATATTCCACAGATCAGTGCAATCTTTCTATGCCTGTCCCTATCTTTCTAACTCATTTCACTTAACATGATACTTTCCATGTTGATCCACTTATATGCAAATTTCATGAATTAATCTTTTCTAACAGCTATATGATATTCCATAGTGTATATGTACCAAAATTTATTTAACCAGTCAAAGGCAGTCTACAAAGTGGGAAAGGATATTCACCCAATACCCATCTGATAAAGGGTTGATATAAAGTATATACATGGTACTGGTTGAACTCCACAAGAAGAAAACATCCAACCCCATCAAAAAATGGGGTGATGAAATGAACAAAAACTTTCTCAAAGAAGAAATCCAAATGGCTAAAAGGCACATGAGAAAATGCTCTACATCACTAAACATCAGGGAGATACAGATCAAAACAACAAAGAGATATCATCTCACACCACAGAGACTGGCCTACATCCAAAAGAACAAAACTAACCAGAGTTGGCGTAGATATGGGGAGAAAGGAACTCTCCTTGACTGCTGGTGGGAATGTCGACTGGTTCAGCCCTTTTGGAAAATAGTATGGACGATTCTCAAAAATTTAGAAATTGAGCTCCCATTTGGCCCAGCAATACCACTCCTGGGAATATTACCCATAATGGCAAAAAAAAGTATAGTCAAAATGACATCTGCACTTGTATGTTCATTGCTGCACTGTTTACAATAGCCAAAAATCTATAAAAAAACTCGAGTGCCCAAGAACAGCTTTAATTTTCTTAATATGGTCCCAGCACAGTACATAATCCTCTGCAACCTGGGGAGTCCTGTATAGTCAGTATCATTAAAGGCTAGGATTTTATTCCTATAGCATATTTGTATCTGTCACTGTCTAGGACTTTATAACGAATTTTTAAAAAAATTTTATCATTATATTTGACTTTTACTATCATGGCAATAGGAACCATTCCTAATTAATAACTTTTTACTCCTAATTGTGTGCTTGACATAAATTAAACAGTAAATTAATGTTTTTAAAATTAGTAACTAAGTTAAACAATATTTTATCAATTTTCCCATTTTTAGAGATATATGAAGACTATGACAGAGCCTGGCAAGCGATCCGTGACATATTTGATATTCCACAAACAGTAACAACATAGTGCTGTTTGTGTTCCTGGAGCGAGCAGATGCCATCAGGCTACACTAGCATGTGACAGGGATAAACGAAGACGTTAAAGGCGCCCGATAGGGCAAATCGATAAACAATGGGATGACAGTGATACAGTGATATAAAGACTAGAAACTGCTAGTGTTGAAAGAGAAAGCTAAGAGATAGACATATTTCTTTTTTCTCTTTTTTAGATATATTTTTTAAAGTAACTATTAACCCCTTACATTTGTAGGGTACTTAATGCTGCAAAATAATAGGTTCATTACTTGTGTATTCCTCAAAATGATCTTAGGACATTCGTGGGGGGAAAGGTAAGAATATATATATATATATATACATGTGTGTATACACACATATATATATTATGGAATACAGAAAATAAGTATTGGATAGCATCCCATTGTGTAGTCTAGATATGTACTAGAACCTAGATCTCTAAATTCCTAATATGATGCTCTTAAAGTGTTAATAGGAGGAAGATGAACTTGTTCTTTATTTCTACAATGGTCTAAACTACATTAAGTAGAATTCAGTGTTATAAAGAGAGAGCATTTAATTGCATGAGAAGCTAGATGCAAGATTGGGCCAAAGAGATAGTACAGAGATTAAGGTGATTTCCTTGGATGCAACCGAATCTAGTTTAATCCTTGATACCAGAAATGGTGCTTCAAGCACTCCAAGTGACCCCTGAGTACAGAGATCGGAGTAAGCCAAGTGGTAGTGGCTCCAAAACATATGATTTAATATGATATGAAATATTTTTATATTGGCTTCTTTCATTTAGTAATATGAAGATCAGGATTTACTGTAAAAAATTACAAAGGCACCACGCGCGGGAGCGGGAGATGCAATGATGTGTTGTTCTGTTGTCCGTGGGCTCTCAGGGCAGTTCTCTCTCACATGCGCTGCTGGTGTTCGGTGTTCTCGAGCTGCTGTGTAAGGACCTGATCGGGCCAGCTCCTCCTTGTGCTCTGCTTCTGTGTGTGTCGCTGTGCTCTCTGTCTCTGTATCTGTAGTCTCTCCTCTGTATCTTCCGACCTCTCTCTGTCTCTGCTTCTGTGTCTTTTCTGTTCTTATCCCATGTCCTCTTGTGTGTCTCCTTCTCTGTCTTTTATGTCTTCTTCTCTGTCCCCTGTTTTCCTCTGTCTCTTCTGACTTCTTCTTCCCTCTCCCCTGTCTTCCTCTCTGTCTCTTCTGTCTTCTTCTTTCGTCTCCCCTGTCTTCTTCTTCTGTGTCCTGCGTCTTCCCCCACAGTCTAGTTTATATAGCAAATTACATAGGGTGGTGACACAAGTGTGGGTTGAACATTAACAAATCAACAAAGAAGGGTAAGACAATTTCTCGAGGAGATTAACAAAATATCATCCAAGGAGATTACTAGGAGATCTTCTCAAGGGTGGGATCCAAACAAGGGTGTGTCAGGGTGTGAGCTAGTAATCTGCTTAAATAGTTATAGTTAATTTACTTCTAATATTTCTAGCAATGTCATTCTGTATGAGCACAGTAAGAGATATATAAGACTTAAAGTTTGGTTCTTCCTAAGGATATTCACTATATATTCCAGACCACAGTCCTCAGGCCTGGTTAGTCTTCCTAACCTCAGCAGGGTCCTAGTCTCGTTGTTACTTTTGGATCATGACAGCATTTGTCTATGACCATGCTCTCAACTTATAGTTGAGTATTGTGGCGCTTTGCCCTGGCCCATTTTGATGCCAGGGTAGCTCACAGCTTTTCCTGGGTCCATTCTGGCCCTCGTTGGGACCCTGATTTTGGGGTGCTAGGAGCTAAGGGCAATGCAGATGCCCTCGAGTAAATATTGGAGTCAATCAGTTCCCAGATTTCAAAGCATAACATTAACTGTCTTCCTGTGTCCACACAGAAAGGACATTGCTTTAAGATAAACTAAGTTCCCTGTGGCAAGGCTAAAAGGACAAACCCCATGTTATCCTACAGTTTACCATGCATTTTTATGGATTGATACCTCATTTACTTTTAGTGCTGAATGAATAATTTTCCATTATATACATATATCACAAGGAATTTATCCATTCACCTACTGAAAATATCTTGTTTTTTTTCCAAAGAAGAATAAAACTGCAATAAATAATTGTGTTTATTACTGGGAGTTGATATAAGTGTTCAACTTATTGCCAAACATCTTGTAAAGTGGTTGTACCATTTTAAATTCCCATGATGAGTGAGAGTTTCTGTTGCTTTGCATTGATTTTGGCTTTTTGTTTGTTTGGGGGCCACAACAGGCAATGCTGAGGTCTTTCTCTTAGCTGTGATATAATATAATAATTCCTAGGAATTATTCTTTGCTGTACTTGGGGGACCATATAGGGTGCTAGGGATCGAACCCAGGTAGGACACATACAAGGAGAGTGGACTTCCCACACTACCATAGTTTCAGTAGCCAGTTGCTTTGCATTGTTGCTAGTGTTTGTTATCATCAGTGATTAAGATTTTGACTAATCTAATAAGTGTTCTGATATATTATTTTAATTTTCAGTTCCCTTTATACTTGTGTTGTTGAGCATCCTTTAATTGATATATGTATATTATCTGCCATCTTTTAAAATATCATGTTTATATGTAGGTTTAGTATAGATATTTTGTACATTTTAAAACTATTTCTGTTTTTTTTATAATTTAAGAATTAATAGAAAATCTGACTAGGTATATAATAAGTTTATAGGTTGAATTAATACATTTAAAAACTCCTTAAAAAAGAAAAGTGTAGAAATAGAAGGTTTCAGTGTGAATTCTAGCATGTTTTTATATTTTAATTTACTTTTTAATTGAATCACCGTGAGATACAGCTACAAAGCCTTCATTTTGGGTTTCACTCACACAGTGTTCCAACACACATCCTTTCACCAGTGTAAGTTTCCACCAACAATATCCCCCGTATCCCTCCTGCCACTCCCTCCCCCAACCTGCCTCCATGGTAAGTACTTTTCTATTCACTCACTCTCTCTATCTGTTTCTCTCTCTTTCTCTCTCCCATTGGGTATTATAGTTTGCAATACAGATGCTGAGAGGCCATCATGTTTAGTCCTTTACCCAATATCAACAAACATCTATCCAAGTGATCCTTTTTTTAACTTTTTATAGAATAACAGTGAGATAGACCCTTACAAATCTGTTCATGATTGAATTTCAGTCATAAAGTATCCCAACATCCATCCCTCCACCAGTGTACATTGCCCAGCACCAGTGTTCCAAAGTTCCCTTCGTTCACCCAGCCACCCCCACCCCCGTCTCCACACCCTGCCTGCCTAATGGCAGGCACTTTTCCTCTTTTCTTTTAACTTTTGAGTATTGTGGTTTGCAATATTGATATTTAAAGGTCATCAAGAATATACGTTTACCTATCTTTAACTCTCAGATCTTCTTCAGCCTGATCATTTTCAGCTTTTATTGTCATACTGGTCTCTTCACGATCTTACCTTCCCTCACCCCCCCCCCACACTTGTGGTTAGTTCCAGCCATTGAACATTCCTCCTAACCCCTGTTTTCCCTGGCCATGGATATTAGTCTTCTGTTATATATTTTAAGTTATCCCTTTCAACAATCATAACCATAATAGTCTCATCTACATCCCAACTGCCCTCTCCCGCACACCTTGAGGAAAGCTGGACCATGGACCAATCCTACTGGTTCCTCTTTTCATTGTCCATGGATGTTAATCTCATACTATGTTTTTTATATTCCACAAATGAGTGCAGTCATTCTATGTTGGTCCCTCTTTTTATTTTACTCAGCATGATACTCTCCATGTCCATCCATTTATAAGTGAATATCATGACTTCATTTTTTCCAACAGATTGATAGTGTTACATTGTGTATGTTTCTAGATTCTGGCTATTGTGAACAGTGTTTCAATGAACATAGCTGTTCATGATTGAATTTTAGTCATCTTGATGCTTTTGATATCATTTTTCTTGGCTAACTGCAACTGCAAGTACTTTCAGTACTATATTGACTAGAAGTTATAAGAATGGGCATCCTTGTATTTTTCCCGATCTTAGAGGGTAGGCTTTAAATTTTTCCCTATTGAGAATAATTCTAGCTGTGGGATTATGGTAGAATGGCTTTGACTATACTGAGGTCAGTTCCTTCAACCCCCATTTTGTTGCAAGTTTTATCATAAATGGTTGCTAGATTTTGTCAAATGCTTTCTCTGCATCTATTGATATGATCATATGGTTTTTATATTTTCTTTTATTTATATGGTGTATTACGTTGAGTGATTTCAGAGTGTTAAACCATCCTTGCATTCCTGGGATGAAACATCCTTGGTCATGGTGCATGATCTTATGATGAGTCGTTGGACTCTATTTACTAGTATTTTGTTTAGAATTTTTGTGTCTGTTTTCATCAGGAATTATTAGCCTCTAATTCTCTTCTTTTTTGTTGTTGTGTCTTGGACTGCTTTTTTGATGGTGATATTTTCCTGATAGAAACTGTTTGGAAATGTTTCTGCTTAAGTTTCCTGGACAAGCTTTAAAAGGTTTTGCAGTAGGTCTTCTCTAAAGAGTTATAAGAATTCACTAGTGAATCCATCTGGGCCAGGGTTTTTATTTTGCATGAGACTTTTGATTAATATTTCAATTTCCTAGATAGTGATAAGTCTGTTCAGGTATCCCAAATATTCTGTGTCAGTCTTGAAATGTTATAGGAATCCATGCATTTTTCCATTTCTTTGAGGTTCTCTTGTTTTGTAGCATAAAGATTCTGAAAGTAATCTCTGATGATCCTTTGAGTTTCTGTGATTTCTTTTGTGATGTGCCCTCTTTCATTTCTGATTATGTTTATTAGAGTCCTTTCCCTCTCTTTCTTAGTGAGTTTTTCAAGTTTTTAACAATCTTGTTTATTATCTCAAAGAACCAGCTCATGGTTTCATTGATCTTTCAGATTATTTTTTTGGGTTTCCACTGCATTAATTTCTGCTCCAAATTTTATTATCTCCTTTACCCAGCTGTATCCCTACCTCACATTTTATAGAAATAACAACTTGGCACAGATATAAAGAGCTAAGTCATAAAACTTTTAAAAAATTTTTATTGAATCACCGTGATATAGTTACAAGCTTTCATGTTTGGGTTACAATCACACAATGATCAAACACCCATCCCTCCACCCGTGCATATTCCCAACTACCAATATCCCTAGTATGCCCCCCTTTCCCACCCTCCTCCTGCTTTCATGGCAGACAATATTCCCCATACTCTCTCTCTACTTTTGGGCATTAGAGCTTGCAACACAAACACTGAGAAGTCATCATGTTTGGTCCATTATCTACTTTCGTCACACATCTCCCATCCCGCTGATTCCTCCAGCCATCATTTTCTTAGTGATGCCTTCTCTATTTCTTCTGCCTTCTCCCCTCCGCTCATGAAGCAGGCTTCCAGCTACGGGGCAGTTCTCCTGGCCATTATATCTACTTTCCTTGGGTGTCAGCCTCATGTGATGTTATTCTATACTCCGCAAATGATTGCTGTCCTTCTATGTCTGTCCCTCTCTTTCTGACTCATTTCACTTATCATGATACTCTATATGTCTATCCATTTATAAGAAAATTGCATGACTTCATCTCTCCTAACAGCTGCATAATATTCCATTGTGTAGATTTACCAAACTCTTAGAGGAAAACAAGAAATCATTGTCAAATCTTCATAATCCTAAATTTGGCAATGAATTCTTACATCTGACGCTGAAAGCCTAAGTCATATATGATAAAGTCTCAGTAACTGGGTTACATAAAGAACTAATAGTGAATAACAAAAAGACAATCTAATTACAATATGGATAAAGGATTTGAATATATTACTCTAATGGAGATATTCAAATGACCAAAAATCACCTGGAATGATTATCATTGCAAATGAAATACCACTCCACACTACTAGGATGTCTATATTAAGTGACAGAAAATGAGTGAGGGAATAACAAAGTTGGTGAGTTTACGGAAAAAAATTAGACTATTGTGTATTTCAAGGGGGATATAAATGGTGCAACTATAGTGGAAGTACTTGTTTCCTTAATTTCTTAGTTTTATTTACAAAAAAACGCAAATCAATTTCACTCCTATGTATATATACATAAGAAACAAAAACAGTGTTCGAACTAACATTTGTACGCAAATAATCACAGCAGCACTATTTGAAATAGCCTCCAACAAAGGAAACTAATGAATAAGTCAATAAGAAAAAGTGGTAAATCTATATAATACACTATTATTTATCCATAAAAATTGAAACATGTTACAATATGGAATATTAAAACAGTATTCCTAGGAAAGAAACTTCACGTTTCCCACTATAGAAACTTTATTCAGAGATGCTATTAATTTTATTACTATTAACTGTGGGAAAATTGTTGAAAATGCTGTCTCAGGAAATAAGCATCCTGTCCTCAAAGACAAAAAACACTAAGTCCTTAATGAGCTAATCCGGATTTTGCTGTCACTGTCACTGTCATCCTGTTGCTCATCTATTTGTTCGAGCGGGCACCAGTAACATCTCTCATTGAGAGACTTATTGTTACTGTTTTTGGCATATACAATATGCACAGGTAGCTGGCCAGGCTCTGCCATGCGGGCTCCATACTCTCAGTAGCTTGCCGAGCTCTCCGAGAGGGGTGGAGGAATCGAACACGGGTCGGCCGCGTGAAAGGTGAACGTGTAACTACTGTGCTATCGCTCCAGCCCAATTCAGATTTATTCATATTTATTCAAGTTGAAACTTGTACCCTGTTTTGTTAACTTTTCATATAGAAACACTTCTAGTGACAAAGAACAAACTTACCTTCAGTCTTTGTTTAAACACCATGGCAAACCCAAAATTAATCCTGAATAACATTGTAATTGACTTGAGATGAAAAGAATCTTCATTCTTCCAGAATAATTTTTAAAAAGTGAAGCAATAAAGGCATCTCAGATAGAGAAGGGACCACCAAGGGAAGGCTGCTAGGAGGGCCTGCTCGGGATGGGAGACGAAGGCTCAAAGTAGACTATAGACTGAACATGATGGCCACTTAATACCTATATTGTAAACCACACACCCAAAAGGAGATAGAGAGCAAAAGGTAATGCCCCGACACAGAGGCGGGGTGGGTGGAGGGGGTGGAATGAGGGTGGTGGGAGGGATACTGGGACCAATGATGGTGGAAAATGGGCCCTGGTGGAGGGATGGGTACTTGACCACAAAAAATTTGTAATTCTGTAACTCTACCTCATGGTGATTCACTAACACATTGTTTTAAATAGCGAAGTGATGTGGTGGGCCTGGGAGATAACTCAATGGATTTGAGAGCAGGTTCTGTGTATTGGGGGTTCTGGGTCAATACGTGACACAGTATTGGTTCCTTAAAAACGATCAAGAGTGAAGCACTAACAATGTCAGGGGGAACAATTGAGTGCTGCCCCTGCATAAAAATCAAAGTGTGGGGTTGTGGGGGCCTGGGGCTGGAGCAATAGTACAGCAGTTACTATTACTTGCCTGGTTTCATCAGCCAGGTTGATTGAAAAGGGAATTTCCTTTTTTCTAAAGTAGTGACTACATGTCTTTTTTTAAATTTATTTTATTGAATCACCGTGTGGAAAGTTACAAAGTTCTCAGGCTTATGTCTCAGTTATACAATGCTTAAACACCTGTCCTTTCACCAGTGCCCATATTCTACCACCACCAAAAAAAAAATCCAGTACACCTCCCACCCCCCTGCATAACTGATAAAATTTACTTCATTTTCTCTTTACCTTTATTACATTCCATATTTCAACACAAAACTCACTATTGTTGTTGGGGTTTCAACACAGAACTCACTATTCTTCTTGGAGTTTATTCCCCCAAAATACGGCCCTATTGACAAGGAAACATTTGATAATTAGTTCTCCACTAGTGAGAATGAAGAGATATAAGGTCACGCGGCCACGGTAGCGGCCACGCGGTTTAGGATTTCTGTGTTTTAGTAATTAAGTACATGAAGATTTAAGTGGGAAATTTCATCATTTCCCTTCCTGGGGCAACATAAAGCAAAAAGCTTAGTTCACAGTCTGTGGACATGGCTGCGAGCACTTGCTGGGTTCAGAAGTAATCTAGCTGGCTCTGGATCTTGGTTGTTCAGCAGCAAAGCGGCCGTGCAAACGGATGGCCACCCGGTTCAAATCTCGGCGGAGCGCGAGCTGGAGCCGGTACCGGCCCCAGCCCGAGACTGCCCATGACTACATGTCTTATACTGAAGCCACATTAATCTACTTTAATAAAGATATCTATCCAACATGGCAACAGCAATGGACAATGTTCAGTGAATTATGTTTTTATAATTTTTATACATTTTACTTTCATAAAGTAGTTTACAATAGTTTGTTACAGAAAATATTCAAACACAAACCAAACCAGTGAGCATCTTCCCACCACAATAAGAGTGAAGTGTGAAGGTTGTATTTCATTCTAGGGACATTTAGAATACAAGCAAGTATGTTAAAACCAAACAAAGTGTGCTACTTTAGATACATCAGTGGGCTAGAGTATAAGAGGTCATGTGGATGCGAATGCATCTGTGTGCTCCAAGAAATACTGCATCACTCTCTTCCAGGAGCTTTATTTGATAGTCTCTGGTTTTTAGGGGAGGAAAATGGCACACTAGTGATGGATGTGGAATTGTAATTGTGTCCAAGAGAAGTCATTATTAGTAGTATTGTAAACCAATAAAATTAAAAAATTAATTTTAATCAAATAACAATGAATCATAAAGTTATGGATTTACTCACGATTGAGTTTCAGGCGTACAATGTTCTAGCACCAATCCCTTCATCTATATTCACTTGTATCAATTCATCTGTATTCATCTCAATGAAATGTAGCCAGTTTCCTCACCAGCCTCTATTTGTTTCTTAATTTGGTTACCATATACTTCAGTACTGTATTATTTTTTTTAAAGATCAGCTTTTGGTTTTGTTAATCCTGCCTATAGCTTGTCTAAATGATTTTTTTAATGTTTGTTTTACTTTTACTACTTATTTTCTTACATTTTGTGAGATTTATTTGCCACTGGTGTGTCTTAAGCAGTTCATAACAGCTTAAGAAGAATCTTTTCTACATTTTTAGGAAATATGTCATCTAGTTGCTAAAAGTAACTATAATGGAAATTGAATTATAGAACACAATTAAGTAAATGATATAAAAATATGTTTATAGATATTGAAATCTGTCACTTCTCAATTAATTTAGTACAATGTACTGCTATTTATGATTTTGAGGTTCTCCTATTATATGTGAATGGATGACATGCTACATAATGTGCTACTGGGAGTTTTTTCCTGGTGATGTCATATAGACAGGTTGAAATTGAAGTTGGTAAGAGTATTTAATCCACAGAAGTCTGTATGTGTTATAAATCAATATTTGACTACAATTTTGGTGATTGTTAAAATTCAAGAAAGCAATGAATAAAATACAAATTGAACTTAAATCTATTTGTATGTGCAGTTATTGCAGCTTTGAATAATGCAAAAATGCATCAATGCTCTGTCACTATTCAAAAACTTCCAAATCATCAAATGTATTCAGAGTGAAACAACACAGATTGGGTTGTTAACATTTACCAGTATACTACTTATTATTATTCTGCCTTTTATATTTTGTTGTTTTGAGGTCACAAATGGCAATGTTCTAGGATTTACTCCTGTTTCTGTGCTCAGAGGTCACTCCTAGAAGAGGTTTGGGACAATATAGGATTCTGGGGATGGAACCCAGGTTGGCTGCATGTAAGGCAAGTGTCCTACCCTCTGTCTTATCTCTACGAACACTACTATGCCTTCTTGATTTGAATATTTTGGTTATCAATTTTCAGCAATTTTTGTTTTGTCATAAATATCTTTATATTTTTGTATTTCACTCTATCACTTTAGTGAGTGGCGTGTTGGTAAAACACTCCTTGAAAACAACAAAAAAATTGGAAAATGGCCTTATTTGTAATATGTGAATTGTCTTAGTGTAAATATTATTTAAGGTATTTAAGAGCTGACTAGCAATTTTTTTCAATTTTTCAATTGTATAACATTTTACAGCAATCAATATAAAATTTGATAAATTTGAGCAAATTTATTTCCTAACATGAATATTTGAAAATGCATATTTTGTAGTTTCAAAGACAGTGGATTTTTCAGGGAGTTAATTTGATTATTGGCTTCATTTTTATTATGATTGAAATTAAGGCATAATATTTATACTTCTGTATTTGTTTGAAAATGTTGTGGCCTAGAATGTGTTTAATTTTTCCATTCGTGCGAAAAAAGAATATTTGGTTTTCACTTGGTCGATTCAGCATTTAAAAAATTTACAATTTTATTTCCTTTTATTTTTTGGGTCACACAGCTCTGCTTGTGCTCACAGACAGCCTTTTGGGTTCGCTCTTTGTGCTGCTACTGGGATCATGCACTGCTGAGGATTGAGTCCTTATATGCTCAAGTAACTGAACACTCTCCAGCCCCCAAATAGACTTTATTTTATGTAAAAGTCTTAGGTTCATAGAAAAATTAAGCAAAATCTTATATTCCCCACATTCTCTTTTTTTCTCTCTGTCTCATTTTCTGTCTCATATTTACAGCTTCTACTAACATTAACATACTACATCAGAACGGTATATTTGTTATAATTGATGAACCAACATCAACATGTCATAATCACCCAAAGTGTGCAGTTAACACTAAAGTTAATTTTATTTATTTATTTTTTAATTTTTATTTATTTATTTATTTATTGCCTTTTGGGTCACACCCGGCCATGCACAAGTGCCCTACCCACTGTGCTATCTCTCCACCCTGGAACCTTCATGTTCTTTTTTTTCTTTTTTTGCTTTTTTGGGTCACACCCAGTGATGCTCAGAGGTTACTCCTGGCTCTGTACTCAGGAATTACTCCTGGCGATACTCAGGGGACCATATGGGATGCTGGGATTCGAACTCGGGTCAGCCGCGTGCAAGGCAAATGCCCTACTCGCTGTGCTATTACTCCATCCCCTAAAGTTAATTTTAGACATTTCAGGTTTTATGGGTTTTGCCAATGTATAATGACAAATTTTCACCATTATATTGTTTTGAAGTCTTCTTGTCCTAAAAATCTTCTGAATATGAACCTATTTGTTCTTCCTTCATCTTTTTTTCATCTTCTTTCATCCCCTTCATCAATTTTTGGAATCTTGCCTCCATAATTTTGTCTTTTCTAGAGGTCACTTAGTAGGAACTATATAGTATGAAGCTTTATTATCTCTGCCAATGTTTTCATTTAGTTTGAGGGCTATACATGGTAGTGCTCAGGATCTGCTCCTGGTTCCGTGCTCAGTGGTCAGAAATTGAACCCAGGAATTGAACCCAGATCTTTTGCACACAAAGTCCATTGACCTATCTCTCCAGACCAGCCATGTTCTTATACATTTGTGTCTATATTTTTATCAATATATATTAACTTAATTTTAATGCTTCAATAAATATTATACCTCCTAGTAAATTTTGTCTATTTTATCTTAGATGAAATGCATTAAAACTCTATCACTATTGTGGTAATAGATTTGGTTATTTCTCATTTTCTATAAAGTTTCACGATATACATTTTGGAGCTCTATCTTTAGGTGAAAACAAACTTTCAGTAAATAATCATTTATTTATTAATAATCAAATGATATAACTTTATTAATTGTTTCACTTTAAATTCAGTTTTGTCTGTTAAATATATTTTCAATTTCAGAGAACCATTTGTTCTAACTTATCTAATTCATTCCTGTTATGGATATTTTCAGTTTCAGAAAATTTTTGTTCTAACTTTTTTAATTCATGATATTTTATGTATATTTATTATAAACAAGTGAATTGAAATTTACTTATTTATAATTTTCATTGATATTCTGTCTTTTACAATGGTATTAATTATAGTTTTTCATGCACATAAATACAACACCACACTAATCACCAGTGTACCTACTCCAGTTCCCAAGGTCTCCAAGAGACCTCGGTTTCAACCCTTCCCACCAACTTAATTATATATATTGAGCGATAGCACGGCAGTTGGGCGTTCGCCTTTCACACGGCCGACCCGAGTTTGATTCCTCCGCCCCTCTCGGAGAGCCCGGCAAGCTACCAAGAGTATCTAGCCCGCGCGGCAGAGCCTGGCAAGCTACCCATGCATATTGGATATGCCAAAAACAGTAACAATAAGTCTCTCAATGAGAGACGTTACCGGTGCCCACTAGAACAAATCGATGAGCAATGGGATGACAGTGATCAGTTCTCCCATTATGTTACCTTTGGACATTTGTTCCTATCTTAATGTATCTTTATATTCCACATATGAAAAATTATTATGTATCACTTTTCTTCTAACTTCACTCAAGGTATTATACTCTAGTTCCATCCATGTTGCTGCAAATTGAACGATTTTATTCTTTATTAGAGCTGCACAGTATTCCATTATGTGTATACTAGTACTTCTTGATCCATTCTTCTGTAATTGGTCAGTTCGGTAGCTTCCATATCTTGAATATTCTGCTAATTACAGTGATCCATATAGATGTGCATATATTTTCAAATTAATGTTTTTGTTTTGGAGATAGATACCAAAAAGTCCTGTAAGAATGAATCAGCTAACATTCTCACTACCAGTGCATGAGATTTTTTTCTTACCACAAATCTTAACAGAACTGGCTGTTTCTAAGGGAGCTGAATTTTTAATATCTACTCTAATCATCAGTTTTTAAACAGAAGTTTCTAATCCTTTTACATTTATTTTGGTTGTTGATATATTATTTTGTGTTCTTACCATGATTTAAATTGCCCTCTTTCCTATTAATTTCACAATGCATTGTCTAGAGACAATTTTTTTTTAGATTGACTTTTTTTCCACGGATGACTTTATGCAAGGACCACGACATTGCTCTTGTCAGTTCAGCAACGGGCTAATTTAATGAAATGCCTTTTCTTGAAATTCCCCTCCTATCTTCCTTCCTGCATGTTTAGTTCTCTTCTATATGCATAACTTGTAATCTAAATTGCTTTTTTTAATTGAATCACAGTGAGAACAGTTACAAAGCTTTCTAGTTTAAGTCTCGGTCATACAATGATCAAAAACCCATCCCTTCACCAGTGCACATTTTCAACAACCAAGTCCCCAGTATACGCCCCCATCCCACCCCTCCCACTGCCTGTGTGGCAGAGGATTTCCACTTTACTCTCTCTCCACTTTGATCACTTTCAATATTTCGACAAAAGACCCGCCATTATTATTTGGAATTTTCCCCAACAATCAGACCTGCCGAAAAGGCATCATTAGATGATTTGTTCTATTGCTGATTCTAAAGAGCATATGATGATTTTGGCTTTCTGATATTTTAGTAATAAGTCTGGAGGGATTTCTTCCAAAAGCCTATGGGTTCCAAGATTGGTTTGTGTGCCTCTGGGATCATGGCCGTTCAGTAGCCAGAGGAGCCATTCATGGGAGGTAACTCGGGGTCTCATCGGGGCGGGGAGAGGGGCCGGTTCCACCCCCTATCCCATGAGGCCCCAGTATCATCACTGTAGTCTCATACCTGGCTATCCAATAGGCTCCGAAAAGGTGGCGGCCAGCGTGCCGCTAGAGGGAAAAGGAGGAAGGGACAGACACCTTTCCCCACCCGGGGTGGCATGGCGCTGTAGTTTAATGATCAGTCCAGATGCATTTCTGCCAAAAGTCGCTGGATTCTGAGATTGGTTTGTGGGCCTCTGGGATCATGGCCATTCAGGAGCCTAAATTAATAAATTTTTAAGCATTTTAATTCCAGATCCCGAGACTGCAGCTATAGTAGAGCAGGCAGAGCCCTTGCCTTACATATGACCAACCTGCTTTGATACCCAGCATCTCTTATGGCCTCTCAAGCCTTCTAAGAGTGACCCTTAAGTGCAGAGCCAGGAGTAAGCCCTGAGCATCACTGGGCATGGCCCCAAATATAAACAAAAGTTTTAGATCCTTAGAAGAGTATTTAGAGTTGTAAGTCTTCAAATCCTAATTAGCGATTAGATTAGCGATTAGCGATTTGGATATATTCTTTGATTCTTGTGCCTTGAAATATTCACTTAAGGTCAATTTATTTGATGTGAAATTTCCACATATTTGGAGTGTGTGTGAGTGTGCATGTGTGAGCGCGCACACACGTGAATGTGCACACACAGGTGGGGGGTGGGGATGTTGCATGGCTTTTATCTTTATTAAAAAAACAAGTCTGCTCTAAACTGCTAGTCTCTACTGCCTCCCAGTGTTGTGTTTACTACAGTGTTGTTTTTCCTCTTAGGCCTCCAATTTTACCTATAATACTTCTGTCCATTTTGCAAGTAAAGAGAATCTGTGGCATGTACTTTTACCATATAATATGAATACACATGTATTTGTTTTACTTGAACATACCAGTTGTGGAAAAATTATAAAGTTAATTAGTGTTTAATTTCTAAGTGAGTTCATTATTTCCATTATTAGTACATTTTTTATTCAGTACATTAATAAATAAATGAGACATTATTTGCTTAATTTGGTTGTATACCACCTTTTACTGCATTATAGGGAGCCAAATTCAGATAGTTTCTTCAAATGAAACCAAGGTCTAAAGTTTCATGAAGAAATGAAAATTTGATACTTAAAATTAAAATATAAACAGGACCCTATATAGATATGGTGACTTTTTCTTCCTGCGTGGACATTCCACTTTACTTAATATATTTAGAAGATTGAAGATCAACACCTGTTCCTCTAGTGGTTCTCTCTTGTACAGTGACCTTTGCCTCACCCCATATAAATATGCACATGGTGATTAAGCTGTCAGATATCATAGGGGATTTTTCAGGGATGAAGACAATGAATCACTGTTGGAATTTCTCACTTATGGTCCCCCAGATGTCTGTCATCCACCTTGTCAGCTATTTCTCCATACATTCTTATTTATTAAGCCAAAGTCTCCAAATCAACTATTAATGTTATGTCATTTGAGTATTCTCCATCAAATGTAGGGCTTGGACTAGATGATCTCTTACAAAGAGACATCCCATTCTGACATTTTATGAGCTCAAATTTTACTGCCATCTCCCATTATGAAGGGTATATCACATGACATAAAGTTTGCACTTAGGAAAATGTCAGTGCTCATGCTTATTACTACAACGGGATTTAATGTAAAACTATTTGTTAGTAGAGAAATCTCCAGTGTCTTGGGCTTTTCATTTAGTAGAAAAGAAAGGAAAATAACATCTATTAACTAATCACATAGAAGTACTATATCAATTTAGACTCATTACCTATGAGAGAGGCACTGTATTCCCTATTTATAAAACTATGTTTGACTCTACAAAAATTTGTATGGTATCATAAAACAACCTGAATGGCCAAAGAAATTCTAAGAGGGAAAATGAGAAGGGTGACATTGCTTTTCCTAACTTTTAGTTGCACTAAAAAGCTATCATATTTAAAACAGCATGGTATGGAACTAAAAATAAACTATCAGAAAAACGGATCAGTATGGAGAGTGCTGAGATTATCTTCATATTTATGAGCAGTTAGCATATGACAATGGGACAAACTGCATGGAATGGAGCAAGGAAAGTCTCTTCAACAAGTGTATCAGGAACCTGGGTAACCACACATTAAAAATTTTGGAACTGTATCTCATGCCATTCAAAAAAGTGAATTCATAGTGGATTAAAGACCTTGAAATTAGGACAGGATATATAAAAAATTAAAGAAAATATAAGCATAAATCTCCAGGAAATGAACTTCAATGGTGATTTCAACAAACTGACCTCAGAGGGAAAGGCAGCAAAACAAAAAAAAAAATTTAAGGGGACATTACCAAAATAAAAAGGTTTTACATTGCAAGAGAAACTCAGGCTGAACAATCTGAGACTGAGACCAGATGGCACTTACGAGATTCTTTGATGGCACATTTAATTGAAGATCATGATGGAGGCTAAATGGAATGATACATAGGTGGAAATAGAAGACAGGGGAACTTCATGTCTAGTTTGATAACTACCAAATTAAAGTGTTCTTGGTTAATACGTGGCAGTGCTCAAGGCTTGCTCCTGGTTCTTTGCTTGGAAATTACACCTGGTGGTGCTCTGCGAACCATATGCATTGCTGGGGAAAGAGTTAGAGTCAGCCATGGCAAGATTAGACCAGAGGCGGGCATGGTTTTCCAATATTACAGACACTAACACAGTTGCAAGTTACTCTCCCCCTTTGTATTCCATTAGTTCCACATTTTAGCCTCATATACTGAACTCTCACTATGGAAGCCTGGTTATTCCAACTATATTAGTTCAATAGTCCAGTAATCCCTACTCCAATCAATATTACTCCCCCAAACCACAAAATTTATGGTAAGCACAAGAAGCAATGCAACCCTAATTAAAAAGCAACAGGAGAGAGAACACATTCATGAGTCAGCAGAAGAGGCTTTTCATAAATACACAGGAACACCAAATTGGAAGGGAATATCTGTGAAGGGAAAAGAGGAGACCACCACCCACAGAGCTCCCCCAGAGTTCTCCCTGGCAATGAGGGGTAGACACTGATAGTGTATTAGAAAAAAACACAAGCATCACGGGGAAACACTCAGAACCCCACCTCAAGAAAATGATAAAGATAGGAGCCTTGAAGATTGAATAAGGAAAACCACAGATACCATCTGTCCGATAAAGAGTTTAGAGATGAAATGATGAGGGCGTATAATGAGCTCAAAGAAACAGTGGGATGGACATACAATAAAATTCAAGAAGGTATGAGATAAACATGGAATAGGCAGTCAATAAAATAAAGAAGGTTATGAAAGCAGAAATAAGAAAGCTATAATCAGAAAAGTCATTAATTAAAAAATTCAGTAGATGAAATGAAAAACCCAATAGGGGCCCTCAACAGTAGAGTGATAGCATCTGAACAAATAGTCAATGAGCTTGAAGATGAAATGCAGAGAATCAAGCAACAACAGAAGATGGAATAGCGACCTCAGAATAACTCAAGGGCAAACGAGAAAACTGTGGGATGAATGTACGAGGAACAACATACGAATGACTGAAGTTCCAGAGGGACAGGAAGGCAATCTCAATGAGGAAGGAAAAATCAAAGACATCACTGATAAAATGTTCCCAGAGTTAGAAAACTCAGGCACCCAGATCTAAGAAGCATGACAGGTAGCAAGTAAAAGAGACCTTAATAAAAAGACCCAAGACATATCATAATTGAAATGACAAACACTGGGGCTGGAGTGATAACACAGAGGGTAGGGCGTTTGCCTTGCACGCGGCCGAACCGGGTTCGAATCCCAGCATCCCATATGGTCCCCCGAGCACCGCCAGGAGTAATTCCTGAGTGCATGAGCCAGGAGTGACCCCTGTGCATCGCCGGGTGTGACCCAAAAAGCAAAAAAAAAAAAAAAGAAATGACAAACACTGCAGGAAAAGATATAATACTAAAAGCAGCAAAATCAAAGAAGGAAGGTACATTAATAAAGAGTGTCCCCATGAAAAAATGCTCTACATCGCTAATCATCAGGGAGGCAAATCAAAACAACAATGATATATCAACTCACACCACAGAGACTGGCAGACATCAAAAAGAACAAGAACAACCAATGCTGGCCCAGATGTGCAGAGAAAAGGACTCTCTTTCATTGTTAGTGGTCCAGCATTTTTGGAAAACAATATGAGCATTCCTTAAAAAACTAGAAATTGAGCTTCCATATGACCTTGCAATACCATTTCTTGGAATATATCCCGAGGCTGCAAAAAAGCACAGTAGAAATGATATCTACCTGCATGTTCATTGCAGTGCTGTTCACAATAGCCACAATCTGGAAAAAACCTGAGTGCCTGAAAACAGATGACTGGTTAAAGAAACTTTGCCACATCTACAAAATGGAGTACTATGCTGCTGCTAGGGAAGATAAAGTTATGAAATTCGCTTATAAGTAGATGCTCATGGAGAGTATCATGTTAAGTGAAATGAGTCAGAAAGAGAGGGACAGACATAGAATGACTGCACTCATTTGTGGAATATAAAATAACATAATATGAAACTGACAACCAAGGGCAATAAACAAAAGGACCAGAAATATTGTTCCATAGTTGGAAATCTGTCTCATTAGCTGGGGGAGAAGGCAGCTGGAATAGAGAAGGATTACCTACTCATTTATGGTTGGAGATATTGTTTGGGATGGGAGGTGTGTTCTGAAAGTAGATGGACCAAACATGATAGTCTTTCAGTATCTATTTCCAAATCATAATGCCCAAAAGTAGAGAGAGAGTATGGGGGAAATTGTCTGCCATAAAGGCAGGGGGAGGTTTGGGTTGGTGGGGGCCATACTGGGGATATTGGTGGTGTAATATGTGAGCTGGTGGAGGGATGGGTGTTCGATCATTGTATGACTGAAACTCAAACATGAAAGCTCTGTAACTATATCTTATGTGATTCAATAAAAAAGAGTATCCCTTGGGCATGAAAAGTTTCATGCTGAGTGAAATGAGTCAGAAAGAGAGAGACAGACATAGAAAGATTGCACTCATCTATGGTATATAGAATAACAGAGTGGGAGACTAACACCCAAGAACTGTAGAAATAAGTACCAGGAGGTTGACTCCATGGCTTTGAGGCTGGCCTCACGTTCCGGGGAAAGGTCAACTCAGAGAAGCGATCACCAACTACATTGTAGTCAAAGGCCATGTGGGGGAAGGGAGTTGCGGGCTGAATGAGGGCTAGAGACTGAGCACAGCGGCCACTCAACACCTTTATTGCAAACCACAACAGCTAATTAGAGAGAGAAAACAGAAGGGAATGCCTTGCCACAGTGGCAGGATGGGGTGGGGGGGAGATGGGATTGGGGAGGGTGGGAGGGATGCTGGGTTTACGGGTGGTGGAGAATGGGCACTGGTGAAGGGATGGGTTCCCGAACTTTGTATGAGGGAAGTATAAGCACAAAAGTGTATAAATCTGTAACTGTACCCTCACGGTGATTCTCTAATTAAAAATAAATAAATTAAAAAAAAGAGTATCCCTTATATTTACAACAGATCTATCCAATAAAACCCTCTAGGCCCAAGGTCAATGGTGGAATATAATATAAAAAATTTAATGAAATGAAGGCATAACCAAGAACACTTTACCCAGCTAGACTCAATCAGATTTGAAGGAATTATAAACAACTTCATGGATAAACAACAGCTCATGAACTTTATAGACTCAAACCAATTTTGAAAGAACTGAAAGGGGTACTGTAAGGAAAGATAAATCACACAAACATAGAAAATGTCTAAAAAGAGATGGCACAAAGCCCATAATAATATGAAATTTTACAATGACAATACATTTCTATAATGTTAATTATCTATATTCAATCAATTAAGAGACACAGAGTGACAAAATGGATTTTAAAAAATGAATCCAATATTCTGCTTATAGAGAAACACATTTGCATAGTCAGAGAAAACACAGACTCAAAGTCAGACTGGAAAACAATTATTCAAGCAAAGAAATTCTTCAAAAATACCATGTGACCATACCAATTTCAAATGACATAGATTTCAGGCCGAAAAAGTTTAGAAGAAATAGTAAGTTATTTCTTAATAATAAGAAAATATGTACATCAGGAAAAAAAATAACAATCCCAAACATATCTGCACCCAAAGAGGGACAGAAAAGTACTTAAAACAACTGCTAATAACTACTGGAAGGACATTGTTAGCAACACAATTGTAATTGACATTTCATCACCATTTTTTGACCTCTAGGTAGATCAATGAGACTAAGACTCAACAAGATAGTACTGACATTGAAGAAAACACAGAAGAGGGGACTGGAGCGATAGCACAGCGGGGAGGGCGCCCGGATTCTATTCCCAGCATCCCATATGGTCCCCTGAGCACCGCCAGGGGTAATTCCTGACTGCAGAGCCAGGAGCAACCTCTGTACATCGCCAGGTGTGTGTGACCCAAAAAGCAAAAAAAAAAGAAAAGAAAAGAAAAGAAAAGAAAAGAAAAGAAAAGAAAAGAAAAAACAGAAGAAAGGAACATAATGAATAAATACAGGGCTTTTCAACCCCCAAAAGTTGATTACACAATCTTCTCCAGTGCAAACGGGCCATTATCTAAGGTAGAACACATGCTGGGCCACAAAACATACCTTCATAAAATTAAGAGGATAGAAATTGTATCAATTATATTTATTGGATGACGATGCACTGAAAATAGAAGTTAATCACACACAGGGAGAAATATATAAATACACCTTGAAGTTAAACAACTTACAACTGAACGACGAGTGGGCTACAGAGGAAGTCAAAGAAGAAATCAAAAAATTCTGGGAAACAAATGAGATTGAGGGCTTATGCCACCAGAACTTTTGGGACACAGCAAAAACAATGTTAAGACAAAAGTTTATAGCTTTGCGAGTGTTCATCAGGAAGGAAGAAAGGGCCCACAGAAATAACTTCACCTCACAACTTAAAATCTTGGAAAACAACCCCTCCAAAAGATCCCAAACTAGGCAGAAGGAAGAAAATAATCAGACAGAGCAGAAATCACCCCAGATGGAGCAGGTGCAGTCTCCCTGCCTACTCCAGGTGGAATCCTGGTGACCAAGAGCTTCCCCAAGCAAGGCCCAATTAGGCGGGTTCCAGAACTGAATCTCCAGGCTACATGGCGGCAGAGGACCTGGGCTGTCCCTCCCAGGTGCCTGCTCACACAGTAGAATGTCTGTCACACCCACAATTTGCTTCCGGACTCCATCTTGGCACACAAACAGCCCTGTCCCAGAGACTCCCAATTGAATCCCAAAATGTATTAGTGTCACATAGAGATGTCTCTGGAACCCAATCATTTATACTCTAGAAATTTAACTGTGCATACAAGTGGATCAACATGGAAAGTATCATGCTAAGTGAAATGGGTCAGAAAGAGAATAGAAGACAGACATAGAAGAATTACACTCCTCTGTGGAATATAAAATAACAGAATGGAGGACTAACACCCAAGAGTAACAGAAATAAGTACCAGATTTGCTCCATGGCTTGGAGATCAGCCTCACATGGTGGGAGAAAGGGAAGTTCAGATAGAGAAGGGAATACCAAGCAAAAATGTGGTTGGAGGACCCGCTCGGGATGGGAGAGGCGTGCTCAGAGCAGACTATAGACTGAACACATTGGCCACCCAAGACCTCCATTGCTAACCACAATGCCCAAATGGAGAGAGGGAACAGAGGGGAATGCCCTGCCAAAGAGGTGGGGAGGAGGATGGGGTGAAAGTGGGTGGGAGGGATTATGGTGTCATCAGCGGAGGACAGGCACTGGTGGAGGGATAGATAATCAAGCTGTATATGACTGAAACACAAGCACGAGAATATGTAAACCTGTATCTGTAACCCCCACGGTGATTCATTAATAAAAAATTTAAAAAAAATTAAAAAAGAAAAGAAAAGAAAAGAAATTTCCATTTACAACTGCAGCCTTGTGAGCTCTCATGATATTCAAAATGAGCAATGAAAAAAAATATCTAGTATTTGCTCCTGGCAGGTAGGCTTGAATGGTGGTGGGAAATTTCGAGCAAAACATAATGCCCAAAATTACAGAGGGAGTATTGGGGAAAATGTCTGCCATAGAAGCAGGATGATGACTGGGATGTGGGTGGTGGAAAATGTGCACATTTGGAGGGATGGGTGTTCCATCACTGTATCGCTGAATCTCAAACATGAAAGCTTTGTAACTATCTCATAGTGATAAAATTTTAAAAAGTAATTTGGAGTTCATGTCCAATTCAATCAGCTTTATCAATGGCTGAACAAATAGTAGTACTCCTAAATTATTAAAAGACAGCAGAATTTAATGAGCTAGAACCCTAAAAACCACTCAAAAAATCATTGAAACCTAGAACTGGTTCTTTGAAGGAATAATCAATATTTATAAACCACTAGCAAGACTCACAAAGAATGAGACAGAAAGAACCCTAATAAACCTAATCTGGAATAAAAAGGGAGAAATCAAGAGAAATCACAAAAATTAGAAGGGTCATCAAGTTTCTTTGAGAATCTATATGTCATCAAGAGAACCTAGAAGAAATGGATGAATTTCTAGATTCCTCTAACCTCTCAAGGCTGAAAAAAGATGACTTGCATTACCTGAACAGACATATCACTGAGGAAATTAAATGGTAATCTAAATTCTTCCCGGTAACAAAACCCCAGGCCCAGATGGATTCTCTAGTGAATTCTTCCAAACCATTAAAGAGGACCTACTGCCAATCCTTTTCAAGCTTTTCCAGGAAATTGAACAAAGGGAAACATTCCCAAACAGTTTCTATGATGCAAATATCATCCGGATACCAAGAGCATACAGAGACACCTTGAAAGAAGATAATTACAGCTGCCGCCAAGATGTGATCCCAGAGGCCGCACGTGTGTGCAGCCTCTCCGTAGCTGCACGAGCATGACTCCAGATGCCAGCTAAATTTTTCGGCATGGGCAGCTCCTCACAGAATGTCTCCAGACAGAGAACTAAGCCACGGCCCCATGCCTGCCCAGGAGGGGAAAGGTATTTCTCTCTCTCGCCTCTTCCTTGCCGGGGGTGAAGGGCGTGGTGACCACCATATTAAGACGACCACAGATGGGGTTTACAAGCTGGCAATGATCCAATACCTGGAAGAAATCTCCCTGGACTTAGTTGCTAAAGTAAAGAAATCCAATAGCAATAGCACAGCACAGGGGGCAGGGCATTTGCCTTGCACTCGGCCATCCCAGGTCGATTTTCTGTCCCTCTTGGAGAGGCTGCCAAGCTACCGAGAGTATCCCGCCCACACGGCAGAGCCTGGTAAGCTACCCGTGGCGTATTCGATATGCCAAAAACAGTAATAACAAGTCTCACAATGGAGACATTACTGGTGCCTGCTCGAGCAAATCAATGAGCAATGGGATGACAGTGATACAGTGATACTTAATGTATCACCATGAGATACATTTATAGATTTACAAATTTTTGTTATTATATTTCAGTCATACAATGATAGAGTACCCATCCGTCCACCAGTGCCCATTCTCTACCACCAATGTTCCCAGTATCCCTCCTGCCATAACCACCTCATCCCCCTCTTGCCCCTGTGGCAGACATATTCCCTTTTACTCTCTCTCTTCTCTTGGATGTTATGGTTTACAATACAGGTACTAAGTGGCCATTATGTTTGAGTCACAGTCTACTTTCATCATGCATCTCCCATCCCAAGTGAGCTCTCCAAGCATCATTTACTTAGTGGTCTCTTCTCTAACCAAGCTGCCTTTCCACCCAGCATGAGGCCCGCTTCCAAGCCATGGAGTGATCCTCCTGACCCTTATCTCTGCTATCTTTGGGTGTTATTTTCCCATTATGTTATTGTATATTCCACAAATGAGTGCAGTCATTGTATGTCTATCCCTCTCTCTTGGACTCATTTCACTTAGCATGATAATCTCCATGTTAATACACTTATATAAGAATTTCATGATTTCATCTTTTCTAATAGCTGCATGGGCTGGAGCGAGAGCACAGCAGATAGGGCATCTGCCTTGCACGCGACCGACCCAGGTTTGATTCCACCATCCCACTCGGAGAGCCCGGAAAGCTACTGAGAGTATCTAGCCCGCACGGCAGAGCCTGGCAAGCTTCCCATGGAGTATTCGATATGCTAAAAAACAGTAACAAGTCTTACAATGAAGATGTTACTGGTGCCCACTCGAGCAAATCGATGAGCAGTGAGATGACAATGATGAACAGCGGCATAGTATTCCATTGTGTAGATGTGCCAAAGTTTCTTTAAACAGTCATTTGTTCTCAGGTACTCAGGTTTATTCTGGCTATTGTAAATAATGCTGTAATAAACATACAAGTGTAGATGTCATTTCTCCAATATTTTAAAATTGAGTGGTAATTTGTAAATATTATGTATGGTATATGTGGTATATGTACATATGGAAATTTGTAAATATAATTTGAATCAATGTCCTAATTTCAGTCTTTTGTAAATTTACGTTATTTTTTATCTGTCTACCAGTTTATTTATTCATCATATTGGGTACCTATTGCATGCCAGATAATCACTGTGGATAAAATAGGGAACAAAAAGCAAGGTTTCCCATCATGGTTCATTTATAGCATGAAATTGTCCTAAATATGATAGACCATGGGACAATGGGCATCCCCATGCCTGCAGTAAGATTCAAAACAGATGGCTTATTTACAAAGATCTTGGAGGGTCATGGTGTGATTCAGTTAGCACTGATAAAGTTAGAGATTAATCTTTGATCTGTTGCTAGGACCCCAAAGAGAAACATCCTAACACAGTGGATCAAAACTGATTTCAAA
Source organism: Sorex araneus (assembly GCF_027595985.1). Classification (NCBI taxonomy): domain Eukaryota; kingdom Metazoa; phylum Chordata; class Mammalia; order Eulipotyphla; family Soricidae; genus Sorex; species Sorex araneus. The sequence continues at coordinate 108,421,492 of NC_073313.1, forward strand.
GTACTATGAAATAAACTTTACCCTTCTTCTGTATATAAGCTTATAAAAACAACTTTATTCAAGTATTGTATACATACCGTAAAATTCACCCATCTTAAGTATACAATCCAATGGTTTTTAGTTTATTTTCAGAGCTGCACAACAGTTACCACAATCTAATTTTAGAACACTTTCATCACCTTGGAAAGAAACCACATAAACATTAGCAGTTATTCCCCAGTTTTGCTATTCCTCCCTCTCTGTCCCAGCCCCAGGAAACCACTAATCTGCTTTCTGTCTCTATGAATTTGTCTATTCTGAATATGTCATATAAGTGAAAACATGATAATACACAACACTTTGTAACTGGGTTCTTTTACTTAATGTTTTCAAGGTTCATTTATGTAGTAGTTTGTGTCAGTACTTCATTCTCTTTGATGTACAAATACAATTTCAACCAATGGATATTCCATATTTTACTTTATTATCTATTTCTAGTTATATACTTTTATTGATGTGCTGTGATTTGTACTACCGTTAATGATAATTTTATCCATACATTATTTCAACACCATACCTACTACATTTTAAAAAATCAACAGCTGATGGACATTTGGGCTGTTTTCATCTACTGCGAATAATATGGTACAAACACTTGCAAAAAAATTTTCTGGTTTAAACATTAATTTTCATTTCATTAGAGTATATGCTTAGGGTTGGAATTGCTGGGCTCTGCAGTAATTTTATGCTTAAATTATTGAGGAACTAACAAGCATTATCCATAGAGGCTGCACCATTTTATATTATCATGGGCAATATGTGAAGGTTTCAGTTTCTCCTCATCCTCACCAAATTTTTATAGCCACTTTAAGTAGGCCTTGCAGAGCTTTAATAATTAGAACATTAATAATCAATATTTTGTGTCATATACTCTTCTATGCACATAACATAAATTGTATCACTTGCATTACTTGTCATCCCGTTGATCTTCAATTCACTCAAGCGGGCGCCAGTAATGTCTCCTTTCGTCCCTGTCTCGTGCTAGTGTAGCCCAATGGTATCTGTTAGTTCCAGGAACACGAAGAGCCTCAAAACATTAGCTCAAGGTTTTGACGAAGAAGTCTGACCAACTCGTAGGTGGGTGGCCATGTGGTCTTTTGACATCCCGTGAAATCCAGTCAATAACAGTTCTAGTCCAGAGGTCGTCTCTAAATTGCATTACATGTCTGACCCATCTGATTTTCGACACCTTGGCAAACGAGATAGCGTCCCTGATTCTTGATCATTGACAGAGGTCGGAACTCCAAATTCCTTCTCTCACTTGAGTGAAATGTGATATTCCAATCATAGCTCTTTTGATTCTTCTTTGGGTTACCCAAATAGTGTTCTCATCCTGTTTTCGTAGGGCCCAGGTCTCTGAGGTGGATGTTAGTGCAGGAAGAATGGTGGAGTCAAAAAGATGTGCCCAGAGCTGAACACCTGAAGAATCTGCTGCCAGTACTCGTCAATACACTGGCTTGGCTCTTCTTCACATGCTTAATATAAATTAGCTCATTAAATATTCATAGAAACCGTAAACCATAGGTATTATTATTTCACATGAGGACGTTGAAGAATGAGGAGGAGCAGTAAATAGCCTATTTTCACAGAAATCTGTAAAAACAGGCAATTTTTGCATTGGTCAACTGGGTTTCATTTCTGACACCACATATGGTCCCAGGATCCCTGCCAGGAATGATGTCTCAGAACAGAGCCTGGAGTAAGCCCCAAGCACTGCCTTGGGTCGCCCCAAACCCAAAAGGGTGGGAGTAAGGGCCAAAATTAAAATCTAGAGGGTTTTATTCAAAATGGCATGTCTAAAATATAACAATACAACAGCTAATTTTCTAAGTGTTTTACAACTATTTTCTCATTTTGCCACACACAATGCCAATGTTATAATTAAGTGCTATTCTAACATCTCCTTGCCCTATATCTTATAGATAAAGTGACTAGCCATAGAGGAGTTAACTAAGTCAAAGTAACATGAATTTTACTTATAAAACCACGAGGCCAAGTCCTTCCATTCTTTGAAAGGAGAAACTTATAGAGCTTCAGTGGCAAAATTACAAGGGAAAACAATACCTCTAAGCAGTCTCCATCTTAGGGAATAAAATCTACATGAAACAAGATCACCTCAATCCTACTGAATTACCGTGACAACTGCTTGCAAGCATTTACAACAAAAAAAATGAATGCAAATCTAGTTGAGAGGTTTATGTGAGGCACCTTTTAGCAAATAAGTGAGCATTTAATAAAATGGACTTTATTGGATATAAATGCAATTTACTAGATTGTAATTAGCGGTTGTCACTTGTTACAAAGCAGAGGCAGTGGTTTATTATAGAATTGTTTTCCATTTTATATGGGTTTTATTTTTAAATTATACTTGGTGTTTTATCTTTGCATACAAGGAAATCACCTCATGCAGGGTACTTGCCTTAATTAATATAGGTGTTGTTTGGTACCTGGGGGATGACAAACTTGAAAAATATTGGAAAATAATCAACTTAAGTTGAGGGCTAGAATTTAAAAAGCTTAAGACGGATTGTTTGCTTTATCAAATTGACAAAGGCTGACTACTGGTTAAGATTATAGGCTGCTGTCATTTTGAGTTCTAATCTGAACTCTGCCACTGCTATATAATTTTGATCAAGTTGCTTATCTCGATTTTCTCCTCTGTAATGTTAACATCCTAGTGCCTCACTGTATCATTGTCAACACTGTTATCGCGTTGTTCATCGATTTGCTTGAGCGGGTGCCAGTAACGTCTCCATTTGTCCTAACCCTGAGGTTTTAGCAGCCTCTCTCTTTTTTTATTCCCTATTTTCTTTTTTTCATCATTAATCTATCCTGTTCATTACCGTCTCCTATGTCTCTCTGAGACAGAATACAGGGTGTTAAAATTACCGACAATTTGCATTGTTTAATGTGGGCTAAAACTTCATTTTATAGCATGACTAGTATATAATTCTTAGCTGGACATCAGTTTCTCTGAAAATTTTTCAAGTATATATTTACTTTGTTTTAGTTTCAGCATTTATATTGAGAGATCTGAGGTCATTCCTTTTCACTGTTTTTGTTATTTGTCTTGGAAAGCTACAATTTTCTTCCCCATAACCTTCTGAAATTTCAGTGATAAGACATTTTGTAGGTCTTATCAAACTAACGGTTATGCTTAGCGCTAACATATTCCTTTTTTAAAAATTTATTCTTTTATTGAATCACCATGTGGAAAGCTACAAAGCTTTCAGGTTTAAGTCTCAGTTATACAATGCTTGAACACCCATCCCTTCACCAGTGCACATATTTCACCACCAAGAATCACAGTATACCTCCCCCCTCCCCCCCACCTCCCCAGCCCCCCACCCCGCATGTGTAACTGGTAAATTTCACTTTACTTTGATTACATTCAATATTTCAATAAAAAGCTCACTATTATTGATTTGGAGTTTCTCCCCCCTAAAGTCGACCTGCTGAAAAGAAAGCATTTGAGAATTTGTTTTCCATTGCTGAGAATGAAGAGATATGAGGTTGAGAGGCCACACTAACAGCCTCACGGGTTTGGATTTCTGTATTTTAGTACTTTAGTAACTAAGTCCAGAGAAATATCTGCCAGAAATTGCATCATTGTGAGCTTGTACCTCTCAGCTACTTTATATTCCACATATGAGTGCAATCTTCCTATGTCTGTCTCTTTCTGACTCATTTCATTCACCATGATACTTTCCATGTCGATCCACTTATATGCAAATTTCATGACTTCATGTTTTCTGACAGCTACGTAGTATTCCATTGTGTAGATATACCAGAGTTTCTTTAACCAGTCATCTGTTTTTGGGCACTCTGTTTTTTTCCATGTTGTGGCTATTGTAAACAGTGCGTAGCAGCCTCTCTTTACTCGTTCTTCCCAACGTTGCCACATTATAGGCTCTTTCAAGGTCAGGGGAATGAGACCCATCATTGTTACTGGTTTTGGCATATCGAATATGTCACGGGGAGCTTGCCTGGCTCTGCATGTGGAAACAACTATGTATTCAATTAAAAAAAAATGAGAGGTTCATGCTCATTTTAGTCACCATAATAAGTGGCTGAATGAATAGCAGTACTCCTATATCTATAAAAAAAGAAAAGAACAACACACCCGGCAGTACCATGTTTTCCCAGTGGGATAATGGGAAGTGCAGAACTGGAAGGGGGAGGTTCAGTCACTGCCCGGACGGGGTCCCTGGGAAGTGACTGAGTTCATCTGTGTCTCGCTGTCTAAGGGAACTAGAAACAGCGCCTTGCAGGATGGTAGGGAAATGCAGAGCTTTATTTTTCTCATCTGTGACTTTGGGTTTGGGGGCCACACTGGTGGTGCCTAGGGGCTATTCCTGGCTCTGTGCTTCCAAGTGACTGGATGGTGCTCAGGGCACCAAACGCAGCACAGGGAATTGAACTAGGTTTGGCAGGGTACAAGGCAAGGCCTTAACCCCATCTGCTCTCTTTCGGGCTTCAATTTTCCCATGTTTTAAAAGGGGATAACAACAGCGTCCATCTCACTGAGCTGCTGGAAGAATTAAATAAGTTTATACATGTAAAGTACTGAGAATGATGTCTAGTGCACAGAAAGCATTAAACAGAGGTTAGGCATTGCAATGGATAATGGCTAAACATTTTGTTTGACTTTTAATTTTTGGAGAGTGCCTCCGAAGCAGTGCTGAGGGGTAGGGTATAGGGAACACTGCCTATAATACTGGGCCAGCCCTTGAGCACTGCTTGCTGTTCCCTTCCCACCAAAAATTTTGTCCTGGAGCAGATTTTTTTTAAATCTAGGTCAGCTCTGGACAAGAACAGTTCTTGGCGCATGGCTGCACTTTTACTTTCTTTGCATTAGTTACTCTTAAAGTTCACTAAGGGCCATCAACTGCCTCATCCGAAAGCCCATTCGACTCAACAACCTAAGCGGATTCTTTATGGTTTTCTAGTTTTGGGGGCCATTCAGTGTTGGAGATCAAACCTGGGGAGCTCCATCCCCAGCGCTGGACAGGCATCAGCCACTAACCGCCGCCTAAACTCTTTCCCAAGGCTCTTTCCTCCTGTGATCTAGATCCTTCGACTTCCTGATATCGGTCTCTGTTCCAGGGCCACTGTCTGCATCTGTTCCCAAGTCAGATCGTTCCTGCAGCCTGGGGGCCTGGTGTTTGCATTCTTTCCTCCTTGGACAAATAACTTCCCAGTGTGCCTGGCTGCTCCCCAGGAGAGTGCGGTAGTACGAACATTTTGAAACCAGATCACCTGGGTTCTAATTCTGTCACCATCACTCAGTACCTTTAAGAGGCAGGCACATTACTTAACCCTGTGTGCCTGAGTGGTCTCATTTTAGAAGAGATAAAAGCCAGCACACCCTGTGAAGTTACTGAATTACGTGAGTTCAATAAAGTGCTCCAAGCAATGCTTGACACCTGACAAGAACCACCTGATCATCAACTTCCTGCTTAAGATGTTTGAGGCTGAGATGGGTACTCGAGGACCAGGTACCCATCCCAGCTTATAATTATTTTATTTCTTTGGCTTACTATTTGTGTCCCATGAAGTCAGGGACTTCACTCTATTTACTCCCGAATGTCCAGCACCTAAGATGTCTAAGGTAGGGTTAGGTATTCAATACATACTTATTTGTTTTTGGTTTGCTTGTTTTTTGTTTGGGGGCCATACTTGGTAATGATCAAGGGTTACTCCTGGCTTTGCACTCAGAGTTCATTCTTGGAGGTGCTCTGGGGATATATGGGGTGCTAGGGATCGAGCCTGGGTTGGCAGCATGCAAGGCAAGCACCCTACCCGCTTGTACTATGGCTCTGGCCCCAAAAGATAGGATTCGAACTAACCCACAGAGCAAGTGGAGACCATGATTTATTGGGTGGGTGGGACAACTTGAGAAATTGATTAATGGGCAGGAATAAGTAAAAGAGCCTGGGGGAGAGGGTGATGTGAATGGATTAGTAGAGGTGCAGGTCTACAAGGGGGAAGATTTTGGAGTTTTTGTGTCTCTTAACCATCACCACAGCCCAGAGCTATTGTGGTGCCCAAATTCTTTCTGCCTCCCGAGCAGTTGGAGGCGTCTATGCGGATGCTCTCACTCTCTGCAGCTCTGCCCCGACCAGTCTCGACAAACGAGGTAAGAGCCACGGCCCGAGCCTTCCTTGGGAGTCCTCTCCTGCCTGACTGCAGGTTCTGAGTGCAGGGTCACTCCCTCATCCCCCTAGAGAGCCGGCAGCAGAGGCATGCTTCAGGCTTGCACCAGATTCAGATTCTACACCCCCCTCTCACAGCCTTAGTGGCCTAAAGTGAGTGAGGAGGAGCCAGAGCAGGTAGGGCACTTGCCTTGCAGGTCACCAACCCAAGTTCCATCCCCGGCACCCCATATGGTCCCTGGGGCACCATCAAGAGTGATTTCTGAGTGCCGAGCCAGCAGTAAGTAAGCCCTGAGCACCGCCAGGTGTGCCCTCCCCACCCCCTCCACCCATAATGCCAGGAGCCTAGGAGAAGAACGGAAGAGCCAAGTCTGCTCAGATCTGTTTCAGCAGCTAAGAGTGAGAAGTGCAGAAGCATGAACGGTGGGCTGGCCGCTGAGGAAGCTCCCACTAAGCAAAGGCAGGTTCAGTGGCAAAAGCTTCTAATAAGAGACGAAGCCCAGGAGCCTGGCAGATGAGCAAGGGCTTGATACTGGTGGCGCACCTCTGCTAGTCACTCCTCGCCACTGCCCTTCCCCGTTCTGCTGAAGTCCTAGCACAAATCTAGGGCTCTTCCACCTTGACACAGTACCTGATATTTACTGTGGAATGGTAGGAAAAGAGCAACTTCTTTTCTGTTGTTACTGTGGTACCAAAGCACCCTCAGTGATTTGGGCTGTTGCCAAGGACTAAATACGGCCTCATAGTTGCTACTCTCCACCACGGAGCCACAGCCCAGGCCCGAGTAACTGGCAGTGCTTGGGCCTTCTCCTGACTCTGTGCTCAGGGATCACTCCTAGCCAGTGCTTAGAGGACCATATGGGATGCTGGGATCGAACTGAATCTTTAAAATCTTTAGACTTTCAGGCTCTCTTCTGTATTTGATAGGTCACTAACCCCATGTTTTCCCTTGTAATCTTCCTCCAGAACCTCAGCAAAGCAATTCGTAAGATAAAGTATCTTGAGGATCGCCAGGTTCCACAAAGAAAAGTTTATTTAATTTATTTACTTATTATTCAGTCCCCGTGAGATTAAAAAGTTAGAAAGTTATTCAGAATTCTCTCTTGCCACAAAGCAACATTTTAAAAACCATTTGGCTAAAGGTTCAAAAAAGTCTCAGAAAGGGGACCAGATAGATAGTACAGTTGCCTTGCATGCAACCAACCTGGTTTGACTCCTCACGTCTCATAAGTAACTCCTGAGCACAGCCAGATATGGCCAAATGTTCCACCTAACCCCTACCACCTCCTTCTCAAAAAATAAGAGCCCCAGAAAGGCACAAGACCTATTGCCAGGTCACTGAGACAAAATCAGGTGAGAGATGGTGAAAAGCAAACCAGACCATTTCTGTTATTGTGACTAAGGAGAAATAAGGAGAATGAAAGGAGGAAAATTAGATAAACTCAGAGAGGCTTGAGGGAAAACCGTACCAAGATAGAACCAACTCTGTCTAAAGAGTGTGTTTGTCACTTCCCCTGTTTCCTTTCAGTATTCCCTCTCCTTTCAGCATCTTTTTAGCCTCCGCCAAGGTGTTGAATTTGTTCTAAATTCATAGCTCATTTGTCTCCACAGAAAGGGTAATGCATCATGGTGAGTTTCATTCTTTTTATGCATGTAGACCAGCATTTATCGACAACTCTAAGTTGTTGATTATAAAATTAGTATCCCAGATAAACAGATTAGTATCCCTGTTATCATAGATAAACAGGGTTTCTATGATATTGTTCTGGGCTGCTATGGGAGATGAAAAAGTTAACTTTGTATCTGATACAAACACAGGTTGCTAAAAACATGGATGTCTTCTTAAATACACATACACACACATTCACATAAATTCCTAAAGTTGTCACTTTGAATGGAGAGATAATTCAGTAGGTAGAGTACTTGCTTTGAATGCTGTCAAGCTGGGTTTGATACCCAGCACCGAATCAGGTCCCTAGAGCCTCAGCAAGAGTGAACCCTGAACAAAGAGCTAGAACTAAACTCTGAGCACTGTTAGATGAGATACCAAAACAAAATATTAAAAATTAAAAATAAAGCCATCGTCTTAAAATGTTATTAACTGTGGAATGTAGTAGAATCTAAGGCCACCTGCATTCAATCATAGCTTTATCACAGCAGTTGCCTCAGGCAAATTATTGACAATGCTCTGAATTTGAGATTTTTATAATTTCCAATCTAGAGACATTCTTAGTAACCTCATAAAGTTATGAGGATAAATGCCATAATAGTGTGTGAGGCAGTTCTGACCTTACAATGACATAGCAAATGTTACTTATTATTTGCTTACTTATTAAAGTATTCTATCTTCATTACTCAAAGAATAGTCCAGTTATCAGGCAACACAAACATACCAACTCCACCAGCATGTGATATAAATGTAGATTCTTAGATCCAAGTATACCTAGCTTCTTAAACTGTGGGTAAAATTCCATTCTGATTTTTATACCTGAATGTGGAATTGTCTTGAAAACTTTGTTTTAAAACAAATACATGTGCCACCAGTAAATAATAATAAGTATCTTTTATATATCCTATGTTACATACAAACTTTTTAGGTGAAAAGAGGTTTCTAGTGGAAAAAGTTTAAGAAACCCTATAACTATAGACCTATAGCATTAAGATCCATAGCTTAAGGAGAGATATAGGCAGTTAAAATATGTATCACTGTTTGAGAAACATTGACTTAAATAAAGACCAAAATTTCAATATTAAATTACAGTATTCTGGACTATTTGGGGATTTTAGAAGTCCTTTTAATCATACTTTGCAAATTTACTTTCTCAACCTACCAGAAAATTTTGCTAATAAAATTCCTGACTGATTACAGAAACCATAGCTATCTTACAAGACACAATCTCATATTCCCTCCTAGGACAACCTGTCCTGACTCATGTATCCCACTATCCATAATCTCATAGAACTGAATACTCTACTCTTTGCCATCTCCCTAGCTCTGAAATGACTTATATATCATACCACCAATACATGGGCAGTAAGATTGAAATGTATACACATAAATTCAGATGTGTACAAATGTTGTCTAGAATTTAACTAAACTATTATCTCAGAAATGTCCCATCCTGTTATGAAGGGGAGGAAATGTGGATGCAAAATTTTCTGGGCCAATTGAAAGAATCTTCCCTTATGAATAAATAAATTTTGTCTTGCCTGTTTTAATGTCCTTTCTTCTCCTCTTACAAAATAAGGTGGCTCTGGGCAGGAGATTTAAGAGTAGTGTCTAGGATTCATGCTCATTCTGAATGTGCTCACTATTCTGGAACCTGAATGTCTGGTCTGGAACAATCCCTACACTCCAGTGCTGATGTCTCAAGCAACTTTTGTTCATTTGTGTTTTCAGTGTTTGCAACTATTGTTGAAACCCATAGAAGTATAAAGCATACCATTGTAAACAGCTCTGCAATGAAAATGTATGTGCATTTATATTTTTGAATTGAAAATATAGTTATAAAAACATAAAATTAAATTATAGAATGATACGTGTACCTTATTATTAATGGTTCAAATGATAAAATCTTGAGGCAGGTGTAGTAACTCATAATTTTAAAGTAATATAAGACTAAGTAGCATTTTCAAATAGTGATAACAATAGGCATATGAGGACTGGCGTGATATCACAGCAGGTAGGGCATTTGCCTTGCACGCGGCCGACCCAGGTTCGATTCCTCTGTCCCTCTCAGAGAGCCCGGAAAGAGAGTATCCCGCCCGCATGTCAGAGCCTGGCAAGCTACCCATGGCGAAATTTGGTATGCCAAAAACAGTAACAACACGTCTCAAATGGAGACGTTACTGGTGCCCGCTCGAGCAAATTTATGAACAATGGGATGACAGTGCGACAGTGCTACAGAGCTACCATGTTGTCTATATTTACATAAAAGTAAAAGCTAATTTATGACAGGTTAATAAAAGTTAGGATGTGCTCTGTGCTTTGCATGCTTTGTTAAGTGGTAGACCTGTCCCACTTTAAGAAATCATCTTAAGTAACTGGTTAAGTCATAACTTTGTGTTCAATCTGTGTCAATTCTCCCCTAAAGAGTAGAAATATATAGATTTAGTGAATCCTTATGGGAGAATGTGTCGTTAAAAGGAATTAGTTATGCCACTGTAATAGTTTAACAATAATTCTATTCATAAAATTATTTATTGTAATTATATAAAGGCAAGTGTTTTCATATCTATCTTCTCCATTAGAACATAATCCCATTGAGAAGGCTCATGTTTTAGTTGTCTTTGCCCATTAGGAGCTGGTCTGACACATGACGTAATATCCATAAGTGTCTATCAGACTAAAAGATGAGTAAACCAACCACTTTGCCAGAGAACCGGCAGGACCCAGAACACAGCTTAACAATTAACCACGCAAAATTCAGCTCCATTTAATATTCTAACTGTTGTACACTCACCATCAATACATGGCTATTCATCTCAACTCCGGCACACTGTAGCCCTTAGCATTTAGATCCTCTTCCCTCCAATGCATATCTATAAGCACACATACATTCATGGGAGAATCAGTCACTTAATCAACAGAAACTACCAAAAAACATTGGTATCTCATATTCATTTAACATATAGTTATTGTGGTACTCCTTTGTACTAGGCTGATAAAGGAGGTGGAGTTACAGTGATGAGTAAGTGAGAAATGGTCCAAACTTCTTTCTTCTGTGTTGGTGGTATAGTGGTGAGCATAACTGCCTTTCAAACTCCTCTGTCTCAAAGTTCATTTGAATTGGACTCTGTACATTGTATTCATGGAGAGTGATCCGAGGCTAACAAAGGAAACAAAGCAGACAGAGGTCTAGAACCCATTTCTACTTTTTCTGTCAAAGGAAGTGTATCTGATTTATATACACAGTTTTATTTCCAGGGTTTTATAGCTAAAAATATTTATAAACCACTTCCCTAGGGAAAAAACTGGGCAATAATTGGACCTAAGCTTAAATTCTTCAAAATAACTTTTTGAAATGACAAAGAAGAGCATATTTTGTGCTTAGGACTTAGTGCAAACAGGAAACTTTCTCATTTTATTAAAGTATTAACGAAAGAAGATTCTAGAAAACAAATTCTTCATCCTTCTGTGCATCAGCACCTTTCTGCCCTTTATAAGGATAGTGAAGGGCCTGAAGAAATAGCAGTCATGCAGCCTTTGTCTCTAGTTGTAGGCCTCAGCCAAAGGACCTACAGGAAGGAGATGTGGATTTTATAGAGATGGAATTTCCTGAGTGGTCATGCCACAGACGCCAAGCTGATGCCTTCTCCCTGGCATCCTGCTTCCCTCCTCTGCCTTTATAAGTGAGATGGCAGAGAAAATCAGGAATGCAACCTCTTTAAGGCCAAAATGTGGTTAATTCCATTGATGGCTGGAAATCAAGACCAAAAATTTTAATACAGAATAGTGCCCTTTTCAGACTGCCTTGTTTAGATGAAGAGTGCAAATTGCATTAGAAAAAAATATGGGGTCTGTGGAGACTGTGTTTGGAAACAGATGAGGCACGTGATGGGAAAACATTTTCCCCAAGAGCTGACTTTTCCAGGATTGCATTACTTTGTTTGCTCTTAAAGGCAAATGTGGGAAAGAAGAATTTGAATTTGATTGATTAAGCAACTACCTTCTTCCACTGCCATCCTACTGTAAGTCTTGGAAAATATCAAACAGTAATAGTGACCTGTCCAAATGACAAGGGATAGGTGGCTGAGGATACTATAGGAGAAAAACACAGTAACTTGAACACATTGTAAAAAGAAACAATTTTTTGCTTATTTCTTCAGGCTTTCAACTTTTTTGCTGAACATAAAATATATGCCATTTATTCTGTGAAATGTGAAGAAACACAGGAACACAGACTCAATCTACTTTCTTGGAGCATGTACTGAGTTACTATAAATCTGTGGGATTTAGTTTGCTCATTTACAAAACCAGCTTAAACTGAGAAACTTCATCATGTGGTTATTATCGGGACAAATTTAAGTTCAGGTAATCTCAACTGAAATATCTTATGTTCTGAATCAACTTTTTAAAGTTTTTTTTATTAATGAATCACCGTGGGGGTACAGATACAGGTTAACATATTCTCGTGCTTGTGTTTCAGTCATATACAGCTTGAGTATCTATCCCTCCACCAGTGCCCATCCTCTGCTGATGACCCCATCATCCCTCCCACACACCCCCACCCCGTGCCCCTCCCCACCCCGCCTCTTTGCCAGGGCATTCCCCTCTGTTCCCTCTCTCCCTTTGGGCATTGTGGTTAGCAATGGAGGTCTTGGGTGGCCAATGTGTTTGGTCTATAGTCTGCTCTGAGCACACCTCTCCCATCCCGAGCGAGTCCTCCCACCACATTTTTGCTTGGTATTCCCTTCTCTATCTGAGCTTCCCTTTCCCCCACCATGTGAGGCTGGTCTCCAAGCCATGGAGCAAATCTGGTCCTTACTTCTGTTATTCTTGGGTGTTAGTCCTCCATTCTGTTGTTTTATATTCCGCAGATGAGTGCAATTATTCTATGTCTGTCTCTCTCTTTCTGACTCATTTCACTTAGAATGATACTTTCCATGTTGATCCACTTGTATGCAAAGTTCATGCCTTCATCTTTTCTGACAGCTGCACAGTATTCCATTGTGTAGATGTACCAAAGTTTCTTTAGCCAGTCATCTGTTCTTGGACATTCGGATTTTTTTCCAGATTTTGGCTATCATAAACAGTGCTGTGATGAACATACATGTGCAGATGTCATTTCGACTATATCTTTTTGTTGAGGCAACTTCTGATGGTACTTACAGCTTATTCATGGTTCTGTGCTCAGGGATCACTCCTGACTATCTACTTGGGGATGAAACTAGGGTCAGCCACATGCATGGTAAGCACTTTATTCCCTATACTTCCTTTCTGGTGGCCCCCCAACAGAAATATTTGGCAGATTTTGTATCAAAAGCATATTTTCTCTACCTGGCATCTTTATATAAATGATGCAGGAAAGAAACAATAATATGAGCAAATGTGGCATAAGATGTCTAGAGAGTGTTACAATGGCTATAAAATCTACTCACAGAAGTTTTCCTGTAGAATTTGACCACTGAGTTTGATCAAAGTGACCAGGGATTTGTTGTCTTGGTTTGTATTTTTTAAAATTGAATCACAGAGGTACAGTTACAAAGCTTTCATGTTTGAGTTTTGGTCATATGGTGATCAAATACCCATCCGTTCGCCAGTGCCCATTTTCCACCACCATAATCCCCAGTATCCCTCCTCTCCATCCCAACCCTTACCCTGCCTGTGTGACAGACAATTTCCACAATAATCTCTCCCTACTTTACAATATTTAGACACCAATCCTGCCATTATTATTTGGAATTTTCTCACCACCACTCAAACCTGAAGATAAGGAAATGATAGACAATTTGTTTTGTATTGCTTGTTGTGAATAGCATATAATGTCATGTGACAGCGAGAGTGGCCGCCTGCTCCTGGAATTCTAAAATTTTAATAATTAGTGTCTGAAGAGATCTCTTAAGTGAGCTGCTTGATTCTGAGATTTGTTTGTGTGTCTCTGGACCATGGCCGTTTAGGAGCTTAAGAAGTAGCCCAGGGCAGCTTGTGGGTGTCATCTCTGAGTCCCATCAGAGTGGGGGGAAGGAGAGGCACCGGCTACTCCCCTGTCCCATTAGGCTTAGCATTTTCCACTATTGCTCCCATATATCTGGGTGTTTCGTTGAGTTCTGGAAGAACTGGGATTCTTAGAGGGTAGGAGGAGGGACAGCACCTGCTCCATTTTGGAGTAGCCTGGCAAAAGTGGCCTATTGCAAACTGTGGAGGCATCTCTGCAGCAAGCTACTCAGTTCTGAGATTTGTTTGTGTTTCTCTGTCTTGGTTTGTCTTGGTGCCTAAATTTCACAGCACCACTTATCCATGCACTAAAAAAATCGTAGTCCAGTTGTTTCCTAATTGACTTAAGTTTCAATGTATGTATAAAAACGCAAGCCCATACTTGGGTACTCACATTGTTTCCAGATTCTTACTACTGTGAACAGTGCTGCAATGCACATACAAGTGCAGATGTCATTTCTGCTGTGTTTTTTGCAGCTCAGGGCTATATTCCCAGAAATGGTATTGTTGGGTCATATGGAAACTCAATTTCGAGTTTTTTTTTTTTGAGGAGTGCCTATATTGTTTTCCAAAAAGGCTGGACCAATCAGCATTCCCATCAACAGTGAATGAGAGTCCCTTTCTCCCGCATTCGTACCAGCACTGGTTGTTCTTATTCTTTTTGATGTGTGCCAGTTTCTCTGGTGTAAGGTGATATATCATTGTTGCTTTGATTTGTATTTCCCTGATTATTAGCTATGTAAAGCATTTTTCATGTGTCTCTTGGTCACTTGTATTTCTTCTTTGAGGAAGTTTCTGTTCATTTCTCCCCAATTCTAATGGCATTGCAGTATTTTTTTCTACAAAGTTCCGCAAGTGCCTTATATACCTTGAATATTAACCCCTTTTAGACCAAACATTTAAGACCCCTCTTAGCCAAATCTGGACATGGGAGTCTCCCGGTGGACAGTTCCACAATAAAATTGACCACATCATATTCAATCAAAGGTTTTGCCTGACCGATGTCGCTGTTGTCCCAAAATTCCAAACGGGATCAGACCACCATCTCCTTTGTGCAAAATTCTACTTCACAGAGCGGGGAGAAAGGTTTGCAAAATTTAAGTCTAAGAAGGGAACTCCCAGAATAACCACCAACTGGGAGCTCTTTGGCACTGTTGCAGCAATGTGGGAAGATGTCGTCCTTGACAACATCCACAAGGAATACGATCGACTGATTCAGCACCTCCATGACTGTACAAAGAATGCCGAGAGTGAGAAAGCCGCAAACAGACGCTGTCTTTGGGAACTCTTGAGCTCATTCGGCAATGTGGTTTGGCACGAGTCTCAGGCAACCACAAGCTAACGTTTGAGCTCGCAAAGCTGTGCAGAGATGTGATAAAGGAAGACCTCAAAGATAAAAGAGCAGCAGTTTTGGTGGATGCAGGAGAAGCCAGGTAAAGAATTTGCAACGCTCGCCTATCCTTCGCCAACTACAAGACCAAAATGACTGCCCTCCAATGTCCTGATTGATCTATCACATCTTCCAGAAAGGCAATGGAGAGGATTATTTACGACTTCTACTCAGATCTCTTTGACAGCCACATCCACCTGCCCACATATCAAATTCTGAATGATGGATATGTCGTTCCCAACATCCTACCTTCCGAAATCCGGAATGCCATTTTGTTGGTAAAGACGCATACAGCACCTGGTCCAGACAAGGTCATACTCGAACACCTAAGAATCTGCCACCAGTACTCATAAATACACTGGCTTGGCTCTTTACACGCTACCTGTCTGAATACAAGGTTCCGTCTCGGTGGAAAACCATCAGGACCGTTCTGTTGTACAAGAAGGGAGACATCCACGAAATCGGCAACTATCGCCCAATCTGCCTGCTGTCTGTCGTCTACAAGTTGTTCACTTGTGTCATCCTGAAGAGAATAGGCAGAACACTAGATGAAGGACAACCATGTGAGCAAGCCAGGTTCCAAAGGGGATTCAGCACATATGTGATATGTGGCCATATCCACACAGTGACCAAACTCATTGAAGTTTCACAAGAGTTCAAGATGCTGCTCTGTCTAACGTTCATCAACTTAAAGAAGGCCTTCGATTCCGGTGAGATTGAGGCGGTCATCGAAGCCCTAGCCAAGCAGGGTGTTCAAACTCATTATATCAAAATCCTCCACGAGCTGTATTGTGGATTCACCACCAGGATCTCACCATTCTACCAGGAAGTGATCATTGATGTAAAGAAAGGGGTGTGGCAGGGTGATACCATTTCACCAAAACTCTTCAGTGCCACCCTTGAGAATGTCATGTGAGGACTGCAATGGGAAGGAATGGGAGTGAAGATAGACGGTCAGCAACTACACCACCTCCGTGTAGTTGGTGCTTCACTGATGATATCGTTCTCATAATGCCAAATGGCACAAATGCTGGACAACTTCAACCACGAGTGTGGAAACGTCAGATTGCAGCTGAATCTCATTAAGATGATGCTCATGAAAAACGAACTAGTCCCTTAAGCTCCATTTGATCTTAATGGAACGAACATCTCCAAATGCAGCAGCTATGTGTATCTGGGTCGAGAAATCAACATGAGGAACGACTTGGCACCAGAACTGCACAGGAGGAAGAGAGCAGCATGGAATGCCTTCAAGGGCATTGAATAAGTGGTTAAGAGGATGAAGAACTTCCAACTCCAGGCACATCTTTTCAATTCCACCATTCTTCCTGCACCATTCTTCCTGCATTCTTCCTAGAGACCTAGGCCCTATGCAAACTGGATGAGAACACTATTCGGATATCCCAAAGAGGAATCAAAAGAGCTATGCCATGGCTTTCCTATATGCAAATAATGAGAGAGAAGAAAGTGACCTGAGAAAAGCAATCCCATTCACAATTGCGCCTCAAAAAATCAAATACCTCGGAATCAGCTTAACAAAGGAGGTAAAGGACTTGTATAATGAAAACTATAAAACACTACTTCAGGAAATAAAAGAGGACACGAGGAAATGGAAAGACATCCCCTGCTCATGGATTGGAAGAATTAATATTGTCAAAATGGCAATTCTCCCCAAAGCATTGTACAAATTCAATGCGATCCCTATAGGGATACCCTTGACATTCTTCAAAGAAATGGAGCAAGCGCTCCTGAAATTCATATGGAACAATAAGCCCCCACGAATAGCTAAAGCAATCCTTGGGAAAAAGAAAATGGGAGGAATCAACCTCCCCAACTTCCAACTCTACTACAAAGCGGTAGTCATTAAAAGAGCATGGTACTGGAACAAAGGCAGAGCGGCAGACCAATGGAACAGGGTTGAATACTCTGACATACACCCCCAAATATATGATCATCTAATCTTTGATAAGGGAGCAAGAAATGTGAAGTGGAGCAAGGAAAGCATGTTTAACAAATTGTGCTGGCAAAACTGGACGGCTACATGCAAAAAAATGGGCTTAGACCTCCATCTATCACCATGTACAAAAATCAGATCAAACTGGATTAAAGACCTCAACATCAGACCAGAATCCCTAAGGTACATTGAAGATAAGGTCGGCAAAACCCTCCACGACATTGAAGCCAAAGGTATCTTCAAAGCTGACACGCCACTGGCTAAGCTAGTGAAAACAAAGATAAATAAATGGGACTATCTCAAACTAAGGAGCTTCTGCAACTCAAAAGAAACAGTGACCAAAATACAAAGACAGTCTACAGAATGGGAAAGGATATTTATGCAGTACCCATCCGATAAAGGGTTGATAACAAGGATATACAATGCACTGGTTGAACTCCACAAGAAGAAAACTGCCAACCCGATCAAAAAATGGGCTGATGAAATGAACAGAAACTTTTCCAAAGAAGAAATCCGAATGGCTAAGAGGCACATGAGAAAATGTTCAACATCACTAATCATCAGGGAAATGCAGATCAAAACAACAATGAGATATCATCTCACACCACAGAGACTGGCCCACATCCCCAAAAACAAAAGCAACCGGTGTTGGCGTGGATGTGGGGAGAAAGGGACTCTCCTTCACTGCTGGTGGGAATGCCGACTGGTTCAGCCCTTTTGGAAAACAATATGGACGATTCTCAAAAAGTTAGAAATTGAGCTCCCATTTGACCCAGCAATACCACTCCTGGGAATATATCCCGGAGAGGCAAAAAGGTATAGTAGAGATGACATCTGCATTTCCATGTTCATTGCCGCTCTGTTCACAATAGCCACAATATGGAAAAAACCAGAGTGCCCGAAAACAGATGATTGGCTAAAGAAACTCTGGTATATTTACACAATGGAATACTATGTAGCTGTCAGGAAACATGAAGTCATGAAATTTGCATACAAGTGGATCAACATGGAAAGTATCATGTTGAGTGAAATGAGTCAGAAAGAAAGAGACAGACATAGAAAGATTGCACTCATATGTGGAATATAATGTAACTGAGAAGTACAAGTTGGCAACGATGCAACTTCTGGCAGATATCTCTCTGGACTTAGTTACTAAAATACTAAATTACAGAAACCCAAAACTGAGAGGCCGCTAAGTGTGGTCACTCGACCTCACACTTCTTCATCCTCAGCAATGGAAAACAAATTACCTAATGCTTCCTTTTCAGCAGGTCTGACTTTAGGGGAGAGACTCTCCAAACAATAATAGTGAGTTTTGTTGAAATATTGTATGCAATCAAAGTGAAAGTAAAGTGAAATTTATTAGTTACACAGGCGGGGGGGGGGCTTAGGGTGGGGGGGCTAGGGGCGTGGGGGTGTTTGGGGTGTGAGGGGGCGGGGTGGAGCTATACTGGGATTCTTGGTGGTGGAATATGAGCACTGGTGAAGGGATGGGTATTCGAGCATTGTATAACTGAGATTTAAACCTGAAAACTTTGTAACTTTGTAACTTTCCACAATAAAAAATTAAAATAAATAAATAAATAAATAAATAAATAAATAAATAAAAGAGCTATGCCAGGAATATCATATCTCACTCAAGTGAGAGAAGGAATCCAGAGTTCTGACCTCCGTCAATGGTCAAGAATCAGGGATGCTGTCTTGTTTGCCATGGCATCAAATATCAGATGGGCCCATTATGTAATGTGATTCAGAGACGACTGCTGGACTAGAGCTATTGCCGACTGGATTCCACAGGATGTCAGAAGACAACGTGGCCACCCACAAACTAGATGGCCAGATTTCTTCATCAAATCCCTGAATGAATGATTTGAGGCTCTTCCTGTTCCTGGAGCATGCCGATATCATTGAGCTGCACTAGTATGCGACAAGGACAAATGGCGATGTTACTGGCACCCACTTGAGCAAATTGAAGATCAACGGGACAACACGTGATACAATTGATTAATCCCTTATCTAATGCGTATTTGTTAAATATATTTTTTCCATTCTGTGGGCGGTCTTGCTATCTTGGTCACCATTTCATTTTAGTGCAGAAGCTTATTAGCTTACTGTAGTCACATTTGTTTATCTTTGTTTCCACTTGCTTGGTCAGAGGTGTTTCACCTTTGAAGATCGCTTTAGCTTCAATGTCATGGAGGGTTCTGCCCAAGTTTTCCTTCATTTAATATAATCATTCAGGTCTGATATTGAGGTCTTTAATTCATTATAATCTGATTTGTGCCTGGCATTAGACAGAGGTCTGAGTTCATTTTTTCTGCATGTAGCTGTCCAGTTTTCCCAGCACCACTTGTTGAAGAGGCTTTCCTTCATATTGCCGACTGGATTCCACAGGAATCCTTCATAATGCCGACTTGTTCCACTTCATATTCCTTGTTCCTTTATCAATGATTAAGTGATCTGTTATTTGAGGGTCTGTGTCAGTGTGTTCAACTCTATTTCATTGGTATTTTGGTTTGTCTTTATCCCAATACCATGCTGTTTTAATTACTACTTCTTTGTATTATAGTTTGAAGCTGGGGAAGTTGATGCCTCCCCCCATCTTATTTTTCCCAAAGATAGATTTACCTATTCATGGGAGTTTCTTTTTTTTCTTTCTTTTTTCTTTTTTTGCTTTTTGGGTGGGTCACACCCAGCAATGCTCAGGGGTTACTCCTGGCTCTGCACTCAGGAATCACTCCTAGCGGTGCTTGGGGGACCATATGGGATGCTGGGAATCGAACTCAGGTTGGCCGCATGCAAGGCAAACGCCCTAACTGCTGTGCTATCACTCCAGTCCCAAGGAGTTTATTTTTCAATATGAATTTCAAATTCATATGGTATATTTCTTTGAAATAGACTATTTCAAATTTTTGTCTATTTCTTTGAAAAATGTCATTAGTATACTTATAGGGACTGCATTGAATCTGTACAATGCTTGAGGATTATTGCAATTTTGATGATGACAATCAAAGGGCAATAGAAATCAAATCCTGACTGGTTAAAGAAACTATGGTACATCTACACAATGGAATACAGGTGTTTGTAAAAATACAGTTAGGAAATTAGCATATAAATGATGGAAATGGAGAGTATCATGCTAAATTAAATAAGTCAGGAGAATGACAGACATAATAATAATTTCACTAATTTGTAGGATGTTAAAAAACTGAAACATAGCGTAGTAAGAGACTAACACCCAAGGACAGTAGAAACAAGGGTAAGTATGAATGGACCATGGTTAGAAGCCTCCTTCTCGTCTTTCCCAACAATTGGAGGCTATTTTTCAGGGTCAGGGGAATGAGACTGTTATTGTTACTGTATTTGGCATATCAAATACACCACGGGGAACTTTCCAGGCTCTTCCATGCATGCAAGATCCTCAGTAGCTTGCCAGGCTCTCCGAGAGGCATATATATACACATATATGTAGATATATTTCCCTTTATGATGATGTGTCGAGGAATATGTTCACTCATGAGTGAGGCTCCGCCCGAGTGGAAAGCAGCCTGGAGCGTGGTAGCGGTTAGGTAGTAAAGTTCAGCTGCCATGGTTGGGGCCCTTGGGACGGGGAGGGCTCTCACCTGCCCCCCTTGGGGTGCCCCTGGCATGTAGTCCAGTTGCATTGTTATGGGGGCCTCATTTTATGTTCCCTTCCAGAAGAAGCAGGTGTGAGTTCTGGGGGGTGGCCGATGAGGAAATTATCTGGCAATAGCCGGAGGTGGCTTATGGGTGTGACCCCCAGGTCACCATAGATTGGGGTAAGCAGGCAGAGGATTTCTGCTCCCGGGTCCTGTTGAGCCCAGAGTCCAAGATCACAAAGTTCCGCATTACCTGGGTTCCATGGGACTTCAGAAGAATTTAATAGGAGTTTTTTAGATAACCAAAAAAATATTTTCTTATTATAAACAAATATTAATAAGTGGAAGATTGCTTTGATGAAGAAACATTTCAAATCAGAATCATAACATGCTTGCACAATTTATTTTTATAATTGTTTTGGTTGCATCCTAATATGAATGTTTAGGTTCATGAAGCTGACATTTGCAAATGCTGAATGTTTTTGTTCCTTATCAAAGAGCATATAGTGTTTATGATACATTATTTGATTAAATTGTATGGCAGATAAAATTTAACTTGAGTTCTGCATGAAAATCCATCTACTGAGAAGTTCAAGTTAGTGCATGGTTGATCTTCAACGTTCTACAATTAGGCTAACATTTCTGGATAAAATATTTTCACTGTTTTTAAAATTTATTTATTATTTTTATTTTAATTGTGATAACATAGTTCCAGTAGTGTTAACAGTCATGGTTTTGATGAAATAAACCAGAAGAAGCAATGCAAACACTGATGTATGTATGATGATTGTGTTTAGTTTCGTTTTCTTTTTTTGAGATGGCCCCAACCATCAGTGCTCAGGAATAACTCCTGGGTCTAATATCAGGAATAATTCCTACTGGTACTTGGGATGCTGGGGGTTGAACTCGGGTCTGCTGCATGCAAGGCAAGAGCCCTACCCACTGTACATCTTTCTGACCCAGGTTTAATTTTCTTTAGTTACACATATTTTATTTTGTTAAATTTTAATTTTGGGAACAACAAGTGATGGTTTTCAGGGACAGGCTCTGAAAATAAGTGGGGCTTGTCACTCCCAGTGGTGTTCAGGAAATTGTGTGATACTGTGGGTCAAAACATACATCCTGCATATGAAGTACACACCCAAATTTTTAAATTATCTCTCCAGTCCCTAATTAGACATTTTTAAATGCTTACAAATATTTTATTTATTTTCCTAAATTGATTTTATTGAGCTTCATAGTTTACAATAGCAATGATATTAATATTTTATTCTTGAAGTGCTGCTACATGCTCACCACTAGTGTCAAGCTATCTTCACCATTAACCCAAGGGCCTTTCCCACCTTCAGGTTCTATTTCTATTGCTCGTATCTCAGGTTTTGTTCCTTCTGGGGGCTGTCTGATCCCTTGCTTTTTTCTTTATTCTCCACGTGCTGTAAAATCATCCAGCATCTGGTCTTTTTCTTCCTGATTTACTTCACTTGGCATAATACCATCCTATTTCATCCAAGCTACAGTAAATGACATTTCATTGGGTATTTTTCTTTATCCACTGATCTGCTGCTGGACACGTGTTCTTTCCTAGATTTTGGCTGCTTTGACCAGTGCTGCAATGAACACAGTAGTGTACATATCCTTTTGAATTAACATTTTTGTGTTCTTGGGTTAGATTCCCAGCAGTAGAACTTCAGGGTCATATGGAAAGTTCAGTGTTACATTTCTGAAAATATTCTAAGCTGTTTTCCAAGGAGATTAAACCAAACAATAGTTCCACCTGCAGCTAATGAGAATTCCTGTAAAAAACACCTTTCCACCAGCACTTAATGCTTCTGGATTTTTTATATAGACAATAATGGTCTGAAATCATACCTCATTGTTTGTCTAATTTGCATTTCCCTGTTAATTAGTGATGAGAAACACCTGTTCATGTCTGAGTTGGCCATCTTTTGTCTTCTTTGAAGAAGTATCTGTTCATTTGTTCCTCCATTTTGATGATTATTTTGTCTTAGAAACATATTAAATTATATTTAAAAGTGTTTCTTCAATAAAAAGCTATTTCTTCAGAATATTTTGAAGGAAAGTAAACCATTTACCTACATCAGTGTTTTGCAAGCATTGTTTATACATCACATTCACTATTTTGCAATGATCATGATATACCTATTATATTATTCATTCATTATTTTTAATAAAATTGACTATCTTTAAACTGTAGCTTCCTCCTAGTAAAGTTTCTAAAATAAGGGGTTTGTACAATAGCTGTTCTTTTCCTAACACATTAAAATAAACAAACATTTTTTTAAAATTTAGTTAATTAAGTGCTTCCCAGCTGTCATTTTTAATGTGTTGGTAGTGCTGCCATGGATAAAAAGGACCCTCATTCACTACTGGTTGGAATGTTGATTGATCCAACCTTTATGGAAAACTTTGGTGGTCCTTAAAAAACTAGGAATTCTCCTATTTGATGGAGAAATTTCACCGCTTGGCATCTATCACAATGATGCACCACTGTTTCCTGCAGCACTATCATATCCACAGTAGCCAAAAACTGAAAACAACCCAAGTATCAAAGATCAGATGACTGAATAAAGTAACTATGCTTAATATGCACAATGGAATATTATTAAACTATAAGAAAAGTCATGATATTTGCTGCTATGTGGATGGATCTGAAGAGTATTATGCAGAGTGAAGTTTGTTAGAGGGAGAAAGACTGAGATAATGTTCTGTCTCATATGTAGAATATAAAGAAACATGATGGTAAAATAACAAATGCCCAAAGGCAACAAAAATTTTTTAAATGATAACTGATCTTCAGTATGAAGCATGCCACTTGGTGGGCTGGGGGAATAGGACAGAAAAGAGAACAAGAGAACAGTATAATAAAGAAGGTAAATACTCAAATGGGAGGAATAGAAGGGGCTTAAAAACATAGTAAAATGAGACCCTATTGACAACAGTCCTGTGAACCACAGTATCAAAAGATATAAAATAAAGTGCTTCTCATTTGTCAGGAAGAAAATCAGGCAGGTTGGTGGGAGGAAAATCAGGGGCCATTGGTGGAGGGAAGTGGACACTGGTGAAGGGATTGGTGTTGAAGCATTGTATTCCTGAAGCCTAATGATGAATAACTTTGTAGTTCTTTGTAACTTAATAAAAAAGTTAAAAATAAAACACAAAAAAATATTGATAGCAGTTAAAAATCCATTTCGTTTTTTCTATGTGATTATACGGTGATTAAAAAGTATAAAATTTCTCTGATTTCCAACTTAATTTACTATCACATAGAAACAACATAACTTTGTACTTTTCACTCAGTCTTTACTGTAGAAGGTGAAAGCAGATTTTGTGTGTCAAATGGAAGACATGAAAGTTATCAGTGTAGTTCAGGGATCTTTACTAGGCTTAAGCTACATAACTGAAAGAAATTCACAGATAATCTATGTTACAGCACAAAATGATTTGTTCCAAGAGAGCAGATATGTCTGTAAGAATTTAAATTGTATTTTTTAAAATCAACTCAGGGATGCGACCTTTAGATAAGAGCTTCATCAGATTCTTGGGTTTTATATGATAACAATATAAAACCCTTTTCAAATAAAGTATGTAACAGAAGCAAAAGGGTAAGAAATATCTCCATTGTAACTTGACCTAAATCCTAATAATCATTCAGCTTTCAAAACTAATTTTCCCTTTTTCTGGTATACAGTGACTATTGGAAGTCTTTAAGGGAAATTCAATGAAGGGGGCAAATGTGAACACATTAGAAATAGAAACTCGAGGAAATGCAAAGGGAAAATATTCACATTACAGTCCAAACTGTTGAATTTCTCAGTGACATATAGCATAAGTTCTCCTCAGTAGAAACTCATAAACACAAAATGCTATTTTGTGCAGCACTATAATATAGCAACAGCAGGAAACACCTGGAGAACAACTTGAAAAACCAGAGATTGGCTAGATATTTTGTTACTCTGCTTTCACATTGCAAGACAGCCTGGGTTTTATACCAGCATCTATAAGTCTCTTGACACATGTGATACTTGGTGAAATATTACTGCAACTTGATTCTTATTGACTGCTTACATTTTCCTCTATTACCAGTACATGCACATCCATCAGGCAAGGCAAGAAAAATGTGTGGGCATACAGAAATATCTAGCTTTGACACTCAAGGACCAAAGTACTGAATGGAGAATCAAAGAAGAAGGTGACCTTGACCTTGTCATTTCAGCTTCTCCTGGTTTTGTCATTTTGGTCTAGGTCAAAACTATTTGTCCAGACACAATGAAATAAGAGAAAATTTTTAAAAATTGAAGTATTTTTAATATTTTAGTTATGGTACCAGACATCTAGGGAAAAACTATCTTTGTATGTCATTATTATGTAGAGTACAGTTGTACATAATTGTTCAAGAAGCTAAGCAAATTACCAGCATTTAACTTCTCACATACAGTATCAGTAAATTAAGCCAGAATGTTCATTGGAGCACTTTTTGAAATACTTAAAATTAGATGGGGCTGGAGTGATAGCACAGCGGGTAGGGCATTTGCCTTGCACGCAGCTGACCCAGGTTCAATTCCCAGCATCCCATATGGTCCCCTGAGCACAGCCAGGGGTAATTCCTGAGTGCAGAGCCAGGAGTGATCCCTGAGCATCGCTGGGTGCGACCCAAAAAGCAAAAAAACGTAGTTAAAATTAGAATCAGTCTAAATATAACCAATCGTTGGGTGAATTAATCAGTAAAGCATGATATATTTTTACAATTAAAAAATGTGAAATTGTACAAATGAATGAGTTTGGAGTACAGCATCACTTATGAGCATATCTTGAAAATTTGTTTCTAGATTCATATTTTCAAAAAGTTATTAGCATGTAAACCAATAGTATATATGGTATAGGGACACATTCAAAAATTCATATATTTATATGCGGTAAAAGAACAAAGGAAAGACCCAAATAATAGAGAGTATATTTCTGGGAAGAAAGAAAAGTAAAATCAGGGTAGGTTATGCAAAAGGCCATATGCAAGATTTTATTTTTTTGCTGGTATGGGGTTCATAACTGGCTGTATTCCAGGACTAATTCCCTATTTATGCTCTGATGACTATACAGTACTGGGAATCAAACCTAGGACCTCACACATTAAAAAGCAGCAGTCTATCATTAAGCAATGAACATTGTCATGGTATTTTATTTATTAAGCTGGGGAGTTAATATATAAGGTATTAATTTATTTTTTTGTTTTTCTATGTATTACCTTTTTCTATATTTAATGTATATAGCATTTTTATAAACAAATTATTTTCTAATATATTACGCACATATTGTTCATTGTAACAACACATCTGAGAGATGTTTGCCAATTTCCAAAGATCACTCGTGGGAGTTAAACTGACTTGTACACCTGGAGCTAGAAAATTGTACCAACAAATTTGTACATACCCTTGAAAGGGGAGACAATTTGTTACTACATTCTTTAAAATGAATTTTGGATTATAAACTTTCCACGAGTTGAAAGCCATTGACCATTTGTAAATGGATTAAACAGTCACCTGGTAGGGCCCTGAGAGGAATAGTATCTGTTACATATTAATAATGGAAAACAGTTCTACAGCAATAGCCAGCAACTTTTTTTAAAAAAAATGAGGGTCATTTCAGGAAAAATTACAATGCGCATGAGCTACCTTTTACTTCCTTTATTTGAAATGAAAAGAATTTCATTGAGTTCCAACTTGGATTGCTCACTTTATAGAGTAAAAGAATGGCAATGAGATCATTGTTTTGGCCACAAAAATATTAAAATCTCATCACAATTGAGGGATAGCTACTTAGAAATGCCCTTCTAATATTTTGCCCTAAAATTAGATTATAAGTATGATACAAGGTTTGTTGATCCATTTGAGGTCTGTGTTTTTCTGTACAGCTTATCATAGGGGATGAGAAATCATAGCTCATGGGCCAAATCAGATCACAGTCCATTTTTGAAAACAGGATTTTTTTTTGTTTGGGGGCCATACATGGTAGAACTTAGGGCTTGTTCCTGGCATTGTGCTCAGGGATCCCTCCTGGTGGGACTTCTGGGACCATATCTGGTGCCAGGAATTGAATCCAGGTTAAAAATAGGATTTTATTGGATAAAGCCACACTATTAATAAATTGCTCATGAATGCTTTTGTATTACAATGACTGAGTTGAGTGGCTACATAAAAGACAAACTAACCCACAGGCCTACAATATTTACTGTTTGACTCATTTTTTTGTGGGAGAAAGTTATACCTAACAATGATCCGGGATTACTCCTGGCTGTGCACTAAGAAACTACTCTTGTCAGTGCTCAAGGAATAAAATAGGATTTCAGAGATCAAACTCCAGTCGGCCCCTTGCAAGAGAAGCAGAGTACCTGCTGTACCATTTATGCAGCCTCCTCCTCCCTCCTCCCTCACTCTTCTTTTCTTCTTCTTCTTCTTCTTCTTCTTCTTCTTCTTCTTCTTCTTCTTCTTCTTCTTCTTCTTCTTCTTCTTCTTCTTCTTCTTCTTCTTCTTTCTTCTTCTTCTTCTTCTTCTTCTTCTTCTTCTTCTTCTTCTTCTTCTTCTTCTTCTCCTTCTCCTTCTCCTTCTCCTTCTCCTTCTCCTTCTCCTTCTCCTTCTCCTCCTCCTCCTCCTTCTTCTTCTTCTCCTTCTTCTCCTCCTTCTTCTTCTTCTTCTTCTTCTTCTTCTTCTTCTCCTTCTTCTTCTTCTTCTTCTTCTCCTTCTTCTTCTTCTTCTTCGTCTTCTTCGTCTTCATCATCATCATCTTCTTCTTCTCCTTCTTCTTCTTCGTCTTCGTCTTCATCATCATCTTCTTCTCCTTCTTCTTCATCTTCATCATCTTCTTCTTCTTCTCCTTCTTCTTCTTCTTCTTCGTCTTCATCATCATAATCTCCTCCTCCTCCTCCTCCTCCTCCTCCTCCTCCTCCTCCTCCTCCTCCTTCTTCTTCTTCTTCTTCTTCTTCTTCTTCTTCTTCTTCTTCTTCTTCTTCTTCGTCTTTGTCATCTTCTTTGTCTTCTTCTTCGTCTTCTTCATCTTCTTTCTTCTTTGTCATCATCGTCTTTCTTCTTTCTTTCCTCTTTCTTCTTCCTTCTTCTTCCTTTTTCATCTTCCTTCATCTTCCTTCGTCTTCCTTTGCCTTCCTTCGCCTTTCCTCTTCTTTCCTCTTCTTTCCTCTTTCTTCCTTTCTTCTTCTTTCTTCCTCTTTCTTCTTCTTCTTTCCTTCTTTTACCGTGAGCTACAGTTACAAAATTTTTATGTTTGAGTTTCAGTCATATAATGGATGAACACCCATCCCCTTTCCACAACCAATTTCCAAAGTATCCCTCCCCCCATGTCCCTCCTCTCCCCCTTCCTCTTTGTCAGGCAATTTCCTTATTACTCTCTCTTTCTCTACTTCTGGGTTTTTTGATTTGCAATACAGATTGAAGATAATAAAAAGCCATTATGTTTAATCATTTATTTACTTTCAGTACACATATCCCATCACCCTTCAATCTCTCAATCCATCATTGACATTGTGATCGCTTCTCCAAACATTTTAAGAGGACCTATTGCCAGTTCTTTTCAAGCTTTTCCAGGACAATATCAATTAGTTCTATCTGATATTATACTGAGTTTGTTCCAATTCATTGTTCTTTGTTACCCATCAGATATAATCATCAACTGCTACATTTTGTCTGTGGTCTCAAGATATGAAGAAACCCATTTCCATTAATTATTAAATTTTGATGTTTTTTCTCTCCTTCAATAGATTATTTTACTTATCTATTTGCTCGTTTTTTTCTGCATCACCCTGTCAGTGCTTGGAGGCTATTCTTATCTCTCTAATTACAATTGAGCTTCCATTAGACCCAGAATTTTGATTTCTTGGAATATAGTCCACCACCGCCCCATGAAAAAAAGACATTTGCAGTCCTATGTTCCTTGTAGCACTGTCCACAATAGCCAAAATCTAAAAGGAAACAAGTGTCCAAGAATAGATGACTAGATAAAGAAACTATGGTACACAATAGAGTGTTAATGGGCCATAGGAGAAAATGGTGTCATGCAATTTACTGCTACATGGAGTGATCCATATAGTATCATGCTGGGAAAGTTATCCAGATTGAGACTGACGCAGAATGATCTCTCCTATGTGGAATATAAAGAAACATAATGGTGGAATAAAGAATAGCCAAAGACAATGGAAGCAAAGAACATGACAACTGGTATTCAGTAGGAAATATGCCACTTGAGGTGGCTAGCATTAGGATAGGGAAACAATGCCAATGGTGGAGGGAAGCATTAAACTGGGAAGAAGTGATGTTGAAAAGTGGTAGAGTGTTATGTACAAAGCCTTTACACCAAAAGCACTGTGAAACACATTGCAAAACAATTATGAAAAATAAAGAGGCTCTCTGCAGTTTGTATATTTAGCTCTATCATTCCTTAACACCACCAATGTACATGAATCCTTTTGATCCCATTACTTCTAATATAGTTTCTCCCCTTCAATTTCACTCAATTTCTTTCCTTCTCCTCCCTATCCTCTAGGACCAGGGTGATCTAGACATTTCCGTTTAAACCATTACATTTCAATCATTCAATTCTTTTAAGTATCAAGTATAAGTGATATTGTACTGTTTGTCCTTCTTCTGGCTTACTTCATTTAGCATAACTTCCAGTTACATCCATGTTATAGAAAATTGCATGACTTCATCATTTCTTATAACTCCATAGTAATCATGAAACCTGAACTTTAATAGCCAACCTTAAAATGTTTTTGTCAAGGTGACAGATTGAATCTTATGTTCTGTGTATTTGAAATACCATTAAATTTGAGATGCGGCAATATGGTTAAACTCACTTTTTTGTTCTTTGCCAGCATCTGGATAGATCTGCAGGATAAAAAACTTGCCATTGATAAAAGCTAACTTGAATTCTAAGAAAATTTCATAAGCCCCAAATCCCCAGGATGGCAGGTTGGGGTGGGGGTGGTAAGAGAGTGAGCCTGGGAACACTGGTGGAAGGAATGTGATACTGATGGCAAGATCTTTGGTTGAACATTGTATGTCAAAAACTCAAATATGAATAGCTACACAGTTCCCAGTGCTTTAATAAAATTTGGAAAAATATTTTTAAAGTTCCTCTCATAGGAACAGCCTGGTGAGTGGGAGGCAAATGGGGGTGAGGGACATTGGAAGTAGACACTAGTGAAGGGATAACTGTTGAAACCAATGCCTAAAACCCAATCATGAATAACTTTGTAATTTCCCTGTGATTAAATTTTAAAAAGTATTTTTGGGTGTGTTATTGATGTAGAAATGCACGACCATGGAGCAGAGCAACCATGGCTATTCACAGGCACAGTGCAATACTGACTTGAGAAGCAAAATTGGTGATTCTGAGTAAAAATCACTCCCCCTCCCTGGGGGTGACTTGTCAAGGACCAGTTTCTAGTTGGACCTCTAGTGTGAACCTGAACCTTCAAAGTCTCAGATAATATTCACTAAAATAGTTACTATGCCTTACCTAGGATAACCAGTCAGGTGACTGAGAAAGGGAGCACCGTAGAAGCAGTTGTAGTGCCAATTGCAATGACAACAGCACCACAGGCAGCTCATTAGGCCCAACAAAACCGTTTCTTCTATCAATATTTCAATAACTTTCATGTCTCTCATCTTGTATAATTACAAGTAATTTATTTTTTATTGAATCATCTTGAGATACACAGCTACAAAGTTGCTCATGGTGAGATTTCAGTCATACAATGTTCCAACACCCATCCCTCCACCAGTGTAAATTTCTCACCACCAGTGATCCCAGTTTCCCTCCCCACCTTACCCCCTGCCTGTCTCTGTGGCAGGCATTTTTCTTCTCTTTCTATATCTATATCTCTCTATCTCTCTCAGCCATTATGCTTTGCAATACAGATACTGGGACATTTTTTTTTCTTTTTGGGTCACACCCCGCGATGCACAGGGGTTACTCTTGACTCTGCACTCAGAAATTGCTCCTGGCTCAGGGGACCATATGGGATGCTGGGAATTGAACCTGGGTTGACCGCATGCAAGGCATACGCCTTACCCGGCTGTGCTATCACTCCAGCCCCAATATTGGGACATTATTATGTTTGTTCCTTATCTACTATGGTTGGAAGCCTGCTTCAAGTGCTTGGGGAAAAGGCAGTTGGGAAAAAGAAAGCACCACTATGAGAAATATTATTTTATTATATAGGTTGCCTTTCTCTTTCTATCTCTCTTTCTCTCTCTCTCTCTTTCTCTCTCTTTCTTTCTTTCTTTCTTTCTTTCTTTCTTTCTTTCTTTCTTTCTTTCTTTCTTTCTTTCTTTCTTTCTTTCTTTCTTTCTTTCTTTCTTTCTTTCCTTCAAGAATATTTGTAGTCTAATGCATTCCAGCGGTCTATTTTTGCTTTGTTGTTTGTTCTTTAGATGTCATATTAAAAAGTTCATTGCAGGGCTTGTGGGATAGTAGAAAGGTAAGGTGCTTGATTCACATGTGGCTGTGACCGCAACTCTGGTTCAAATGCCTGGCACCCTAGGCATCACTCCTGAACACAGACCCAGGAACAGGCCCTGAGAACATCTGGGTGTGGCCCCAAAACAAAACAAAAATTAATCAACAAGAGCAATATCAAGAAGCATTTTACTATAAAGGCAGTATGCTTTTTTTCTTCTGACTTCAAAAAAGAAGCATTTTACTAAATAGACTTCAGGATTTTTATGATTTAGGTATACCA
This sequence comes from Sorex araneus, assembly GCF_027595985.1. Taxonomy (NCBI): domain Eukaryota; kingdom Metazoa; phylum Chordata; class Mammalia; order Eulipotyphla; family Soricidae; genus Sorex; species Sorex araneus. Next base: position 108,453,075 of record NC_073313.1, read on the forward strand.
GTAAGTTTTTAATCCATTCTGAGCTAAATTTTTCAGTGGTCTAAGATAGGTGTCTAGATTCATTCTTTTGTATGTGCATATTAAATTGTTGCAAAACCATTTTTAAAAGAGATTCACGTCTCTGTTGAATAATTTTGCATTCCTCATAAAAAATTTAACAGTTTATTATAAGGCCCTCACTATATTCCATTGGTCTATGTGTGAGCTCTGAACTTGATTGGATGACGATCACATTACAAATTAGTATTAAAGTAAATCCTTTCCAATCATGATATTATTGCAATTCCTATACTGCTAACACCTTAATTAATAGCCTAATACAGTTGGTTATTGATAATTAATAAGTATAATTATATTGTTTATTATATATTATATTTGTATAATATTATAAATTAATAACATCATGGGGCTGGAGTGATAGCACAGCGGTTGGGCTTTCACCTTTCACATGGCCAACCGCCAACCCATGTTCGATTCCTCTGCCCCTCTCGGAGAGCCTGGCAAGCTACTGAGAGTATGGACCCCATATGGCAGAGCCTGGCAAGCTACCCGTGCATATTGGATATGCCAAAAACAGTAACAATAAGTCTCTCAATGAGAAACGTTACTGGTGCCCGCTTGAACAAATCGAACCGATGAGCAAAATAACTTCATGAGATATTCTGAACCAGAATTACCCAGTTAAGCTTCCTGGACATCCAGAAATTTTGAGCTAATAACTAAATACATACTTTACACTGCCATTACATTTTAGAGTAACTCTTTATGCAGAATATGTGACTAACATAAGAATTGAAAAGGCTAGACATTGTTGGTAATAAATAAATAATTCCCTAGTGTTGAATGTATAGGTGCTATCTCTTGTCCCTGAGTATGGGAGGTTCAAATTTGTTTGGTAGTAGGATGGAGTATCATTACACTTGTGATAAAACTTGCCTTTTGGTTAGTGGCATAAGTGCAAATAGTGTTAACATGAATAATGTGATCAATAAGCAATAGTTTGTTCAGGAAGAAGTTTGGAATAGATGAATTAGATTTTAAGAATGTAAGCAGTAGGCACATTTTTTCTGAAAATCTTTCAGCCTTTTAAACACTCTAGACAGTCTTCAATACTTTGTACATTATTCCATGAGAAAAGGCTGATTTGTCATCTTATCAACAAACATGACATTTAATTTTCCTTGATTTCAATAAATAGAGCAATTGAAACATTATGTATGTTATATGGCAATACTATTTAAATTAAAATAGAGAAATTTAACAAGAATTATAAATAATTAATATTTCCAAAAACCTATATCTATATAGCTATAGTGATCTATATATAATATCAAATATTCTTGATTGTAGGCAATTTTGAGGAAAATCAAATATCCTTTGAGCAATTATTCAGCCAGGAAACAAGACAGAGTACTTGGAAATCATTTGTAAAAGAGCACAGACAAATCCAGATCCATATTACAGAGCCCAAAATCTA